>NC_056063.1:31247397-31853290 GCF_016772045.2 Ovis aries
TTTTACAAACCAGAGCGGAGGGGACTGGGGAGCCAGAACGGCAGGTCACAGCATCCTGTGTGGGTCTCACCCTCGCCTGGAATGCAGGAACTCAGGTTTTTGCACCTGAAATGTACTCCCGACGTTGCCTTTTTGTAGTCCTCGGTCTCCCGGGCTGGAGACGTCAGTTGCCTTGGCCGCATTTCCGTTTCTTGCCTCCAGTATCAGTGGTTCAGCGCATCCTCTGTGTCCTTCCTCCCCCACTGCCCTGCCTCAGCCGTCTTTTCTTCTGTGCAGTAACCTTACTGGTTTCTTCCAGCCTCCCCCCCCCCCCACCTTTTGGAAATCCTCCCGTGTGTTCCCTCTGTACATTTTTTTAAACAGATCCTTTCTCTCTGTGAAACGAACCTCCAGAACAGGGAGCCCAGAGCTTTCTCTGTCGCCTGCATTTCCTAACAGGGCGTGCGTGTGTGCGTGCGTGCGTGCAGTAGATGCTCTGTGAGCAGCTCTTGGATGGAGGGTCCCGGGGGGTCTGGGCTGGTGGACCAGGCTTCTCTGGGGGTGGGTGTGGCCGGTGGTAGGTCCAGGGGTCCAGCCTCCTGCCTTTGGTGCCCGAGTCACAGGTCGGCTCAGCTCTGGAGCTGGTGCCCCTGGCCACTGGCCATCTGGCACTCTTCCTGGTGACATTTCACGCTGACTTCTCCTTTGAAGAAGGGTTTTGAAGCAATGCTGTGCATGGAAAGGTCAACAAAGAAGAGTGGATGATACGCCGACAGAAACATAAGTTAAAAGGCAGGAAGTGGAGCAGCCTGACGTCACCAGGTTAGAGGGGATGAGCGGAAAAAATGCCCTTGAAATTACTCTTTAATCACTTGTCTGCAGAGACGTAAAGCGGGACACAGAAAACAAACATTTCCATTCAATGTATGTGCAGTTTGGCAAAACAAACCACAGGGCTTTGTGAGCATCCAGACCTCCTGGCAGGAGGAAAGCGGCCTCATGACTGGGGCATCGCTTTCCGCCGGGGTTCACGGTGGATGTGGCCGAGAGCAGGTGAAACAGAGCATCTTGTTTCCTAAAACGGCCAGATTGGGCCCAAGGGCCAGATAGGCGAAGAGGCCCCTGGGTGGAGTGGTCTCAGCCCCGCAGCCCCCTTCACAGGTGAGCCATCTGACCCATCACCTGTGAAGGGGGCGCCCGAGCGGGTCCCGGCCCCTAAAGGACAGCGGGGACCAGGAGGACCACTGCCACGGCCAGCCCCGGACCCTTGCGCCGCAGACCCTGCTGCCGTCAGCCCTGCGGAACCCGAGATGTTTACAGATCCAGAAATAAAAGTCAGTGGTTCTAAACTCAGTACTGATTATAATGTGTATATCCATTTCTTCACACAGTTCATGTCGTTGTATATATATTCTTAATAGTTTTAAGCCAGTTTACCTATTTTGAGGCAGTAGCCCTTAAACCTGCAACTATCTAAACAGGTACAGAGGGAAACACGTCAAACAATAAGGTTAATTTTGTTTTTTAAACCGCGTGTTTGCACAGTGCTTAGTCAGTTACGGAACCCGGTCAGGGACTAGAACAGGTATCATTTGGAGGACCTGCTTACCCTCCGGTGCACCTTGCACGGGGGCTGCTGGTGAGATCCCACACGGATGAAGAAGGTGCTCATGATGGCGCTGGTTTGCCAGCTGTGCTCTGGGCACCGTGGTGTTAACCCCTTCCTCCCCACCCTGCCCCGGCTGGGAGGTGACCAGGACCAGGACTGGCCTCAGCCTGCAGTGGGGAAAAAGGGAGCCCACAGAGACCAAGTCACTCGCCCACCGTGTTCTGAACCCAGTTTTGTCCGAGACTTTAACCTCTCTCACCTCTGGTCTCTGGGCTTCACAGCGGGGAGCAAGGCAGGGCGGATGGGCGGGCGGGTGGGCAGGGCGCTATATCAGAGGGGTGAGACTGGAAGACTTGAAGGCAGGAGGAGAAGGGGACGACAGAGGATGAGATGGCTGGTTGGCATCACCGACTCGATGGACATGAGTCTGAGTGAGCTCCGGGTGTCGGTGATGGACAGGGAGGCCTGGCGTGCTGCAGTCCATGGGGTCGCAGAGTCAGATGCGACTGAGCGACTGAACTGAAGACACTCTACCCAGTTTTCAGGGGGTGAAACCAACACAGAAGAGTCTTTCCCTTGGGGAACGGGGGACTGGTGCTTGTCTGAGCTCACAGTGTCTCCCGTGTGGTGAAGACGTGGCGACCACACCTGCCCAGGGGTTCACATGCAGGCTGGAGCCGCCAGGGGGCTGTGCACCCTGTAGGCCTGTCCAGGCAGTGCGGCGTGTGAGTGCAGCTGTGGCGGCTGGCGGGGGAGGCTGCTGTGTCGCCTTGGGGAACCTTCTGCCCCTGCCTCTAACCCCCGCCCCATCCCCACCTCTTCTTTGTGTCAGCCTAATTCACGTCATGTAACTGGGCCGTGTCCGTGACATACCAGCTGCTCAGGTTTTATTAAATTCAATCGAAGATCTCTTAGACATCTTCATCCTGCACTGTGTTGTTGTAAGGAATCATGAGCCCCTGTGGGCATTTTCGAGAGTAAGGTGGGCGTCTGGTGTTGCAGAGTCGGCAGACAGGGCTGTGACCCTGCCTCGCCAGCACGCTGAACGCTCAGCTCGGGAAGTGGCCCCCGGTTGGCCTCCTGTGCATTCTTCCTTGCAGCTTCTCAAGCTGGGCGTGTCGTCCCCGCCTCTCGGGTGGTTTGTTTGCCCTGGTGGTGCACCTTGACCGTCTTAGAAAATGCTCTGCTGGTGCTTAGAGACCTGGTTAGATTTTTTTGCTGCCTGATGATTGTCTCCTTTCTGCCAATTCTCTATTAAATTGGTTGCTTTCTCTGAGGTCCTGGACCACAGTCACACACAGAGGGAGAGGGGTCCCCTCTCCCCTGGACCCTGTGTGAAAGATGTTAGTTACTCAGTCACGTCCGACTGTTGCGACCCCACGGACTGTAGCCTGCCAGGCTCCTCTGTCCATGGGATTTTCCCAGGCAAGAATACTGGAGTGGGCTGCCATTCCCTTCTCCAGGGGTGTCTTCCCGACACAGGGATCTAACCCGCCGTCTCCTGTATTGCAGGCAGATTCTTTACTGTCTGAACCACCAGGGAAGCCTGGGCCCTGTGTGAGCTGGAATCTTAAACCGTGTGCATCACTTAGACCACCCTTTGCTGCAGGCGTCCCCGGTCGTATCATCCTGTGCGCTGTCACCATGAAATCTTAAGCTCTGGATTGAAACTAGAGCTTGTGTTCAGTTGTCACAGAATGAAGGACGAGGGAGTGCAGTGTAGGGAGGGCTCATGGAACAGGAGCCAAGTCCACGTTCGTGAAACTCTCGGAGCAAAATGACTGTTACGTATAAGTGGCTTGTGCAGATAGAGTAGAGGTTGTCCTACCGACTACAACCAGAGCTATAATTACTGATTTTGGGGGGAAGTGGCAGAGTTTTGACTTGAAGCAGAATTAAAATATGGGGTGCTGCTTGTGCAACTGAACGTGTATAGAGGGTGCAGGGTCTGCTTGGCCACCTTTGATAGAAAAGCCATACCCGGCTTTTCTTGTGAATTGGGTGCCTCTTGTCTTTTAACAGCTTTACTGAATGTAATTTAACAGCATAAAGTTCGTCCATTTGAAGTACAAATTCAGTGGCTTTACTGTATCCACAGTTGGGCAACCATTCCCTCAATTTCAGAACATTTTCATCACCCACTCAGGCAAGCCCTCATCTCCTCTCTGTCTTTATTCCGGGTTTTTTCATGTACCTGAGCTGACACAGCGTGTGGCCTTTTGTGACTGGCTTCTTTCACTTAGCATAATGCTTTCAAGGTTCATCCATGTTGTCGTTCCTCATCCACGTCCTTTCCTTTTTACGCTGCATAATGTTCCCTCGTGTGGATAGCATCCCTGATTCAGTGGACCTGAATTTGAGCAAACTCCGTGAGCTAGTGAAGGACAGGGGAGCCTGGCGTGTTGTAGTCCATGGGGTTGCAAAGAGTTGGACACAACTTAGTGACTGAAGGACAACAAATGGATATACTACGTTTTGTTTATCCACTTATGAGCTGATGGGCTTTGGGGTGGTTTAGCCACCTTTCAGCCATTGTGAAAAGTGCAGCTATGAACATCTGTCTGCAAATTTGTGTATAAAAGTGTTTTTATAGGCTTTTGTTTATCTTGGTTAGATATCTAGGAGCGGTTGGGTCCTATGGCGACGACTCTGATTTTTTGAGGAATCTCTCCAGTTTTTGAATCGTACGTATTTTCTGTTGTACATTTTGAAGTACACATTTCAGTGGCATTCAGACCATTCACCTTGTGCCATCATCACCACGTTCCCCTCCTAGGCTCTGATGACACAATAGGCACCATCTCTTGGGCCCCAGGGGGGGAAGTGGCTTTGGCTTTGATCTGGCAAAGCAATGGGTTAGTCGTGAGCCTGCCCGCTGCCCTCTGAGAGTGAGAACAGGTGAAGGGCTCTTGGCCCCAGACCATAGGGTCTCAAAGACAGGGGATGTTGGTTAAGAGGGCAGAAAGGGGCACCTTGCTGAGGCTACCCAGGAACCGGGAGTGGGGGCTCCTGTCTCCTCCTGGGGGGCCCACCCAGTGTGGTGGGGGGACGCCATCCTCCCCGCACACGGGCATGTTTTCCTGGTCATGCCCAGGTCTCCCTGGGCCCTGGCAGGGCACCTCAGGGAATCCTGAGCATAGAGGCTTGGGGGGTTGTGTTTTCTGAGTGTCAGGAGAGTGTATCCATGTGGGGCCAAAGTGTGTGTTTACGGGGTAACCATCATCAAGTCAGAGGAGATCTTGCAGGGTGGTCTGGACTGTGGGCGCCCCAACCTTGGCTCCCTCCGCCCGCTCGCCTGGGACTCCGTGGTCCTCATGCCCCTTCCTGGCGCGGATGCCTGGCCCTGCTCCCCCGGCCCACCCCGACAACTCCATCCTGAGGTTCCCTAGGCCTCCTCCCGGCCACTTGTTTTGGAGAAAGCCCTGCAGTTTGCATATTGTGTTCATATTCTTCCTGAGCAGCCCTTTCACCTTTCCAGCAGCACGTCACTTCCTCACTGGCAAAGATGCTGCTTTATTAAACTCTTTGGGGTAAGTCACTGGCAGACAGAAGCCACAAATGTCCAGATTCAGAACAGGCATCATTGTCGACCTGACAGTTCATTCATGAGCTGATTCTTTGAAAATAGTGACATGCCTTGTAAGGGCTGATGAGAAAGTGAAAGTTAATCGCTCAGTCGTGTCTGACTCTCTGCGATCCTACAGACTGTAGCCTGCCTGGCTTCTCTGTCTATCGGATTCTCCAGGCGAGAATACTGGAGTGGGTTGTTATTTCCTTCTTCAGGGGATCTTCCCGACCCAGGGATCGAACCTGGGTCTCCTGCATTGCAGGCAGATTCTTTACCAACTGAGCCACTGGAGAAGCCTGATTGAATATCAGTAAGGGCTGATATTCACAGTCAAATGGCTGTTCACTTAAATGGGAGGATGTCTTTAAATAGCGGCTCCCCCAGCTGCGTGTGTCTGTTGGTGTTGCTCACGTAGCTGTTTGGGCTAGAAGTTCCAGAGTGCCAGCCAGGAGCCTGTGTAGTTGGAAAAACTAGGGAGCAAAGAGGAAGTATTTCTTCTTATGTCCCTTATTCAGAAAGTCTCCCTAACGATTCATTGATTTTTAAGAAGTGCTTGATGTAGCTATAGGGATAATAATCTCAATTTCTAATTATTTTTAAGTAATTCTGAGAGCTCGACAGTGGTTTCCTCATTGCAGAAGTGGGGAAGTAGGCATTCAGAGTAACCTGCAAGAGGTCAGTCAGGTACTTGGGGGTCAAAACCCAGGCAGGTTGTCTTCAGAGACCATTTCCCTTCTTTCCATTGCCTCTGATGGTTTGCTCAGTGGGAGGAACGTCCCTGTGTCTGATTTTACTGTAATTACATTATGGCCTGTCGCCCCGGGCGACCTATGATAAGTCTCACGTACAGTTTCAGAAGCATCAGAGCAGGTTTAGTCAGCTGAGCAGAGGTTTGAGCCACAACTCTGCGTTTCCCCCTACTGTATGAAGCTGCTTTTCTGGAAGTGGAATTGTGTTCGAGTGGGACAAACTAGGCACTTCACGAAAACGTCAGCCATCACGATGCTGCTGTCCTCGTTGGGGAGACACCTGACCCCCAGATGCATGCCCATCTTTGCTGGGCCAGCGGTGGAGTTCAGAGGCTGGTTGCTGAGCGTGTTTGCAGTGTTGGAGGGAAATGACTGAATGGAAAGCCTGCATGCTTTCTATGCCCCTCCTCCTCTCTCTCCCCGCCACCCGTTTCCTGCCCTGCTCACTTTTTCCTTTTACAGTCCACAAGGACTTCTGCATCAGGCGGCCATTTGGTCCTGTCCAAGTCGTGGAGTCTAAGATTCTGTTACTTGGATTCTCAGGTGTTAACTAATCGAGGCTGGCTGCAGGCTGGCAGGTGGAGCGTTTCTGGGACTGAAGCTGCTGTCCCCGCCTCCTCTGTGCTCATCCAGAATCTCAGAGTCCGGGGTCCTCCTTCCCACTCGGACTCTGATGCAATGACCTCTTCATAACAAGAGTGGCGGCAGTGGAGCCTGAGAATAGCTTGAGCTTCTTACCTGCTCTGAGCCTCACACCGCACCTGTGAGGCATCAGTGGGAGATGCTGCCTGGTTCCTTTCTCTCTTGGGGGTGGGGGTGCCTCCCAGCAGCCCATCCCCGCTGACTTCTGAGCATCTCATGTGACTCTCAGTGAGCACGCTCCCATGCGTCTTCAAGACCAGGTTCAGTCTTAGAAGCGCTGTAAGGAGTGGAGCTTAGTCATCAGTTCATTTTTTTCATCTTTTACTTTTTTCCCTCAATCTGCCTGCCTCTTAGTAATTCTGTGTTGGTTTGGGGACACGGTTTTGGTTTCTTTGTGAATATGTGCTTATCCCCAGAATTGTTTGTAGGTTTTTAAATTTTAAAACATTACTTTGAAAGATTTTAAAAAATCAATTCATTAAAAATAAACACATCTGCGGAGCACTCACTCACAGCTCCACACTATGAAGCGGGTTTCCCCTCCTCGACAGCATGCAGTCGAGGAAGACTCGGTCATCTTGTTGTGAAGTATCTCTCATCTCAGAGGGAGGGTGAATCATCAGATTTGGGGCTTTCCTTGCTCCAGAAAAGGCTGCAGCGATTTTAATTATCACAGGGTTGGGAGTTGGATGGACATCTTGCTGCCCCGCCCCGGTTCTGGGGACCCTGAGGCCTCTGTCCAGCACTTGGGCTTTGAGCCCATCATCCCCTCTCTCCTGGACCAGGAAGGATATTAACTCCTTCTCAGTGCTCGCCAGCCTCTTTGCCCATGCTCCCTTTAACAAACAGGAATCTCATGCTGGAATTTCAAAACTTTTCACGCCAAAGAAAAAATTTAATTAACGTTTGCTTTTTCAAGCGAAAGATGCTCTGCTTCCAGGATCCTGTCCCCTGCGCGTCCCCTTGGGTGTTGCTTGTCTGTTCCGTGGGCTCCTGGCTGTGGTACTTGGCTGGAGTCAGAAGACTTGTCAGAAGCCCCCTGAGGCCTTGAACTGTGTTCCTGTAGCTTCATTCCTTACCATGACCCTCGGGTCTGACCTGGTGGCTTGGAGCACTGGCTTGTGTGTTTGGGGCTCATCTTATTTCTAGTAATTTCATGGAATTGCTTTAATGAATCAGAAACATGTTCTTCCTGTTGATATTTCATCCATTCATGTGTTTCAAAGATGTTCCAATCATAAGAGGTACGTAAACTCTCAGAGGCAGGAATTTTGGTCTCTTGAGTTCACTGCTGCGTCCCTGGTTTCCACAACTGTGTCTGACACTCAAGACACTTGTGGCTTGGAGAACAAAACACAGACTCATTCACAGGCAAAGCAGCTACTTCAGCTGGACAGGGAAGCCTGACATGCTGCAGTCCACAGGGTCGCAAAGAGTCAGGCACGACTTAGTAACTGAATAATACCAACAAAAAACGTTGTGTATCATCTTTAATAAGATAAAGCAAAAAAACCTGTTTAGTAGTTCCTACCAATGTACCTAATGGGAAGGCCTGATTCCTCTTCATTTATAAATTATTCAGTGGAAATGTGTTCACTGATGTTTCCAGGTGATTTTGCATAAACACATTTCCCATCAGTGTGCGGGTGTCCCCTGTTGCACAGATATGTGGTGTCGTGATCACACTTGTGCCCTTGGAAGCCTGTCCAGGGTGGTGTTGGAATGAGGCCTGCTGTATTTATGATGAAATAAGTGAAATAAAATGCTTTAGTTTTGAGGTGGTTGTAGCATTCTCACTACCCTGCTTTTAACAAGTGAAACTTTAAATCCGAAGTAGAATAAATCGGTTGGAACATTCTTGGAGTAGAGAAAAGCAGTGCTAATGAGTTTACTTGCTGTTCATGCCAGTCCCAATAATCCTGGTGGGCGCAGCCTGGTTTAATGTATGGTAGCCTTTCTCTAGCACTGAAGTTGAGCATCCCTTACCTGCCTTGCTGCTGTGACAGGGAGACACGGGCAGGGAGGCCCTCATCAGGCCGCTTCACCCTGCCTGAGGAAGCTGGAGAGCGGCTTTCCTGGGGGGCGGGTGTCAGCCTGGCTGTGTCCACGCCTTAGGGCAGCCCTAAAGCAGTGGTTCTCAAACTGTTTGATCTCAGAACCCACTATGGTCCTAAAGATTGTGGAGAACTCCACGGAGCTTCTGCTTATGTGGGTGGTATGGATCAGTGTGTGTCTGACTCTTTTCAACCCCGTGGTCTATAGCCAGGCTCCTCTGTCCATGGGATCCTCCAGGCCAGAATACTGGAGTGGTTGCCATTCCCTTCTCCAGGGAATCTTCCTGACCCTGGGTCTCCAGGGATGGAACCTGGGTCTCCTGCATTGCAGATGGATTCTTTACTGTCTGAGCCACCAGGGAAGCTCATCACATGTATTAGTTTATCTAAAAACACATTTGTTAGTATCACCACCAGTGTCCTCAGAAAACTCCTAAGTCTTGGGAAACCATCAACTGAGACCTTGGTGACAGATCCAACTTTTCCACAATTCTAGGGGTTTTTTTGATAATTCAAATCTTATCATTGTCCCCAAACACCATTACTTGTTTTCTTTCTCAATTCTGTTCCTTTCATTCCAGGATTTTCCTCCTAAAATATAGATCTGATGATGGCTCTGGGCGGCCAGACTCCATGACTTGTTCCCAGCCCCCAGCACTTGGATGGATTCCAGCCTTGTTTCAAGCCTCTACATTTAAAAAAAAAAAAAAGGAAAGAAAATCTTTAAACAACACAAATTTACTATTTTCAGTTCTGTGGGTCAGAAGTCCAAAATAGGTGTCACTGGGCTCCAGGCCAGGTGTTGGGAGGGTGTGTACCTTCTCAGAGCTCTAGGGAGAATCCAGTGCCTTGTCTTTGTCGGCTTCTTGAGGCTGCCTGCCTGCCTTGGCTCCTGGCCCTGGACAGTTGAGACTGGCAGTGCCCCTAGAGCCTCTCACATCCCACCCCTCTGACTGGGACGCCCCCATCCTTCAGGGACGCTGGGAATTACATCAGACCCGCCGGAGAACATTTCACTGAAGGTCAGCTGGTTCCTCTGTTCGTCTGCAGCCTCCTTGTCATGTAGCCTGCTATAGTCACATGTTCCCAGAAGCAGGACTTAGACATCGGGGTTGGGCAGCATGGTTCTAGCCTCTCCGTCTTTATGTTCCGTCCCTGCTCTCAGTGTATGTCGGGTAAACCTGTCTTCTGAATGGCATCCCCTTGTGGCAGAAGCCTTTTCTGAGGTCTCCAGGTGGAGTTGCCTCTTTCTCTAGGGCCGAGATAGAGACTCGTGGGTGCGTCAGTCCCCGGGAAGGATCCGTGTGTCCACCCGCCCTGTACTGTGACCTGAGCCTCACACACCTTCGCTTCTCTCACTGCCTTTGCTGTACTTGGGACATGACAGACAGCTGGCAGTATCCTGTCCGTTTTGCACATTTGATCATGGGCTGAGTTTTGGAGGCTACTGAGGGAATGTTCGGTTTCTTATCTGTAGCAGCAGCATTAAGAGTTACGTAGGTGAGTGTCGCCCTTGTGGGCTATCAGAATACTTGGAGGTCAGGTGTCACGGTAGCTACTGCAGCTCACGCTCAAGTGGTTCGGGAGAAAAGTGTGCATGTACGTAACGATAGAGCGACTGTGGCAAAATGTTCAGCGTTGGTATATGTAGATGAAAAGTCCCTAAATACGCCAGCTTTTCTGTAGGTCTGAACATCTGCAAAAGAGGAAGTGGCAAAGAATGGCATCTTAGTGTAGGGTGAACAGATGAAAGGTGTTGGTTGGGGTGGAATAGGTGACTCCAGCTGCTGGAAACTTGGTTGCACTGAAGCCACAAATTGGAGCTGCTGGTGAGCAACTTCACATGTGTGTTTGGCTCGGTGCTGATCCTCGCTGGGCTCACAAAGCATCATGACCAAACCTCTCCTGCTCCTGAGGGAGTGAGGGCATGAGCACGGCAGAGTAGAAACCCTGCGGCTGGGAAGACAGAGGACCCGATGCGTCTCGTCCAGGAGGTTCTTCCTGGACGCCCCGTGAAGACTGGCCGTCTCCGCACCCGTTCCTTCTGGGACCGCAGGCGCATGGTGACGGGGCCCGCCCACATCGGAGCAGTGTGGGGCTGCCCCAAAGTCCCTGGGGCCGGCGGGTACTTAGTGCCAACCGAATGGGGTACTGGAGCCATGCCATGGTCCCAGCGAGGGCAGGAGAGCGGATGGTCACAGCTTGGAGTCCCGAGTCCCCTGGAGGATGCAGCTGAGGCTCTCTGACCCTGCTGATCTGGAAGTCTCAGTGCCAGCGTCCAAGAGGACTCACTGCCCGGCTGGCCCCTCTCAGGGCCTCTGAGCGTGCACAGGCCGGCTCTGCGTCCTTGGTGTGTGGGCGTGGCCCGTCGGATGACGCTCTGCTGCCGTTCTTACTTGAGATGTGACCCCACCTTTGCAGCGGTGGTGGGGTGGGACCCCTGGTTTGGAGGCCGTCTTGTCCAGTTTCCTGGGTTCTCCTCAGCAGTGCCCCCCCACTTTCCCTCCGCACCGCCCCCCACCCATGCTGCTCCATCTATGTTGGGACCTCGTCTGCCCTCTGATCCTGAGCTGAAGCTTTCCTCCCTGTGTTGACCATGGGCTTGGAGGTTCTGGGCCCCCAGATGGAGTCTAACGTGGTCTCTTCCCTTGCCTCCTAGGAGCCAGCGGCCCCCTCTCGACCCTCCTGAGACGCCGTCGCTCCAGGACCAGGGACCCCCCCGGTGACGAGGTGACAGTCCTTACGCCGTAGTCCAGGTGCAGTCCAGCAGGAGGGCCTGCTCTTGGTGCCGGGATGTTACTCATTTAGGCCTTTCGTTGGCTGTCGGCTTTTGAAGTTAACTGACAGCTAAGCCCTAAGTCTTCTTTTTAACATCTCACCGGCCTGCCTCTGTCAGCTCTTCTGTCTCACCCGGAAAGGCTCGTCTTTCACTCTTGTGGGCTCTTGAGTTTCTGTGTGCACTTCTGCTCGTCCAGACTGCTTGATGTCCTGGGACGGCAGGGCCCTCAGTCCGGGGCGCCTGGAGGGGAGCGGGTGTCCCCGCGCTGGTGGGTTTGTCCACGTGGCCTGCCGTCCTCAGAGGGACTGGGCCCCGTGGGCGGCCGCAACACCACGGCCTCTGTGCATCTATTCCTCGTCTGCCTGTGAATCTCGGAGCCGTTGCGGTCTCAGGTTCAAGGGCCTGTTCCAGTCTGCATCCTGGGCCCCCTGCCTCTCAGTCCTCAGCCTTTCACTCTACTCAAGAGTTCTCCCACAGCTTGTTCCTGGGTGCCGTAACCACCTGTCGGTCAGTGTATTTCAGGCCGGTCCTTGGAGCCCCAGAGTCCGGGGGTGGGGGCAAGGTGGGACAGGAACAGGCGTGGAGAGCAGGGAAGGCCAAGGCCGGCCAGGGGATCTCCGTGTCCCTCATGTCCCTTTAAATAAGAGTGGGTCCAGGGACTTGCCTGGTGGTCCAGTGGTTATAAGCTTCCACTGCAGGAGGCCTGGGTTCAATCCCTGGCCAGGTAACTAAGATCCCCCATGCTGCATGGTACAGCCAAAAAATTAAAACCTGATAAATAAAGTGAGAGTGGGTCTAGTTTCACCTGTTGCTTATATTTGCATCTGGCATAGGACATAGTTTGGGGGAAAAGGATCCTACTGTATGAGTGCTGGACAGTTATTGCTCAGGTCATTTTTTGATAAGTACCTGGTCATCGAGTATGGAGGCTTCACTTTTGTCACTGTTTCATTCATCACAAAGTTTTTAGAGGGGCGTGTGTGTGTGTGTGTGTGTGTGTGTAAAAGAACTGCAGTTGCCCACTCACCACCCCCCCCCCCCACATTCCTGCAGTCCTCTGGGCCCTTCATATTCTAAATTTTGAGTGTGGAGCTGCATTGAGAAGACACACATAGGATCAGCGGCCCTCGCTGAGTCCTTCACCAGGGGACTGGGGGTGCGTAGCTGTGACCTTTGCCACGTGGAGACCCCCTGAGGGAGGGAGCAGGGCTCCCCAGCTCCTCCCTGCAGGCATGGGGATGCTCTGAGTGAGTCCCATGTGTGTGAGCTTCCCCGTGTCGCTAAGCAGGAACCAGTCGACCGCAGGCCAGAAAATGAGCCCTGGCTTATGGCGAGGCCTGGGGTCAGTTTCCAGTGGCATTCTGGAGGGACAGCCTGTTTCAAGGTCTTTGCCCGGAAACTTCCATCAGGGGGCTCTGCCTGTGACGTCGGTGTAACCACCGTCCATCCTTCACACTCAGTGCCGCAGGCCAGCCCTGGCCTCGTGTCCGCGCTCTTGGCCACTCTGTCCATCTCAGGCTTCACCGTGATCCTCAGGTGCATTTTCTCCTGGCCCTTGATCGTCGGTCCTGCGTTACGGAGCCCACAGGCCCTCGTGCACCTGGCCGCTTGCTCCCGAAGCTGCGGAGTGACTTCAGGTCCACGGCAGCATGTTTTCTGTGAGGGAGACAATTCTGTTACTGCCCGCTGGATGTGTACCCCACGTGTGTGATGTAACAGAAATTCCCAGGCTGGGAAGGTGTACAAACAGGTGCTTGGGGGTCGGCCTGCAGACAGGTGGGGTGTGGAGCCGGAAGGGGGCCATGGTGTTTCCTTCAGACTTTAAATGCTTTTCTCTTGGGGGTGAGTGTCTGAAGTCTTGGCCACCACACCAGCACGACCTGTCGTGAAACATGCATTTCCTGCTGGGGCTTATCCCCAAACAGCAAGCCCCGTGCAGGTAATCCCCATGGTAGCCAGGGGCTCCAAGAGGAGAGGACAGGGATGGAGCAAATGCAGGAACACGGGAAAGGACAGAGTATCTGCTTGCACACAGGCACTTTGCCAGCTGGATCAAAATACCCTGCTCGAAGGCTAACATGTCGATTCACTCCCCAAATAAAGAAGGTGGGTGGCGGCCTGGGACCCTCTCCCCTCGGGTCTGTCCCGCCCAGTAAGACCTGATTAATCCTCGCAGTGGTATGTGGTTGCTGCCCTCAACCCTTCCTTTACGTAAAAGGTTTACATCTCAAGTGCGTATCCCTCAGATGCCCAGCCGCAGCTCTCCTGGCCTGTCCTGCTCCTTGCAGCCCAGCCCAGCCTCACCTGTTCAGCCTGGTGGGCCTGAGCTTTGTCTCTCGGGCAGGTGAGCGTGTGACCTGCTGAAAGGTGGGGAGGGTGAACCTGAAATTTCACATATGTCCCGCACCATGGATGGTACAGAAACAGGTGTCTGTTGGTTTCTCTCTCCCAGATTTTGAATAACCTACAAACCACTTTGTTCTTCGCTTTCCTTTAACCTCTTCTTTGGAACTCACATTGGCTTCTGTAATTTCAGGCAAAGTCCCCAGATGGTACCATTTAGGCCCAGAGAAATGTCTAGGGACATGGTCCACGACTGCCTAGTACAAATCCTTTACTCTTGGCTGTTTTTCTAGTTTAAAAAAAATTGGCTGAATATCGACAGTTTCATATGGTTCAATCTAACCATGCCTAAGAGACTTTGTACACAGCTGTACAAGCATCAAGGGGCTGCCCTGGTGTTGCAGGTTTCAAGAGGAGTGTCCTTGTTGTTTTCTGGGTCAGCCTAACAGGAAACCCTCTCTCTTGCTTTTGGGAATTTCTCAATGGGCACGTATGCAGAGAGAAGACATAATAAAACTCCACGTAGCCAGGTACCTCCAAGGCGGACTCTTTAAAAGATATTTCCTTCCCCTCAGTTCAGAAACAGTAAGCAGTCACTGAAAGAATGTTAAAATGCTGGCGAAAATGCCAGTAATCTGTCCAGAGACACTGCTGTGATTCTCCTTCCAGACCAGTCTGAGTATACACATCCTCGTGTGTGTTCCTGTTATTTTCCACTAGTCTGAGTATACATGCCCTCGCGTGTGTGTTCCTGTTGTTTTCCGCTAGTCTGAGTATACACGCACACGTGTGTTCCTGTTATTTTCAAGGGCTGCTGCCAGGCTCATTTGACACTGTCCTCCCACTTTGCTCAGAGACACGGACTCTCCCAATGCAATATTTGGTCTGTCTCTTTGGCAGCTCTTCCTCTGCGTGATTCTCCAAGCCCCTGCCCTCTGTGTGCTTTCCAGAACTCTCCTCTGAGGCCCCTCTGGGCCCTGCTGCCCCAGTTACCTCCTTGTCCTTGGACCCAGAGAAAGCGCCTGTTGCTTCAAAGCCAGTGGCTCCTGGCCAGCGGCTGCGGGAAGTGGGCGGGTGACGCAGATCCATGCCACCGTGTGAGTAACTCATTGACGGGACTTGCCAGGAGTAGTGGCGTGCAGAAAGAGGTTGTCTTAACCCACGTGACACAGGGGTTAATCCCACGTGTGGGATTTCAGCTGGGTGACACAGTTGAGTGTTGTCAAGCGGGAAGAAGGGTATATTTGGTCAAAGTCGTGTCGCTCTGGCACCTGCTGTGGAACAGGGCTCCTGGAGTCAGAGAACGTGGGTCCAAATCCTGGCTCCCTGCTTACAGTGAGGTGGCTGTGGCTGGGGGTCCACCTGCCCTCCTGGGAGAGGAGGAAGGCCTGTGCCTCTGCTGGTCTCTGGCGAGGACAAGGTGCATCCGCGTGTGTGAGTGTGGCGAGGAGCTGGTGTGCTGTGTTGCTTTCAGGACCCCAGCTCCCGAGAGTCTCTTCTCTGGGTCGGTTTGGGAAGCTGTCCCTGACTTCTCACAGCTACTTTCCTTTTGAGTCAGTGCATTTTCTAGAAATTCTGTGTTTTCAGAGTAGCCTGTGGCAGTGGGAAGACTAGGGGAAGGGAGGAAGTTACAGGTATTTGAGGATTACAGTGGCCCCAGGCTTATGGGTAAGTAGGTGAGTCTGTGAGAGTTTGCTGAGTGAGTAACTGAGTAAATGGGAAAATAATGGTCTGTGACCGAGCAGTGAGGTCAGATCTGCTGGGCAGGAGTCCCTGCCTTGCTTGGTTCCAGGGGCCGGCTGTCCTGGCGCTTTGTGAAAGAGGACGTTTGGAGAAGGAGCCTCTGAAATCTCTAATATGCTTTTCAGGATTCCTTAGAGCCTGGAGAACTAAAGAAACAGTGTTCTGCCAGTAAGTCTGAATTCTGATCCTGGGGGATCTTTATTTAAGACATTTCTACTCGTCTGGGAGCCAGACGAAGTGTCCACAGTTCACACACACACAACTTTACAAAGCCCCCTCACCAGCACCCCCGGACCCACACCCTACTCAGGACCAGGCCCCTGCTGGGCTCTGGCTCATGGACCCTGCCCTGAGCAGGGGGCCTGTTCCCCACCCCCGGGCCTGCCCACAGAGTTTGTCCGTCACTGGCTTTAGTGAACCAGGTGGAGCATGTTCGCTTCTTTCCATCCCAGAGAACTGAGAAGCACTAAGGTACGTGTTGGAGCAGCTCTGAGCCCCTCACGAAACACAGGTTTCTGTTGTAATGCATTTCTACACACAGAACTGGGGCGTGTATCTTGATAAAGCACAGCTTCCCTGGTGATGGAAACACTGTCGGGAGACAAAAAGACTCTTAGTCACATCCTGCTGGCTACAGGAGGAAGTGTTCCTAGATTTTATCTGATTTTCGTGAGGATGCACTTACTGGGTCGTCCACTGGCTTCTTGTCTGCTGTCTTTCTTGGGTCTGGGCAAATGCTGTGGACAGGCTTGGGTGTGGGTAAGCCGGCAACGTTGACAGTGTCAGGCCAGGCATCAGTTCATGACCACCATGTGATGGGGACCTCAAACTGCCAGAATTTGTCTGCCTTGCTTCTGTGAGGGAGAGGCGATGGGCAGGTGCTGAGACTTAGAAGAAAGAACCAGTGCTGACTCTGCCGGGAATAACTTGCTTCTTAGCATGCCTGCCTGTGTATACTTAGTCGTGTCTGACTCTTTGCGACCCCATGGACTGTATCCCCCCAGGCTCCTCTGTCCATGGGATTCTCTGGGCCAGGATCCTGGAATGGGTTGCCATGCCCTCCTCCAGGGGATCTTCCTGACCCAGGAATGGAACCCGTATCTCCTGCATTGCAGGCAGATTCTTTACCGAGCCACCAGGGAAGCCGTCTTGGTATACTCCTTGTGTATTATACGTCAAGGCAGGACCAGAGAGCCACCCCGTTTTTCAGATGTGGAAACTGAGGCCCCAGAGACATGCACTAGTGTAACCCAAGGAGCCCTGGGCAGAGATGACAGGGACGCCAGCTGTCCCCACAGAGGAGCACCTCCCATGACAGAAGGAACTGTTGGGAAACTTTCAAGGCCTCAGAGGCAACTCCTTGTTGCTTGGGCTGAATTTTAACCCAAATAGCATCTTCTTACATGTGTATTCATTTAGAGAAATAGAACCGGACTCTTTGGTGACTTGAACCTTTGAATATTCAGCAAATGAGATCTCCTTTGATGGACAGACCCTCATAAGTCATTGAAGTCAACGGTGAAGATGTTGCCTAAGATGAAGGACAGATGTCCAGCCAGTGTCCTGTTAAGTTCCCTAAAATTAAGTCAGTGATTGTACTGAGTGTGAGCTATGGGCCCTGTACGTGTTCTGGTCCCGTATGTTCTGCTCGTGGGCCCGTAGGTTCTGGGGGCAGAAGCGATTAGATGCAGCCCTGCTGGTGGGTCGTGTGGACGCTTAGCTCCGAGATGGGGGCTTGCACCACCACCACCCTCCCGCCCACTGCCAGTTAGCTGTCCAGCCTCTCCCCCCAGCCCCTCTGCACCCCCGGGGCCCCGGGGATCCTGACTCAGAGGACAGCACAGGCTCTGCAGGCGGTGAGGCGTGAGTTTGAGCCCAGACTCCCATCTTTTGTTGGCTGCATGCCCTCCACCAAGTTACTGGCCCCAACTCTCTGCCTCTTTGGCTGGGACTGCATTTCTGCTTTTCCCTAAGCCTGGCTGTGTCAGCCCAGGGCATCATACCAGGTGTGAGATCCCTGAATTCAGGAGGAGTTCCATTCTGCCCTCGGCTTATCCATCGCTGCCTGGGGTCAGATGGGTGTAGACCCTGGGGGACTTTAAGAGAGTCTGAGTCCTGAGGTCACATCTCATGGGTGGTGGACGGGCTCCCGCTGCTCAGCGAGGACGTGGGGGTGTGGCTAGCCCCCCAGCCACCACAAACCTTCACTTCCCTGGGTCCCCTCCTCCCCTCGCCTCCCCCCTGCCCTGCTGTGCACCAGTTCAGTTCTGTCGTTTCCTTAACCTCCTTCCACACACCCACGTGTTGGGTCTTCATCTGTGTCAACCAGTCCCCTCCATCCTGGTTTTCTTTAAACTTAAAAGTTCTTGCACCTGGGCCTCCTGCCACCGGGGGGAAGTGGATCTGGCTTGGAGAACAACTTCCTTCAATGCAGATTGCATTCCTTGCATGCATCTTTCCTCCACTGTGGCCTGTGACCTGGAACACTCTTGTTTTGGACCACGTCTGGTTGAGGTGGCTTCACCTCTTCTCCCTTCCTCATTAAAGCTGCAGGTGTTCCAGAGCCTTCAGGACTCCAGGGCAGCCCTGCCCCACCCGGCTGAAGGGGACTTGGGGACCGCCCGTCCCCGCTCAGCGTCCTGTGTGGACCTCAGCACGTCTGTCTCCTGCTGGAATGACAGGGTTTACTCTATATGACTCCCCTGCTTAGGACCACTCCCAAATGTAATAACCACTTTAAAAAAAAAAAGACATATGAAGGAAAAAATGTCAACGTTAAGACTTTCTCCAAAGAATTTATGAACTTAGTGTCTATCACAGCTTCCGTCTGTGACCTCTTCCCCTCCCTCCATGAAGCCATCAAGCTCTTCTATTTCGGTAATGGGACTGTCATTAAGTCTGAGTGAAAAAAAAAATCATACAGTTCACACCTGCCTGCCTTTGTCAGACACCTTCAACACCGCATCCTAAAGTCTTTATCTCAGCACTCTGGACCTGTTGGGCCATCTTGCTCCGACTGTTATATAGTGATCACTGGAATCAAACTTGGAGTTAGAAATTCTGTGGGAAAGGGACAGATTTCCTTTGCTTTCTAAGAGGACATTCTTTCATAATGCGTGAGTCAGGAGTGAGAGAGAGCCAAAGCTCTTGGTGTTACAGGATTCCTGTCAAAAACTGAAATGAAAGTATAGCTCTTGACTGTTGCAAAAATTTCTCCCTGGGAGACAGGATAACGTAATTTCCAGATAATGCTTTCAATGCATACTGGGGACTTTCTGCGTAAATCCTGACTGCAGGAAGTCTGTCCGAGCCCGACACTGGCGAGGCTGACGTGCTTAGATTGGTTTTACATGGAGAAGTTTCATTTGTTTTCAGCTGTTGGCTGAATGAGCAGCTCAGGAGTCCAGGCATGAACGTGAGTTGTGGGGTAATGTGTGCACAATACTGACAGGTGCTGCTGCCTGGAGAACCCAGATTTTTCCGTTACTGCCAAGCAGAAAGAAAGGACGTTACTTTAAAGTAAGCCCGGGGCGGGGTTAGTGAGCATCTCAGTCTCTCCCACCCTGGGAAGTAGAACTGGACACGGCACTCGTGCTGTCCGCACTCTCAGCCCTGGGGTTCGGTGGCGACTGGTTGCGTGCCTGTCCCAGCGGTTTCCAGGGGACTGGGTTTGCCCTTTCCCCAGACAGAGAGGGCGTGCAGGAGAGGCAGCCCAAGAGCAAACAGCCAGCCCTGCTCTGCTCCTGTTCACTGCACCCGAGCACTTCTCTCCAGCCCAGGACTCTTCCTGAGAAACAATGGCTGCTGTCTTCCCACTTACAAGAAGTCAGCTATGTCCAGGGAGTCTCAACCAGAAAGTCCCTTTCACGTGTGTTTGCAGTCCAGTGTCTGGGTCCAAATGTACAGAACTCAGTGCCCCAGCCCCTTTATTTTAAAGATGGTGCTGGGTCCCCAGGGTTGGTTAAGTGGGTTCATGGAGAAGGGATAACCAGGGGCGTGTGGCATGTTCGCTGCAGCTGCAGTGTCCAGGGGGGCTCATTTCGGCCTATAGTGAGGTCAGTGGGCTCTCAGAAGGTGTCCCCCTGCGTGCCCTTTGCCAGGTGTCCCAGCACAGTCACTCTGGCAGCTCT
Source organism: Ovis aries (assembly GCF_016772045.2). Classification (NCBI taxonomy): domain Eukaryota; kingdom Metazoa; phylum Chordata; class Mammalia; order Artiodactyla; family Bovidae; genus Ovis; species Ovis aries. Next base: position 31,266,994 of record NC_056063.1, read on the forward strand.
GGCTTCTTCCCCAGACAGCAGCCCCTGTGAGAAAGGTGTGTGGACTGTGGACCAGCCCTTCCCAGAGCCCAGGATAGAGTGGTCTTTCAGAGGAAGATGGTGCTCGCTCTAGCCTCCTGGGTCACTTTACTCTGGGAAGCCAAGGAAAGACTGTGCTGTTCAATTGCACTGTCTTTGCTTTGCACTTGGCTTTTATTGTTTTGGGGAGAGAATCCATTTGTTATGAACTAAAAACTACATCTAGGAGAAAATTCTTAAAGAGATGGGAATACCAGACCACCTGACCTGCCTCTTGAGAAACCTGTATGCAGGTCAGGAAGCAACAGTTAGAACTGGACCTGAAACAACGGACTGGTTCCAACTAGGGAAAGGAGTACGTCAAGGCTGTATATTGTCACCCTGCTTATTTAACTTGTATGTAGAGTACATCATGAGAAATGCTGGGCTGGAAGAAGCACAAGCTGGAATCAAGATTGCCAGGAGAAAATATCAGTGTCAGATATGCAGATGACACCACCCTTATGGCAGAAAGTGAAAAAGAACTAAAGAGCCTCTTGAAGAAAGTGAAAGAGGAGAGTGAAAAAGTTGGCTTCAAACTCAACATTCAGAAAACTAAGATCATGGCATCTGGTCCCATCACTTCGTGATAGGAAATAGATGGGGAAACAGAAATAATGAGAGACTTTATTTTTCTGGGCTCCAAAATCATTGCAGATAGGACTGCAGCCATGAAATTAAAAGATGCTTGTTCCTTGGGAGAAAAGCTATGACCAACCTAGACAGCATATTGAAAAGCAAAGACATTACTTTGCCAACAAAGGTCCATCTAGTCAAAGCTATGGTTTTTCCAGTAGTCATGTATGGATGTGAGAGTTGGACTATAAAGAAAGCTGAGCACCGAAGAATTGATGCTTTTGAACTGTGGTGTTGGAGAAGACTCTTGAGAGTCCCTTGGACTGCAAGGAGATCCAACCAGTTCATCCTAAAGGAAATCAGTCCTGAATATTCATTGAAAGGACTGATGCTGAAGCTGAAACTCCAATACTTTGGCCACCTGATTCAAAGAACTGACTCGTTTGAAAAGACCTTGATACTGGGAAAGATTGAAGGCAGGAGGAGAAAGGGATGACAGAGGATGAGATGGCTAGATAGCATGACCGACTCAATGGCCCTGCGTTTGAGCAAGCTCTAGGAGCTGGTGATGGACAGGGAGGCCTGGCATGCTGCTGTCCAGGGAGCTGCAAAGAGTCGGACACGACTGAGCAAATGAACTGAACTGAACTGAGGAGAGGGTGGGAGTGGGTGCCTGCTCTCTCTAAATGTCGGTCCCATTTATCAGTCACGTTAGAAGCAGAGTGGGTCGTCAGGTGCTCTCAGGCTCCACTTCCCTTCTGGGTTTTCCCCGAGATGATGCTGCCAAGTTATTCACCGCCTTTCCCACCGTTCCTGGCACAGCCCTTCCACTGAGGGTGGTGCTGAAATGGTGCATCTTCCCTTTTAACTTGTTATCCAAGCAGTGGTTTATTGTAGGCTTTGTTGTGGTTCACAGTCTGGCTTGAATGAATTCAGGGAAATCCTGGAAGGAAGAAAGAAGGAGGCAGGACTTGCACCCTGGGCTTCCTAGACAGTGCTGGGCCCCAGTGCGTCCTCAGCACCTGCTCCCCCATGGCCGCCTCACTGGGACCCCTCAGGGCTTGGGGCTCCCAACCAAGCGCCAGCAGTGGGCCCGCGAGTGGCCGCAAGCATCCCGGGCACTGGTACTCTCTGTCCTGTCTCCTGTTCTGTCCCTGCCCTCTCGGCTCTTATCAGACCCCTGACTTTCCTGCTCCACGCTGTTCCACTAATAAGGTCATCTTCCCTCATTTCCTCCCACTTCCGCCCCCTTCACCAAGGGTGATATCATTTCCTACTCCCCCACCAACGCCAGACCCAGATATGGAGCTGGCCCCCCTGCACCTTCCGAGCTCGTGACCCCATTCGACTCTTGGCTCTCTGCGTTATTTTTCCTCATCTTTACAAGAAGGCTTTCCGACCAGAGAAGTTTATTCCCCATTCTAGCTGAAAGCTTTTGAGTCTCGAGAGACTGTTTTTTTTCTCTTCTCTTGGCCCATCAGATAAAATATGGAGAGGACCCCCACCCATCCCTCTGTGACTCGCAGGGGGCCTGGCCTGCAGCTGGGCAGGGGACCAGCCCACAGGGGTGTGGGCAGGCAGTCCAGGGTTCCAGGTGGTTAGGTACGGACTCTGCCAGCTCTCCCGTCTCCACTGAGACGATTGCACTTTCTGGTCACTTAACTGCAGCAAAGTGAGGTAGATCAGTCAACACCAGTTGGTCATCAAGGTGGATTTCTCGTGGCTCAGAGTCATAATGGTAGCTTGTCTCTGCACACGTTTAGGTTTGCAGGAGCTGTGAGGGTAGTTCCTGCGTGCCCACACCCAGCTTCCTCTGAGATTAGCATCTTCGCACTAGTGTGATATTTCGGCTGTGGCCAACCGCCTGGTATGGATACAGCTGAAGTCCGTGCTTTGTTCAGACTTCCTGAGCTTTCCCCGCTGTCCTCCTCTCATCCCGGGGCCTCGTCCCGTCCTCTAGGCTAGTGTCCTGTGTCCCGAGGCTCCTCCTGTTTGCACCAGCTCACGGACTTCTCTTGTTCTTGATGACACCCGAGGACTGGGCACAACTGAAAGAAAGAGCATGCACGCACACACGAGCGAAACGCAGGTGCTTCGCAGAGAGTTCCTCTCCTGTGATTTGTCTGATGCTTCTCTCGGGATTAGCCTGGGGTTACGGCCTTGGGGAGGAAGCTCTCCGAGGTAAAGGCCCTTCTCGTCACATCATACGCTCGACTATCACCTGTCACTTGCTGATGTCGACCTTGGCCGCCTGGCCGGGGAGATGTTCTGTCAGGGTTCCCGCTTCCCACACTGTCCTCTTTGGAAGGATAGGGGCTCTGGTTCCCCTGCCCTGGGGCTCCAGGCAGGCCCTGCCCCCTCGGGACGAATTCTCCTGTGATTGGCCGGCGACTCCCAGAGGATGCTGACAGGGATGTGGTTCAGGAGGTGGGTGGCATCCTGGGCCCATGGAGTGATAAGATTCCTGTGAAGGTCGATGACTGGACCCTGCGGGTACTGTCTGGACTGTATCACATAGCACTCTGCCCGCGTTTTGGTGCAGAGGCAAAGTGCTTCCCAGAGTGGCGACAGTTACAAGGGGCCCTAGCTCGTAACAGTTCAATGCTTTTCTGCTCTGGGCATGCTCTTTGTTAAACTGGAGACAGCCTGGCTCCTGCTTGGTCCCGGGAAGGTCTGAAAAGTGTTGTCACTGCCATTGAAGGCCTCTGGGCTCTGATGGTTAAATTCATATTTAGTTTGGTTTGCCTTCCACCACAGCACACTTGGAACGTTGTTGTTTAGCTGCTCAGTCGTGTCCAGCTTTCTGCAATCCCGTGAACTTGTAGCCTGCCAGGCTCTTCTGTCCTTGGGATTCTCCAGGCAAGAATACTGGAGTGGGCTGCCCTTTCCTTCTCCAGGGGATCTTCCCGACCCAGGGATCAAACTTGCGTCTTCTGCAGTGGCTGCTGCTGCTGCTAAGTCGCTTCAGTCGTGTCCGACTCTGTGCGACCCCATAGACAGCAGCCCACCAGGCTCCCCCGTCCCAGGGGTTCTCCAGGCATTGCAGGCGAATTCTTTACTGTCTGAGCCACCTGGGAAGCCCATACCCTTAGAGTAACAGCTTACTTTTCCTGGTGAATTGTATGACTCTCAGCAGGAACAACGGGCTTAATTGCGCTTCTCTTGCTATTTCTGCCTGGAGAAGGCTCTCGATTGGGAACTGAAATCAGTGTGGGGGCTCAAGAGAGCAGAGTCCCATCAGCGGGTGGGTTGGCCTCTGGGTGTTTCTCCCGCTGGTCAAACCTGAGGCCGGGAAGCTGTGGGTGGGTGTTCTGCCCGCAGGTGGTGGGATCCTGACAGGTGAGGCCTTAGCGGCCAGTGACAGTGCAGGACCGCATGGCCCACCTGCTGCGGTGAAGGGGTCCCTGGGTGAGAGCAGAGTGCTAACGAAGCTCCCGCCTCTGTCCTCCCCTCGACAGACCTGCAGCTGCGGGATGGGGTGCACCGCGCTGATGGGCATCGGGCAGCAGATGCTGCGGCGGAAGGTGGTGGACTGCAGCCGCGAGGAGAGCCGGCTGTCGAGATGCCTGAACACGTTCGACCTGGTGGCTCTGGGGGTGGGCAGCACGCTGGGGGCTGGCGTGTACGTGCTGGCCGGGGCTGTGGCACGGGAGGACGCCGGCCCCGCCATCGTCATCTCCTTCCTCATCGCTGCGCTGGCCTCCGTGCTGGCCGGCCTCTGCTACGGCGAGTTTGGCGCGCGGGTCCCCAAGACGGGCTCTGCCTACCTCTACAGCTACGTCACCGTGGGCGAGCTCTGGGCCTTCATCACCGGCTGGAACCTCATCCTGTCCTACATCATCGGTAGGTCTCCGCGCCGGTGCCGGCCCGCCTCCCTCCTGGTGTTCCCGCCCCAGCCTGGCTCCCCAGACCCAGGGGGTTTGGCTCCCCGCAAGCTCGGCTCCTCCCGCCTGCTCTCACTGGTGCACATTTTCCCTTTGGCTTTGGTGCAAGGTAGAGGCCTGCCGCGGGCGCCACTGCCCTGGCTCTTAAAGACCAAGAACTCGGGAACCTAGTGGGGACAAGCCCAGCCCCCAAGAGGCTAGTCCCGTTAGCACAAAGAGACGCAGAATCAGGACGCTCGGCGCTAGTGAGAAAAGGACCTCGTCTCTTTCAGTCTTTTTCCTGATTGCTCAAGTAAATGCATCACTGATACAGAAAAATTTAAGAAATGCAGAAAAGCACAAAGAAGAAATCAGAAATTACCCAATCTGACAGCCCAGCCTCTTGGTGGGAATGTGGCTACTTTAAAAGGCCCTTTACATTTCCAGAGAGCTTGCGTGCAAGTGAAACAGAACGGTGAGCATGAAGCTCCTGCCGTTGCTAAACCAGCAGGTGATGGTCACCAGCAAGGCATCCTTTACAAATAAAGGAAGACGCCTTTTGTGGTGACTGGAACTTTAGTGGCATTTCCCGGGAAGCATTGCTGGAAAAGCAGTGACGCGTGTTACTTGGATTGAGAGAACAGTTGGGTGCTCTTGGCTGTTTGGGTGATGGTGGGGGGTGCTGGACTCCACACCTGTGGGTGTTCCGTGCAATCAGAGCCTCGGGGCCCATGCTCCCCCCAGGCCTGGCACAGAGCGGCAGAGGTGGCTGACTCTGGCAGGGGCGGGGGTGGGGGTTGGTGAGCCAGCCACTTGGCTGCTAGTGGAGGGGGCCAGCCCTGAGCCGCTGTCCTTGGTCCCCCGGCCCCCTCTGGGAGACAGGCCCTGTCAGCTCCACTGTTGAGGGTCTTCAGGGAGGAACGTGGCCCCCACTGCCTACTGCAGCCAAGACCTGCAGGGGCAGGTCGTGAGGTCCCCTGAATTGTCTGTCCCCAGGATTTCTTGTTATAGTGAAATAAAATAGAGTTCAGTACTGTCAGAGCGCCTGTTTGGCGGTCAGGATGGTGTTATTTTGTTAAATTTTACTATGATTCAGCTACACATAGGTTCAAAACACATAGTACACACACACACACACACACTCTCTCTCTCTCTCTCTCTCTCATCCTCACACACATTTCTGTTGGTTGTGATGGAGAATGCATCTCTTCTGAGGCCCTATGTCTGGCTTCTCTGCAGATTCCGACCGGCCCTCCCTTCTGAGTCAACACGTCCTGGGGTACAGTGGCTGCCGCGGGGTCCCCTGCTCCCCAGCACCCGCAGGCTGTGAGCCCCTGTGGGTCCTGCAGGTGTTGACAACAGGCGCTGTGTTGACTGTTGCCTTCTCTTCCATCTGATGGTGTGTTTCTCGGCAGGTACCTCGAGCGTAGCTCGGGCCTGGAGTGCGACATTTGATGAGCTGATTGGGAAGCCCATTGGGGAGTTCTCGCGGAAGCATATGGCCCTGCACGCACCCGGGGTGCTGGCCGAGAACCCGGACATATTCGCCGTGATCATCATTCTCATCCTCACAGGTACGGTCACACGTCGGGTGCATCGGGAGGGGGCTGGGAGTCTGGAGTGAGGCTCAGGCTCCCTCCTTTTCTCTTCCTCCCATCCCCCCGTTTTCTTGTCTTCTTTAATTGATGCAGACATCTGTTGTGTTTTTTGTTTTTTTTTTTTGTCAAAATGGCTTCTCAGAGATTCGCAGAGGGTTGGCCTATTGAATAGGTCAAGTTATGCGCTGTTTAATTAAAAGAGACTCTCAGGTGTTTGCTTTAAGTGTTTGTGAAGTAGGATTTTGTTAGGGCTTCGGGCTTTGTGTACAGGTGACCCAGGAATACAAGTTCTTCTGACTCAGCGGATGACCATTTAGAAAGGAGAGTTGGCCTTCGTCAGCCAGGACGACATGGAGGAACCAGGCCCGATGCTCGCTGCACCTTGGGGTTGGAGACAGCTGAGGTGGTTTGCACCCAACCAGCCAGCAAAACACCTCCTTATATCATGAAGTTTCCCCACAAAGTTGCTGGTACAGAATTTTAAAATTGCAGACAGGGTTTGAACACAGCTGATGGTATCTTCTTCTTAGTGATGTTGACCTGAGTCTCTGCCACCCAGTTGGGAGTTTTGTTAATGTACACATTAAGCTTAAATGCAGATAAATTTTCTTTTGAGGTTAGAAGATTTTGGATGGGTTTTAAAAGCATCGGTGCCTTGTTTTACACACCTAATTACACACGTAATTGAGATCGTTCTGCACAGGGCCAGTCTCAGCGGTATGTCTGGTCCAGCTAGCAGGAACACAGATCAGAAATTAAGTATTCACGAGTGAGATTTTCATAAGGACAGGAGGGAGGGAGGCTGAAGAACAAACACCGCGGAGTGTGAAGTGTTCCCTGAATTGCTCCACGCCCTTCTAATGCCTGTATTTCAGAAATCAGTCTATGACGTAGAGCATCTTTTACGTTAGAACGCGTAAGAGACACGCAGTCAGATCGGTGGCCCCGTGCCACTGGGCGCCTCCCTGACTCTTTGCTCCCCTGGCCGAGGGTGCACCACAGAAGTGTGTCCTGCATCCCCCAAGGCGGACCTGCAGCTTGCGGAGCGTCACCTGTGCTTTTTCACCCAGTATTTTTTTTATCTCGAGTTTTCGAGGTAGAGCTGGTCTGGCTCAGACGTGCTACGTGCACTGAGTCCCAAGAAGGGGACTCTGTGGCAGGGCCCCCAGGTGGTTGTCGCTGCGGACACTGCTAACACCCCACAGAGCATCTGAATGATTCCATGTCTAGAGAACTCTTTTTTTCTCTCAAGACACTGAACAGAGTGTCTCCTTGGAGGAAATGAACTCCTACCCACTGGGTGGTTCTCAGTGATGGAGATTCAGGGAGAGCCTCCCTTCATCCCAGGGAGGGCTTTGCTATTGAGGGGAGCCATTGGCTCAGACGTCCCCAGCCCTGCTGTCCCTGGGGTGCTCCTGGTTGTTGTCTCAATTCCACAAGGTGGCTGGAAGTCCAGCCCTGATGGCTTTGTTCAACACCCCGTGGACTTGGGTTGTTTTGATCCCTGCCTCTAGGATGAGAGTCACTGCAGCCTCGTTCCTCTTTGGAGGTTTAACGCTGCTCAGATTCTTCTAACGTCACCTTCTCGTCCCCAACCCCCACCCCAGAGGGACTTGCTGGCCCGAGGTCAGCACTGAGGCCGTTTCTGTCTATGCCCTTTTGCAGGACTTTTAACTCTGGGTGTGAAAGAGTCAGCCATGGTCAACAAAATATTCACGTGTGTCAACGTTCTGGTGCTGGGCTTCATCATGGTGTCGGGGTTTGTGAAAGGATCAATTAAAAACTGGCAGCTCACGGAGGAGGACTTCCAGAACACGTCGGGTCACCTCTGCCTGAACAAGTGGGTGTCCCTCTGACTCTGGGCGCCTGGGCGTGGTGCGGCTGGGGCGGACCTTGGCTACCACAACACAGTCCAGAACAGTCTCTGTTAAAAAATGTAATTTGAGCTAGGATATTTTGTCACTACTGAACTGTTTTTTTTTTGCAGTCAGATAGCTGAGGGTGTCTCCTTTGTCTGAAATTTGTGTTTTCTTGCCTTGTATTTGACTGTCGGTTGTACGACATAGGAAGATGCTGGGGGAATAGCGGCATCTCTGGATGCTGATTCCAACCCTGCCTCGGTGAGGACCGAGGTCAGGCTCCCTCAGTTGTCCCTATTTCCCTGTATCCTTTTTGATGATGGAACTCTGAATTTCCTTTTCGGAAAGGAAGATTTTCCTCTGCGGTTCCACACGGATGCTGCTTTCTTTTGAAATGCCTTCCTATCTGATCACCTTGAACAAACAGGTCGGTAGAACTTTTTATCTCAGGTGTTCTTCAGAGTAGTTTCTCAGAACAACTGAGGTTATCACAGCGTGATGATGACAACTCCTTTCACTCTCACTCCACGTGGGCCGCTTCAGCCCTGAGATGCCATGGCCTCAGTGTCCTTCCATATTGGGCTCAGGACGCCCAGGGCTGGAAGCAGGTGACCGGCCAGCTCTCCACCCTGTGCCTTTGCAGGCCTCTGGGCACGCCCTTACCAACAAGCTCACCTTGTTTCGGGAAACAAAAGCAAAACGTTGGAGTGGATCTTTCTGACCTTTTTTTTTGTTGTCAGATTTTTTGATACATGTTAGGGTCTTAGGATGGAGAATGGGGAGTTCTAATTTTATTTACATTTCTGTTTTAATTGTGGCTAAAGGTTAAACTGATGCTTTGAAGAGATCATCCTAAAATGCAGTGGCTTTACAAGGATATCTCAGCTCCAGGAATGATCAGTTGGGGGTGGCTGGCCAGCATGGACACGTGCAGGCTTTCAGGGGCCCGATTGCCCGACTCGCTGACCCATTATCCCCAAGGACACAGTGTGGTCAGAGCTGGGTTGTGGGTGGGCACAGGCATGACCCAGCTCTCCCACCAGGGGCCAGAGTCCGAGGCCCGTGCGCTCAGATCCGGAAGACGTGTTCCTCCTGCCCACATCCCCCTGGCCAGAATCCAGTAGGGGGCCACGTTCAGCTGCAAGAGAGGCCGGAAAGCCAAGTGGTCACATGTTGGGTTGACCTCTGATTAAGGCCTGGTGCCCGGCGTGTCCTCCAATGGCCTGCTCCGTGGGCAGGCACTTATCAGCAGCTGGTTCACTAACTGGAGCGCAGGCAGGAAACGAACCCGTGAAACTAGCTCTAACACCCTGTGGTCAACAGTTCAAACAAAAAGAGCCTGCCTTTTTGGGACGAAACGTGACTACAGAGAATTGAGAGCTTTTAAATTTAAGTCACTCCCCAGCATTCCTGGGTCTTGTTCGTGCCAAATTTATCAGTGCCCGATAATTCATGGCGAAGTAGGGCCAATTTGAAATATGTTTTAGAGTAACCCAGTCGACTCAGGAAGCTTCACGGGCCCCCTCACCAGTCACTGTGAGCCGGTGAAGAATTGAGCGGAGAGGGCGCCTCCTGTCTCCTGGTTGTCTGTCCATATTTAGCCTTTCTACTGGTTTTTTTTTTTTTTTTTTTTTATTTATTTTATTTGGAGGCTAATTACTTTACAGTACTGTAGTCTTTTTTGCCATACACTGACATGAATCAGCCACGGGTGTGTGTGTTTCTCCCATCCATCCTGGATCCACCTCCTTCCCCATGCCACCCCTCAGGGTTGTCCCAGTTTGGTGCATGACACAGGGCATTCATGCTGTTTTGAAGAGACTGTTTCTGCCAGCTGATGGGATTTCCTGTCGCTGGCCATCCCCGTGCTCTGCATCCCTGCGGTGATGACCCGCGCTGGCCTCTGGCCAGAGAGGTGTTTGTTTCCTGGCCCCTTGGCCACCAGTGGGGTCCTGGAGTTACGTCTGCCCACAGCCCCGGGGCCGCTGTCCTGCCGGACGGGGGACGCTGCAGGACTGGGCCTAGCTGCTCGGGGTGGCCGTCAGGGTGGCTCCTCTTCAGGCCCACGAAGCAGGGGCCTGTGACCCTGACGGAGGCTCTCTCTTTCAGTGACACAGAGGAAGGGAAACCCGGTGTCGGTGGGTTCATGCCCTTCGGGTTCTCCGGTGTCCTGTCGGGGGCAGCCACCTGCTTCTATGCCTTCGTGGGCTTTGACTGCATCGCCACCACAGGTAGGTCCACCGCCCTCGGGACACCTGGGCTCGCCTGGCCAGGCGTCTGATTCCCCTCCCCCGGGTGTGTGCATGCCTGCCGCTGCCCATTTGCTCCTGAGTGCCCGAGTGTGGGTTTGCACCTTCCTGCCAATCCCCCTTTCATTGCTCCCCAAGTGGCCTGCCCGACAGGAACTTGCCTGCCTGTCCCGTGTGGGCCCGGGGTGATGGCACCGTGGCTGCAGCTGGCGGCAGACCCCATGTGCGCTCCGGGGGAGTGTGGCTACCTAGTCCGACTTTGTCCGGGCACTCGAGGGGGCCGGGCTCCAGCCTCCAGTGTGTTCTCTTTTCCACGATGACTCTCAGCGAAAAGGCTGAGAGCACCTTCCCTGGGCCCTTGGGTATTGTGTCTGGTCTGAGGGCCTCTCCCCTGGGTTCCCCGGAGCCTGGAAGGGCCCTGGCCCTGCAGGGCCATGAGCTGCAGGGTGGTCTCAAGCCCTCCGGCTGAACTCCTCCCGCCTTGCAGGGGAGGAGGTGAAGAACCCACAGAAGGCCATCCCCGTGGGCATCGTCGCGTCCCTGCTCATCTGCTTCATCGCCTATTTCGGGGTGTCGGCCGCCCTCACCCTCATGATGCCTTACTTCTGCCTGGACAAGGACAGCCCCCTGCCAGACGCCTTCAAGCACGTGGGCTGGGAGGGAGCCAAGTATGCGGTGGCCGTTGGCTCCCTCTGCGCCCTGTCTACCAGGTGAGGGGCAGAGACGCTCGGGAAGGCGGGTGTGCCGTGACCACTCCTCTCTCCCCTTGAAGTAGAGCCCAACCCAGCCCCGATCGTGGGACTTCTCCCCTTGGGCTGCTCTCGATCAATCCCTGGGGCTGTCTTTGCGTTAGGGACGTTCATCTCAATAGCCTGAGGCCCACATTTCATCATTGTCGGCTCAGCAAGGGCTGCGTCTCTTGTCCCTGACTGTGGCCACTGGCCAGACCAGGCCACCTCTGTGAGCACTGCCTCTGGCCCTTATTTTGGCCATAAAGCAGAGGCTACCATTGAAAAGGAGCAAGTGCCGCAAACGCCTTTTAATGAGAGTCACTTTGCTCTCATGCTCCCTGCTAGCCTGTACACACAGGAAACCGCTGTGGACTTCAGGGAGATCTTCATGAAGGCAGTGACGTTTTTCTTTTTGATTCAGCTGGAGATAATCGCGGGAATAAACGCAGAACATCTCTTCCATAGCACTGTGTCTAGATGCCACGCTGGTTTACGCTAGGCGTTTCCCACTCACACACACGTGCAGACTTGCTGCAAGCGCTCCCCCGGGCCCGGCGTGTCGCGCCGCGGGCCTCCCAGGTTGGAGCCGGCTCCCTCTCCTGGGTGTGAACACCTGTTGCGATGCCTTTATTCTCCCAAGCTCTCTTACGGACGCAGTTCGCTTTTCCTCCCATCTAGTCTTTTAGGTTCCATGTTTCCCATGCCTCGAGTCATCTATGCCATGGCTGAAGACGGGCTGCTGTTTAAATTTTTGGCCAAAATCAATGACAGGACCAAAACACCGATAATCGCCACCTTAACCTCGGGTGCCATTGCCGGTAAGAACTGGAATCTCCTATCCAGCATTTTAACGGCTGAGTTATTACTCCCTAAGGCAATGTCTTGGCCTGTGCCCGTCTGAGAGAAGTTGCGACTGGTCTTTCTAACGTTTGGTTTTTACCCTTGGAGTCTGGTTTGTCGCAAGGTAACTGAGTGCCTTTTGACAAAAGGCAAATGCTAGTTTCTCAGAGGATGTAATGGAATTCTCAAACAGGTCGCATTTTCCAGTGATTACCGTCTCACTGGACTGAGCTCGGCATGTACACTGTCCCTTCAGAGCTGTGTCTTGCCCCTTCCCCAGGTGTCCCTGAGTAGACCTTGGTGGGGTAAAGTCCTTCACAGTATATCCCCTGTCTTGTCGGTGCTGGAAATTCACCGTCCGTGTGTCTTAGCTCGTGAATTCTCTAGGAAGCGAGAATCCCTTACGATCAGCGTTTTATAAAACATGCCACCTCTTCCCCAGGGGACACTGAGGGTGTGTCTGGGGTAGCCCTCCGCCCTGAGCCTATGAACAACAAATGGCAGGAGAGAGGAGGTGGAGCTGACGGATCGCTATCAGGTCCCTCGCCAAGAGGACAGAAGGGAGCGGCGGGCTGGGGAACCCTTGGGCCTCTGTGTGCACCTTGAAAGGCAGGGCAGCCCTGGAAAGAGACCCTTGGTTTTGTTTCCTCTTTGAGTCGCGTTTCACCGCCCAGAGGCAGGTGCACAGAGGAGAGGCGGAGGCTCAGAAGGGGGAAGTGAGGATGCACGCCCAGGGAGGACAGCAGTGGTTCTCGGTTCCTGGTTTGTCTTGGGGCCAGGCTGGCTGGGCCCTCCCAGCCCATGTGTGGAGCAGGAGGTCTCTGTGGTGAATGAGGACACGTGCCAGCCACAGCTGGATCACAGGGACTTGTCAGATAGCCACAGGGGAGGCGTTTGACCCTCTTGATGAGTGAATTGTTAACAGCATTCACACCCTTAGCAAAATGTGCTTACTTTTATGGGTCAATGTTGTTTAACGAAAGGAAGCCAGTTTTTCTTATTTCACACGTGTGCTGTATGAGTCTGCATTCTCGAGCATGATCGCTGTGGGCAGGTTAAGGGACACCGTGTGTCAGTATGTGACCCATGTGTTTAAGGGATTAAGGAACTGGAAATAGTGAGTGTTTTTTCTTTTTTTCCTCCAATATTCACATGTAATGTGATCGTACTGAAGACTGGCCTTAATTTCCTTCCTGTGCTGATTAAGGGAGATGAAACTACAGTCTTTAAAGCCACTGTAAAGTTCTTGTATCACCAGACCAAGGGTTTGCTTTTTCTTTATTTGGTCAGAGTGATATACAAGTCTTTAGTTTTCTAAGAATCACCTCCCATGGGCGAAATTTGGCTCAGGTTTCTCGGAGTGAGGACGTAAGCATTTGATACACACGCAGTGGGTTTTCTGATTATCCAGTAGGCCCTCGCTGCTCTTTAATTCTGTTAGTCAACCTCAATTTGAATTTGTTTTAGTTGCCATGGTTTGTGTGGGTTTGAGAAGTATTTGTGGAAAAGTAATGGCTTTGTGTTTATATTTCAACTTGTGTTGATTGCATGTGTTTTGAAAGTATCCCAAAGTAGATCCAGCCAAGTTATTTTTTAAGTGGGAAACTTGACACATATATCCCCATAAACAGACGTGCATACACTTATAAAAATCTAGGAACGATTTTCAAAAAAGACTGCATGTTTTGCTTTGCGTTAAGTGGGGTTGTGGTGAAGGGACTGGTATTGTTTGGGAATACCATCACTTTCCATGCCCATATTCTGGGTTAGGAGCCCCTGTCAGCCATCCCGGACTTGCCCTCACGCAGCTCCTCATCATTGTTGCCTCCTGATGCAGGCCTCAGGTGGTATTCTTGGGAAGACCAAAGTTCAGCGGCGTACACCTTGCACCCAGTGACTGGCGTGCTCATGAGAGCCATTGAATGGTGGATGGGTAGATGATGGGTAGGTGGTGGATGGGTGGTGGATGGGTAGATGTGCGTGTCTCTCTGTGAGTCTGCATGGTGTAGAGGAAGGCAGACTGCCCCAGAGCCGTAAGAACCTAGCTCAGTGCCTGGCTTTTCCACTTACTAGCTGTGTGCCCTTACTTAGGTAAGTCTCTCAACATGTCTGGACTTGGCTTTCTCCATCTGTAGTGCAGGGAAGGCTGGCAGAGTTGCCATGGGGGTCACCAGGGTCATGTTGATAAAAGCTCTCTCTCTGTATAAATGTTGTTTATTGTTACTGTCTGTTGGGAGCTGTGTATGTGGTTTAATCCGGAACTTTCCTTCCTTTTAAGCGGTGCTGCCACGTTTCTTCATGGAAAGGGCTGGCAGGGGGAAGGGGAGGCCCTCCCAGGTGCCCTGGGTCGCGGGCGGGTGGCGGCTCTGGCTGCCACGGTGTTCGGGCCCACACCCATCCTGATGTTCGTCTCCTCCTCCCCAGCGGTGATGGCCTTCCTCTTCGACCTGAAGGACCTGGTGGACCTCATGTCCATCGGCACTCTCCTGGCTTACTCTCTGGTGGCTGCCTGCGTGTTGGTCTTACGGTAGGTGTGGCTTTCTGGGTTCCAGGACAGAAGAGCAGACGTCCTTTGCCAGCTTCCTGCTACCAGTTCGTGTTAACGGTTTATACGCTGTAAACTTGAAGCTGTGGATCATTCCTTTGGGAACGGCTTGGGAGAGGGTGGGACCTGGTGCTTGAAAGTCTAGTTACAGAGAATAGCCTTGAAAGGAGTCCGGGGTGGCTCGACCGCTCTCTCTCTCTCTCTCACATGCTCTGATTTTTCTGGCTGGATGTCCGGAAGACAGAGACAGGTTATCAACTTGATGGCTGGGGGCTGCATCTTTGGATCGGAATTTTTGAAGGCTGAGGGTAACGATCTCAGTTTGGACCGGAGACTAGGGCCTGGCCCTAGTGGGCACTGGGAGAACTGGGGACACTGATGCTTCCATGGAGGTGAGAGGGCCGTTACAGGGCCTGGAGGGCTGGGGGTGATGTGCAGGAAGACTCTCCAGGTTCTGCTTTGAGTCTCGTCCGGACAGGGCCAGCCCCGTGGAGGGCCGTGACAGCAGATCCGGGCCGGGGCTCAGTGTCCTGGGGCTCCTGCCCGCCACAGCGCCCCTCTCTCCACGCTCACCCTGCTCCAATTTTCCTTTGCTCTGGGAGACAGGGCTCTGCTTCCTTGCTCCCAGGGGTGACCCCAGGTAGCATAGACATCCAGTGTGGTCTCCTGGCGAGAGGCCCCCCCTACTTTGCAGGGCTTTAATCTTGCCAAGCCATGGATTCCATCCCTAACTTGCTCTCCAGCTACCGTCCCTGGGCTGAGCCTCAGTAGTGGCTCTGGAGAATCCGCTAGAGCTAGTGTTTCCGACCACATATTTCTTCCCAAGAGCTCAGTGCTACAATCTTCTCCGAGTCTCCCCCAGCCTTCTTATTAAGTGAATCAGTGAAAAAAAAAATGGTGAAGTATCTTCATACTCACTCTTAGATTCTATGCAGAAGAATGCATAAAGCACTGCATGTTTTGAAGCTGGTGGAGGAGATTGGAGCGCTGTTCCTTTTGGCTGGGAAGATAAGGAGCCTCATTTAGAATGAATGCTTCACTTGCAGGTGGCTTGTGTCTTGGAAATCACGCCATAGGCTTGGTCCTTCACCCAGCTTTAGAGAGTTATTTATCCCAAGGCACTTAGAGTTTTTAAATAAATTGATCCAATGAAATCATGCAAATAGAATTTCTCAAATCCATCAGCCTGCAGACACGTTTCTCTGGCTCTCTGCATGGATTAGGATCCTAATATGATTGCTTTCTGTTTCTATCTGTATTTTAGCTTCCTACAACTGTAGTTTTGTTGTGAGTGGCCTCATATCTTAAGGGCCAGTGCTGCTTTTCAGAGTGAGAGAAACGATCTCAGCACCTTCCTCTGGGCTGTTTCATGGTGGAGGTCAAGTTGCCTCAAATAGGAGACATAAAAAGAAGAGGATGTTGCCCTGAGGCAGGAGTGAGGCCCAGGGCTCTTCTGTTTCTGTTTGCGGAGAGTTAGTGGTAAAGAACCTGCCTGCCAATGCAGGAGACATAAGAGACGTGGGTTCGATCCCTGAGTCGGGAAGGTTCCCCTGGAGGAGGGCATGGCAACCCACTCCAGTATTCTTGCCTAGAGAATCCCATGGACAGAGGAGCCTGGTGGGCTGCAGTCCACAGAGTTGCAAAGAGTCGGACACAACTGAAGCGTCTTAGGACACACGCATGTATCATTCTGACCATTTTCTTCCCATTTTATGCCTTGTGTCCTAGGCAGCTTCCCTTTGAAGCCTTACTAAGAACATGAGTTAGAGTGTGTGTACTTGTGCTGAGTTAAAGCCTAATCTGATGGCTAAACAATATGCTGCCTCACAGGTATCAGCCCGAGCAGCCCAACACAGTATACCAGATGGCCAGGACTAGCGATGAACTCGATCCAGTCGACCAGAATGAGTTGGTGAGCAGCAGCGATTCTCAGACGGGCTTTTTACCGGAAGCAGAGAAGCTTTCTTTGAAAACCGTACTCTCACCCAAAAATACGGAGCCTTCCAAATTCTCTGGGCTGATAGTGAACATCTCAGCCAGCCTCCTAGGTAAGAGCCTGCCCTTCCCTATGTGGTGTTTGGGGTCCCAGGGGGCCCACGATGGCAGTTATTCTGCCCTAATTGGGATTGGTGCTTGCAGAGATGGAGCCCAACCCTCCCGGGGTTTTGGGAAGAACTGATCTGCCTGTGGGAACCTGGGGAATGACTGAAGTGTGGTTTTCTCTGTCTGTCCCTCTTAGCGCTCCTGGTCATCACCTTCTGCATGGCAGCTGTACTTGGCAAGGATGCCCTGGTGAAGGGGGAGTTGTGGGCAGTCTTTCTACTCATGGGCTCTGCCTTCCTCTGCTCCGTGGTCACGGCCATCATTTGGCGGCAGCCCGAGAGCAAGACCAAGCTCTCATTCAAGGTAAACAGCTCAGCCTGACAGCTGGAGGGACCCACCCCTGGGAAGCCATGATCCTGACTCTCCTGCAGGAGGCCACCCTGCTCTGCTGGGCTCCGGCAGGCCTGGGTGTGCGGAGTGAGGTCCTTGCTGGCCAAACTCAGGGGCATGTGAGCCGGGCACAGACAGCGCTGCTGAGAAAGGCTGGCCCCTGGCCCTTGGGTGAGGCAGTGCCCCGCATCCTGTAAGCTTTTCATAAGTAAGCGCCTGCTCTGGCGGATTGTGTGTCATTACCAGGCCTCAGAGATGACCAGGGCCTCTTCAGGCGTAGAGTCTACAGATAATAAGATCGTTCAGCAAGCTCAGAAGTGAGGCGCAAGTTCACTGTTGCAATTAGTGTTGCTCAGAACAAACTCCCACCTGCGAGGTTTCGCCTGTGGGGTGTGTTGGGGGCGCCTGGCACTCAGCCCCTCCCCACTCAGCCCCGCCCGTCCAGATCAGGCCTGGGAGGGCGCTCCCCTCGGGTGGTTCTGCCGTCTCACACTGTCCGCCCATCACACCTGACGCTGCACCGCCTGTCCCCGCAGGTGCCCTTCGTGCCGGTCCTTCCCGTCCTGAGCATCTTCGTGAACGTCTATCTCATGATGCAGCTGGACCAGGGCACGTGGGTCCGGTTTGCCGTGTGGATGCTGATGGGTACGTGAGGTGTGCGTTTCTCTCAGGCCCCCCACCCACCCACTCGCCCCCTCCCCGCCTGTGCCCGGCAGCTCGTTGTCCTCTCTGCTACTGGCTGGCTGGCTTGCATCCTCCAGCTGCACCCCCGTTTCCGATTTCAAAACACAGTGAAAACACGTGTAGTCAGTGAGGAACACCCAGTAGGCTGTGGGTCCTCCCTCCCTCGTAGATAATTGTAAAGCCTTTGCCTGAACCAGCTATCTGTTTGGGAAAGAGCTCAACGTTCAAAGAACCAGCCTGTAAGTGTGCTGTTGACAGAGCACCACCTTCTTCACCCTAGACAGCACCGTCTAGACAGCCCCACCCTTGGCCCCCTGGGCTGCAGGGGCTGGCTGGGCCCGTGGGAGAACTAGAGGTCCCCCTTGGGGCCTGGCCCCGCTTTGTACCAACCATGGCCCCTCTGCCGGCCTCCAGCAGCCGAAGCAGCAGAAATGAACCCAGTAGCGCTGGGAGACTGGCCTGACCGGGCCATATCCCTGATGAGAGCAGTGGCCTTCAGGCTGAGTTATGGCCAAACCCCCCTGCCCCAGTGACTGAGGGGTAGGGAGGGTAGCTCCCTGTCTCCCTGCAGAGGTGGGGGACGCCTGCTTTTGAGCACCCTCCACAAGCTCCTGGGCTCCAGGACTGCTCTCCCTTGTCACTGGCACACAGGTGGCCCCCCGCCAGGGTTGGGGGCGGTAGTTAGGGGCACAGATCTCCGGGTCCCACCACAGACCCCTATGGCCCCTGAAACTCACCGGAAAGACTGAATTGGTGGGGTGCATGAATTCCCACGTGACCTGAGTGTCTAAGCCACTCATGGGAAAAACAGAAGCTATAACAGACAGCATGAGGAACCCAGGGAGCCTCTGCCCTTGGAAACCCAGCGCAACTTCTGGGGGGTCTGTCCTGGCCCCTCCAGCGGCTGCAGGGCAGCCGCCCTGCCAGGTGGGCAGTGGATGAGGCAGAGGCACCAGTGCCCCTCCAGGGGTCCCCAGCCAGTGGCTTTCCAGGTGCGAGGCTGCCCAGAAAGACGCGCCTGCCTTTGCCAGGTGTAGAGGTGACCCTGCCGGAAGTCATGTGGGCTTCCTTGGGGGGCAGGCCTCCTGCAGAGGCCTCTCATGAGGCCTTGACCCCAGGGCCGCCTCCCGGACTCACACCCTGTCTCTGCCCTTGGCCCGCAGGCTTCTTCATTTACTTCGGCTATGGTCTCTGGCACAGTGAGGAGGCGACCCTGGCCGCCGACCCCACAAGGACTCCTGACGGTCACTTGGATCATTGCAAGTGACGCATGGTCCTGCCCCCGAGAGACCCCCGCAGCACCTCGCACCACCACCCCACCCAGCCAGTGCGCCCAGAGCCCAGAGCAGCCCACGTGTGGCCCGTGTCCCCGACCCCCCGGCAGCTCTCGGCGGGGCCACGTGACCGGGGCTGGGACTGGCCGCCACCTGCCTCCGAGCCTCCTCCGGGACAAGAACGGCAGCCCTTCTCCTCACCCGTCCGGCACCCCAGCTGCTGTGGCCTCGGGCAGAACGGTAGTCATCTCAGGAGCCCAGGCCTCCATCCCGGGGGTGCTGTGCTGGGTCTTGTCCTTGCCTTGGCCTAGCCCCAGACAGCCGTCCCGGTGCCAAGGTGTCTGTCCTCTGGCTGTGCCCATGCCCCACCCCAGCGGTTTAGTTTACTGAGACCATCTCCTGCTCGGCTGTCTGAGCTGCCTCTGGAGGGTCGCTGGACTGTGACCGCCCCCTCCCTCCAGGCGGGGGACTTGGCCCGCACTCTGCACACTCCTGCCAGGGGACCAGGCTCCCCGCCGCCAGCCCTCCAGCAGGTCCCTGCTGCTGCTTCGGCCGAGTCCTGAGTAACTGGAACGTGACACTATTTCCGTAGGACATGCCTCAAAAGAGCGGAGCTTAGCTGAGTACTCCCCATGGTCCCGGCTCCTCGTGGGGTCCTGCCCGCTCTGCTGCTCGTGGGTCTCAAGGTTCCCCAGGCCAGTGTCCTCTCGTCCTGAGTGATGCACGGCCCCCCCTCACCCCCCAGCTGCCTCCGGCCCCTCACGCGTCTCGTCGTCATGTGGAGTCTTCCTGTCCCTTGGCTGTGAGTTGCCACGGAATCCAGCCGGCGCATAATGGTGATGTGGAAAGCGGCCGAGTCATTCCCTGAACCGTTCAGGGTGTGGGGGTCTGCCCACAGGGGACGGTGTGGGGTCCTGTGCCGTCCCTCTCGTGTGCTCTGTGTGTGTTAGATGCCGCAGGTTGGTGACCCTGGGCCCGGACCCCTGCCTCCGTGATGACCGCATGTACCTATGTACATGGCGCTCCCTGCTAAGGCCCCAGGGACACTCCTTGGAGGTGGGCCGTGCCTTCCTTCTCAAGAATGGAGTCAGGGGATAGAAGGGCCTGTGTTGGCGGGAGGTGAGGGGGGTGGCATTTCTGACTCCACACAAAATGTAAATGCTGCTTGTGAAGCTTAGCTCCCATTATCTTCCCCCTCTGCCCTTTTACACAAATCTGGTAGAAATAAGCCTGATAAACTGATGGCTCTTGGCTTTTCTCCCTCTGCCCCAGAAAGTTCTTGGAGGAAAAAAAAAAAATGCAAGAATGAGTGAAGCAGGGTCGGCCCAGGTGGGTGAGGGCCCAGCCCCGCTTGCAGGCTCTGTCGTCCCCTCTGGTCACTCATGGGAGCTTTATTCACAGTCTCACTTGCGAATCTTCTAAAGTGGGGGCGAGAGCCCGAAGCTTGGGCTTCCAAAGAAAGGTATTTAGGTTTATGTAGCTGGTGCTGTACCATATTTTGATGAGTCTTAACTTATTTTGTTGAGGTTTTTTTGGTTGTCTGCTCTCTTCCTGGGGCCTGCTGGCCACCTGTCTGCTCGAATTGTCTGCTATTTCTCCACCGAGGCGGAGAGTGTGAGGGAACAAGGGTGTGCAGGAAAGGTGGCGGGTAGAGTTTCTCTCACTTCTTTATTTCCGGCTGAAATTTCTGAGCCTGACCGCCCGCAGCAGACTCTGCACAGCTGACACTTGAGCCAGCTACACGCCTCGTCCTCCGGCCGGGAAGGTGTGTCTCAGCGTCTCACGGGCGGATACGCCCCTCCTCTCCTGGAGCCAAGGGGCCATGCCGAAATGCCCCCCATTGGTATCAGAAGCCCCCACCCTCCACGCTGAGCCAGAGCCCCGTCCGAGGAAAGGATCCCTGGGTCGTTGGACGGGGTTCAGTGACCCGTGCTTTTGTGAAGAGAGGCTTTCATACCGTTGCCAGGGGTTTCCCCTTCTGTGCGGGGGCTGTGCTGCCAGGAGACTGAGCGGCGTCTGCAGACCCTGGCTCTATCACACCCACTCTGGGTTTGTAAAAACTCACCTGGCCCAAAATCCGGAGAAGGTGTAGGCCGGGGGCTGGGGGGGGGGGTGTGGTGGGGCGTGCAGGGGCCTGATTGCCCCCGAAAGGTCCCATCCCCATCCATGGGAGAAGTTGTTACCACAGCCTGCCTTCCTGTGCCTGAGATGGACACACACACATACACACAGATACGAGATACACAGACAACATACGTACTTACACAGACACACGTATACACAGAAACAACACATATATGTATATACACATACACACAGATATAACATACACACACAGAAATGTCACACACACACACAGAGACAACACACACACATACAGACATTACACACAGAGCCATAACATACACACATAAATAAACACACACAGGCAGAAAATAACCACTGGAAGTGCCCAACAGTCTCACATCTCAGCCCCACCCAGACTCAGTTTCAGGGCTTGGCTGTTATTTTCCAGAGACACCCCATGAGGGGGATGTGTCCTCGGGTCCCTGGGCACCAGCCCCAAACACTTGCATTGGAAAGACCCGCTTGTGGGGAGGAAGTGCCCCTTCCCACCACTTGTGGGCCCCTGCCTGCACGTGCATGACCTTGTGAAAACCCGGGGTCCCCCGGGCCCTGTGTGGGAGAGTAAGGGGCACAGTGTCTCTGAAGAATCAGCTGGGCCCATGGGTGGGGGAGATGTGAGCCCCTGGGTGGGGATGGGACCTTTTGGGAGCAATCAGGACCCTGCACGGCCCCCATCCCCCGCTGCCTACATCTCCTCCCTGATTTTGGGCCAGGTGGGTTTTTAGAAACCCAGAGGAGGTGTGATAGAGCCACGGTTGGGAGACTACTGCTCAGCTGATACAGTATCAGCATCACTTGCATCTCCCCACTTTGGGTTTTGTTGCATTGAGCCCTTTGGTCTCCATCAAGTGATCGACCACCTGGTCCCGTGGCGTTTGGACACTGCAGGTTGACTACAGCCTTGTGGGGGCTTCTCCACACACCCTGAGCCCCCTGGGGCCCCTGTCACTCCCTCCTGCCCCTTGGTCACATTTGTTCTCACCAGGAGGGCTGCAGGCAGGAGCCTTGTGCTTGTGTTTGCTGCCTCGTGCATGGGATGAGGGGGGTGGGAGTGGAGCCCAGGCTGGGCTAGGTCTCCTCCCTGCCACCCCCATGGCCGGGTGGGCACGGTGAGCTGACTGGGTCCTGCCTAGGATGGCGACTAGCCTGACATTGGAAGCAGATCCGTCAGCACAGCATGTGTGGACACAGCTCGTAAAGGGCCCGCCCTGTTGCAGGTGAGCCCACGGGTAGTCGGGGGCCTCGCTGCTGCAGAGAAGAGGCCTGGCCCCGTGCCAGGGGTGGACACCCCGCTTTGACACACTAAGAGTCGCTTGTTTCGTTGACCCCTGAGAACCACCCCTATGGAGACCAGAGGGAGCGGCTTCATGCCGGCCCGTGGACGGAGAGGCGGGGCTGTGGCATGTCCACGCAGGCGTGTGAATTCAACTTCAGATGGAACTAAATATGTGTTGTATATAATTTTATGTATAATTTAAAATATATTAATATCTGCCTTGGTAATGAGAGTATTGTTACGTAAGGCTCCTTAGCGAGAGCGAGATGTACAGTTTATCAGACTCTTGTGGACTCTTTTGGGTGACAAAATGCTTTATTGATCCAGTGGTGCAAGAAGCTACAAACACTCCGTATCTCATCATCAGTTATGATGCCTAATGGGTGGTTAAGGCAAAAAAGAAAAAGAAAAAAGTCAACTGACCTTCCTGTTCATCACTACGATCCAGCCTTTCTGTGCCCATTGCTTCGCTGGGTGGCAGTGCTCTTTCAAGAGGGAGTGGACCAGCCAGGAGTCTCGGGGCGCAGTTCTCAGGAGCCTCTCCTCCCCCAGGACCACCCTGTAACATGTCGAACTGCTGGCTGAACACTCCACCGTGAGACCTCGGCTTGAAGTCCAAATGAGATTTCTCAGGGTCAGGGAGCATGGCTGGGAAGAGGCATTCAGGCCTTGTTAAATTATTAACAAGGTATATATGATGTTGTGTTTCTTGATGACAAACTTTTTAAGTTTGGGACTTATTTTCCCATTGGAGAAGTATATAATATCTATTTAAGATAAGTTTCCTGCTTACGTTGTGCCTTTAAGTGTGGTAAGTCTAAGGAGCACACAGGGGTGACGATCTCCACGAGGGTTGGTTTGTTGTCAGACCTGAAGGTGTGTGGGTTCTCCAGTGTACTTTTTCTTCTACTGAACATGGAGCCATTATTAAGAGGATTGTGTTTTTTATTATGTAAATTGTGTAATATTTTTTTGCTCATTTGATGTTCTATTTTTCTAATAGTTTTCTTATAGTTTCTTATAATTGCAATACTAGATTTAGATTCTGACAGCTAACTGCAAATCAGATTGGCCTCTGCTGGTCCCCTTGCCGTCCCCCCCATTCCTCCCCCCACCCCTACCCCGCATTTTTACTTTAAGGACGAAAGTAGAGGTTGTCCACTGCCTTTTAAAAATGTGAACCTATGCTCTGTATCCCAGTTTTGGTGGTACATTGATGCCATAATAGTTCACGTTGTAAAGTCAAACTTTGTTGGTACATCCTGTCATGCTTCAGCAAATCCTAATAAACTCCCATCTATGGCCCGGGTGTGCCCAGTGCGGTCTTAGGAATTCCGGCAGCTGTGGGAAGGGTGGTGAGGGGTTGGGGGGTGGGTGTGTGGCTCAAAGAGTCCCAGTGCCTGGTCTTTGCTTCTTGAATCTCACAGCCGGATGTCGCGTTGCCTCACAGCTGGGGGGTGGGGGTCGGAATCCACAGCCCAGGGGGGCCCCTGGATCATCTCCCCAACTGCCCACTCTTCCCAGGTCGCCTCGGGTTTGGGGCCCACAGGTCTCCCCGCCAACCAGATGGTGGGGGATGAGGCTGCTGTCTGCAGAACGACGTCACATCAAGTGCAGCAACCCCCTCCCCGACCTGTGCCCAGAACCCCTCGGCCTCGCACTGCCCTCCACCTCCCCCATACACACCCGTCGTCGGGTGTGACATGCTCGCAGGACAGGGGTGGAAGTCAGGGTGTGTGGCTGTTATAACCCTCGAGCGCTCACCATTACCCCCTTCCTCGGCCCCACTTGAGAAAGGAGGCGTTTTTCTGCACTAGAGGTGAGTTCAGTCGAGTGCCCAATTCTCAGACCCCGAGGCGCGGTGTGATCCCGGCAGGAAGATGCGTAGTGAAGTTTCCTCACTAATAGGGCAGGGGGCTGCGGCTACAGGCCCCGCCCCGCCCCGCCTCCGTGCGCCCACCATCAAAAGCGAGGACCACCGGTGGGCCACGCGGCGCGCCACTCGCCTGGGTTGGACGGCAGGAACACGCTCAGGCGGGGCGCCCCTACTTGCCTCCCCAAGCCAGCACCCCCACCACCTCCCCCCGCCCCAGGGCCATCTGTGCCCTGTGCCGTCTCGCAGGCACCGCCGAACCCCAGCCCTTGACATCTGGGCGGGCTGACTGCCCCCAAGAGCCCGGACCTGGGGGCGACCTGGCCGGGTCCACGCGTGGAGCGCCCCCTCAGCCCGGAGAGGCCGGTGCTGCGGCGCCACGCCGCCACCTAGAGACCGGCGCCTGGAGAGCCCCCACCAGGCTCCCGGCCGTCTCCCAGGAAACCCCGAAGGGTTTCTGAAGCCACTCACGTCTGGAGGCCGGGGGTTGGGCAGTCACTTGGAGCGTCTGGTGAGTCAGAGGCTGCCCCCGACAGCGCGGCCTCCGCGGTGGGGAGGAATCGCGTGGATTCCTTCAGGACTGCTCAGCCACCAGGCGGCCAGGACGGCGGGGACCTCCATCAGGGGGTACCCCTGTGCGCCCCTCTCCAAAGGGGCATCTAAGCTTGTCCATCAAGCCATAAATGCGATGGGAGCAAGGCTTAGGGAATAAAGCAGGCAGCGTGTCTGTTGATGCAGCCAGTCTCTGGCCTACTTAACATCCATCTGGGACTGCGAGGCAGTAGGGGTGTGAGGGGGCAGTGGCGGACAGAGAGAAGGTACGGGGTCGGACTTTGACACTTCTACTCCCTGAATCCCTGCGGTTGCTTCTTGAGCGCCTGCTGATGCGCTGTGCTGCGCAGATTTGGGTGCAGTTAAACCGATCAGCAGCAGCTAAGCCCGTGGGAGGGGGAGGGGCCCACTTAGACAACTCTCTATATCCCGCGTGATGCGTGCGCTGGGAAACCCAGACACGGTAAGGGGGGCAACTTCACCTGTTCATCCCTCAGGCTGAGGGGGCAAAAAACCAAGCTGGTAGGTCAAGACACCCCAGGTGTCCTGCTTTTGTTTATAGAGAAGTTCCAGAGAAGGAGACCGGTTCCAAAGCGAAAAAAATGAAAAAGTATTTAGCAAACAAGTGAATTAGCTCTAGCCTCTGGCTATGTTTTTTGAGCATTTGACCCAGATTCACCACCCTCTCCCCCACTGTGGGCAAGGCTCTGCCTCTTGCTTGACAGGAAGGCTGTCCCATCCACCAACTCCCCCCACCCAAGAGCCCCCTCCCTGGCCCCACTACTGGGTTTGTTCTCAGATGCATCCATGGCATAACAGCCTTCACCTCCAGCAGCAGGGGAGACGCATTCGCCCCGGTTCTACCCGAGCCTCACCCTCCTCACTCCTCCCCGCCTCACAGGCAGTGGGGGAGCCACCGTGGACTCCCAGAGACCACAGAGCGGGGACTGAGTGGTTGACTTCGAAGGTCTCTCGACTGCTGCCTGGCAACCGTGGGGGACACGATTCTCCATTGCCAGGAGGCCGTTCCACCTTTGGTTCCTCCTCGGGGCCCTGGGCCAGGCGCCAGCGTCCCTTTGCTAAGTGGCAGTACTGATGCATGGTGGGGGGAAGGATAATGCAGGGTGGTTCTGATTAAAGTGGTGGCAGGAGGCGCCAAAAGACATCAACAGGTTGGGATGTGTTGATGAGTAAATCATTAATTGGCAGCCGTCACCAATATCTGGAGGCATGAGTGACCTGGGGGGTCCTGGGAAGGTGTTGGCAGGTCCAGAGTAACTCAGGGGCCTTTATCACCTGCCAAGGGGCTCCTGGTCAGCAGCAGCTTGGGGGAACAGACTGACTGGAGTCTCCCCGTGGCCCCTGGTGCCCCTACCAACTGGCTGCAGTCCAGCCTGAAAGGCCATCTTAAGGGGGTGGGAGGGGGCGAATGCTTTCAGGTTAAAGGAGTGTCCTGGCTCATTGCTGTTCGGGGTCCTGTGAACCCCACAGGCATGAGAGAGCGCGTGACAAGGAAGTGCTGTGACCACAGGCCCCCTGCTAGGAGCCAGTGGCCCCCTGGCCACTCTGAGAGAAATCTGTGACCACCCAGATACAAAGTGGCCAAGCCCACTTGGGGCAGAAAGTCAGGTCAGCATCTGAATTTGAAGTTGATGGTGAGGGGCTTGTACTTGATGTCTTGTGTCCTTTTTCTGATGGTCTCCGGTCCAACCTGGCCACCTCAAGACAAAGAGCAGAGCCACCGAGCCCCCAAAGCTCGGGGGAAGACTGCTGAAAGTCCCGGGCTATAAGCTGGGCGCAGGGACCCTGCTGAGCTGGGGCAGACGGGTCTCAAGATTCAGTGATGACCAGCTGACCCTGGCGCGCACACAGAGGGAACCTGGCCTTCAGGCCTCCCTGCCCCCTCCTGACCTCCTGAAGCCCGAGGGGGGCCAGGGCAATGGTCACATCAAGTGCGTATCACAGAAGGTCCCTCAAGTTCATTTTAATATGCTTCAAACACAATGCAACACAGAAACCGCAGGGGCCAGAAAAGGAACGAGTGACCCCCTTCAGATGGTCACCAAGTATGCCGGCTCCACGGACTGTCCGCTGCTCTGACACCCAGCCGGAACCTCGCAGGGCGTGTGGTGGGCTGGGGGCGGGCAGGGCACCAACAGCGTCCCACACACCAAGGAGAGGTTGGTGAGGTTGGGTGGGTTTGTTTGAGACAGGTGGGGAGGCTGTAGCTGTTTCTCTATGGAAACAGCTCCAGCCTGGGAGGTGGACACCAGAGAGACAGAGGTCCAAGTCCTAACAGTGTTGGGAGTGGGGAGGAGAGAGGCGATGGTGGGGGGTGGGGGGCGCTGCGGCCCCTAGAGTTTGGGGATAGGAGCCTTATATGATGGGCGTCCATGACAAGGAAAGGAAGCCAGGGCATTGCGGGAATTAGCTCGGGTACCCAAGGTCAGGGATGGTTAGAGCCACGCTCTAGTCACCTAGTGGGGGATTACTTGGTTCTAACACCACTACAACTGTGACTGCAACAGGCTAACACACCAGACCACATTCTAACGCAACACTGACATCTGTATTGCTGGGTGACTGCATTTAGCAGGTGCCGTTATGGAAGCAGTTCCTAGTTCGGAGGGCTGAGCTACTGTGTCTGCAGGTGGTGCCTACTAAAAGAATACATATTCGTGTATTTTAGTCAACGTGGCATCATCTACTCTAACGGGATGCCCAACTCAACATCACAGCATCATGCAGACCCACTAAACGGAAAAATAAATGTTTCTTCACTGGGTATCTCCTGTCTATGTCCCCAGGATGGGCAAAAGCCTGGAGGTTTGCTAGAAATGAGATGTATGGGAGGCCAGGAAGCCCAAGCTTGCCTCATGCAAGGAACACAGACCAGGTCTGTCTTCATGCCAGCCACATATGCCATGAGCAGGCAGGGGCTCTGGGCCAGGGGACCCCTTTCTTGAGCCGTTTCTTTCCTGCTCTGTGACTCTGGCCCCACAAAGCGTATCTACGTAAGTCTGCCTATCTTGGGTTTGCTCAGCATCAGTCTTGTGCTCAGGACCACTTTGAGGGGCCTTGGGGAGAAAAGTACAGGGTCTTCGTCACAAACAGTAAAGACATCGTTATCATCACTGTATAAATGGCTGAAACTACTTTGCGTGTTATGCTTCTAATGGTCCACAGCACTACAGGAATCTCTCCCCCATTCTAATCCATTTAGGAGACAAATGCCAGTCCAGAAGCCTGTGACCACCGGCTGGCTGTTTCCTGGGGCTCCTCTCTTTGGAAGAACCTCCTGGGCCAAAGACGGTTGGTGACCTCTCTCAGCTGTGGTATAGCTTGACCATCTAGCAGAAAAAGACACCTGGGTTTCTGGGAGGTCATGCAGTGATCTAGCACAACCAGGAACTGATCCCCACAGGACAAAAGAACTGGTTTCCTGGAAGCCCCTGTTAGAACCCCTGAGCTGTTCAATATACAAGAATGAGGTTGGATTACAGAACCTAACTGAAAGGGGGGCAATGAAATAGGGCTGAGGGTCATATTTTGGTGGGTTGACCACTTACAGCATCACATCAAACAGGATGCCAGAGCACGCTCTTCTCCTCTACGCTTAGTCAGAATACAGACTCTATCAGCAGTTTTCCTTCTTGAGGATGCAGCGGGAAGAGTCTTGGCCAACTCCAAGGCCATTCTCACCCTCATTCTCTAAGGTCATGTGCTTCCATATTTTCCCAAGGATGCAATAGCTGAATGATGGATTCCAAGATGCCATTTAGGAAAAAAGCAAAACTTGTGTTTACAAGACTATAGCCGATCCACTGGTCATGAGTTAACATCTGCAAAACCGCTCATCCCCCTCAGGGTTTCTCACTGCTGCCCCTTATCCACTCAGGACAGGAATGTCAATAATTAAAATCTGTGGATGGAGTAATAGTGACCTCATGTCATGTTGACTAAGAAGCTGATTGTTTCAAAGGTAGTTACCCGACGAATGGCTGGTGTTTGTGTTAAACAGAGTACCACGTGGTGGTAGGTCGAAAGGCGCTTCTTCTCTGTATCTTTTTTTTTTTTTTTCCTTTTTCTATTTTGGGTAGAAATATTCCTGGGAAGGTAGATAGAAATGCATTTTCATTTCCCAATAATTCTTAGGCACGAGTTAGAAAACTGCTGACCGTCACCAAAATACGTCAGCACTTCATGTTATAAAAAATGCAATTCAGAACCGCTGCATGTGTATATACGTGTATCTAAATATACACACATACCGGTGCAGTACACAAGGATTAGTCAATGGATAGTCAAAACTGAGCTGTTTGTTAACTAACCTGAAATTCTGCAGTGAAAGTTCATTGCTCAAGGACAACTGGCGTTTCCTTCTTTTGGCTCTGACTACGGCCAAACGTTTGCACATGAGACACTACCATTTACACGTTCCTAAGTGCCCGTCCCGGGACAGTTCTACACACGAGGGTTAGGAGAGGGCTCGGCCTGGGGTGCGGCTATGCAGCGGCTGGGCATGCGCGCATGAAAGGCCGCGACGAAGCGACTGGGCATGCGCGCGGGGCCAGGCGGGCCGGCACGCGGCGGTCACCACTCCCCACCGGTGGGAACCCTCGTGGACCCGGCGCCGCAGCTCAGCCCGCAGCGTGGTGGCGTCATCTGGGCGTCATGCTGACTCTGGCGGGAGAGGAGGGCCCGGAGGAGGAGCTGCGGTACACAGGGGATGTGGGGGACAGTTTAATGGGGCTGGTCGGGTCCCCGGTTTGGAGCTTCCATAGCAGCTCTTCATTGGTCCGGCTCAGCCTCTTCTTCTCCTGCGTTTCTTTCTCCACATATTCCTGGAGGTTCGCGTTCTCCTCCGACAGCTGTCTGCATGGGGGTGGGGTGGGGGGGGGGAGGGGACAAGCAACAGTTAGAGTAGCAATGGCAGAGAAGACGCTGAGCCCGAGGTCGGCCGGGCCCAGGGGCGCACAGGGAACGGGGTGTGTGGTGGGTTCCTGTGGACCTCAGGGATCAAGCCCAGGGGTTGAAACACAATCACCACCTGTCCCACCCACACAATCCTCTCCCAGAGTCTCTCTGCCAACACCTGATTTCGCCTACAGTCCCTCTGCCCTGGGTCAGGGGAGGCGCTGGTGGCCAGTGGACAGAGCAAAAGCTGCAGGTGGTGTGGGGGACACTGAGCCATAAGGACGGCCCCGGGGAGTCAGTGGTGCCGACGGCCTCTGCAGCCTGCCCTCACCCTGGGCCTCCCTGGCAGCAGTCAGCTTGCACTGCAACCTTCTGGGCAGTGCATCTGGTCGCCTGCTGGAGCTAGAGCCCTAGGATGGGGCCAGAGCGGTCCCTTCTCCAGTGCTCGGCACCCAGCCTGGGGCCCGGCCCGTAACAGATGCTCCATGGGTGTCTGCGGCTGATGCACGCCAAGTAGAAAGGAACCCGATGTGTTTTGTGCCTCTGTCGTCACTGCAGCCGGGTTGCTGCTCCTCCCTTCCTGGAAGTCGGAGCCTCGGAGCAGGTTAGGAGCACGGAGATGGAAGTGGCTGCATGGTCCGGTCCCTCCCTGCTGCCCTCCAGCTGGGGCAGCTCCCCTCTGCCATTGGCCGAGTGCCGGGGCAGCAGCTGGGCACTGCTGGAGCCCAGGGTCGGCTGGCTCACATGGTTGTTTTCTTTAGCCTGGAACTCCCAGCGGGCAGCCCTTCCAAAACCTCCTCCACGATCCCCACCACTCCTGCCCCTGCCCCTGCCAGCTGTGCCACACACTTTATCCCACCCAACTCCTTTCCACCAAGGAGGGTGCTCCGTGCAGCCAGGGCATTGGCTGGGTGCTCAGAGCAGTGTGTTCTATGCTTTCTTCCACGTGGGGAGCGCCGAGAGCCTGCGTGGGGAAGCCTTGGGGCTCGGAGGAGCAAGGACAAAAGCAGAGCCCTCCAAGGTCAGGAGCAAAGCCATTCTGTCTGGGACACGCGCTTCTGAGGCTCCATCACCCAGGCCCACCTACCTTGTGACCACGGTGTTCTGGTCGATCCTGGCCTTGAGGTCTTCGTTCTGCTGCTGGAGAACTTGGATCTTCTCTTCCAGGATGATGTTCTTTTCTGCCTATAAAAGATGGAGTGTCAAGAGCTCCGCAGCCAGGCCCTGGGGGAGACGACAGACCAGTGCCCTTGGCTTCCGGGCTTTGAAGGATTATCTAAAACAGTGTTTTTCAAACTGCAATTTGCAATGCATTGGCTATAAAACCAGGCTAGAGGGACATGACCAGCATTGCTTTTTTAAACAAAAGAAAACAGAATAAAAAATACCAGAGTGCACTGTAAAAGTACTGTTTTATATATATATACGTATATCTTTCTTATATATATGTAGGTATATAATATGTCTGTGTGTATATATCGGTATATATTATGAATTATGGGGCTTCCCAGGTGGTGCTAATGGTAAAGAACCTGCCTGCAGTGTAGGAGACCCGGGTTCGATCCCTGGGTCCGGAAGATCTGGAGAAGGACATGGCAAGCCACTCCAGTATTCTTGCTTGGAGAAACCTATGGACAGAGGAGCCTGGCGGGCTACACAGTCCATGGGGTCGCAAAGACTTGAACACAACTGAAGCAACTTAGCATGCATGCATTTCCTGGGAACAAAGATGAGGTGGGCGTGGGAGCCTTGCTGAAGAGCTGGCTAAAGCCCAGTCCTTCCACTCTGATACCTCAGCCCAATGCACAGAGGGGTGGTGGTTTTCCTTAACTACCCTACGCAGGAGTTCTTCATAGTCTTTTCAAAAAAGAGTTTCTCAGTTCATCTTAGAATGGAGCTCGACTTCAGCTAGGTCTCAGGCCGTGGGGACACACGGACAGAGAGCGGGCATTAAGTCTCAAAGGAATAACCACCATGGAGGAGGATGTTATTTTCTGTTCTTGTGCAGAGCTGGCTTGAGCTGCACGTTCCTGGCTGCCGAGAGCCTCAGGAGGGAAAGTGTGTCCACATTATTGATATTTTCATCCCTCCATTAATTCAGAATGTCATGTTGTACATACAGGTACTGCCAGAGGTGCCAGTGCAGGGCGGAGGACCCGACAGGGAGAACCAGGGGATCCACCAGCCAAACTGGACCTGGCGGGTGCTCATGGCTCATCTCTGACAATGGCAGGGGCATGGAGACACTCACTATGAGAAGTGTATTCTACACAGGAATCCAATATAGGCACGCACATAAATTGTGTAGATGTAATTCACTATGCATGTGGTGCTAGGTTGCTTCAGTTGTGTCCAACTCTTCGCGAACCTATGAACCACAGCCTGCCAGGCTCCTCTATCCATGGAATTCCCCAGGGAAGAATACTGGAGTGGGTTGCCATTTAATTCTCCAGGGGATCTTTCCTGATCCAGGGGATGTAATGTGGGTGTCCTGTATTGCAGGGAGATTCTTTACCATCTGACCACCAAGGAAGCCCTCCTAGGAAATGGGAAGTGATGCAATCAACTCTCCCGCCCCCCACCCCCACCCCTGCCTGGAACGGTTTCTGGAATGAGAACTCTTGCATGCCCACAGAGTGCCTCAGTTCAGTTCAGTCACTCAGTCGTGTCGTGTCCGACTGAGTGTCCGACTCTTTGCAACCCCATGAATCGCAGCACTCCAGGCCTCCCTGTCCATCACCAACTCCTGGAGGTCACTCAGACTCACGGCCATCGAGTCAGTGATGCCATCCAGCCATCTCATCCTCTGTCATCCCCTTCTCATCCTGCCCCCAATCCCTCCCAGCATCAGAGTCTTTTCCAATGGGTCAACTCTTCACATGAGGTGGCCAAAGTACTGGAGTTTCAGCTTTAGCATCATTCCTTCCAAAGAAATCCCAGGGTGGATCTCCTTCAGAATGGATTGGTTGGATCTCCTTGCAGTCCAAGGGACTCTCAAGAGTCTTCTCCAACACCACACTTCAAAAGCATCAGTTCTTCGGTGCTCAGCCTTCTTCACAGTCGAACTCTCACATCCATACATGACCACAGGAAAAACCATAGCCTTGACTAGACGGACCTTAGTCGGCAAAGTAATGTCTCTGCTTTTGAATATGCTATCTGGGTTGGTCATAACTTTTCTTCCAAGGAGTGAGCGTCTTTTAATTTCTTGGCTGCAGTCACCATCTGCAGTGATTTTGGAGCCCCAAAAAATAAAGTCTGACACTGTTTCCCATCTATTTCCCATGAAGTGATGGGACCGGATGCCATGATCTTCGTTTTCTGAATGTTGAGCTTTAAGCCAACTTTTTCACTCTCCACTTTCACTTTCAAGAGGCTTTTTAGTTCCTCTTCACTTTTTGCCATAAGGGTGATGTCATCTGCATATCAGCAGGGCTAAAAACAGCCTGATAAACCCAGAGGCTGCTGGTTGACCAGATAAGGATGCAGACAGTCCAGCCTGGAGGAGGAGGGCTGCAGGGCTGAGAGGGGCAGGGCTCTGTCCACTTCAGCTGTCCCCACTGGCCTTAGCTTTGGCCTAGCTGGAAAGCTGAGCTGCTGGATGGTCCCAGGATACCAGCATCACCCAGGATGCTATAATGGGCACTCACAGCCCCATCTGCTCCCATACTACTGCTACTGCTACTGCTAAGTCGCTTCAGTTGTGTCCGACTCTCTGCGACCCCATAGATGGCAACCCAACAGGCTCCCCCGTTCCTGGGATTCTCCAGGCAAGAATATTGGAGTAGGCTGCCATTTCTTTCTCCAAAGCATGAAAGTGAAAAATGAAAGTGAAGTCACTCAGTTGTGTCCGACTCTTCATGACCCCATGGACTGCAGCCCACCATGCTCCTCCATCCATGGGATTTTCCAGGCAAGAGTACTGGAGTGGGGTGCCATTGCCTTCTCCGGCTCCCATCCTAACGGACAAGCATCTGTGCAGCTAGAGAAGCCCAGAGAAGGATGGTCCTAGATCAGCAGAGCGGACGTGATGACTGAATGCAACAGGTGGTCAGGGACCAGCTCCTGGTTTTGATAAACCAGCTGCCAGGACATTTATAAGACATGCAGAGAACTTTAAAAGTTAGAGGAGATGATCAGTTACTGAGATGGTGAGTTGAAGATGTGCTAACTGAAAAGAAGCAGGATGCAAAACCCTTGTGTGTGTGTGTGTGTGTGTGTGTGTGTGTGTGCACAATCTGTTTATTGGGGTGTGTACACTTGTATGGAGGAAAGCCTCCAGAAAGTGTTAACAGTGGTAGAAATATGGCATTTTAATCTCCTTATTTTTTATCTTATAATTACCTATAGTGCACATATTTTCCTTTTATAGTATCAAAAATTTAAAAATAATGATAAGAAAAAAAATGACTCTATATGAGTCCCTTGGGCCAACCTTCCCATCAACATAGTATCTCTTTGGAGGCAGGCCTCCCTGCTGCTAACTTTGGACTACTATCTCAGCTGCAACCCTTGCACCCTCAGGGTCTGGCAATGAACTCTGAGCACTCTATTCCCCCAAAGGCACGCCCTTTGCTAGTTCTCTGGGAGCCAAAACCCGGTGGAAGCCAAGGCCTGGAGCTCTGGCTTAGGGTTCCTGCCTGGGCTGGGCCACTTATTGGCTCTGGTTGAGACAAGACCTTATCCTAAGCGTCTATCTCTATATCTGTAAAAGGAGACTCCTGACAATGGACTCCCACTCAGTGGATTGCTGTCGGAATTATTGAACAGACAAAGTGTCTGCATGGCACCTGGTACCCATCAGCGATGCTCCCCAGATGCAGGCTCACTGCATGTCCTCCCCTGGGAGGAGAGGAGTCAGCAGATCACAGTGATGGATGGCGATGTTGACAGGGCCTCAGATGGGCTCTAGACTTGTACAAATGAGGCCACATCTGAGATTCCTGAACTCTTGGCTCCCAAAACAAGGCCTGGAGCCTCATCTGTGGTCTTTTCTGCTCAGATGCAAGCAATGGACAGGTAAGGGCCAGATGCTCCCTCGAACGCTGTTAATCCTTTCACCCACAAGGGCAGCGGGAAAGCACACCAGTTATGGGGGCCTCCCCGAGTTACAGGCGACTCACCAGCTTTTCCAGCTCAAGAATCTTCTTTTCCTGCTGATGTATCTGTTGATTCTTCATCTCCAACACCTGTTTCAGACTCTTCATGTCTTCTTCCAAGTGCTGATAAGGAGCCAAGGCAATCTGCAGGGGCAGAGAGCAAGGAGCTGTCTCCCAGGCACTCACCAGCATCATGAACTCAGCGAAATCTAGTCTCTGTTAACAAGATTAACAAGAGCGAGGGGGCAGGCGGGCGAGAATGCTCACAGTCCTCCCTGATAAAGACGCCCAGGAGTTGCCACTGGGAGTGAGACTAAAAATCCAGCTCCGTGGGGAGCAGAAGAGGGGAGGCCATCGGTCCCTGAAATGTCAGATACTGGGGTGGCCAGATACTACCAGCCCAGCCCTCCAAGGGAACTTAGTGGGCAAAACACTAAATTCAACATTGGCCTTTAACATTCACCCAGACTGCTTGGTTCAACACACAGGTGAAGCTTGACACAGGTGCCTACCTGTGCCCAAGGACAGCCCCGCCCCCTCCGCACCCTGTGTAGGAAATGAGCAAAGTAGTTTAAAAAGGCATTGTAGAAAAAGAACTGTTAGAGTAAGTCTGCCAGATGTGACAAATAAAATGACAGGATGTTCAATTAAGTCTGAATGTCACGTAAACAACTTTTTTGTACTGTAGGAGGCATATTTAAAAATCTCATTTATCTGTATCACATTTCACTGGGTGTCATGGATTTCACCTGGCAACCCTACATAGAGGGAAGGAATTTTGCCAGGGTTTCCGGAAAAAGAAACCTCCAACTTCCCTGTGGAGTTGGGGTTGGGAAGGAGTGAGGTGTTGGGGTGGGGGTGAGGGTACAGGCAGAGGCATTTCCAGGTCCAGCTTGTCCCAGGGGCTCATGGACAGTGGCTGGGGAGCCCTGTGAAATGCAGCAAGAATAACACTCAGATGGAGAACCCACAGCTGTCCTGAGTCAGGACAGGTGCCTATGGATGTGTGTTTAAATCCTGGCAGGCCCTGACCGCTGGCACTCTGCAGTCAGATCAGCACAGAGGCTCTGTCTTTGGGGTGATGCTGGGGGAGCCCCAGGCTTGCAGGATGCTGGGACGCTGAGAGCTCATGGTACCTCCAGCTGCTCCTCTGTGTTTTTCCTCAGAGCCTCCTCGAAGCGCCGGGCTCGGTCCCGCAAAGACTGGCTCTGGAAGGTCAGCGTGTCCACTTGGTCCTGCAGGTAACGCATGAGACATCCAGCTCGATCCTCACAGACACGGCCCCTGGGTTGCGACCCCTGCCCGGGTTGCTCCTCACGGGGCGGTGAGGTCAGGAGGCCCCCCACTGGGTCAGCCCAAAAGGGCATCACATGCTGCGGGGGAGAGGCCCCCCAGCGCCCGCAGTCTCCCCGCCTCGGTGCCTTGTCCAGAACGGACCACAAGATAGTTGATGGGTGAGTGTTGCTGCCGCACAGAAAGTGGGGGGGAGGTGAGCGGATCCCCAAAGCAGGCAACTTGACTCTGAGATGGGAATGCCATCTTGCTTCTGCCCCAACAAGAAGCCTGCAGCGAAGGGGGCATTTAGTAATTCAATAACCAACCTCATAGAGGCAGACCATCAGCAGAGAGGTGTCTAGTCTGGCCTCTAGCTGCAACCCCCGGCCCAGACTTCAAGAAGGACAATTGATCCATCTCAATGAAGAACTCTCTGTATTTGTAAAGTTAACCCAGAAGCTGTCAAACTGACCCTGACTCCTTGCTCTGCTTGAGCCCCGAGCACACCCCCTACGCCCCCCACCAACACCACTAAACACAGTGACGACAGGTCCTGAAGGGTTCTGCCTCCTATGTTGTTACTATGGTACCATACTGAAGATGATAAACAGGACAATGCCTGGAACTATTATAAAGCAGTAGCTGTTGCCTAGTGCTCTATACATGTTACACATGATGAAATGTATTTATTTTTAAGGCAGGATGGGAAAAATGTTAAACATAAAATACCCTCTCTGCCCATCTGGGCCGCTACCCCTCTTCCATGTGCACTGGGTACCTGCCTTATACATCAATTAGATTCCCTTAGAAGACACAGGGATGCCTACTCATCAGACCGAAAAAAAAAAAGCAAATTTTCCAGGTGCCAGCAAGATAATTCCTTAGGTGATAAGATTCCTTTCTCAATCCTTTAAGGTGTCGTAATGATCTGCTACTCACTCTGCTGGACTATGTACACTGACAATGTGTTACTTTGATGCTAGACCTTTTATTTCAAAAATTTATACAACTGTGAAAAAGTTGGCTTAAAGCTCAACATTCAGAAAACGAAGATCATGGCATCCTGTCCCATCACTTCATGGGAAATAGATGGGGAAACAGTGTCAGACTTTATTTTTGGGGGCTCCAAAATCACTGCAGATGGTGACTGCAGCCATGAAATTAAAAGATGCTCACTCCTTGGAAGAAAAGTTATGACCAACCTAGATAGCATATTCAAAAGCAGAGACATTACTTTGCCGACTAAGGTCCGTCTAGTCAAGGCTATGGTTTTTCCTGTGGTCATGTATGGATGTGAGAGTTGGACTGTGAAGAAGGCTGAGCACCGAAGAATTGATGCTTTTGAACTGTGGTGTTGGAGAAGACTCTTGAGAGTCCCTTGGACTGCAAGGAGATCCAACCAGTCCATTCTGAAGGAGATCAGCCCTGGGATTTCTTTGGAAGGAATGATGCTAAAGCTGAAACTCCAGTACTTTGGCCACCTCATGCGAAGAGTTGACTCATTGGAAAAGACTCATGCTGGGAGGGATTGAGGGCAGGAGGAGAAGGGGACGACCGAGGATGAGATGGCTGGATGGCATCACGGACTCGATGGACCTGAATCTAAGTGAACTCCAGGAGTTGGTAATGGACAGGGAGGCCTGGAGTGCTGTGATTCATGGGGTCGCAAAGAGTCAGACACGACTGAGCGACTGAACTGAACTGTGCATTGACCTATTACAGGTGGGACAGTCTCAGGGATTTTTGTCTTTGTTTAAATTAAAAAAAATTTTAGATACAATTTTGAAAGATTACTTTCCATTTTACAATTATTACAAAATATTGGCTATACTCCCCATGTTGTACAATACATCCTTGAAACTGTCTTATATCCTGTCTCCCTGCCTCCATGTGGCCCCTCCCCACCACTGCTAACCACTAACTAAGACTGTTTCCTTTTTTTTTTTGGTGATATTCACTAATTTGTTGTATTTTTTAGATTCCACATCTAAGTGATATCATACAGTATTTGTCCTCCTCTGCCTGACTTATTTTGCTTTTAGCATAACACCCTTCACGTCCATCCATGTTGCTGCAAATGGCAAAATTTACTCCTTTTCATGGCTGAACAGTATTCAGCCAGTATTTATGATTGTATTCCACATGAAGATTGTCTCCTGGGTTCTCATCCTCAGGTTGGCTTGAATAAAATTCTCCATTTCTTTCTTAGATTGACTATTGATTAGTTTTCTTCATTGACACACATTTATCTCCCTTAAGCTGCTCATATCTTGAGGAAGGAACTGGTATTATCCCCATTTTACAGATGAGTAAGCTAATGTTTACAGTTTATGTAACTGCCCATGATTCAAAATCTATTAAGAGGAGATACAGTGGGATTTAAGCCCCAAACTCAAATCTTTTATCCCAAACCTGTTTTCTAGTAGCCAGCAGCCCAAGGAAATTGGTTTAAGCAACTGCACCCACCTTGTACCTGAAAGTCTCCAGTTCAAATGGATTCTGCTGGTGAGTCACCACTAAAACGTGCACGGTTCATGACTGCACGACGTCAATGGCAAAGTGAAGACTCACCGATGAAGCAAAACTCTCCTTTCTTTTGGTTTTGGACTATTGTGGGCTTTTCATACGTTACAGTACGGCTGTTACGTTCCTGGTCTGTGTTCCTTAGGGTAATGTATCTGGGTGGTGTGGAGTGGCCTCCCAGGTGGCGCTAGTGGTAAAGAACCTACCTGCTAATCCAGGAGATGTAAGAGACATGGGTTCAATCCCTGGGTGGGGAAGATCCCCTGGAGGAGGACAAGGCCACCCACTCCAGTATTCTTGCCTGGAGAGTCCCGTGGATAGAGGAGTCTGGCAGGCTACAGTTCATGGGGTCACAAAGAGTCAGACACAACTGCAGTGACTTAGCACAGTGTGGAATGTAGGGTACACAAGGCAGTTTGGGGTTAACCTGCCAAGGATAAGCCACATGAGGGGTATGGGGGGGCATATGCAGGCCCACTGATGGATCCATGGATTGGGGGTGGGCATGCAGCAAGCAGCTTCCCATTTAAATTTTTTTGCAAAGTCCACTCAATAGTGTGATACTCCATAATCCTAGATTCTCTGCTTGGCAGGGCAGACACTGTGCAAGAAACACTGCCTGGGGAAAAGAAAGAAAGTAAAGTCGCTCAGTTGTGTCCAACTCTGCCACCCTATGGCCTGTAGCCGATCAGGCTCCTCTGTCCAGGCAATAGTCCTGGAGTGGATTGCCATTTCCTTCTCCAGGGGATCTTCCCAACCCAGGGATCAAACCCGGGTCTCCCACACTGTAGACAGACGCTTTACCGTCTGAGCCAAAGAGCCATCCAAAAAGCAAAATTCCCACCTTTCTATTTGAGTTATGGTCTTTGCCTTCCAAACCACCAAATGTGAGCATCCCTAATATTTCAAAGGTAACCTTTCTAGGACTGGGACACCCACAGCTGCCAACGGAGGCAGGGCCACCAACCTCCCCATGGCTTCTCCGACAGCCCTTCCCTAGACCTGAGCGGGGACGGTCAACAGCTTTTCACAGAAGAAGTTGGCCAGGGGGTTAGGTGGGTGGCGGCGGGGGGCATCTCTGGCAGGCCGGAGGGAGAGGCAGGCAAGTGATCTGAGAGGCCTGTCAGTCTCCCCTCGAGGCCAGAAGGAAGCCAGGTAGCACCCCTGGCACCCGAGACCCATGCTTTGTGTAGGTTGGAAGTGGGATGCCCCAGAGCAAGAAGCTTTTGTCTCCAGGGTATGGAAGTTGCTTTAACAATTCCAGAGCATCTGCTGTGTCTTCTACCCTGCGTGACTCTTCTTACCCCATTCCCCCTGCCTAGAATACTCTGCCCCCAGTCCTCCCCCTCCCCTCAACATGGCTCTGACCATCACAGGTGGGGAGCAGTCCGTGGCACCCACGGTATTATCCATTCTGTGCAAGGATGAGCTCTGAGCAGACAGAAAACTCCTTAAGGGCAGGGAGTTAGGTCTTATTTATCCCCCATATTCCACTGCTTAGTGCAGGATCCAGTACACAGCAGGTGCCACATAAATGCCTGCAGACAGGAAGAACTGTCAGAAAGAAGTGTCTGCTGCCATTACCTTGAAGTCAGAGTTAGGAAATACTAA
Organism: Ovis aries; assembly: GCF_016772045.2. Taxonomy (NCBI): domain Eukaryota; kingdom Metazoa; phylum Chordata; class Mammalia; order Artiodactyla; family Bovidae; genus Ovis; species Ovis aries. Next base: position 31,306,956 of record NC_056063.1, read on the forward strand.
CCTGTAATGACAGCCGCAGCTTTTCAAAGTTTTCTTCCAATTCTTTCTTTTCAAGCTCGTGGGTCGATATCAGTTCTACAGAGGAGACATCAAAGTGTTAAGCTGATCTTTCTCTGGAAAAGGGATCAAACAAGATTCTTTTGCCAGATGAAGACTGGGTGACAAGTAACTAGCGGACGTCAGTATATAGCAGACTTAAGCCAAAAGAGATACGTCCATTAGTTTGAAATTGTATGTGATGTTGTTTAGGAGAGAGGGAGAGAAGATAGGAGGGAAAAAGAAGAAAGAGTGAGAGGAAAGACAGGAAGGAGGGAAGCAAGCAGAGCCGCCTACACACACACTCCCTTTACACGCAGCTCGACCACCACCCTAGCCGAATCAGCTTCTCCATTCACAACACTCATTGATTTCCCAACTCTCCCCGATGGTGAAACCAGTGAGTGATTAACGTTAAATCTCCACTTTCTTCCCTCCCAGGATCACTTTTCCTTTCCATTACAAAGCAGCAATTTCAGGTTGAAGGAGGGAGCCTTCCGAGGAGAGCAGCGTGTGGGCTTGCTGGAGAATGGACACGTGAATGGGACCAGTGCGGAGCTTGCAAGGTCACCTTGCTGGGCTCTGGACCACACTCTGGAAACCACAGATTGCTAGGGTTTTCTTGAGCAGAGAGTCAACGTTGAGACATTCAGGCAGAATGAAGGACTCACTGGATGGAATCCTCTTGGAGTGTTTGGAACAATTTTATTCTGTGAAAAGTGTCATTCCAGTAATAATTTGCAAGTTAGGCAGAAGAGATGTCATGTAAGAATTATTAAGCAAATGGATTCTATTTTTCTCCAGATGGGAATGGTCTTATTAGCTGGATGAAGCCCGTCTCATTCTAGCTACAGAAGCAATTTGTTTTCCTGTTATAACTGAAGGGAAGAAAGGTCTCATTAATCAGCCTGTATCATATGCTTAGCACAGGAGAGGACTGGAGACTAATAATTATCTTCCTGGCTGGCATGAGCTGCAATTAGGAAAAATTCTGTGGTTCCCGTTGACCCAGATCTTTTAATGATGGTGAAGCTCTCTAAGAAATCCAGTTGTTAGAGCTGAAGTTTACATTTGGAGGAAAAAAAAGAAAAATTTATGGTTAGTTCATTGCCATAAAACCATGTGGCCTTCTGGTCTACATGCCTCTGTCTAAATGACTACTGTTAATAGCCACTGAGAGCATCACCCATAATAATGAATATTTTAGTTACCCTTACATATGCCTGCAATGTCTGCACTTTATATATAATTCAAAGGCCCTGGATGTGGTGTCTAGGTGAGACTTCATTAATCAGAAAAATCTACCAGGTCTGTTTACATGAAAATCCACAAACAAAAGGCAATGCTCAATGTAACATTTCCATTCCTGTCCCCTCTTCTGAGACCATTTTCCTACAGCACGGTGATGAGCTTTAGGACATTTTCAGGAGATCCCAGTACCTCACCACCAAATTAAAGTCAGCGTCTATCCTGGAGACAGGCAACTATCTATGTACCCATGATGTACTTCATTATTCCGAGGTCATGGCACTCCATCTCATACTTAACAACATGCTCTACATATTAGAATCACCTTGGAAGCTTAAAAAAAAAAAAACCCTGATGTCTGGGCTTCATCCCCAGAGCAACTGAACTGGAACCTCTGTAATGGGACCTACACATCGGTATTAAAAAAAACAAACACCAAAAAACAGGTGGTTCTAATGTTCATCCAAGGATGGGAACTGGTACTCTAAGCATGAGACGTGCTCTTGGGACACAGGTAATACAGTAAATTTGTTGTCAGGAAATTCCTCTCCTGTCCTCTCCTTGCCTCCAGCTCGGACTCTTCCACACACCAAGAGTTCCCAGAGGTGGTGGGGCTAGAGCTTGAGGGGGCGACCACATGAACACAGACTGCTACACAGTGTGCCTTGTTATTGACAAAGAACATTTAAAAAATGATTTTAAAACTCTGATTCTCCGATTCTTAAAATGTATTAATATTCAGCATCAGTCCTTCCAATGAATATTCAGGACTGATTTCCTTTAGGATGGACTAGTTGGATCTCCTTGCAGTCCAAGGGACTCTCAAGAGTCTTCAACACCACAGTTCAAAAACATCAATTCTTCGGCGCGCAAGTTTCTTTATAGTCCAACTCTCACATCCATACATGACTGCTGGAAAAACCATAGCTTTGACTAGATGGACCTTTGTTGGTAAAGTAATGTCTCTGCTTTTTAATATGCTATTTAGGTTGGTCATAACTTTTCTTCCAAGAAGCAAGCATCTTTAATTTTTTAAATTAATTTATTTTAATGGGAGGCTAATTACTTTACAATATTGTAGTGGTTTTTCCCATACACTGACATGAATCAGCCATGGGTGTACATGTGTTCCCCATTCTGAACCCCCCTCCCATTTGGCCACCTGATGTGAAGAACTGACTCATTTGAAAAGACCTTGATGCTGGGAAAGACTGAAGGAGGGAGGAGAAGGGGACTACAGAGGATGAGATGGCTGGATGGCATCACTGACTCAATGGACATGAGTTTGAGTAAACCCCAGGAGCTGGTGATGGACAGGGAGGCCTGGCGTGTTACAGTCCATGGGGTCGCAGAGTCGGACATGACTGAGCGACTGAACTGATATATTAAGAGAATTTGTCTTTTGCTGTATAGATGCAGAAAATATTTTCTACTTGTAGTTTGCCTTTTGAAGTTGTTTATATTTTTATGACAACTTTTATTTAGTTGAATGTATCAGCCTTTTTATTACTGTATTTTGGTTTTATATTGTTAACAGAGGCCTTTGCAACTACAAAAATTACACATTAAAAAATTCTGGCATAAAAAAATGTATTAATCTATTCTTACGTTAATTATTTTCCATCTAATTTAGCAACCAGCTGACTGGGGAGAGAAAAAAGTGAGGAGAGGGGAAACTGAAAAAAAAAAATTAGATAGTAATATATACAGATGTGAATGTGTAAAAAGCTTCTTTCACAGAGTCAAAAATCTCAGCTCTACTTCCTAAACACTGTTACTGTTGTTACGACCGACTTACTGGGTTGGCCAAAAAAGGGTTTGGGTTTTTCTGTGACATTGTAAGGAAATACCCAAAGGAACTTTCTGGCCAACCCAATAAAATCCTAGGTACCCACAGACAATTCAAAGTTACAAAAAAAACGTCAAAAAGTAAGATCCCGAGAGTCCACTTTTGCCCATGGTGAGTGTGGTCTCAGTGCCCAGTGTAGACAGCCAGGCCTCATCAGAGGCCACCACACAAGACAAGGCCCAGGATTTCTACACCTGCTTGAAAACGGTGGTTCTCAAGCTTGGCCGCCCATTGGAATCACCTTCGAGCTTTAACAAGTTGAGGCTGTACCCCAGACCTGCTGCCCCACACCCTGGGGTAGGACCATGGCTCCTTGGGGAGTCTAGACTTCAGGGTTCAGAGGATCAGCTTCAGAGCAAAGAAGTTACCCACGCCCTGGATTTTGGTGTTTTCTTCACACAAGAAGCAACACAAAGGACATACCAGGACGAAGAGGAAGGAAGAAAGGATAGAGGAGGGTGAGGTGAAGGGAGGCCCCTGTGTCTGCAGCAGAAGCGGGTGCACACTCACACTCACACTCACACACACACACACCCAAGGTCAGCTACCTTGGACCTTGTGCTCGTGGTCATCCTGCAGGATCGCGAGGGTGAGCGTGTGGCTGTTCTCCATCTCTAGGAGCGCAGCCTCATGGCTGGCGGTGATGTCCTCCACCTGCAGGAGATCACAGCTCTGGTTACTCGGAGAGCTGGGGCCCGAGGCTGCGACGCCCCGCTGCCTGGAGGACAGAGGTGGAGTTGAATGAAGGGAAGGGTCCGTGGCCCGACGTCTAGGGAGGGACGCTCTGCTGAGGTGGTGGCCGCCTTCTCCAGCCTTGCACTGAGGCAGGAGACGAGGTCTGGTGGTGACGTGGGAACCCTGGAGCCGGTGCGGGAATGCCACAGGGAAGTCACTGTGGCAGGTCTGCTGTTCACGCAGGAGGAAGCAGCTCCCGGCTGGAGGTGGGGGGCCGCCTAAGCCACCTCCTCACTGCTCTGGACCTCCATTCCTGCCCCTTCCACCAGGTAATAAGGAAGAGGGTCCTCCCCCACCAGATGGTCCGTCCTGCCACCCAGCAGCAGGTGGGACCTACAGCAGGCAAGGTAGCTGGAGGGAACCAAGATGTACCCAGCTGCCTGATTCTCCACTCAACCCCCACAGCAATAAAGTCAATATCTTCATGCCCATTTTCCAGATGAGGAAACTGAGGCTTAGAGAGGTCTGAAGCGTTTTGCCCAAGGGCTAGCAAGTGGCAGAGTCAGCAGTGGCAAAGCCTGAGGCTGCCTGACTCCACGGACGAGGCTCTCAAACGCCCGGCCACTGCTTCCCCTGCAAGACCAGCAACCAGCGCCCAACAGCCCGCTCACCAGCCCCAAGGCAAGTGGGCAGATGTGTGCTTACCACCCCAGCTCCTCAGCCATGAACGTGCTCCCCTCCGATGGCGGAGTGGCCCTCCCCTGCCCAGGCTGTGGGAGCTGCCCCCGAGAAGCTGCTGTTTCTCTGGCTGAAGGTACATCTCCAGGAACTTAATCCCGGGAAAGCAGCCAGCCCGGGGTGTTTTATTCTCCCCCTCCTGACCTCTGCGCCTGCCCTCATCCCCACCGCCCGCCCACCACACACCTACCACCGTCACTGTTTTTGTTATTTTTGTTGGTGGTGGTGATTTAGTCGCTCGGTCGTGTCCGACTCTTGCAACCTCACAGACTATAGCCTGCCAGGCTCCCCTGTCCATGGGATTTTCCAGGCAAGAATATTGGAGTGGGGTGCCATTTCCTTCTCTATTTGTTGTTGGGGTATTATTTAAACTTCAAGTGTATGACTTACAGGAATCATTGCATAAGGTGACTTCTCCCTATGATAGCAAACCAGAACAATGGTTTTCCAAGTTCTCACTGTAAAAGCACCATTTTACATTGTTTTATACACACACACACACACACGTGTACATGGGTGCATGTGTGAAACCAAATTTCACGGATCAGCACTTTACCTTCCTACCTGCAATCACCTGGCTTTAAAATGTTCATTCTTTGTTACTTTATATTTTTCAAAATGCTAGTTACAAACCACTAGATTCATTTTGTGACATACTCATGTGTCAAAACCTGGCATTGGAGGGACATGTGCCCAGACCCTGAAGCTCTTGGGGTGCAGTTCAGAGCACTGTCCAGCTACTTCTCAGAGGGTTTCATTTCTCAGGGGGTCACTCACAGGCTGATCTTTGGTTTGTTAGGAGGAAGAGCTTTTCACAAGAAAGGAAGCCCACTTGTAAAGGGAATGCAAAGGACTATGGTATTTTAAAATGGGATTGATTCCCATTCTGGACTTGTCTTTGCTTGGAGAGGTTTGCCCGACTTCTCTCTCCTATGGTAATTGAGACCTTCATCCACTAAAACAGACTGGCAGAACCAACAGTGAGTCTGACAAGTGTTAGGAAATCTGCATTATGACATGAACATGGACTTGGTATGCGATGACTCACTTTTATTTACTGGTCACTCTTGATTAAATAATATTTTACTTGAGGCTCAGAGCTATGAATCTACTCAGCAGAAAGGCTGATTGCTACAGTATTTAATTGTCCAAATGCTGTTTATATGAAGGTTTTTAATGGACTTGTTGTCCAAAGTCTTTCAGTCTCTTGGAAAAATAAATCGCTGGCTTAAAAAAAAAAAAAGAAGGAACTAGCTTTCCTTTATGCTTCATTGGTGATGTCCCATAAGCCCATAGCACGCTGTCTATAAAAAACAAGTGCCCACACATTGTTTGGAGATGTTTTACTCAGCTCAGTATAAAGAAAAATCTTTCACTGGTGCTTGGAATGATTCTGATTTATTGGGTTCTGACCCAAATTGCTGTGGGTGGTTCCAGAAAAGAGAGATGGATGCCAGGCCTATGTTCCAGAAGAATACCTTGTGTCCTGGTGGTGGGTCTGCCCCGACTGGCGAGGGTGGTGGGCAAACGCACGCCCTTCTGGCTTGTTGGAGGAAGGTCTCTGATTCAGTGGTGATGAAATGCCACACCCAGTATATTAAGGATGATGTAAGGGCATGATCTATCTGTTACAGCCTCTCAGAGGGGCTTCTAGGAATACAATACTGATTCCCTAATTCCTCCATATGCAACAAGAGGCGAGCCCAAAATGTTCTGAAGGAAACCAGCGAGAGCTGGGGCTTCCCTGGTGGCTCAGATGGTAAAGAATCTGCCTGCAATGTAGGAGACTCAGGTTCAGTTCCTGGGTTGGGAAGATCCCCTGGAGAAAGGCATGGCAAAACCCACTTCAGTATTCTTGCCTGGAGAATTTCATGGACAGAGAAGCCTTGAGTGATTTGGGTTTCTAGTCCTGCGGATGGTTTTTCAAGGCCGTTTCCTCTATGAGGAAGGGGCCTTGCACTTTGGCCATCCTCTTTCTGGTCCCAGTTTCAATCCCCACAGCTTCTCCTCCGTGGCTCCTGGCTTCTTTCCAGAACATGGAGCAGCAGCCTGTCTGAGCACTCAGCCTGAGAAGACCTCCAGGTTGGCAGGCATTGGAAAAGAGTCAGATAAGTGGACCCAAGGAACACACAAGGTCTTTTTTTGTTTTTGTTTTTTTTTGCATCGTGTTAGTAGCTTAGTTGTGTCTGACTCGTTGTTGAGTCCATGGACTGCAGTCCGGGAAGGCTCCTCTGTCCATGGAATTTTCCAGGTAAGAATACTGCAGTGGATTGCCATTTCCTCCTCCAGGGGATCTTCCTGACCCAGGGCTTGAATCTGTGTCTCCTGCATTGGCACGCAGATTCTTTACTTCTGAGTCACCTGGCAACACCAAAAAAGAGACAGAGGTGCTGAATCATTACATACCACAGCAAACTTATGCTGGGTGAAGCTTCATTTTTTTTCCTTTTAAAATCCTGAGGAATTCTCTGCCCACCCCCTCAAAATAAATACCCACTGCTGGATCAGCCTCCTCCCTCCTCCCGGAGCACAGAGTTCTGAGCTGCCACAGAGAGATCTGTCCCCGCGCCCAGCATGTAGTCCCAGTCGTACAGAGAAGCTGCTCCCTGCGCCAGGCTGTCTCCGCAGCTGCTTGCTGTTTAGCTGAGTCCCATCAAAGCAAAGGCCTGGGAAGCCACCCTCTTCTCTTAGACGGTCAAAAACAGAGCCGTGGGCTTACTCCATTCAGCCTCTTGCAAAATGCAATTAGGGGTGGCTTTGCCAATTCACTTAGAGAAGACTTCCGTTTAGAATGAAGAAGCATGGCTTTACATCTCCTCATTAAAGAAAACCAGATTAAACTTCCATTTGCCCCCTACCCACAACATGTATCTGATGAGACAGAGGGGGCCGCCCCTGTCTTTTTTCTCCAGGGCCCTCTGAACAACGCTCCTTTCCAGATACCAAGGCGACTCGCCATCCTTCTGACTCCGCCTTCCTGCTACAGCATCCCTGTTACCAGCTTGGAGCTGACGGCCAGCCCTGCCCGAGCTCCCTGGCTGACTATATCCCCTGTCGGGTGGTGCATTTGCCGCCTGCTGGGTGGGCAGGTGTCCACAGAGGCCCCCATCTTTCCTGTTGGGCCACTTCCCAGCATCTGGAGGCCCCGTGCTGTGATGGGTGGGGCTCTCACACTGGAAGATGGAGGGTCCCTTGGGACCTCATTCTCTTTGATTAGAAAGTGTGGTTTCCGCTGATGGTGACTGTGTGCCTGCTGTGTGGGACGAATCAGAGTCAGGATGCAAGACGACCACCAGAACAGCCTCTATACATCTGATGAAGTGTGAGGATGCTGTGCCTGCCAGTGAGTCTAAAAGGATCATTTCTTTAGGAAATGGCAGAAAGTGTGTCCTGGATGTGAGACAATGTAAACCCAGAGGATGAACACTTAGGCGCCTCTGAAAAGGCATCTCTGCTGAAAACGCAGAATCCAGAACATCAGGGGGCCCTGGGACTTCAGGGCCAGATCAGGAGATCTTGGAGGCAGGGGTCAAAGGTCACAAGTCAGATCACTAAATACCAGGCTCCATGGATGAGTACGTTTGGAGCAAACATGAAAAGCATCTGTGCTTATAGTGAAAACCCTGCCTTGTGTGCTTTGAGATGGGGAAGCTTGGGCAATTTCGCTTCTTTTAATGTGCTCCAGAATGAGCACCAATTTGATGAAACCCCTCTATAATCAGATTTTTAAAATAAGAGTCACACTGTATCTTTAAAGGCACATAAGAAAACCAGTAGGCCAAGCCATGCCCCTGCTTGTGCCCTAACTAGGCTGCAGGGCAAAGAATGAGGCCCAGTTCATCCCCTGACACCAGACACCTGCAGCTCTGGGTCCCGGGGACCCATACTTGACGACTCTGATTCCAGGTGTGGACAGAAGGGGTGTTTCGTCAGCAGCTCCCCCAAGGGATTCCCACGTGTGGCCACAGACATGGCCTCTGCCTCCTGAGGTGAATGGACAGCTAGATTTTCCTGGGGGGGGCGGTCCTGTGGTGACATCAGAGGTCAGCCTCCCTTAGCAAGGGAGGACTGGAGTAAAGAAGCCTCAGAAAATCCAGTGTCTGGGGCTCCCCTGGTGGCCCAGGGGTAAGAATCCACCTGCCAATACAGGGAACATGGGTTCCATCCCTGATCCGGATGACCCCACATGCCGTGGAGCAACCAAGCCTATGAGCCACAACTGCTGAGCCCACGCTCTGGAGCCCATGGTCTGCCACGAGGGAAGCCGCCTCAGTGAGACGCCTGCACGCTGCAGCGGAGACTAGCCCCCGCGCATGGCAATTAGAGAAAGCCTGAACAAAGCAACGAAGACCCAGTGCAGACAAAAGCAAAATAAACAAGTTTTTTAAAAAAACTCCTGGGTCAGAACAGAAGCAGCCTCCCAGCACAGTCGGGACACTGGGGCACCAGGAGAGGCTGGGTCGGTGAACTTGAGTTTCAAGGCTCAGGAAGGACAGAGGCAGCAGGATGTGTGGGTTAGCATCGCCGAATTTGACCACCCCAAGAGGAAGACCTGCATTTGGAGGGTCTGCACAGATCACCAAAACCACACACCTTCCCTCCAGATCCCACTGTGCTCAGGCACCAAGTCCCCCCCGGACCAAGCACACGGGCGTCTCCTATACCTAGAAATGGTGGGCATTTCACCTTCTTCCTGGTTGCTGTGTGCTCCCTGCCAGAGAAGCTGAAGGCCAGGATAACAGCCAACATCCCAACACAGAAGCAGACTCGGGGGTCTGAATAATTCACAGATTTAAACCATCCGTCCCTGGCCTCGTCCCCAAACCAATGGGTTTCTAGAGGAAGCGAGTGAAAATCGCTCAGCCGTGTTTGACTCTTTGCAACCCCATGGACTACAGCCCCACCAGGCTCCTCTGTCCATGGGATTACTGGAGTGGGTGGTCATGCCCTCCTCCAGGGGTTTCTAGAGGAAAGATCTGCTCAAATGCAAAGCATACAGATGAAACCTCCACCATAAAGCTTTCGCACATTTTCCCAGCTGGAAGCGAACTCGCAGTTCCTGAACACAGCAGCTGTAATCAGAGGCTATGGAGCAAGCAGGCCCACATTCTATAAAGCTTCGCATCTTTTGCAGTAACATGAGGCCTTCTGTATGCAGGGCATTCACTAACTATTCTTCACATAGTTGAATGAATAAATGAATGAATGAATCACTTTAGCTATTATAAAGGATCCAGAAGGACAGAACTCAGAGCCCTCATAAGACAGAGCTTTTAAAATATACCTAAGTAGCTCATGTAACTCACCCTCAGGTGGAAAAGTCAGGGCCTCCAATCTCTCCCAGTATGAAATCTTTAGGTTCCCTGGTGGTTTAGTAGTAAAAAATCTGCCTGCCTGTGTAGGAGACGTGGGTTTGATCCCTGGGCTGGGAAGATCCCCTGGAGAAGGGAGAATACCCACTCCAGTATTCTTGCCTAGGAAATCCCACGGACAGAGGAGCCTGGTGGGCTACAGTCCATGAGGTCGCAAAGAGTCAGACATAACTTAGCAATTAAACAATAACAAAATGAAATCTTTTAAAGCCTATGGTCTCAGCTTAGAGGCAGGTGAGACCACACCCCCCTGCATGTGCCCAGCTTAGCAAGCTTCTGCCCGGGGTCCCTCGGCTGGTGGATGGGCTCCATTCAGCAGGGGCCCCGGCTCTGTGGGTTCCCACACATGACACCCCCATGAGAGCCTTCATTCAGAGGCTCCTCCTCCTGCTGGGAGACCCCCTCCTGCCCTTCTTCCCATCTCTTGACATCTTCTCAACCAACCAAAAGTTTGGACCCCAAATCAGTGAATATGGATATACATATATTCTCCACGTAAAACTGGGCCTGACTGCCCCAGGATATGGGACACAGGACAGCTGATATTTGCCCCAGGACTGACCTGTATCAGGGAGTCAATAGGCAGGAAAGACTACAGACGGCAGCTGAGCGAATGTCTGCTTAGAGCGAGCTGAAAGGGCAGATGCTGAGGTTCCATTTCTAATCTTAGCCTAGCAGGTAACCTTACCTGTAACCTATCTGCTTCTGGCCTCTAAGTCTACACCACCTTCAAAAGGCAGGCGTGTCTGGTTTCCACAAGCCTCTAAAAGGAGGAGGATGCTGAACAGAAGATGCTGAGACGCTGACTAGATGAAAGGGCTGTCAAATCGGAGACTGCTCTTTCCAACGGCAGTACTTATTATTGCTCTACTAGTTCTCCCATGTGACTGTCACGCCTCTGGGGACCATCGCTGTCTGGGACACCTACTGGGGATAGAGCCCAAATGTTCATGGCTGTGAAGGGCCGCTTGGCATCAGCCTCAGATGTGGAGAGTGCTCTGCATGAGTGCCAGCTGATCTTAGGGATAGCGAAGCAGACTCCAGACAACAATACACCAATTAGAAGGTGGGCACTAGGGCATCAGAGCCTTAGGGGCTTAGGAAGAAGAGAAAAGGAAGGCGCAGATGAGTTTCATGGAGGCAGAGCGGGCTCACCTCACCCTGGTGCTAATGCAGTAATGGACCCTGCAGCCGGCTATGGGGATGGGCATGCCTGGCTCCCACCTGCTTTCACACTGACTGGCTCCCTGGGAATTCTTCCCCGGCTGTTCTAGGATGAATGATCCTCTCGGGGAAGACTGCCAGGCTAAGGTTAATGAGAAGAATCCTTTCATCAGGCAAATACACACTGAAGGCCTACCCTGTGCAAGCAGGCAGTGCCGAGCCAGAGATTCAGCAGTAAATCCAGCAGAAAACCCTAGTTCAGGCCTTGAGGGCACGGACCCTGGGTTCAGACTGGGTCCAACCCTGGCTCTTCCATGAGCATGAATTCCAGCAAGGTATTTAACCTCCGGGTCTCAGTTTTCTCACCTGTAAAATGGGGGTAATAATGGTCCCTCCCTGGTAGGGTTACTATAGGGGTTAAATGAGTTAGTCCATGAAAAGCGGGAGGAGGAGAGCGCCGCCGACAGCACGTGCTAGATACACGTGTGTCTGTTATTTCCACTGCCCTCATGGGCTATGCAGAAGATCAACAGGGTACAAAGCCAAGTTTATCACACGTTAGGTAGTAATAACTGTCCAGGAAAACTAAAGCATGGAGGAGGACAGGAGTGTCTGTGGCGGGTTGGGGGAAGGAGCTGTAATTCTGGGTGAGGAAGGGCCTCAGTGAGAAAAGTCTACCAGGGAGGGAGAGAGGGAGCCACGGGATGTCTAGAGGGAGAGCATTCCGGGCACTGGTGTGTTGGTTTAGCCGCTCAGTCATGTCCGACTCTTTGCAACCCCAGGGACTATAGCCCGCCAGGCTCCTCTGTCCACGGGATTCTCCAGGTAAGGATACTGGAGTGGGTTGCCATTTTCTCCTCCAGGGGATCTTCCCGACCTAGGGATCCAACCCAAGTCTTCTTGCATTTCAGGCAGTCTCTTTATCTGCCTGAGCCACCAGGGAAGCTTACCAGGCAGTGGGCACAGCCCAGCACAAAAACCCAGAGGTGGGAGTGTGCCTGGGAGGACAAGACAGGAGGCCAGAGTGGCTAGAGGGGACGACGGGGAGGCGACAGGGGACAGAACCGAGGTGGGAGGGTGGGGACCGGGAGCTCACCTGTGTGGCTAAGGCGGCAGCTCCCCAGGGCAGGGCGGGCCGGGCGGACTCACCTGCTCCTGGTGCTGACACCCGATCCGCAGTAGCTGCGCGCGGTGCTCCTCCTGGAGCCGGGCCACCTCGGTCTCGAACTGCAGCTGCAGGCGCCGCTCCAGGTCCCGCAGCTCGGCCTCCTGCTGCCAGCCCAGGTTCCGCACCTCCGCCTCGCAGCGCCGCTCCAACTCAGCCTTCTCCCGCTGCAGCTTCTCACACTTGGCGGCGTGGAAAGCTGGGGGGACAGGACAGCGCACGGTCACAAACCCGCCAGGATGCGCCCAGAGCCTCGAGTCTGCAACCCCCGCGCTGCAACATCAAGGTGTGGGCGGAAGGACCAGGGCCAGATCCCCTTCCTTCTGCAGAGCTTCATGGTTTGTAAGATGCGTCCCTGGGCTTCCCTGGTGGCTCAGTAGTAAAGACTCTGCCTGCAAAGCAGGAGTTGCAGGAGACGCAGGTTCCATCCCTGGGTCAGGAAGATCCCCTGGAGGAGGGCATGGCAACCCACTCCAGTATTCTTGCCTGGAGAAACCCATGAACAGAGGAGCCTGGCGGGCTACAGTCCATGGGGTCTCGCTTAGCACACACGCACGCAGGCAAGATGCTTTCCCACCTACAGCATCTGAGCCTCAACACAGACCCTGGATGTTGGGGTGAACCTGAGCCCAGGGAGCTCCTGTGACCGGCTCAAGGTCACACAGCGTGTGGAGTAAGAGCTGCAAAGGCAGGAGATGTTTAAGGACATTATTTCCCTGGTGAAATGAGCAGTGGACAGGCTGGGTCTTGCTCTGTGTGCACAGAGTGTAAGAATATGGCCCAGCCCAGCAGCCTAATGCTGTCCCAAAGCCCTTCCTGGTCCAGGGCTTCAGCTGGCCCCGTGTCCTGGGTCGCACCGTTTGATGGATTCTGATACGCAATCTGAGAAAGTTAGGATCCGCTGGTGTACTGAGCAAGGTGGTGAGTGCTGCCCACATCAGGTATGGGTGATAAAAGGATATACTGTCTGTAGAGAATTTAAAAGCAATAACCAGACTGATCAGAAAAGCCCTCTGCTTTTTACTGCCACCGGTGCCAGCATCGGTAAAGAATGCTGATGAAAAAAATACTTCTCAAAAGTCTTTGGTTGGTCTACAGTTTAAGCAATTGTTATAATTACTCTTGAGGCCTTTAAAAACCAGTTTTATATTTAAAAAAATCACAAACAGAGGAAAGCTGGAAGTATTAATATGCACAAGGACATTATTGTACAGACTTTTTTCTCCCCTGTGGACCACAGTCCATGGGGTCACAAAAAGTCAGACATGACTGAGCAACCAAACGATAACAACAATATACATGCTGGGATGACAGCTGAGTGTGCACTGGGTTTTCCACCACAGGCAGCAAGACTCGCTCGCTAATAAATGCAGCAGGAACGGCAGAGACTGAGGTTTTCTGGTCCCTGACAGTGAGATCATGGAAGAGGGAGGTTATGGGCCTCATAGAAACAGCCCGAACCTACCAGGAACTGAAGGCCACAGTGGCTCAGGCTTGGAGGGAGCGGAGAGGAGTCATCTATGCTCAGGGGTCTGAACAGAGCTCCAGTTTTCCCCAAAGACCCTCCAACCTGGGCAAGTTGTCAGAATTTCACCAGGGACCCTAGTTAGTGAAAGAAACAACCAGGATCCACAGACTAGGGAGGAGATGTACACGCAGAGACAGGTTTATCCTGAGTGACTGGGCTTTAACAGAACAACGACCAGGGAATGTGCATTAAAAACAGTGCTCGATGGATTGAGACACAGTCAAACTGAGGCCAATAGAGGAGCAATTATTTACACATACACACACACACACATATATATATATATATATATATATATATATTTTTTTTTTTTTTAATTCTTTTCCATTACGGTTTATCACAGGATAGTGAATACAGTTCCCCGTGCTGTTCAATAGGACCTTGTTGTTTATCCCATTTTATATGTAATAGTTTGCATCTTCTAATTCAGAACTCCTAGTCCATCTCTCCTCCCCACCTCCACACAAACAGCAATCATTTCATCTACACTGGGGGAAGGAGAAGGGCCCTCCGACAGAAAAGGATGGGGGATGGACAGGAGACACACGGTAGCTACTGGTGAGCCTCGAGCAATGGGCTCCAGGGTAGGTGTCTGGGTGCACAGGGTCTCTTTGGAGGGTGCTCTTGTTTCTGTAATTCAGGTGAACTAAAGATCCAACCAGTCCATCCTAAAGGAGATCAGTCCTGGGTGCTCATTGGAAGGTCTGATGCTGAAGCTGAAATGCCAATACTCTGGTCACCTCATGCAAAGAGTTGACTCATCGGAAAAGACCCTGATGCTGGGAGGGATTGGGGGCAGGAGGAGAAGGGGACGACAGAGGATGAGATGGCTGGATGGCATCACCAACTCGATGGACATGAGTTTGAGTGAACTTCGGGAGTTGGTGATGGACAGGGAGGCCTGGCGTGCTGCGATTCATTGGGTTGCAAAGAGTCGGACACAACTGAGCGACTGAACTGCACTGAACTTCATAGTCTTTGCCCCGTGTACCCTGCTGTGGTGAATGGGATCAAAATAAAGCAGTGACAACAATGTTTGTATTTACAACAGGCCCACAAGGCAGTGCAGAGATGCAGAACAGTCTGCAAGCACAAGAACAGATGGTCGGCACCATTCATGATTCAGTACATGCAGATCAAAGCAAGAGATTTTTTTTACCTACAAGGTTGATCGAGATGAAATATTCTGATAATACAGGGAAGGCAGGAGAAAACTGGCCTTTGATGGAGCAATGGTGGGGGTGTAACCTGAGGAGCTGCTTTGCAGGTTCAAGTATTTTTCAAAATTGAAATCCTAGGGATGGGAGCTTGGGAAGGGTGACAGCTGAAGAGTTCGGGGTTTCTTTATGGGGTCATGAAAAAGTCCTAAAACAGATTATAGTTGCAGCTGCATAACTCCATGAATATACTAAGAATCACTGAATTGTTTTCAAACGGGTGAGCTGTATGGCATGTGAATTATATCTCAATAAAGTTTTTACCAAAAATGGAAAGAAAATCTGCAAAATAACATGACAGGGAAAATATATCAGAGGATAAATTTAGACGTGTTTGTAGAAGGAAAGTTCATATTTGGATTCTGCAACTCTGTATAACGATGATGAAGATGTATGTTGACAAAATAAAAACCTCACCACGACACTGTTTTATACACACACACACATGCACACAAATGGATATATGTGGAGCTAGGGGAATCTGAGAACCATTCTTACTGTTTCTTAACTAGAAATACAGCACACTGCACTCAAATGAAAATAATTCAAAATGCTCACCATGTTCTATTCTTTAACAAGTACTGTTTTATATGGGAAAAATGTACTTTTCATATATTAATACTAATATTGGTATCTTTAACTCTAGTAAATCTAAACAATTAGTTGATGATATAGATTGTATACATGGAATAAAACAGAAAAAAAAGGTCAAGAAATGAATAACAACAAATCAGTTACACTGGAGAAAAAAAATTAAATGCACATATCTTTTAAGTCAACAATTTCACAAGAGAACCAAAAAAATCTGATGAAGGATAATTAGTTCAGCATGATTTGCCTTTGGGAAATAGTCGGGGTGGGGGACTAGTTAAATAAATGATGATAAGTCCACTATATACATAGGACAAATCCCATATTCAAAGGGATACAGGTAACTAAAAAAAAAAAAAACAAAACAAAAAAAACAAGGTCAATCTTTTCCTGGAATGACCTGACCTGTAATACATTGTTAAACAAAAAAGGCAAGATGCAGGATGAGCAGGACAGCGGAATTCTACTTGTGATGGAAATGCATCTGTGTGTCTGACCTTCCATCTGTCCTTCCCCGCTTGGGGGTTGCGTGCTTAATTGACAGGACTCACTTCCCAATGAACACCTGCAACAATATGTATATAAGAAAATCCTATTATTTGTTTGAATGTTTTATGAGTTAAAATATTTTTTAAATGATTACCATGATTAAGAAGACTGGGTTTGAAAAGGTTATGGTCGCCTGTAGTCAGAAAGGACAGGAAAGTTCCACTGAACGTGTGATTTTGTTTATGTTTGTGGTGGGATGATTCAAGGCCTGGCATTCTATTTGGGGGCGGGGGTCAGCAATGATTGGGGAGAAGGCGACGGCATCCTACTCCAGTACTCTTGCCTGGAAAACCCCATGGACGGAGGAGCCTGGTAGGCTGCAGTCCATGGGGTCTCTGAGAGTGGGACCCGACTCAGTGACATCACTTTCACTTTTCACTTTCATGCATTGGAGAAGGAAATGGCAACCCACTCCAGTGTTCTTGCCTGGAGAATCTCAGGGATGGCGGAGCCTGGTGGGCTGCCCTCTATGGGGTAGCACAGAGTTGGACACAACTGAAGTGACTTAGCAGCAGCAGCAGCAATGATTGATTGATTCTCATCCTAGAGCTGTTCCTGAACTATACTGTTGCTTCAATAAATCATGAGCTGTGTGGCCTCAATTATCGTTGTTCAGTCGCTAAGTCATGTCTGACTCTTTGGACCCCATGGACTGCAGCAAGGCAGGCTCCTCTGTCCTTTACTGTCTCCCAGAGTCTGTGCAAATTCATGTCTGTTGAGTCAGTGATGCCATCCAACCATCTCATCCTCTGTTGCCCCCTTTTCCTTTTGCCTTCAGTCTTTCCCAGCATCAGGGTCTTCTCCAATGAGTTGGTTCTTTGCATCAGGTGGCCAAAGTAATCACCGTTCCACATCTAGCACCAACCCCCAAATTCCCAATAGCTATTATATACAAGAAGTGATATTCTATTCTTCCAATGACCCCGTGTCATAAGCCCCAGGCCTGCAGAAGATATTGGGTAAGAGCTGCAGCTGAGGCACCAGGGAGCAAGTTCCAATAACAGAGTCCCTAAAGAAATAAACATCCTCTTGCCTCTGGTAAATTCTCAGAAATGTATCTACTGGGGCATTTTGTACACAGAGGTTAAAGTAGACTAATTTTTATGGGCAACCTCTGGAGTCTTGTGTTCACTCTTCCTTTATTTCTATTCATGAGAAAATATTTGGTACTTTATAATGTGAGAGGCAAACACACACAATAATAAACCCCTAGAACCTAAAACGCTGAGAAAATAGTTCCTAAAAGAACTGGATTATGACAGGCCAGGAGCACTGATAACATTTCTAATTCATAAGCATGAGTTTGAAAAGCAAAAACAGGATTAGAGTCTGCGGTAGTTTTCAATAATTGAACATATGTATGTATGAATATATAGAGTGCATGTAGGCAGTACATACATACACACCACAGTTCATAAATCAAAATTGAGGGGAAAAACTCAGTGAGTAAGCACGATTTTCTTTAAACAATTGCCCAAAATGTCCCTTGAATAATTACAACTTGTTACTGGAAAGAGGTAGCAGAGATCAGTAATTACAACACTAGACTTTGAAGAAAAGAATCTGGTTGTAGTTCATGATAAAGCATAAGGAATAATATTATACTATCTTTTAGATCACAGATAATGCTTAAGCTTTGACAATTATAAAATAAGTCATCTAAAGATGAAGACTGTATATAAATCTGTGGAATTATTATAATAGTCACTGTTACGGGTCCAATTGTGTCCTCCAAAATTTATACGTTGAAGTTCTAATCCCTAGTGCCTCCGAATGTGATCATGTTTGGAGACAGGATTTTTGCAGCAAATAAAGTTAAAATGAGGTCATTTATAGGGTCAGCCCCAATCCAGTATGACTGAAGTCTACAGGCCAGACACCTGCGGGGGGTGGGGGGAAGGCAGCCATCTATAAACCCAGAGGAGAGGCCTCGGAAGAAACTCACCCTGCTGGCGTCTTGATCTCGATTTCCAGCCTCCAGCATTGTAAGAAAATTAATTTCTGTCTTTTAAGCCCTCCAGCCTGCAGTACTTTGTACAGCAGCCTTAGTAAATTAACAGTCAGTATTGTTTCTTATTGATAGGGGATCCCATAGTCAGATAAAAGATTAAATTGTTTCTTTGAGATATGGGGAGTAATTGAAAAGACAAAATAACTTTCAAGGGAAAAAAATGTAATTTAAAAATTACCCATACTCTTATGACACAAAGAAAATGAAAACTTTCCACTGAAAATCCCTTCACAGCTGTCGCGGTAGTGTGACTTCAGTGTCCCCTGTTAGGAAGTTTCCACATCTTCCTGCTTAATATTTTTATCGTCCCCCCATATTCTCATGTGTGTGTCCTTAGTCACTCAGTCGTGTCCGACTCTGCAATCCCATGGGCTGTAGCCTGCCAGGCCCCTCCGTCCATGGAATTCTCCAGGCAAGAATACTGGAGTGGGTAGCCTGTCCCTTCTCCAGGGGATCTTCCCAACCCAGGGATCGAACCCAGGTCACGGACACTGCAGGCAGATCCTTCACCGTCCGAGCTACCATATTTTCATGTGGATGCACTGTGATTTATACGTCCTTAGTGTTGGACATTTGATTTGTGTCACTCACATATTTTTTTTTTTTTTTTGCTTTCTTCATTAGGATAAATTCTTAAGAGTGGAATTACGTGGGCTTAAAGATTATGGCATCTTTGTAAACTTTAGTTGGTTGTGTGTGTGTGTGTATGTGTGTTTGGTCCTTTTTGATGGCAGTGATCCTGTGACAAGTCTGTGTCCACCAAGGGGAACTACAATGCCTGGAAAAGCCCTCTGGTGGCAAAGGCCTCTGTCCACTCTTGTCAGATCACAGCGACCCACGGCAGGCGGCAGGCTCAGTCCACGAAACACGCTGCCTGGGATCCTGGGCCACACTGCCCTCTACTGCCCTCTTTTTTAAAGGACCTTCTTTTTGATGAAAAGGACCTTCTTTTTGATGGCTCAGATGGTAAAAGCACCTGCCTACAATGCGGGAGACCCCGGGTTCGATCCCTGGGTTGGGCAGATCCACTCCAGTACTCTTGCCTGGAAAATCCCATGGACGGAGGAGCCTGGTAGGCTACAGTCCATGGGGTCATAAAGAGTGGGACACGACTGAGCAGCTTCACTTGGTCAAGAAGAGAGACAAGGAGCGGCTGAGATGGAGGAAAGGTCAGGGACTAGGAGCAGAAATGTGGGTGAAAGAGCCAGGGTGGGGAGTTGGGGGTCTCTGGGCATCTCTGCAGGTCCACCCAGCATCCCCGGGGCCCTGGACCAAAAACTGGCATTAGTGGAGTGCCTCCTGGGTACCACGCAGCTGGCATGCCCTGAGCCCCAGGTGGGTGTCCAGTAGGACGGGAGGTTTGAGAAGGGGTAACTCAGGGATCCAAGGCCCCTGCGGGAGGGGCGAGGCCTGCAGAGCAGGGGCCGGAGCCCGGGTCCTCTGCACCCGGGTGGGAGAGACCACTGCACCAGGGTTTCACTGTCTCGGAGGTGAGGCTTTGGTGAATCAGCCTTCAAGCCCTCACTGCTGTGAATCGCAGCATGTCTCTTTACCTATCCGCCTCCCTCAGCAGCGGGCAGGGACAGCGTCAGAGACACCTGAGTATTTGTGGTCAGATAGGCAGGCTGTGGTCAGCCTACCAGGCTCCTCCATCAACAGACAGTAGCTGGATTTATTGAGCAGCTGCTACATCCCACGCCCAATCGTGCAGTGAGAATCAGACTCGCTGCCAGGAGGGCAAATAAAGACACGGGCAGAAGTTTTAAACAGCAAGATGTCACATCATGAAAACCTGAGATAACAGCAGTTGGAGAAAGTAAAATGAGAGCAATGTTAGGGAAAATGAGAGCAATGTTAGGGGATGGCGGATGCAGGGGGCACCTGAGAAAACCCCATCCAGACTGATGTGAATGATGGGGAAGGGGAGGGGTCCAGAGAGCTGGAGGGAGGGGGTTCCAGGAGGAAGAACCGCAAGAGCAAAGGTCCCAAGCTGGGAACACGGGGCTCACTTAAGGGACAGGAAGATGACAAGGGGCCTGAGGGTCTGTGATGGAGACAGTGGAGGTGGGGAGAGGCGGGGTCGGATCCCACGAGGGCCCTGGTCCCCAGGGAGGAGTGGGGCTTGTACTCCAGTAACTGGAAAGGGCCCTCCTACCCCTCGACAGTCTTAAACCTGGGATAACAGGAGCTCATGAAGCGTTGATTACAAGAGCGCCCTGGAGGCTGCATGGCGAATAGGCTGGCAGAGGCAAGGAGAACAGAGCGGAGGACATGTCTGGGGTCTAGGTGGACGTAACCTGGGGCTGAAGCTGCAGTCCTGGATGGGTATGCGATGCATCTGGGAGGCAAAGCCACCTGCATTTGCCCCTGGCTTGAACGAGGGAGGTGAGGACCTCCTCCTCACGAGGCAGGGATTGGACCCGAATATGACTCAGGCAATTGGTCTGAGTGATTTGGGTGGTGGTGCCCTTTAAGAAGAGGAGAACATCGGAGGAGGAGACCCACTGGGGAGACAAGCACACACTAGACACCAAATAAATCTCCACGGAACTAACAGCCGGATTTATGTACATATAAGGGCCCCTGGTTCACAAATGTGATGGCGGATTCGCCTCTGGTCCATGGTACTTAGGAAAGGCTTTTCTGGATGTTGTCAATTAGTATGAAAAATATGACATTCAAAACTGCTGAATTTTGACAAGTTTTGTGACACGTTAGTGATGAACGGTAATATTCCATTTCACATGGGCATGTGCTGTGGTCTATTCTATAAAAGTGTTGAAATCTTAAAAGCATGAGACCTCAGGGTAGACCCTCATTATTAAACTTTCCCCAGTGAAGTGGGGCTGGATTGACAGACGTGTTTTCTCCTCCCCACGGGTGTGTAAATGGTTAGCGGGAAGATATAAGACATGTGGCTGCAGTAAGCTGAAGCGCGTTTTCTAGCTGCTAGGCATTCCCAGAACAAACACAGAAGAGTTCTTATCAAGGTGGCTCTTTAAAGTGCATTAACAAGGGTCTTCTCTGGCTGTCCAGTGGTTAGGACTGCATGCTTCCACTGCCAAGGGCCGAGGTTCAATCCCAGGTCAAGGAACTAAGATCCCATAAGGCTCAGGGCACAACCACAAAACAAAAAGTGCATTAATACTTTACTTACCTGTGGGTCTCACTATGGGAACATGGCCCCCAAACTGAATGACTGCATACAGGAGCCTCAAGATCCCCAAACACGTGCCCTGAAGTGCCCGCTCACGTCCCACCCCCACACTACTTAGACTTCCACACAGTGACAGTGAATAACCCTTCCCGTGCATGGAATCCAGACTGCCAGCATTTCCAGATTAGAAGGGGTGGGGAGGCAGGGTGGGGGAGTGACAGCCCAGGACAGGAGGTGGTCAGGTCACACCTGGAAGGGGCAGGAGACAAAGGCAGGTGGGGGAGGGCAGAAGAGTCCAGGTCTTCCCAGGTCCTGCAGACACCAGCGGTGGGATTTTGGCAACTAACTCAACCTCTCTGGATCTGAGATTCTCACCCGGAAATGAGGAGGTCGGGCACTGCTACCAGCTGAAGTGTATACCCCTAGAGTCACGGTGTGAAGCCACACTCCCCAGGACCTCAGAGTGTAACTGTATTTGGCAGTGGGGGTACTTGAAGAGTTGATTAAGTTCAAATGAGGCCAGGAGGGTGGGGCCCTAGTCCAGCATTATTGGTGTCCCTCTTGGAAGAGGAGGAGCCACCGGGGAGGTCTCAGAGGCCAGGTGAGAACACAGCAAGGGGACGTCCTTCCACAGGCCAAGGACAGATGCTGTAGCAGAAACCACCTCTGCCAGCCCCTGGCCTGGACTTCAGCCTCCAGAATCAAGAGAAAATAAACGCCTGTGTTTAAGCCCCCGGGCCTGGGTATTATTTTGTGACAGCAGTCTGAGCCGGCTAACACAGGCACCCTGAGTGTGAAGCCCCCTTCTGTCCCTGCCTTCTAGAATTCTATTGATATTGTAATGGTGACTGAGGGTCATCAAGGACAGTTTTCCACTGTCCTTTCTTAAAGAAGACTGGGCAGGCTGTACTATTTTTATTATGATCTCCCTCTGAAATGGAGCCCTAAAGAGAGAAGCTTCATCTACAGAGAAAATGTGCTTTGCAAAATGACTCGCTGCCCAGCAAGAGGAGACATTAGTAGTATCATCAATGACAACATCTCTGTGCTTCATTAATGAAGTTCTCTAACATACAGTATTGGGGATTCCCTGGTGGCTCAGGGGCAAAGAATCCGTCTGCCAATGCAGTAGACATGGGTTTGATCCCTGGGTTTGGAAGATCCTCTGGAGAAGGACTGGCAACCCTCCAGTGTTCTTGCCTGGGAAATCCCATGGACAAAGGGACCTGGTGGGCCACAGTTCATGGGGTCACAAAAAAATTGAACATGACTTAGTTACTAAACAACAACAAAATACACAATATTAATTTGCTTAATCTTCACAGCCAATTTTAAAGCTGGAGAAAGTGGGCAGTTTTGCTCTGATTTTACAGAAGAGCAATGGAGGCTCAGAAGGGTCAAGTCACTTGTCTAGGCTGACCCAGCAAGAACTGCGAAGGTGGGATTCCCTCCAGGTGCCCTGAATCTCAGCAGAGCTCTTTCGAATACTAACACCGCTATTCTGCCTTATGTTCTGGAAGAAAGCAAACAAAGAAAGAGAAGGAGAAACAGATACAAAAATCCCAACAAAGTTAAGGTGCTTTTCAAAGTCATAAATACTTAGAGCTATTTTTATGTGGTCGTAAGATAAAGGAATCAAGATTGTCGGGAGAAATATCAATAACCTCAGATATGCAGATGACACCACCCTTAAGGCAGAAACTGAAGAGGAACTAAAAAGCCTCTTGATGAAAGTGAAAGTGGAGAGTGAAAAAGTTGGTTTAAAGCTCAACATTCAGAAAACGAAGATCATGGCATCCGGTCCCATCACTTCATGGGAAATAGATGGGGAAACAGTAGAAACAGTTTCAGACTTTATTTTGGGGGGCTCCAAAATCACTGCTTCCAAAATCTGGGCTTCCCTGGTGGCTCAGAGCATAAAGCGTCTGCCTGCAATGCAGGAGACCTGGGTTCGATCCCTGGGTCAGGAAGATCCCCTGGAGAAGGAAATGGCAACCCACTCCAGTACTCTTGCCTGGAAAATCCCATGGACAGAGAAGCCTGGTAGACTACAGTCCATGGGATTGCAAAGAGTCACACACGACTGAGCGATTTCACTTCACAAAATCACTGCAGATGGTGACTGCAGCCATGAAATTAAAAGACGTTTACTCCTTGGAAGAAAAGCTATGACCAACCTAGATAGTATATTCAAAAGCAGAGACATTACTCTGCGACTAATGTCCGTCTAGTCAAGGCTATGGTTTTTCCTGTGGTCATGTATGGATGTGAGAGTTGGACTGTGAAGAAGGCTGAGCGCCGAAGAATTGATGCTTTTGAAATGTGGTGCTGGAGAAGACTCTTGAGAGTCCCTTGGACTGCAAGGAGATCCAACCAATCCATTCTGAAGGAGATCCACCCTGGGATTTCCTTGGAAGGAATGATGCTAAAGCTGAAGCTCCAGTACTTTGGTCACCTCATGCGAAGAGTTGACTCATTGGAAAAGACTCTGATGCCGGGAGGGATTGGGGGCAGGAGGAGAACGGGACGACAGAGGATGAGATGACTGGATGGCATCACTGACTCGATGGCCGTCAGTCTGAGTGAACTCCGGGAGTTGATGATGGACAGGGAGGCCTGGAGTGCTGTGATTCATGGGGTCGCAAAGAGTTGGACACGACTGAGCGACTGAACTGAACTGAACTGAAGATAAAGGATGAGCCTTTCAACAAATGGATAATGACCAAAACACTGCGTGAATGTAATTGCAATGCTTAGAAGTAACCTTCTTGGTCGAAGAGGAGAAAAATGCAACAGTGATTTGTGGGGGCAAAGGAGGAAAGAGGAAGTGGATTTAAGATGATGGTTATGATGGGAAGTTTCGAGAGAAACAAATGCTGACTACATGAGCGCTAATATGACACTACTGTGCATAAACGGGAAGCAGCTTTCCAGGGGTCCTGCATGGCACCTGCCCCTCCCTCTCCTCTGGGCTAACTTGGGCTACAGAGCTGGCAGAGCTCGTCTAACATACCATGGGGCCTCTCTGAAGTCTGGCTATGGACAGGCCAGACGGTGGGTCCGTGTGGTTGCAGTGAGCACTGACTGCTTTTAACTTTTTTCTCCTGTGCAAAATGGCATTGCAAAGATGACCCTTAAACTTTACCTCCAATTGATGTTTGTTACATAAACTGGACAGTGTACACAATTTCCAGGTTGGACATCCCTTTTAGAAGGAGCTTTTAATAACTTTCTGAAAGTTGAGATTCCAGACTCCTCTTTCATTGGGTAGAATCCACCCTACGAAGCTCTAACCAGTGAACTCCTGGGACCCTGCTCCTTCCTAAGCTTCCCAGAGAGGAGAGGCCCAGCCCACGGCATGGTGCTGACTGCCACCCTCTGTCCCATAGTATGGGTGGCCGCATTCCCCTTAATTTCCCATGGGACGAATAGAGACCAAGGGGCTACTGGGTAATACAGTTTAATCCATTTGATGGTGATGAAAAATGCATGGCCAGGGTATTCTGTTTTCTCCATGGGACTTGGGGCATTTTCTCTGAGGTTTCCCTAGACTGATGATTATGTTTTATTTGTTGTTTGGGGGTTTCCTGCACAGGAATGAAGGGTTGATGTTTGAAATCCATAGAATCTAATTTTTAAAGTCGTGTGCATTTCCCCATGAACTCCTCCCAGCCTCTTGCTGTCTTACTTCCAAATATATCAAATCAATTCCAAGGAACAAAGTGGACCACCTAGAATTGTTTCTACCCACTGATTTTAGGCACAGACACAGAAGAAGTTAAGGTTTTAGGCAATTTATGATAGCCCAAGAGTATTTTATGACAAGTAGAGATATTTGTCTACTACCCTGGCTAGACCCTGTGCAACCTTCCTCTGTGGATATCCATCTCTTAATGCGATTCCAGGCCCAGGCAGATTTCCATAATCTCCCTTCTCCTCCTAAAAGGAGAGACGATAAAGGACACAAGTAGGACCTACTTTCAAGCAGGTAAAACCTGGGGACTCGCTAGACATCAAGAATGAAGGAGACAGAGAGGCAGAGTTGGTAATCACCTCCACTTTCTAGGCTGACTTCCTCTGCAAATTTTGGTGTCAACAATGGAGCTTAAAATTGTGGTTGAGCCTACTTGTCCCCCATCTCCTCTTCCTTTATTCAAAATACTCTTTAAGTGTTAACAGAAATGACTGCCCAGCTGGACATATTACCCTTCAGTCTCCCTTGCAGCTCTGTGGGGTCACGTAACTATCCTTAAGTCAAGGGATGTGAAGAAGTGACGTGGCAACTTCTATATCAGAGTCTTATGAGGGAACTGCCTGCCCTCGCTCTGCCTTCTTCCCCCTCCCTCAGGCTGAAACGTGGGGCCTCTTCTAGGCAGACAAGGACACAAGAGAAAAATATCCCCTATCTTATTTATTCCATTGTATCTGGGTGTCTTTCTGTTACAGCAACTTAGCCTGTACTTGAAATAAATTAGGACTATAACAGAAGTGGTGATTCGGTTTTACTTTGAAATAGAGTGTAGGGTAGAGATTCCCCGGGGGCGCTAGTGGTAAAGAACCTGCCTGCCAATGCAGGAGACGCAAGAGCTATGGGTTCGATCCCTGGGTCAGAAAAATCCCCTGGAGGTGGGCATGGCAACCCACTCCACTATTCTGGCCTGAAGACTCCCATGGACAGGGGAGCCTGGTGGGCTGCAGTCCATAGTGTCGCACAGAGTCAGACATGACTAAAAGTGACTTAGCATGCACGTGCATAGAGAGGGTGGGGTAGGTGGAGATAATATGAACTGGCCTCAAAGAGGTGAAATGCCTGTGGCTCACCAAGAGGTGACCTCAGGAGAGAACAGGGCTAGAGACATGGACCTGGGAGGGTGCAGCTTAGGGGGCAGTTGAAGCCATCAGGGCAGACTGAGATCACCAGGGAGACCACGGAGAGTCAGAAGGAAAAGGGGCTTGGAACAGCATCAGGGACAAATATTTTAAGGAGAAAGTCACTAACTTAATTTCATGCTCCAATCATTCGCCCACGCCCTCTTTTCCAACTGATTACAAACTCTTTGTATTCTTGGATTATAGCATACTGATCTCAAAATAAAACACTTAGAATACTTTTATGCAGAAAAGACATTCAAATTTATCTTAAAAATGACACTGTTAAAATACTTTATATCTTAGCAATATATTTGCTTTCAACTTTTTGATATTCGTGGCTGTATACTTAGGCTATCCTAAGTCAATACCCAAGTCTTAGAAACCAGCAGACAGACCAGAAACACAATGAAGGTGGGACTATGGCAGCCTTGAGGTGAAGGGGGCGGCTGCCATTCAGTAAAAGGACAAACCACTCAATAAAAAATGGACAACAGAAAACTCACAGAAGACATCCACAGAGCCAATTAGCACACAGGAGTGCTCAGCTTCCTTAGTGATCAGGGAAACACAAATTAAAACCACAGTGAGATACTCTTCACAAACTAGAACAGCTAAAACAATGATAATAATAACAACGAGAACAATGACATTACTGACAATACCGAAAGCTGGCAAGGTTATGGAGGAAGTGGAATGCTCCAAAATGTTTGAGGGATGGTGTTAAAACAGAAGAGCCATTTCCAGAACTGTTTGGCAGCTTCTCCTAAAGTGAAACTCAAATCTATCCTCTGACCCAGTCATTTCTCGTGAAGGGACTGAACTGAGAGAAATGAACACGTATCTGTCCACAGTAAGACCTATGCAAGGATATTCACAACAGCCTTATTTATAAAAGCAAAATGTGGACAAAACCCAAGAGTGGATAATTAATATTGGCATATGCACGCCAAAGGAACACGAGTCAATAAAAAGGAACAAACCACTGACAAGCTCGGTAACGTGGATGAATCTCTCATATGGGGCAAAAGCACCCAGACATAAAAGACTGTCTGCTCCCATTTGTAGGAAATCCAAGACCAGGCAAAACTAATCTACGGGGACAGAAATAAGCACGTGGTAGGGTGGAACTGACTGAAAGAGGCCTGGGGCAAATTTTCAGATGATGTAAATGTCGTATGTCCTGTTTTGGGTAGTAATGATATGAGTGTAGTCATGGACAAAGAACATCAAGCTCAACACTTAAAAACAGAAAACTTTTAAAACAAAACGAATCATCTTGTGTATTTATCCACAGATTTACCATTTTGATAATCTCAACTTTTCCTGTAATTCTAAGTTTCTATCATTCATAAAGAATGTTTTCTTTGGACCTTAAATTCTGATGTTTTTAAAACATTATTTCAGCCCTTCAAACATGTCATTCCACTCTCTTTGTCCGTTTCTGATGAGGTTGACTGCCACCCACATCCTTGTCCGCTGTAAGTGATGTGTGTCTTTATCTGGTTGCATTTCATGTTTCCTCTTTATCTTTGGCCTTCAGCAGTGTGACCACGATGTCTTAGGTGTGATTTGTGGATTTGTATTTATCCTATTTGGGGTTCGTTGCTTCTTGAGCCTGCAGTTTGTTCTTTAACAATCAAATCTGAGACATCTTTGCACATCGTTAAAAATTTATTTTTCCTCTCTTCCTTCTTCTGACAATCCAATTATGCATCTGTTACATTGCCACAGGTCCCTGACACTCTGTTCATTTTTCTTTTAATCTTTTTTCTCTCTGTTCCTCAGACTGGATAATGTCTATTGATTGTCTTCAACCCACTGACCCTTTTCCCCTGCAGTCTCCAACCCGCTGTAAAGCCCATCCAGTGAATTTTTCATTTCAGAGATTTAACTTCTGGGCTCTAACATTTCCAGTTGGTTCTTTTGTAGTTTTCATTTCTTTGTTGGGCTTCCCCATCTATGTTCCTCGCTTTCTAAAAGTGGTGAACATGTTTGTAACAGTTTTTAAAAATGTCTTGTCTGCCACTTCCAACATCTGGGTTATTTCAATACCCATGTCTATTGCCTACTTTTCACTTAATTATGGGTTCCACTTTTAGTAGGTCTAATTTTTAAATGGATGGTATCTAGAGGAGGGTTTCCCAGGTGGCGCTAGTGGTAGAGAACCTGCCTGCCAATACAGGAGACATAAGAGACGTGGGTTCGATCCCTGGGGCAGGAAGATTCCCTGGAGGAACGCATAGCAACCCACTCCAGTACTCTTGCCTGGAGAATCCTATGGACGGAGAAGCCTGGAGGGCTACAGTCCATGGGGTTGCAGAGTCTGGCACAGCAAGCAACTTGGCATGCATGCACACATACTGAAAGGAGCGTGTATTACTTGAACAGGCAGGTAAATTACTCTTGACTCCACCAGACTTAGATTTTACCCTTTGTTAGGGTGGGTCCACTCAGTTTTCCTAGAGACCCTCATTCTCAGTCCTGGTCCTCACTCCTAAAGCCTGGCCTTTCTTGGGTCTTGAGTTGAGATGCTCAGTGAGGTCTCTCCACCCTGGCTCAGCTGCAGTTCAACGTCTCCCTGCACCACACCGTGTCTGGTGCCTCTACTCAGCTCATCCTGCAGCGGCTGCCCTCTGCCAGGCCTCCCCAGGCATTCGATGCCCACACTTCACCTCTGAACACCCAGGAACCCCCCCACACCATGCAAATTCCCAGGGCCTCCTCTGCCCATCTGACTGCTTTCCAGTGCTCAGTCCCATGACTTCCAGCTGCCTTAACCACCTGGAACTGGTATCTGCTTCTGCAGCGCAGCAAGACAGTCAGTGGTCACTGCTGGACCACCTCTCTGGGCTGTGGTCTGGTCAGTGACCCCAGGCAGGGAGTCGGGGCCAACAGGGGGCTCAGAGTGATGTCCTCATTTTTTTTTTTTTTTAAGATTTATGTTTTCATTATTTACCTGGCTGCACTGGGTCTTCATAGTGGCAAGTGGGGTTTTTTTTAGATGTCGCAGGCGAACTCTTTGTTGAGGCATGTGGGACCTAGTTCCCTGACCAGGGACTGAACCTGGGCCTGCATTTGGGAACACAGAGTCTTAGCCACAGGCTCACAGGCCTGTGACATCTATTGCTTAGAAACAGGTGCCTCACATACTTGGTGTCTTACAGCTGTGTGCAGCCTACCATAACTAGCTGTGTGAGGTATACTGTAACTAGTCCAATACTACTGTTGTTCAATTGCGAAGTCATGTCCAACTCTTTTTGACCCCATGGACTACAGCACAGCAGGCCTCCCATTCTCTCGCTATCTCCCAGAGTTTGCCCAAGTTCATGTCCGCTGAATCAGTGATGCTATCTAACCATCTCATCCTCTGACACCCTCTTCTTTTGCCCTCAATCTTTCCCAGCATCAGGGTCTTTTCCAATGAGTCAGTTCTTCACATCAGGTGGCCAAAGTATTGGAGCTTCAGCATCAGTCCTTCCAATAAATATTCAGGGTTGATTTCCTTTAGGAATGACTGGTTTGATCTCCTCGCAGTCCAAGGGGCTCTCAAGTCTTCTCCAGGAGTAGTTACTCTACGAAGGTTGGAAGCAGGGCAATGAATGCATAGTTGAAATAAGCTCCCAGGTGGCTGTAACAGGCGTCCATCTCCCTCCGTGGGGATCCCTGGCTAAGAACTGAGGTCCCAGAAAAGAAAGGCATGCAGATAGCTGCCCAAGGCTATCTCATCGAGATGCCATTATTATTTATAGCATACTATCGAGTCTGGTCCACTAAGACATCTTCTGATGACAATTTCAGCTTTCTAAGTAGATCTACTTTTAAGAAGAAATATCATTTCTCACTGGAAATTAGTAAGTTAGGATTTATGTGTTCTATATTGGGCTCTAGTAAACCTAGTTAAAAGGTGTTTCCTTGAAAGTCAAAGCCATTCTTATTGCACTAACAGTGTCCACACTTAGCAGCCGGCTTGGTCTCTCCATCTGGAATCATACTCCTGGTTAGCTAAATTCTGACCAAATTCTGCATTAACTTTTGCTTTCTTTTCTTTTTTTTAAAGAAAATAACTATGTTAAGGAGCCCAGAGACCATGATCAGTTTCATTATCACTGAAACCGGCTGCGTCTGTACATGTTTCCTTGCAGTGCAGAATCGGTCAAGTTCCTTGTTCTTCACCAGAATTAACCTCCTGAAGACCCGAAGTTCAGCTGAAAAACTGCAATTCTGATAAAAAAAAGAGTGATCTGAATATAACAGACGCATACACTGCAACTTATGTACTGTTGTGGTTGTTTAGTCACTAAGTTCTGTCCGACTCTTTTGTGACCCGTGGACTATAGCTCATCATTCTCCTCTGTCCGTGGGATTTCCCAGGCAAGAATATTGGAGTGGGTTCCATTTCCTTCTACAGGGAATCTTTCCAACCCAGGAACTGAACCTGCATCTCTTCCCTTGGCAGGTAGATTCTTTACCACTGAGCTGCCAGGGAAGCCCAACTTACATGATTACTTTGTTCAGATTAATGCCAAATACAGTAAATTGATTGAATCTGGCTTTGGTGGTATCTGTGGATACTTGAGTGAGTGAGAATAATTTCATAATGCCATTGGAAAAACTAAGGAAAACTAAGTAGTCAAAAAAATCTCCGAAGGGAGAGTCATCGAAGTCTAATAGTCCAAACACTGCTCTCTGCTTTGTCTGCACGTAGTTTAAAGAGTTTCATAGACAAGCTCATGTGCCCTTTTCCTCTGGTTAAGGGATCACCCCAAGAAAACACATTTACTATTTTTCTCATTTCCCAAACGAGAGATTAAGTCAAGGACTTCACTAACCCTGTTGCTGTAACTGATCAAGTGTAGAAGAACCACTTCCTCACTGACTCCCTGATTTCCTTTAAGCTTCGCTGTTTTACCCCAGAAGCCTTTCCTAGACCCCTAACTGGGTTACAAACCATCCTCTGAACTTTCAGACCTCCAGCACCTTACTCAGCACACTGGGTTTTAGTCACCCGCTTATGCATCCGTCCCTCCAGTGCACAGATGTCCCCTGAGCTCAGAGACCACATCACACCCATCTTTACTCCTGGCACACTCACAGGTGCATCTCCTGGATTTCAATCAAATTTATAAAATGAAACAATGACATAGTTCACACTTAACGTGCTAACAAGCTCTGGGCTGGGGCTCGAGATACAAAGAAAAATAAAAGGGACCTGGGCTGGCGTCTATGGGGTGGCACAGAGTCGGACATGACTGAAGTGACTTAGCAGCAGCAGGTGACTAAGAAACTCACAAAGAGGCGATGATTATATTTGCATAATTTGTATGTGACTGTCTTTCATTTAAAGCTTTATGTTTTTTTTTGCAAAACTGCTCTTTGGCAGTTTTCAGGTTAAAGCTATAGAGCATGTCACATCTTTTTCTTGCTTTGTCTTATCTTCCCCATGACACCAACTGAAATCTTACAATACGAAGGCAGCATGCTCTGGTCATAGTGGGACAAGATAAAGACCCAACTCCATTATCCTTAATAGCTACGTGATTTGGGGTTTGCTTCCATTCTCTAGAGCCATGATTTAGTCACTGTTAAAACGGTGGTTGTATTATCTACCTTACCTATCTGTCCCCTAGGATTGTTGTCAGGATCAAATGAAATAATATGTGAAAGAGCTTTGTAAATCATACACAGATCTAAACGTTAGATTTATTATGAAGTCAAAATTCTGCAGAAGCAGCTGACTCTAAGTTTCAAGAAATTATTTGTCCTCTGGGTATTTTATGGGCAGCCCTTAGTATCTTGACTTTTATTCAGTCAATTCAGGTTAAGAATGAAAACCACAGATTTTTATAATATTAAAGTGTATCAGAAAGGGTTATCTTCATTCACCAAGGAGCAAATGTTTTAGAGGATCACAAAATAGACATCTCCATATAAAATAATCAGATGGTGCTCTACAACTAGCAACCTTAAATAATTTTATAAATATCAAAAAATGTGCTGCTGCCAACTGGAATAAATCATTGTCTTTAAGAAAGTAGTTCTGTGGAACTGTAGCTGATGGTGTACTTTCCATGGCAACCAAACCCAGTCACTGGTACATTTAAGGGAGTTTGTAGTTTTGATATTACTGTGCATGGTTAAGCACCTGTCTGAGACAGAAACTAAAATAACTTTAGGAAATTACATTTACTGGGATAAAAATCTAATTCTGGCAGCTGACATCACTGATTTGAATTTTTCCCAGCTCAGAACATCATTTACTTACAGGAAGGCCAGGTAACTTCTGGACCTCATCATGCTGAGTGATTATCTTGCAAAGAGAACAGTCTATCAGAAGCTCTCTAATCACACTCACATTTCTGACATCAGACTAGATCAAACCTTCTTCTAAATAACACTGCCCGCTCTCCGCCATAGACCCTGGAACAGTGATAGTTAAATAGTGAACATTAATATGTATGTGGGTACCCCCCTGACAAAGCTGCTGAGAAAACTGAGTGAGAAGATTCAACTCCCCTGATCAGAGACAATCATGCATTCGACAGATTTTGTGTTTGTGTTGTCCCTGAATCCAACATAAGCTTCTAATTTACTCTGTGGTTTCCTCTTTGACTCATGTGCTAGTTGTATGTTGTTTAATAGCCAAGCATTTCCAGCTTTCCAGTTTATTTTCGTGTTACTGATTTACAGTCTAATTCTGTTATAGTCCAAAATGGCCTGTATGATTTCAATTTTTTAATATCTGCTGAGGTCTGTTCTACGGAGAAGGCAATGGCACCCCACTCCAGTACTCTTGCCTGGAAAACCCCATGGATGGAGAAGCCTGATAGGCTGCAGTCCATGGGGTCGCTGAGGGTCGGACACGACTGAGTGACTTCACTTTGACTTTTCACTTTCGTGCATTGGAGAAGGAAATGGCAACCCACTCCAGTGTTCTTGCCTGGAGAATCCCAAGGACGGGGAAGCCTGGTGGGCTGCCGTCTATGGGGTCGCACAGAGTCGGACATGACTGAAATGACTTAGCAGAGGTCTGTTCTATGGCTCAGCGTATGGCCCGCGTCGGTCAACATTCCACGTGTATTTGAGAAGGATGTACATCCTGTTTGTTATCTGGAACCTTCTGTGAATGTCAATTAGGTCAACTAGCTCAGCTGGTTGATAACTGCTACTCAGGTCTTTAAAACTCGAGCTGGTTTTCTGCCTGCTCATTCTCTTAGGACTGGGAGAGGAGTGCTGAAGTCTCCCACAGTAACAGTGGGTCTAGTTCTTTCAGTTCCACCGTGTTTTGCTTCATCTGACTTGAAGCTCTATTCTAGGCACGTAGGTATTCAGCACTGCTGTGTTTTTAGGTGAACTGACTCCTTGATCCTTATATAATGGCATCTCCACCTATAGTGACAGTATTGATCTGAAGTTTACTTTGTGTAATAGTAACACTGTTACTGTTGTTTAGTCGATAAATCATGTCCAGCTCTTTTGCAACAACATGGACAGTAGCCCGCCAGGCTCCTCTGTCCATGGGATTCTCCAGGCAAGAATATGGGAGTGGGCTGCCATTCCCTTCTCTAGCAGATCTTCCTGACTCAGGGATCTAAGTCACATCTCTTACCGCGCCTGCATTGCCCGGCAGGTTCTTTACCACTAGCGCCACCTGGGAAGCCTGGTGTTAGCATAGTATATTTCTATCTCTCCTTTTACTTTTAAATATCCACTCCTTTACATTTGAAATGGATTTCTCTTAGGCAGCCCATAACTCAATCTTGCTTTTTTATCCAATCTGGCAAATTGTCTTGTCATTGGTGTGCTTAGAAGAGATATTTTTATACATAAGAAAATGCGCATTCTTTTTGTGGTCCCAAGATTAGTTATTTTTCCTGAGGCACCTCCTTGGGTGTTGCATTTTAACTTAGATTTTTTAAAGCTGTGAAAGGAAGGAAGACAACAGAATCTAATCTGAAACCTAAGGGAATTAGCATATACTGTGCCCCAATTGCCTGCCAAACATCGCGCTCCGTCCTTTCCTCTCATTCAGCTAGTGTGACAAGCACTAGGGTTCCACCTTACTGACGAGGAAAGTGAGGCCCATAGCACATTCTCGCCTTCCTCCATAGCAATAAAATAGCTAGGCAAAGTCACCAAAGGCGAGCACAACCCCAAGTCCTTCTTATGACCACGTTTGCCCTGCGACTTAGAGCTGGGCAACGAGGTAGAAATTCCTGGAAACTTTCTTCCCATGGAAAGAGCTGACCTACTGTCTCTGCCTCTTTGTTCATTCCCTCTTCCATCCCAACTGGACTAGAGATGTGATGACCAGGTGGCACCCAGTACCGACCACAGCCACCCTGGACCACTAGGAGAAGCACCACTGTCTTGGGAATGGGAGAATGCTGAGCTGTAGGAAGCCTGTCCACCCTCTCTGTGGACTTACTGGAACAGAATCACACCTACCCCTGGGCGCTCGCATGCATGCTCAGGTGCGTCCAACTCTTTGTGACCCCATAGACACAGCCTACCACGCTCCTCTGCCCATGGGGATTCTCCAGCAAGAATACTGGAGTGGGCTGCCATGCCTTCCTCCAGGGGATCTTCCCGATGCCGGAATCAAACTAGCATCTCCCGCATGCAGATTCAATAGATTGGCAGGTGGGTTCTTTACCACTGAGCCACCTGGAACTCCTCCAACTTTTATATAAGGGAGAAATAAACATCTACCTCGAGTAAGCTCCCATTCTTTAGGAGTTTGTTATTTGTTCTTGAACCCAATCCTATCAGCTATAGCTTACTGATAAATTAACATAATTATACTCTACCCTATGTCTGGACAGATTCATACTAGCATCTTTCATCCTTTTGTGTGGAAGTCACCTGATGTGAAAAGCTGACTCATTGGAAAAGACCTTGATGCTGGGAAAGATTGAGGGCAGGAGGAAAAGGGGGCGACAGAGGATGAGATGGTTGGATGGCATCATCAACAACGGACATGAGTCTGAGCAAGCTCTGGGAGTTGGTGAAGGACAGGGAAGCCTGACGTGCTGTAGTTCAAGGGGTCGCAAAGAATCGGACGCAACTTAGCGACCAAACAACAACATATAGAACTGGAAGAAAAAGCTATTTTATTTTGTTCACCTGATTTTTTAAATCTATTAAATAAAAAATTATCACCAAATGTGATGGTGGTGCTGGAGATGCTGTGGTAAAATCACATACATTGAGTAGAAGAATTCTAGACTTGGGTTTGAGACTCGACTCTGTACACACTAGCTGTATGCTCTTTTGGAAGTCATTTAATCTTTCTGAGCTTCAATTTCCTATAAGAGACACCAGCACCTACTTCACAGAGCAATCTGAATGAATGAATAAATAAAACATATCACATGACAGAGCTTGGTAAGCACTAAGCACCTGGTAAATACAAGGGATTATGATCATAAATGAGAAAACACATTTTCTGTATAAACCCTAGGAGGTAAAATCATCTCACAAATACACTTACAGTGGGGTGTGTATATATAAGCTACTAGCTATAAACAAGAGCAAATTGAAAATTTCATTCTATTTAGTAACTTAAGAACAAAATAAATAACAATTCAGTGCTTACTATCACAAACTTAGATTACTATCATACCTTTGTATCAAAGCTCTTGGAATTCTTTAATATGTTTTTATTTCATGTTACAGAAAACATTCAGTATTGTTTGCTCTGTTTCAATATGCCAACTTGAATCCAAATGTAGCCTCAACCATTCAGCTTCCTGTACAACACTTGAGAAGCTTTGCCAGAATGACTGCTTTATTAATCACTGCTTTCGGTTTTAAAACTACATTTCACATCAACGTTTCTTAAGTTTTCAGGTCAGATGAAAAACGCAAGTGCGAGCTAAGTCACTTTAGTCTGACTCTTGGTGACCCCATGGACTGTAGCCTGTCAGGCTCCTCTGTCCATGGGATTTCTCAAGCAAGAATATGGGAGTGGGTTGCCATTTCCCTCTCCAGGGGTACCTCCCGATCCAGGGATCAAACCTGAGTTTCCTGCATTGGCAGGTGGATTCTTTACCACTGAGCCACCTGGATAGCCTGCCTGGCACACACTAAGCACCTAATAAATAACTGTTTAATGAATGGATGGACTGAAATTAAAGAGAACTAAGCTCTTCTTCTTGGTCCTCTTGCAGGCATCCCAGCTTTAGATAAAATCTTTGACCAAGTCTGGATTTACTGATCTCTCAAACGCAGTGACTAGACAGACTATAATCATTAAGGCCTGGACCTCCATCACAATGGGATGACTGTGCCTGCTGCAGAAAGGTGCTCAGAAAACTGTTGAATGCAGGAGGGATTCTCTATGTCTGGGCAGTGCCTTGCCCAGGTGCCTGGGCTAGGTGAGGTAGAATAATATACTGGTCTTTGTCCCCTGGAGTTCCTAAAACCCTTCTGAATTCCTGGGTGACAGGACAGTCTCTCATATTTACAATGAGTCCTTCTGTGACTGAATTTATGCTAAGGAGGTGACTCCCTGAGGCACCTAGAGAGCCTCAGGACAGGCGGGTCACAGGACAGAGCAGGCCATCAGAGGGCTGCAGTTTCCAGGCTCCCTCACCAACCTCCAGGGAGAGGGGGCACTGGAGGATGGGTTATAAAAACTCTTGAACAACGGGATTCAGAGAGCTTCCAGGTCGGTGAACATAGCCAGGTGCCCTCTTCCCTTCAAAGGAACACCGCACAGGTCAAGACACCAGAATTCGTGACTTTACAGTTAGTGGCTGGTGCCCCCGTCCCCTTGTCTTTCCCCCACACAAATGCTGCCTCCACAGCGGCTCAGGGACTCACAGCTAAAGCGCCCTCTGGAGCCGAATGCGGGGCTGAATGGCCTTCCTTTCCCCACACCCCATGGCTTTTTCACTCGGCAGGTGAATTCTGGTGCTCCTCTTGGCACTAATGCAGAAATCAAAGAAGACAAAGCCCCAGCGTGGTCCCTGAGGGGTTCCTGCTGCACTCAGAAGCTTCGGGAAAGCACAGAGGGTAAGAGCACTGGGTTTGGTACATTTCACCCGCTGGGTCGGGACGGACACCTGGATCTAACGTCTGCTCAGGGGAGCAGGCATCTGTTCTGAGAGGCACTCACCCCACAGTGGAAGAGTTTGTCCTCCGTCTTCAGACTCAAGGTATTACACACCTCAGAGCTACGAGTCACCTTGCAGACTGCCCCGTCATCACTCTCTTCTTTAATCAAATCTCCTTGTGATGAAGGGGAACCCGCGGACACGGACATGAGCCAGCTCACCCTGCCAGGACCTCGGTCATTTCCTCCATAGCTCAGGAACCATCCGAGAGCCCGACCATTGCATGAGAGAGACACGCGTGTGTGGACTGGGGCTTCACCGGAGTCCCTCACCAACACTGCCACTTCTGGTCCTGTGCGCCCATCCCTCCGGCGGGGGTGCCAGGTGTGGGCGCCGCACAGGTGAGGCTGGGGAGGGGCCATGACGTGAGGCCTTCCCCACAGGACTGCTCCCCTAGGAGGGGAGAAGAGGCCACGGCCGCCCTGTCTCGATGGCAGAGGAAGTGTAAACTCATGGTGAAGGAACAAAACACAAATTTTAAGGTAAAAATAATGGCTCAGATGGTGAAGAATCTGCCTGCAATGCAGGAGACTCAGGATTGATCGCTGGGTGGGGAAGATCCCCTGGAGAAGGAATTGGCAACCCACTCGGGGATTCTTGCTGGAGAATCCCATGGACAGAGGAGCCTGGTGGGCTACAGTCCATGGGGTTGCGAAGAGTCGGACACGACTGAAGCAGCTAACACTTTCACTTCTGAAAAGGAAGGGTGGGCGAAACTGAAAATGATGACCCCATCCACCATGCGTCCTGGGAGCCCGTGTTCTCCAGGGAAGTCTGGCCTCCATACTCGGTGCCTCATGGCTGACCCCAAAACAGGTGCCACCCACCTAGGGTGGATAGGCCTGTTCAAGGGCCTTGCTGGCGGAGGAGGCCACACCTGCACAGGTGGGCCGCCCCCAGGACCACACTGGATGGAGGAGAGTTGCTCCTCGTAAAGAGAAGAGCATGCCGAGGGGACTAGGTCATGTTCATGTCACCTCTGCTGGAGTAAAGGATCCCAAGAACAGAATGGGATCAAGTAATCGGAACGTGGCAGATCCTTGGTCTGACCTACGGCCAAGAGTGAAAGTCTATGACAGAAGATATCCCAGGGTCTAGGGGTCATCCCGTCAAGGTCTCCTGTGGTTCAGCCAGAATGACACCATCCTATCGGCCAAAGAGGAGGAGTTTCGAGATGAACCCTAGCATTGTTACAGCCATCCAGATTCACATCCCAGAACACAGAATGCTTCACGGCGGCAGGGTGAACAACGGCAGGAAACATCTTACCGGGAGCGCTCCAGCTACCCACCAGAGCTGAGCTGCTTCTAGGAGCTGTGCCTTCCCCCAGGCAGAGGGAGGGGTCACACGGGGGGTGCGTGTCACCCCACACACGGCAGATGCAGAGATGCGCTGCCATCTGTGAGAAGCGGAGTCAAGCCTGATTAGTTCCACTGTGAACTGTTAGCAAGCTGCCTTTGTGACAACAGAGATGCTGCAGAGAAATCAATGCCCCGCCCCCAAGACTACAAGAACCCACCACTGCTCTGGGGAAGATGCTCCCATCTGTCCAGGCAGGTCTGCTCTGGTTATTACTCGAGACACAACTGCTTTTGTTACACGTTCACATACCAGGAAAAAGACACCCTCTTCCCATTCCTCATGCCAAGGCCCCACTTACCAACTTCATCCCTGATGTTTGCAAGCTCGATTGACAGCTCTTTCTCTTTCACAAGGGCACTTTCACTCTGAAAAAACAAAATGGACACCGAGATTCCCCTTGTTTGAGGCTGGATAAGGACTTTCACGTGTTTAATTAATGAATCACATTAAGCAAATATTTATAAGTCGAGTCCTTAAGGAGATAATTTTCTCATTAGATAAGCATATACAAAACTTACAAAGCCAAGTATGATTCATTCATTTGTACCACATTCAAATCACAAAGCTTGTCATATAATATTAATAATACCCTATAGTTGCACTTTTCTCTATATTCTGCTCTGTGGGTATCAACCTACAGTAATTCTCTGCATGTCAACACATTAATCTACTGTTATATATTATTTTACATTTTTAATTACTGTCACTATTAACGAGATTTTTGACCATGAAAATGCCAATGCCATAACTCTCTGAGAGACAGATGTTTATTTTACCAAGTCTCCTTAAACTTACCCTTTCGTCCATACATGCACGGCCAGCTCATGAACCCTGAACAGGAAACCTATACGAAACATTTCTCTTTGTCATAAGATCAACACCAAAATTAGAGGTTTCCAAGTATTTTGTTCCACTCTCTGCATTGGTAGAAGAAGAGGAAACCTCCCACTCGAAGTATTATTTACTGCAAAGAATGCCATTTACTAAATGACTGCTTACTTGTTTTCAAATCAAATTCCTACTAGGACATAAAACAGAGGAGCAGTTGAAGATATGAGTCAGCATCAAGACTTACATTTGTTATGATTTTATTATTAATAATAACTAGGAAAGATGTAAATTCTCTTCCAGTGAGAGATGCCAAAAATACAGGCCTTCAAGGAAAGTTTCTTTCACTCTGTAGAATGCACACCCAAGGCAAACATTTCCCAAGAGGAAATTTTGGCTAAAATGGGTACCAAATATCTAGCACAGATATCATCAAGGCTGCGTGAACACTCTTTCTTTCATAACCTCCTCTGACTTTGATGTCAGCACCTCCAGACAATCTGGGCTGAACGAGAATAGACAGTCGTCACGACTGTGTCCCTGTGTCTCCTGCATTTAGACCCTGGTGACATGTGAGCTACTCTGGGCCCATGACAGGGTCTCGGATCGTACAAAGGGCATGTGCTGAGCAATACCAGAATTTCATGCCAAAATAAAACTATTTACATCATAAGCTGAGAGCTATTTTAGTCACGAGCATTAACAGTGATTAAGTCACAGTTCTCTTGAAACTAATGCAGCAACGATATACCCTTTGGGGGACACTGGACCCCATCTTAGTCATGAAGCTCCCGCCTCCCACCCCAGCCTGCAGCATCCCTGCCCTCCCGGAATTTGAAGGCAGGAGACCACCTCTGAGAGCGCATATCCTTCCAGTGCCACGCCCACTGCACAGGGTTATCCTGATGGTTAAATAAATTAACACAGGAGAAGCAGTCAGAACAATGCCTGGCACTTACACCCTCTATACAAAGTGTTACTTGTTATTACAACTCTGCCGTTTCCTTTGATTTTATGTGCAACTGGATGACATCCTACAGATAAGAGGTGCTTTTCCATATTGAATATCTGAATGTGTTCAGAATTTGCATTTATCTCTTTTCTCTCTCTCTTTTTTTTAAAGCACCTTCCTGGCTCCGTTGTGATTCTACTCTAAGTTCAAAGACTAGAGAATACAACACAGGGAAAATGTCTAATCAGACTGATCACAGGGACAGGTCCTTGTTCGAACATCAGCAGAATACAGCCAGCTGACTTGTTACTACAAATTAAGAGAGCCTGATATTCCAGAGAGGGTAAACTTCAGTATTTACCCTAAAATAATCTCAAACTACTGAAAAAACTAACTTGTTTCTGCTCCTCCAATATCTCCAAAATCGCTTCAGTCATGTCCAACTCTGTGACCCCATGGACTGTAGCCTGCAGGCTCCTCTGTCCATGGGATTTTCTAGGCAAGAATACTGGAGTGGGTTGCCATTTCCTTCTCCAGGAGAACTTCCCAACTGAGGGATCAAACCTGAATCTTCTATGTCTCCTGCATCAGCAGGCAGGTTCTCTATCACTAGCGCCACCTGGGAAAGAGACATTTTGAATTATATCCCTGGTAGCTCAGCTGGTAAAGAATCTGCCTGCAATGTGGGAGACCTGGGTTCTATCCCTGGCTTGGGAAGATCCCCTGAAGAAGGGAACAGCTACCCACTCCAGTATTCTGGCCAGGAGAAGAATTCCATGGACTGTATAGTCCATGGGGTCGCAAACAGTTGGACACAACTGAGCAACTTTCACTTCACATCCTCAATTTGAAGCACAGTCAGAGAACTGAAATACTAACATCAGAACAGAAATAGCATCACTCACGATTCACTCTTGAGCTGCTGAGAGCTGCAAAGACTTAGTTGAGGTTGCAAATGGAACAACCAGAACCTAACAAAAAATCCATAAGCCAACTCTGACTGCTAATCCAAAGCCAAGGTTTCCCTAGCTCCTGCCTCAGCCCTGGGATGAAGCCCTGGGTGGACGGTACCCATACGTGGATATCCCGCATCACCAGCCATCACACCCCACTTTCCAGCCATGGAAGCCTCAGGGATATGGGAAAGGAGGGGCTTGAAGGTCCAGGGAGAACAGGCCTCAGGTAGAGACGGTGCTGATGATGTGGGTGAAGACCCTCAGACTGGAGTCACTTGGATGAATGACACTGCTCCACCTATCTTTGCTTGAGGAGAAATGCAAATGAGGGAGCGAAAGAGAAGAAGGAAGAGCAGAAAGAGAGGAGGTGGGAAAGGAAAAGAGATGCAGGGCAAACAGGAGGGAAGGCGGTGAGATGAGAGACTTGCACCCTCTCCATTCTGGGAAGCAAAGATGAGGGTGATCAATGAGGATCCATCCTGCCCTCATGCCCAACCTTCTGCAAAGACAGATGACCAAACCAATGGTCTCAAACTCATCAAACAGCTCATCAAGGAAGTGTCAGCTGCCAAAGAGAAGCAACAAATCTGATGGCTAAAAAGTCAAGGGAAATAACTAAACTCGGGTAAGGTGTGCTGATTGTGTGTCTGCTCATTCGGGTATGACTCTTTGGAACCCATGGACTGTAGCCCGCCAGGCTCCTCTGTCCATGGGATCTCCTAGGCAAGAATACTCAAGTGGGTTGCCATT
The DNA here is from genome assembly GCF_016772045.2 of Ovis aries. Classification (NCBI taxonomy): domain Eukaryota; kingdom Metazoa; phylum Chordata; class Mammalia; order Artiodactyla; family Bovidae; genus Ovis; species Ovis aries. The sequence continues at coordinate 31,349,093 of NC_056063.1, forward strand.
TCCTTCTCCAGAGGGATCTTCCCAATGCAGGGATGGAACCTGCATCTCCCGCGTCGTCTGCATTGGCAGGCAGATTCTTTACCACTGAGCCACCTGGAAAGCCCATGCTGATTACTACATCAACATTAACACTGACCTTGATCAAACACTGGAGATCAAACCAGTCAATCCTAAAGAAAATCAGTCCTGAATGTTCATTGGGAGGACTGATGCTGAAGCTAAAACTCCAATACTCTGGCCACCTGATTGGAAGAACTGACTCCTTGGAAAAGACCCTGATACTGAGAAAGATCAAAGGCAGGAGAAGGGGATGACAGAGGATGAGATGGTTAGATGGCATCACTGACTCGATGGACGTGAGTTTGAGCAAACTCTGGGAGTTGGTGATGGACAGGGAAGCCTGGCGTGCTGAAGTCCATGGGGTCACAGCCGGACATGACTATGCGACTGAACTGAACTGACCAAACACTTCCTAGACACCAGGCACAGCGCAGGGTAAGCCTTTTGCTCACTTACTCCTCCAAACATGGTCAACCGGCTCCATGGTTTATTTTCCACTCAGGAGGACAAAATTGAGGCTCCATGGTTAGGAAATCAGCCAAGTAACATGCACAACTACCCAGGAAGTGGGGAAGCGGGAGGTTCAAGCCAAGGTCTACACTCTTCATCAAACACGAACACAAGAAGATTCTCCCTCCAGCCCACACTTATAAAGACCCAGTGTTGACACCCAAATCGCACTGATCCTCAGCTTGGATCCAACCACAAGGTACCAGCAAGCCTTCTACATCTAACTGGAGGACAGGCACTGCCAGACCCGATGACTCTGCTTCACCGAAAGCATTCCCTGGCTACATTCACATCCCACCCACCCCTGCCCTCCTTGGTGTGGATCTGCGGGTTGCACTTCAGTTCATTTCCATTCCAGCCTACATGGGGCTGTAACTCCTGATAGGGTAGCTGTTTAGCTTTTCCTGGTCAGCTTTCTCTGACCCTTTCCAACCGCCTCCCCACGTGTCCCTGCTGAAGACGCTGGCGCAGCTCTGCTCCAGGGGGCCGGCCAGAGCAGTCTAGCTGCAGCCCTTCTTCCCTAAGTGCCTGTTTTTGAAATGACATCAACTCTTCTAATTTATGAATTCTCTGCATCAATTAAGTTCCTCTTGGTTTTCTTCGAGCCAAAGCAGAATGACGTGATGGAATGAGTCAACAGCTTGGACTCCGGGGACACTGCTCCTCAGGCAAGATGAGATCCTAGAGGGAATTTCCACTCTCCACTCCCTGCCTCGTAGAGTCACCCTCACCCTTCGTGGCTCAGTAGAGCCCAGCATGGCCTGAAGTTCTGCTGAGTGGGAGTGAGGCCGCCCAGATGGTTCCCTTGGAAAGACTCTCACACACCATCCTCCTTACCCCCATCTTCCACCCTAAGTCAGATCCGGGGTGATGACACAGCAGATGGCTGAAATATGAGCAAGGTCTCCTCGACGGGCCAGCGTTAGATTAGTGCTTCCCTACATGGGGACTGAGTGGAAAATTCCTCACTGGTGCCAAGCACATGAGCCCCTGCTTTCACTCCAACAGGCTAAAAATAGAGCTCAGTATTAGGCATCCAAGCTATCCTAATGATACAGTCCAGAAATCGCCAAGTCCAAGAAGGTTGTTCCTCTAAAACGACCGTTTACTCCAGGATGGGCTTAACTGGAAAGGGGACGCCTACAGAACTTTCGTCCTGGTCCCATGGCAGGAGTGTGTCTTTTTAGCTGCCTCTGTGAATCGGCATGTCTCCTTGGCACTCCGAGTCCTCTTGTGCCCCCTACATGGCCCGCTGCACCTGCAGACAGAATCCCAGAGGCTCCCCACCATGAACATCTCAGGCTCCCCGCCACCTCTCGCCCTACCAGTCTGCTACAGGGAAGCCCAGTTTCTCCTTAGCCATGGCGCTGCAAACTCTTGGGGAACACTGCCCTCGATCTGCCCTGGTTACAGAAGCCTGGCAAAGTATACAACCTGCTCATCACTCTGTGAACTCCAAGCAACTGAATGTGCGGCCAAGCCCCAAGCAAGCCTGCCACACTCTTTTATCCTAACATGCCTGCTCAACCAGGGCTGTCTGTTTAGGCGGCTAGTGCCACCTATGTGAAACTGGGGATGACAGGAAGTGAAAAAGCCCATTCTTGTTGGTTAGCATCAGCCATGTGACCCTCCCTTGGGCATCAGCCACCTAAGCCCCTCCCCCTACAGAACAGCCTGGTTTTTATTACAATTGAATATATGTGTTTTGAATGATCATCGACATATAAAAGGTTGAGTGAATCTGAGGAGTTTTCACCCCAACTGATCCAGAAGCAGGAAATGTATCCAACATGACTCATATTTGCTGCTAAGTCGCTTCAGTCGTGTCCGACTCTGTGCGACCCCATAGACGGCAGCCCACCAGGCTCCCCTGTCCCTGGGATTCTCCAGGCAAGAGCATTGGAGTGGGTTGCCATTGCCTTCTCCGTGACACATATTTACTGACTGCCTATTATGTAGCATGCTCTCCTGATGGCTCAGGGTTAAAGAACCCTCCTGTCAATGCAGGAGATGCAGGAGACTTAAGTTCGATCCCTGGGTCGGGAAGATCCCTTGGAGAAGGAAACGGCAACTCACTCCAGTCTTCTTGCCTGGAGAATTCCATGGACAGAGGAGCCTGGCGGGCTACAGTCCACGGGGTCACAAAGAGCTGGACGACAGAGCACACATATACACCACTGGCAGGCAGACAAGCCAGGCAGGATATTTCTGCCTTCAAGAAGCTGAGGAGTCTCCCGAAGAGTCAGTAAACAAACAAGTAATTACAAAACAACACAATAAAACTCAACTAGGCAGGGCCAGCCTGGGGGCTTCCTGAGACCAGAGGATGGGTAAGCAGGGGGCTAGGAAGGGAGCGCCCCAGGCAAAGGTCAGGAGGGCCAGTGACACAGAACTGCACTTGGGCTATTTCTGGGAATCCCTGTCACCCCATCAGATGGGCCCTTCTTGCCAAATCTGCCTCTGGTCGGCAACTCTCCCGGAAAGAATGCTTGACCAGCTATAAGCCTGCTGATGAAAACTTCATAAAATTCACTGTAGTTCTAAGTGTTTTTGTCAGCTTCCTCTTCCCCACCTAATATTTTTTTAAAGGACATATGTATGTACATTTAAAATATATATGTTGTTCAGTCACTCAGTTATGGGCACGCAGTCCATGGACAGGCTTCCCTGTCTGGACTTTGCTCAAACTCATGTCCATTGAGTCAGTGATGTCATCTATACATGCATGTATGTATGTGTATATATATGTATACATATATATTTAAGTTTAAAGATGCCCAGCTAAACTTCCTTATCTTTTTAGCCTGCTCTGAAATCAGTGTAGATCAGGAAAATTTGATCACCTGAGCTGGGCCCCTTTTTCCCAGGCTATACAAAAGAGCCTTAACAAGGAGTTAAATTTTAAAAACCTATAGCATTCTGGTATTTGAGGAAACATCCAGATCCTTTTTATTGTGAATTTTCAAAACCCAAAGTGATATACCTACACACGTAATTACAAAGAGCTTAAAGGAATTTTTTTTTATTCTTCCAAAAAACAATATTGCTTCTCACCCATGAGGGTTTAATTCCACATGGTAAAATTTTGTCTTAATAGGGAAATATTTTCTTTTTTATTTCAAAGCAAACCAGCCACCAGGTGACGTCAGCAGAAAACGCTAAGTCTTCAGTGTTGCTTTCATACTGTCTTTGGTGAATACAGCATTCATTTTCAATATTAATATTGTGAAGATGGGCCAGATCCATAATATAGCACTGTGGAAAGTTCCTTTGGGAAGTGGACTGACCTTTTATTCATTTCCGTTATTATGGCTTTAAGGGAACACTGATGCCATGCTTTGACTTAATCAATAAGTACTATTTCTTTCACATATAATTAGCACAGACCACTGTATCTAATGTCTGCTTTTCTACTTGGAAATGAAATTTAATACAGACCAGCCGAAGGGAAAGCATCATTCACGTTTAATATTCTTAAATACATGTCAGTGTCTACTCGTGTGGAAAATGAGCAAGGCCGTATCTGGTTTCACAAGAAATCAGATGAAATTTCAAGATGCATCATTCCAGCCTTTGCCCTTGTGCATGTTGGGGTGTTGGGCTTCCGAGGTGGCTCAGTGCAGGAGACACAGGAGATGCTAATTTGATCCCTGGGTCAGGAAGATCCCCTGGAGGAGGAAATGGCACTGCACTCTAGTATTCTTGCCTGGGAAATTCCATGGACAGAGGAGACTGGCAGGCTACAATCCAGGGGGTCAGAAAGAGTCAGACATGACTGAGCACGCATGCATGCTGGGGCATCGGTAGCTGGGAAACTTCTAGCTTACCTAAGAGGCTGCAGCTAACAGGGGGATGTCAGCCCACATGTGGATTACCAAGGAGCAGTTAGGAGGGACAAAGACTCAGGGGCCCCAAGGACAAGGACGTGAACTCAGAGGAGTAAGGCTGGAAACTTCTGGACTCCAGAGCAAGCAGAGGGAAGGAAAACTAGCCAGAACCATGATTTTTTTCATCCATTTATGACTCACGGAAGAAGTCTCTTGGCCTTTCTGGATTCTATCTTCTTTTAATGACCTTCCCAAATTTATTACTGTCCCATCACCTGAGCGTAGCTGGGAGAAGCAGTGAGGTGCCTTCCCCTAATTCACACCCCTCCCAAGAATTTAGAGAAAAGGTAAGTTAGATTAGCCTCTGAGATGACAATCAACACAGAAAACATCGGGGTAGAGATATGCAAAAAGTGAAAGTTAAGTCGCTCAGTCGTGTCTTTGCAACCCCATGGACTGTAGCCCACCAGGCTCCTCCGTCCATGGGATTCTCCAGGCAAGAATACTGGAGTGGGTTGCCATTTCCTTCTCCAGGGGATCTTCCCAACCCAGGGATCAAACCCAGGTCTCCCACATTAGAGGCAGACGCTTTAACCTCTGAGCCACCAGGGAAGTCCCATATGGGGCTTTGAGATATGCAAAGTAAGCCCTACAGGGACAGGACTGTATCTGAAGCAGCAGGAGAGGGGTGGGCTGGGGCAGGGGTATACGTAGTAGAAGAAGCTAAGCTATGGCAGCCTGGAAGAGGCGGTCACCAGGGCCAGTGACAGTCACACGTCACACAGCCTCCCGCGTAATCTTAGGCTGGGGGTAATGGGACCTGAGGGCGCTGGATGCCTAAGTAACGTACCTTGTTGGCTCAGACTCCATCTTCATCAACTACCTCTTATGAAGCTAGACTTTGACTCTAAAAAGAAATCACCTGGTTAATCAGGCATGTAATCATTCATTTGCTTGTCAGTTACAGTTCTTATCTTTAAAAAATGGGCTGGCATTCTAATTGTACATCTAGTTGATTTCTCTTAGTAACTTAACATTTCTAAGAAGGACCAGCTCTGGGAGGTGACCGTATGTGCAGAGTTGCTGGCTTCAGCCTGGACCACACTGAATACACTGGTGGACGGACTCCTGGGGGTCCATCTGGGCATCCCAGGGGGCTTCATGGGTCATAACTTTCCCTTCCAGATACCTGCGGAATGAGTCTCTCTACAGACTGGCTTCCTGCTCAAATCCCAACAAGGATCCCTATCTCTTCTTAACTCAAGTTAAAAATCAGCCTGGGTTTCAGCCTGGTAAACATTCCCCAAACTCCCTGTGAGCTTGTGTGTACCAATATTGCCTCTCACCTTTCATCCACGTGAGCTAAAACATCTTTACTCCAGTTCCCTTTGCTTAGAGTTACCATCCTTCTCAAAACTCTACCCCATTTCTCAACATGCAAGTCGTGATCCACTTCTTCCAAGAAACCTTGCTTTTGATTCCAGCACTGATTTCTCCTTTCACTGGACTCCAGAAACAGGAATGGTAAGGACCACATAACTTGCACTTAACGATACTTCAGTCTTGCTCTACTGGTTTTATTGCCCTGTATGTTACTGCTGTCTGCCCCACTCGCATTTTCTCTGGAAAAGGTGGAAATACAACCAAATAACTGGTAAACTCTATAGGGCAGGCTGTGCCTTTTAAGAATTCTTCGCTAGTCGCCAAAATAACTGGGCACAGAGCAAACCAGCAAGAAATGCTGTTGATGCTTTTACTCATGTTTTTAAACTTAAAATACTCAGGCGTGATCAACTTTTAAAACCCATTTGTTCATTTAACAAACTTTTCATGCATTTTATACTCTAGGCAAAATTCCATACTTCCTCCCAATAAATTAATGTTAAAGAATCATCTTAAGACTACTATTTCTTAGCCCACCTCCGCAATTGATTACCTAAAAGTCTCTTTAATTGTTTAAAGATGTTTCAGAACATCTTTACCTGCCCTAGGAGCAAACTGTCAAAGGCATTTTTGCTTTACAAACTAAAGTTTTCTATTTTGTATTTATACAGTGTATGGGTGGGGTGGGGGTGTTCCTTTCATTTTTTTAAGGCTTATTACGATGGACTAAGGGCTTCCCTCGTGACTTAGTGGCAAAGAATCCGCCTGCCAATGCAGGAAACACGGGTTCGATCCTTGGGTCACGTTGACCCCTGGGAGAAGGAAATGGCAACTCACTCCATCATTCTTGCCTGGGAAATCCCACGGACAGAGGAGTCTGGCGGGCTACAGTCCACAGGGTCACAAGAGTCAGACATGACTTAGAGACTAAACAAGAAGATGGGCTGAGTAATCAGAAACAACTCAACGACCATTTTATCAGGTCTGTTTCATGCTGATCCTGGGATTGTCAGAGCTGATGAACAGACTAAAGGATTTTATGGTGGAATTTAAAGAATAAACTAATTGCCAGAGTTTGAGATTGGACTGGAATTCCATAACAGTTCTAGAAGTATCACGCCTGGCCCAACAGGTAACCACTGAATAAACTAACAATTCCGGCATACCATTTATGAAGTTATGCTGAAAGGTGGGTAACTAAATAAAACAAAATTTTTAATTAAGAATGGAAAGCCCTAATCCCTGAGATAAGCACCTATGGACATGACATCTATAAGACCTGCAATGGGTGTATCATTCTAAAATATAGCAAAGATATAGCAAGAAATGTCACTGTAAGCTTAAGGAGAAAGTTGAAAATGCTGCGCAAGTTTTTAAGTTTTCATTAGGAAAGAATAACTTGCCTTAAGTGTGACGTTTCAAAGCTAAATCACTTGAAAGTCACTTAAACATCACACTGCTAAAGAGAAGAAACAGCATTTAATCATCTTTCTTAAAATCTCCAATTTAAAGACTGACACAGGGATAATATTTTTCAAGGATTTGATGTGAAACAAAAAAGGAGGATGGATTCACTTTAAAATACATTTTTTCGAAAAAGATTTTTCAGTTCAGTTCAGTTAATTTCAGTCGCATCCAACTCTTTGCGACCCCATGAATCGCAGCACACCAGGCCTCCCTGTCCATCACCAACTCCCGGAGTTCACTCAGACTCATGTCCATCGAGTCAGTGATGCCATCCAGCCATCTCATCCTCTGTCGTCCCCTTCTCCTCCTACCCCCAATCCCTCCCAGCATCAGGGTCTTTTCCAATGAGTCAACTCTTCTCATGAGGTAACCAGTTTTTATTTCTAAAACTTTTATATCAGAGCTTAGAAAAACGAACATTATAATACTTCTGTACATGTAGCAGACCCTTCCCTTCTATAATTATCACTGTTACAAGGCTTTCTTCAAAACCACTTGGTGACCGTTTCTCTTGAAAAAAGGGCCTAATCACTTCAATGTTGGACTGAAATGCAGAAAACTGAGTATAAATGCAGAATATTTCTATTCGTCTAAAGCACATAAATGTGTACATAAATATTTTAACTCAGTCATGGTGGCAAAAACCAATCCCACTGAGATAGTCATTTCTACTGGAAAAGAAGGAACAGGTGACTTTTAATGTATCAGTTTAATTTTCCCAGGTGCTGTATAACTCTACTTTGGGTCAGAGTTCACCCACAGAACTAGTAACCAATTTTTCCCAAGTGACCTCCTTCTAATGAGTTTTATATTAAGCCGTTTATTTCTCTTCACTTGGTCACATACTAGACCTCAAGCTATATAACTGACGCCCATAAGTAGAAAGGAGGCAATTTCATCCTCTCGCTAAATTCCATTTCATGCATCTTTGAGAAAGCCAAACATGTGTGATAATAAAACATATCACAGAGGCAAGAGTTCTTGCCAGCACATTTCTAGTCGTGAAATTAAAAGCATCTCCTAACCCCTTTACAAGCTCGCAGTCAAATGTCAATAGCAAAGAAAGGCTTTGTGTTGGAACTGTCACCCAGTGCTTGCTCACACTCTGGTCTCCGTTCCCTGGCTGTGGATTTCCCTTCCAGTGAAAACTGGAACACACCCTCAGACTCTCTGGCTCCTTAAATCTTCACCTCTGTGTTCTGCATCCCTACGTGATGCAGACGCGTACAGAGAGCAGAACTGGACTGGGGATGGTTGGGGGGAGGCTTGCATCTCTGACCTTAAGCACAGAAATTACAAGGATGGACGCTGTTTGTCACAGAGTGTGGCAAACTTTCAAAGTTAGCGGTTGGCCAAGAGAAACATGTCTAGCTCGTCTAAATTCCCCCTCCCCCCCGCACCTGGAATGTCTCAGCTCTCGCAGGTACGTTAAAAGGCAGTCAGAATATTCCAAGGATTTCTTGGCAGTTTGGATTTCATGATGTTGGAGCAGAGCCCTCAACATTTCAGGAGAATGCAACAGTTACATCGGAGGCTGCAGAAAGACAATTATGTAAGACACTGCAGAGTAACACGGCTCCCGACTCAGCACGGGCAAGTATACTGCCGGCCAGGGCAGTATATCCTGTTCCACTCACAAGACAAGTGCACACACACACGCCATGGCGGGGGACAGAGACAGAGGCGGCTGGCTCTTTGGAAGGAGAGGGGAGGGGCGGGCGTGGGAGGCAAAGTACCGTCTTGTCCAGGCACTGAAGGCAGTTATAAGGCTTGCAGCAGCAGTGGCCCATCCCGGCAGGCTGGCTGGTAGGGGGACCCCCTTCATTCAGCGTGTCAGCGGGTAATCCCTAAGGCGAGGTGATGGCTCAGGAGAGAGGGGAGCGCCGCTGGGAGCTGTCACAACTTCCATGTGGTCCCCTTATTTCTCCTAATAACTTCAGGAATCCGGGAGCCGGAGGAAGGAGAGGAGGAGGAGGAGCGCAGGGCAGCCGCGTTAGGTTCCTGCTGCGGGGAGGCTGAGGGCGGGAGCCAGGGAGGGAGGGGACAGGCGGAGGGGAGGGTCACTTTGCCACTGGAGCCCTCCCCGTGAGGCGAGTCAATAGTCGCATAACAAGCAGGTACCGATGCCTCCCTCCTCCGGGAGGGGATCTCCAGTACGCCACCCCCACCTTCCCCCGTACGACGCAGACACGCCTGGAGAGGACGCAGGAAACACAAAAGAGCCGGGCGTCCAGGGATGCTCCGGGCTGAGGACGGCGCAGAGGGCTGGCAGAGACGCGGCTCTGCTCCAATACTGGCTTTCTGTGTTCCCTGAGAATTAAAAATATTTTTCAACGCGATGTAGATGGCCTTTCCTCCCTGCAACCCTCCTCTCAGGGCATTGTTGCCTGGCCAGGAACCACCCCATCGCTCCCTTTCAAATGTGTGTGCCAAGAACAGTTTCTGCCTCATTGGAGGAAATCTTTATATTTGAAATATAATTGTGAAATCACTTGTCTGGGCTGACAGTCACAAACTGTTCAAGTGGCTTAAGTAATTAAAATTGGGGTGTGGTGCAGACACATTTCCTGGGCATATCAGCATAAAAGTCTTAGAGGACTTGCTCTTTCTGGGCAATCCGCAAGGGCAATCCACAATTTTTCAAGCAGCTGAAAATCAAAAAGGGAAGGGGATGGAAGTGAAGTTGTTTTTTTTTTTAAATTTCAAAAGAGACATGATATTTTAAAAATATGTTTGTGTAATCCTTAAAGTAAGAGATTCATATATTTATAAAATTAACTTTAGACTTCCTGATACCTCAAAGGACCAATCCTGAAATTTGCCATCTGCAGAAATATACAATTACATTTTTGCCCATCAAATCTGCTTAAGACAGGAAGCAGAAAACAGTTAAAATTAGATAATTTTACTAACTTGAGGTTTTCCAAGAAGATTTTAACCAAGTAGCACAGGCTATTTAGATTTGCTTGTAGAGAGATCAAGGATATCCAGTGATTAAATAACAGACGAGAATGTTTGCCCTAAACTTGAAAGAGTAAGTTCAAATCTTTAACACTAACAAGTAAACTGACGTAATTCTTTTGGCCGTTTATATTAAGATTTTAAATGTATATACACTTTGACCGAACAGACTGCCTTCTATTCAACAATGACACACACATATATAAGTTGGAGCAGACGCCTGAGAGTCCCTTGGTCAGCAAGGAGATCAAACCAGTCGATCTTAAAGGAAAGCAACCCTGAATATTCACTGGAAGGACTGACGCTGAAGCTCCAACACTTTGACCACCTGATGAAAAGAGCTGACTCACTGGAAAAGACTCTGATGCTGAGAAAGACTGAAGGCCAAAGGAGAAGGCCGCAGCAGAGGATAAGATGGTTAGATAGCTTCACTGACTCAATGGACATGAGTTTGACCAAACTCTGGAAGATAGTAAAAGACAGAGGAGCCTGGCATGCTGCAGTTCATGGGGTTGCAAAGAGTCAGACACAACCAAGTGACTGAACAACAACAAATATACAAGAGTATATGCAGAGGATATCCAGCACCTAGCCATTGTATGGAGCTGTGCCACACTGCTGCATGAGGTAATACTTTTATAAACTGCAAAGCAAAACTATACACACATATGCATTTGTACAATATATGTCTACAATGAAGTACAATAAAGCCACTGGAAAAAATGCCATTCATCCAACAGCAGTTGGTGCTTGGGGAATGGAATAGGAGTGAGGGATGGAATTTCTACTGTTCACCATCTTGCCAGCATCTATTCCCTTGATTGTTTTCAGACAAAGTGTATCAGGAGAAGGCACTGACCACTGCCTGGCTCTGTGACGTCAGGAGGTACAGAGCTGCTGCCCTCTCACACAGGCCTGGGCTTCCCACGTGGCGCTAGTGGTAAAGAACCTGCCTGCAAATGCAGGAGACATAAGGGCTGCTGCTAAGTCGCTTCAGTCGTGTCCGACTCTGTGCGACCCCATAGACAGCAGCCCACCAGGCTCCCCCGTCTCTGGGATTCTCCAGGCAAGAACACTGGAGTGGGTTGCCATTTCCTTCTCCAATGCAGGAAAGTGAAAAGTGAAAGGGAAGTCGGTCAGTCGTGTCCGACTCTTCGCGACCCCATGGACCACAGCCTACCAGGGTCCTCTGTCCATGGGATTTTTCAGGCAAGAGTACTGGAGTGGGGTGCCATCGCCTTCTCCAGACATAAGAGACACATGTTCAATCCCTGGGTCGGGAAGATCCCCTGGAGAAGGGCATGGCAACCCACTCCAGTATTCTTGCCTGGAGAATCCCATGGACAGAGTGAAAGCAGTCAGTCAAAAAAGGCAGATGCTGTATGATTCCACTTATATGAGGTAGCCAGAGTTGTCAAATTCATAGAGACAAAAAGTAGAGTGGTGGTTGCCAGGGGCTGGGGGAGGGGGGAATGGGGACAGAGTATCAGTTTTCCGAGATGGAAAGAGTTCCAGAGATCGGTTATACCATAATGTGACAGTACCAAATGCCACTAAACCGTACGCTTAAAAGATTAAAATGGTAACTGTCATGTGCATTTTACCAAAATTAAAAATAAGAAAAGTGGTGGCCTGCATTCCCCCAGGTGTAGCCAGTCCTTGCACAATTGGTATCTGATCAAGTGAAGACAGAGCAAAGCCTCTATTGCGGGCAGAGAAGCAGGACAAGGAGGTTCCGAGAAGCCGACTGTCTCTCCACAGCCACGTGCAGAAGGCTTTCTTCAGGCAGAACTGTCTTTCTGCACCCGAGGAAATGGTTTCCATCTAGATGAGGATTTAGATCGCACTGTCCTAGAAAATGATGGCTTGTTCTTGTGCGAGGTCTGAGGGTGCTTACTCCAGCAGTGCCCATAGGAGACAAGGAAGAGAGGGGAGGCTGCCCCAAAGAAAGATGGATTCAGCTTCTCTTCTTGGCGCACAGAGGATGCCAAGGGGCCGGGGACTGGCTTTGCTCAAATGGCACATGTGATGAGGTCTCAGAGCAAATAACCCAGCTTTTGAGAAACGTACCAGTGTCCTAGAGTTACACCATGTTTATTCTTTTAGAAGTTAAAAAAATTTGTAAACATACTCAAAAACAGAGGGATAAATACAAAGAACTTTCCTCTATCCATTTCCAGGTTCAACAGTTACCAAGATTTTGGCACACTGGTTTATCGATCCCTTTTTAAAATGTTTTTATATATCTGTCACCCAGATTCAGTCAAAATATATCAAAATTTAAAACTTTATTTTCACTTGTCCCTTTCCTTTCTTTCTTTTTGGTTAAGGAACTTTAAAGCCAAGCCCTACATACTTTAGTATGCACTGCTGAAAATTCTGAGCATTTTTACAAACCACAATGCTGTTAAAATCCCGAACAAAATGGACAATATTTCTTTGTCATCCAATGCCGAGTCTCCTACAACATTTTCCTGGTTTCTGGAGGAAAGTTCTTTTACAGCTGGTTTTCTTGAATCAGGCTGAAACTAGGTCTGCATGTTGTATTAGGTGTTAAATCTCTTCGCCTCTGGTACTGACAGCCGTGCCTTTCCTCCCCTTCCTTTCTCCCCCCACCCCACCCTGCCATTGATTTGTTCAGAAACTGGGTTGCTCGGCTCATAGACTGTCCCACATTCTGGACTTGCCAGTGTGCTTCCTTGCAATGTCATTTTCTTTGTTCCTACAACCCTGTCAATAAAATTTAGTTTGTGAGACTGAGTGAGATTCCGGGCAACAATACCTCAGACGTGACCTCGTGGGCATCATCCTGTATCCCATCGGGAAGCACACAGGGAGTTCCACCTTTGGTGACGCTACAGAATAGACGTGATGGCTTCATCTCCTCCATCACAAAGTGTCCCATCACTGGCTCATCTGACAGTCCCATTTGTTACTGATTATTACTGGAATCAGTGATTTCACTGGGCGTTACAACATGATGTTGTGATTCAACCACCCTTTTATATTTATTAGGTAGAATTTTTCTATAAGAGAAGATTTTTTTTTTCATCAACCAGGGTGATTTCAATTCTCAGCAATACAGGTTGTCCAGGAAAGACTGGATAAATGCTCACAAAAATGCCAATTTTCTGAATGAAGACTTGGGGTCCTAATGGTACCCAATGAGGTTATTTGCTTTCTCTCACTTTTTCAAAGCATCATGATAAACTCCTATTTTTATGTTAACATACACAATGTGTTTTAATCGAGTATCCTTTTTAGATGCTCAGTTGATGCTCATCTCTGACCAATGGGAGCACCTTCTTATTGGCCCCTGTGTCCTTTGGACACAACTCATTTGTCCCCCTTCTCCGCTTTCTGACACAGTTCTGTATGCTGCTGCTGCTGCTAAGTCGCTTCAGTCGTGTCCGACTCTGTGCGACACCATAGACAGCAGCCCACCAGGCGCCCCTGTCCCTGGGATTCTCCAGGCAAGAACACTGGAGTGGGTTGCCATTTCCTTCTCCAGTGCATGAAAGGGAAAAGAGAAGGGGAAGTTGCTCAGTCATGTCTGACTCTTAGTGACCCCATGGACTTGCAGCCTACCAGGCTCCTCCACCCATGGGATTTCCCAGGCAAGAGTACTGGAGTGGGGTGTCATTGCCTTTTCCTAGGCTCATCTAAAAATCTTAGTGATTTCCTGCTACAGACCTGGGACCGGCCATCCCTCCCCTCAGGCGCCCTGGTTCCTTCTAGCTGGGGATGGGAATTACATGTCACAATCTGGTGATGCCTGTTGTCTTTTGAGGCTGAGATTTTCCTGGAAGGAAATGGTCTTCCCCACAGATAAAACGTGCCTGGAAGAAGTCACTGAAGAAATCAGGACGGGGTCCTAGGACAGGATGACACAATGACAACTCCTTCTCTCGGGGCCTTTATATGCAAAAAAATGCTCAGTGAAACTCACTTTGGAGGAGATAAACTGGACTATACAGCATGGCCAAGCCAAAGGCTGACATAAGAATTTTCTAGAGTTCCCCTAGTGCATGGATATCTGAAAAAGAGGTTGAATTTCTTGAAGGCATACAGAATAAGGGGTTAGACTACTGTAATGTGGCACAGCAGGAAGCTGTGACCTCGCAAGCTGATGTCGCAGAAATCTGGGACATTTTGATTACTAATATTTAAAAAAGTTTGAGGACTTTCTTGGTGGCTCAGTGGTAAAGAATCCATCTGCCAATGCTGGAGACACGGGTTCGATCCCTGATCTAGAAGATCCCAAGTGCCTCAGAGCAACTAAGCCTGTACCACAACTACTGAACCTGTGCTCTAGAGTCCGGGGGCCGCAGCTACTGAGCCTACATACCCCAGAGCCTGTGCTCCACAACAAGAGAAGCCACCCCAGTAAGAAGCCCGAGGGCCATAGCTAGAGAGTGGGCCCTGCTCACCACAGAGAAAGAGCCCAGACAGCAACGAAGACCCAGCACAGCCCAAAATAAATACGTAAAATTAAAATTGTAGATCCTATCATTTTCTTAAAATATAAAAAAGCTTGAGATGGTTTTTATCCCTGGGATTTTTGCCACGGGAGTAAGGAACAAACATTTAGAAAGGTTACAGAAAGGTCTACTGAGATACCTCTTTAGAGAAAACCTCACAAACACTCAATGTTTTACAGCAGTAACTAATGACGAACATTAACTGATCATTAGCAGATGCCAGGCACCGTGCTTGCATGCGAAGAGCTCATGTAACAGGGCAACGTGAAGGCAATGTGAAACAAGCCCCAATATTGTCTTCATTTTGCAGATGAGAAAATGACGCTCAGAGACTGTACATCCGGTCAAGTGTACCTAAGGCTGCGAAATGACGAAGCAGGGTCTTGAACGCAGATCTGACTCCAAAGCCATGTCTTTACCACTAGGCTTTTCTCTGTAAGGCTTACACAATTAGAAGTTTGTGTTATAATATGGATAAGGGATGTGGGTATGTGTGTGCTCAGTCGTGTCTGACTCTTTGCAACCCCATGGACTATAGCTTGTCAGCCTCCTCTGTCCATGGGATTTTTGCAGGCAAGAATACCGGAGTGGGTTGCCATGCCCTTCTCCAGGAGATCTTCCCGACGCAGGGATAGAACCCATGTCTCCTGTGTCTTCTGCACTGCAGGCGGATTCTTTACCCACTGAGGCATCAGGGAAGCCCGAGATTTCATTTGTTTTATAATCTAGATAAGGCATGTGGGTATACAAAAACATAAAAGGAAATTCAAACACATTTATAAAGTAGCCCCACATTTTCAGAACTTGGATCAAAAGCCTCTACTGTACTTTATTTTTTTTCAAGGAACATTCACAAACTTACGTACAAATAACTTTAAATTGACATAGTAGAGACCAAAGGCTAAGTCATTGTTAACATATTCAACTTTATTATTCCTGTTTCTCTGTCTTCCTTGAACTTGGAACTCCTTATCCTCCCTTCACCCCAACCACCTGTCAGATCCAAGGCTCCCAGTGCTCAAACCCACCTGCCCAGTCCCACCACTTCACCTCCTCTGCCTGACCCTTCTGCTGGAGTGAATTTTCTCCTCTGTGATTTCATGACATTCTGTTCCATGCAATCATCAATGTTTACATTTGTCTTCCTGCAAATACCGTGCCTCCTTGCTGAGCCTCACTCTCGTCCACACCCACGGCACCAGCCACCAGCCTTGGGACAAGGGCCCCGTGACCATCTCCTCAAGTGATGTGGGAAGGACCTTGCCAGAGTGGACTCAGTGATGGTGGCTTCTTGGCAGAGGTGTTTTCTCAGCCATGGGGCCTCTGGCAGGAAGTCAACGAGATAAAACCTGTATGTCTATCTCACTGTGTATTTCAAAAGAAAACCATGAAAGAGCCTCTTACAGATCGTCAAGGCAACCATCTGTTTATTTTGCTTCCACTGTCCCTGCTCCTCCTTTTTCCATGCATCAAAAATGTGAGCTCCTGAGCTGGATTTTAGAAACAGAGCCGCCAGGAAAATATGCGTAGTTTTTACCAAATACAATCCATCTAGAAATTTCAATGTGGTGAGAACGGGCTGGAAAGGGAAAATACAAACCAGAATTCTTTAAACTGGAAATAGTTGATGGTTAGGATCATTTGCATACAGACAATAGATGCTCTGAAACACCTCTGATGTAATAACCAGGATCTAGAATATTAAGGGTATATACAATAAAAGAAACAAATGGCATATATGCTATTCTGTTTTTAGATGCTTGTCAAAAGAGAACTATAAAAATGTCACCTTTCTGTAATAGCAGAGTAGAAAGGCTGCCACTTAGGTATGACAGCCTTTTTTGTTTTTCGTCTGTTAGTCTTTGACAGTACCTCTATTTTTTTTTTTTTCTATTTAAGTCAGTGACTAGGATGACTGCAGGAGCGAGGTCCTTATTGGGTTTCTGCATTATATTCAGAAGAGCTGACTATTCTTGTAAGAGGAATGAAATTCAACATGATCTTTACTAGCTAGATAAACAGGGAGAAGGCAGTGGCACCCCACTCCAGTACTCTTGCCTGGAAACTCCCATGGACAGAGGAGCCTGGTAGGCTGCAGTCCACGGGATCGCTAAGAGTCAGACATGACTGAGCGACTTCACTTTCACTTTCACGCTTTGGAGAAGGAAATGGCAACCCACTCCAGTGTTCTTGCCTGGAGAATCCCAGGGACGGGGGAGCCTGGTGGGCTGCCGTCTATGGGGAGGCACAGAGTTGGACACGACTGAAGTGACTTAGCATAGGTGTCTGCCGCAGTGCTCTAACCCTTCTTACTATACCGTGGTGAAGCAGCAGCCTCACCAAGAGCAGACCAGGGTCACTGCAGGAATGGGAGGGATGTGTTACTGATCTCAGCATATGGCTTCTTACTTTTGCTAAGACAAGCCCCCAGCGCTTCAACCAGGCTAAGTTCTCCCAGAAACCTCTACTCCTCCCTTGTAGCCCTTCTCACCCTGGCAATGAAACAATTCTCTGACCTGTCTATCTTCCCAAACAAGGTTACCAGTTCCGTGAGAGCCTTATCACTTAGCACAGCACCAGACTCACAGTAAGTACATGTTGAAGAAATACATGAAAGACTGAGCAGACTCAGGGACTTCCCTGGTGGTCCAGCTGCTAACACTCCATACTCCCAATGCAGGGGGCCCAGGTTCGATCCCTGGTCAGGGAACTAAATCCCATATTTTTGCAACTGAAGATCCAGCATGTAGCAACTAAGAGCCAGTGCAGCCAAATAAAATAAATAAAAATAAATATTAAAAAAAAAGATTGAGCAGACTCACCCCAGTTAAAGTTGAAGAACTTCAGGGCATAGAGACCCGTTCCTCTAACATTTGTGGGGTTGGGGGCTGAAGACCCGTGCAGAACACTAATACTAGGGTTCATCTGCACAGATAACGTCAAACAAAGACAGAGGAACCGCTCTGACATCCACCTGGACTCTCCTTTTGATTTAAGCTCTGAAGAAGTACAAGATGTTAAAGGGGCCACTGTCCGTTGTTCTCTTTACTACACAAGCATGGGAGAAAGTGGACTCTCACAACCACCTTTCCACTTTCCTCTCTCTCTTTCTCCACAGATGATAAGACCCTGATGAAAGTACAAAGGCAACCACTAAAATAAAAATGAAATGTTCCTTAATTCTATTCTTTAAAATGATTGAACAAGGATTGAACAGCTTTGGGAAAATAAACACAGCAAATAGAACCTAACAGATACACCTGTAAAACATTATGATTGAATTGAGACCAAGCATATCAGCTGTCTCAGTGAGGGTGGTGGGCTAATTTCACCAATGATAAGAAAAAGATCCTCAATTCAGCTCACAAGGTAAGACCCAACTATACGCTATATTCATGAGATCTATAAAACAAAATGATTCAGCAAGATAAAATATAAAACGGATGAAGGTATTCCAGGAAAATGAAAACACCATGAAAGCTGGAGTAGCAATCTTGATAGTCCACAAATAAGAATTCAAGCCTAAAATTAACAAAGAGTGGTACTTTTTAATGCCCAAAGCCAAATTTATAATAAAGATAAAACACTTATGAATATCTATACTTAGAATAACGTAGTAACCAACTTCATGAAGCAGATTTATCACTCTTAGCTCAAGACAGGTCAAGTGGACAAACAAGCAGAGCAGAGCAGAATCAGTCAGGTAGGTCTTATGGATATATACTGAACTTTGTATTTTGATAATGTAAGGAAATATATCTTTTCATCAAGAGCCTTTAAACTGTTCATAAAAACTCATCATAAAGAAACATCAGTAAGTTCCAAGAATTAGAAATAAGACAAACAACATTCTGATCACAATGCAATGAAAGTAGAGATTATTAACCAATAAAATGAAAATAAAATCATTAACCAACACTAAAAACAAAAAGGTCATCTATTGAAAATTTTTGAAAGCCTACTATTAAACACCTCTTGGATGAAAGAGAAACCACAAACTGAAATTTTAAAAAGTTTTAAAAACCACTGAAAACTGCAAAATCCCCAAAATATGGGATATATTTAAAGCAGTTATGAGAGCACAATTCATAGCAGGGAATGCTTTCATAAGTGAAAAATGAAAGCATGTAAATCAATGGCTTCTATACCTAGCTGAAAAAAACTGGAAAATGGGAACAAAGCAAACCAAGAAAAGGCACTAGGAATGAAAAAGTAGAGACAAAAGCAGAAATTAATGAAGTAGAGAACAGGAAACCAGTAGATTTAGCTGCAAGAAGTTAACAAAATAGCAAACCACTAGCTAACCTGAGCAAGGAAAAAGAGAGAACACACAAATAAAATAAGAAATGACAAGAAGAAAACAGAAAAAAATAATTAAAAATTGTTAACAGCCTCTATACAAATAAATCTGAAATCCTTTATTATACGGATAATATTCTAAAGCAATATAGATTACCAAAATTGAGCCCATTGGAGAAAGTTTAAACAGAGCAAATTTCCACAGAGGTTACAGCAACAATTATTAAAGAATTGCCACACCCCCAAAAACATCAGGCCCAGATATTTTCACCATCGGCTTCTATCAAACCTCCAAAGATCTGACAGTTGCAGCGTTCTACAAATTGCTCTAGAAGCACTGAAGACTGTGGCAGGCAGAATAATGCCTTCCTTCCCCAGGGAGATGTCTACTGTCAGAGTCTCTAGAACTTCTGACTATGTTATGCTGCACAGCAAGAAGGAATTAAGGTTGCTAATGAGCTGACCTTAAAATAGGGAGATTATCCTGGATTATCCAGGGGACCCAAGGTAATCACAGGCATCTCTAAATGTGGGGGAGGGGTCAGGAGAGGCAATTTCAGAGAAACGTGGTAAGAGAAACACCACTGCTGGCTTTGCAGATGGAAGGAGACCATAAAGCGAGTATTCCAGGTGGCCTCTAGAAGCTGGTACAGGAAGGAAGAGGAGCTTCCTTTAGAACCCCCAGAAATGAGTGCAGCCTGCTGATATCTCAGTCTTAACTTAGTGGGGTCTACCCTGGACTTCTGACTTCTACAACAAATAGGTAACAAATCTGTGTTGTTTTAAAGCACTAAATTTGTGGCGATTTGTTATAGCAGTAAATAGAAAACTAGTTAAAAACACGGATACAAAAATAAAGGAAAACATCCTAATTCCTTTAACAAACTGAGTATTTTGATATCTAAATCTGACAAGACTCCAAAGAAAGTAGAAAAAAAAACTTGCTGACCATCAAGCGTCACTCAAGAATATGGATACAAAAGGACTGAAAAAAATATCATCAAATGCAATCCAATACCACACTAAGAAAATAATACACCATGAGCAGTTGAGATTTATTCTATTAATTTAAGGTCATTTCAATATTAGGAAATCAATATTGATAGATAATTATCTCCACTGATGCTGAATGAAGTCTTTGACAAAAATTCAATACCAATTATTATTAACAGCACTCAAGAAAATAGGAATTGACAAGGTAAATTTGATCTGGTAAACATGATTAAAAAATTTTGTTCTAACGCTATTGTTTTACTTAATGTGGAAATACTAGATTTCCTGCTTTGAATTTCCAGTCAAACCAGGAGCAAGGCAAGAGTATCTATTACCTCTACTTCTATTTGATAATATGTTAGCAATGTTAGCTGACACAATCTGAAAAGATAAATTAATTAGAGACAAAAGATTTGGTAAAAATGTAAAGCTATATCTTTACTTGATATAATAGTGTAACTGGAAAGTTCTAGAGAATAAATGGTCAATGATAAAACCGACTCAAATAGTACAAAAATTCAGCAAAGCAGCCATATATAAAATTAACCGATGGATGTCCATATCCTTCCTACACATAAACAATAACTAGAGAAATAATTGAAGTGAAACCCCAACTTACAAAGCAACTAAGAAGATTAAATATGTAGGCAGAAACCTCCAAAAATATGCAAAACTAACATGAAAAAAATTATTCTGGAAAGGCACAAAAGTAGACTTAGACAAATGGAAAACATTTCATATTCTTAAAAGGATGACTCAGCATCATAAAGATGTCAGCTCTCACTGATAAACTTAATGTAGTACCATTAAAATACCAAAAAGTCTGTATTTTACAGAGCTGGAAACACTGATACTAAAGTTTATCTGGCTAAACAAACATGCAAGAATATTCAGGAAGATACTAAAAAAGAAAACCTAGGCAGGTGGACTAGATCCATCAGACATTAAGACACACTACCAGCCTGCATAATTAACACCGTGCGGCACTGGCATATAAACTGACCAATGACCAGGGGACGAGAATAGAAAGTCCCGAAACAGACCTAAAGACACGTGAAAATTCAGTATATTATAAAACTGATATCTCAAATTTTTGAGGCACATACAGACTTTTAATGAATGGTGCCATGTAGCCATTTAGATAAAAATAAGATTAGGTCTACACCTCACACCATGCCCATATATGATCCAAATGAAACACTGAACAGGACACTTTCATTTAAAATTTTTTGATGTTTATAACATTTCTAACCCTCATATTTGAATAAGAACGTAACAGGTTGTTAAGGGACTTCCTTGGTGGTACAGAGGAAAAGAATCTGCCTGCCAATGCAGGAGACACGGGCTTTATCCCTGGTCCAGGAAGATTCCACATGCCACAGAGCACTAAGCTGCGAGCTTACTACTGAGACCACTTGCTGAAACTAGAGAAAGCCCCAGCGCAAGGACCTAATGCAAATATAAATAAATAATTTTTTTTTTAAAAAAGAACAGGTGATCAATATTAAAGCTGAAAATTTTGTACAGGTTCTGGTAAGATTACTTAAGAAGCAAATCAAAATGCTTAAGCTGTAGCTGTTTAACATAATTATAAGTGCTGATTATTCAAATGAAATTAATTAGTCACAAATTCCCCAAGAATGTTAAGCTACTCCTCAGTGGCAGAAAAACCAGCGATTTTACTCTTTCACTGAAATATATGCTGGGCTTTTGGAAATATGAATGATTCCTGGAAATATGAAAGCAACTGAAGATTTCTTGGTCAGGATTTAAAGAGAGATCAAAACCCACTTAGTTCCACAATCAATATAGAGTGTGAAGGCAGGAAAAAGCTGAGGAGCCATCTTGAAGGCAGCCAGGCAGAAGGAATTCTCTATTACTCGGCCTTTTGGAGTAAAAGGCCATTTTGGATCAACTGACGGGATGTGGCCCACCCATGGTGGAAGCCTCCTGCGGCTCTAAGGACGATATTAAAATGGGATCTCTGTGGAGAGAAATGAAGTCAGGGATGCAGGCAGGGGCCAAATCATGGCCTAGACTCTCAAATCGAGGAGACTGTTCTTTATTTAGTTCATCCCATGGCCCTGCAGGGCTGCTAGAAGGTTTTTAAGAGGGAAAGAACAAGGTCATTGGTGTTTCAGGTAGCTCCCTCTGCGAAGCAATCAGGACCAGGGAGGGATGAAGTAAAATCACCTGCCTTTTGGCTTTACTCACTACGTTCTCTTTTTCAGCCTCTTGACTCCACTGCCTCTGCTGATTCTATTGCTGTGTGTTGGGGTAGTCGCTCAGTCGTGTCCGATTCTTTGCAACCCCATGGACTGTAGCCTGCCAGGCTCCTCTGCCCATGGGATTCCCCAGGAAGAATACTGGAGTGGGTTGCCATGCTCTCCTCTAGGGGATCTTCCTGACCCAAGGATCGAGCCTGGGTCTTCTGCATTGCAAGCAGATTCTTTTACCATCTGAGCCATCAGGGAAGCCTATGCTGATTCTATTACTGTATCTCAAAAACAACACCCCTAAGAGAGAGACTCTGGCTGGTTCAAGCAGACACTCTACAAGACAAAGCTCTTGTCTCAGTTGATGGTCAAATGTGTTGGGGCCAAGATGATGGAGTTTGGGTACCAAGTATAGTGAGATAATCAAAAGGCACTCAAATATCATGCTGTTGCTGCTAAGTCCCTTCAGTCGTGTCCGACTCTGTGTGACCCCACAGACGGCAGCCCACCAGGCTCCTCCGTCCCTGGGATTCTCCAGGCAAGAACACTGGAGTGGACTGCCATCTCCTTCTCCACAGCTGATTCTTATACAGGTAGTTGTTGGCAGGAAGTTGAGAGAAGAACAAACCCATGCACAAAGTTAATAGTTAGAAATGTGCAGAACCAATACAAAAAAGGGCTACGGTCATGGACAGAGGAGCCTGCTGGGCTTCCCTGATAGTTCAGCAGGTAAAGAATCTGCCTGTAATAAAGGCCACCCCGGTTTGATTCCTGGGTCGGGAATCTCCCCTGGAGAAGGCACAGACTATCAACTCTAGAATTCTTGGGCTTCCCTGATGGCTCTGATGAGCCATCTCTGGGTTGGGAAGATCCCCTGGAGGAGGGCATGGCAACCCACTCCAGTATTCTTGCCTGGAGAGTCCCATGGACAGAGGAGCCTGGCAGGCTACAGTCTATGAGGTCGCAAAGAGTCAGACATGACAGCAATTAAGCACACACATGGGGATTTGCACAGAAACACATGTGTGTGCACACACATACACACACACAAACTCAGTTCCTGAATAAATGAGGTAATACCATTTTTTGTTCTTGACTAAATGATCCTATATTGTAAGGGGCTTCCCAGGTGGTGCTAGTGGTAAAAGAACCTGCCTGCCAATGCAGGAGACTTAAGAGACACCAGTTTGACCCCTAGGTGGGGAAGATCTCCTGGCAACCCACTTCACTATTCTTGCCTGGAGAATCCCATGGACAGAAAATCCTGGCAGGTTACAGTCCACATGGTCACAAAGAGTTGGACATAGCATAGCACATATTGTAAGGATGTCACTTCTTTTCAAATTAATCTCTAAATCTGGGGCAATTAAAATTTAAATCCCATGAGCTTTCCCGCCCCCCAAATTTGACAAGTTGTTGTAATAATTCAACAGAAGGAGAAAATGCCTTAGACTATCCATGAAAAAAATTTTTTTAAATAATAATGAGGAAATGCTTGATATCTCTATTTCTATCAACACCATTATAAAACTACAGTAAATAAAACAGTTTGGTCTGGCCCAGGTAAGTTGATCAATGGAACAAAGGGAGTCAGACACAGAATTCTGTACATTTTGGAAACTCAATGATCTAAGACAGGTGGCATTTCAAGTCCATGGGAAATAATGTAGTATCTATCAGGCAACTTATGTGGAAAAGCAAAAAGGTGACCCTTCTACCTCAAATCACATATCAAAGAAAATTTCATATGGATTTAAGATCTAAACATTAAAATTAAAACTGTCAAAGTGTCAGAGGTAAATATATAATATTATCATTATCATCTTGAGGATGAACGGTCTTCCTAAGTATAAAGTCAAGCCCATGAGACAAAGGGAATAGTCACAGATTTGACTTTACAGCAAAGCAAAAATCTTCTATGAGTTAAAAGACAGCGTAACCAAGTACAAAGAAATCTACAGCTCAAAGAAAATATTTGCAACACTTATGACAGATAAAATGCTTACATCTCTAATAGATAATTTTTCATAAATCAATATATAGGAGACAAACAATAGAAGGGAAAAAAGATAAGCAGCAGCTGTGGACAGCTGGCATGTCCCAAATCTTTTGAACGATAGCAAAGAGCGTAAGATTTGAGATTTAAAAAATGATATCCATGCCCACTCTGCCAAACACCAGGTGCACCTCTGAACTGCTAAGCATGCTATTTCCTGGAGTATAGTGTGCCTAACTCCTAGGAATGGATGATGATATTTTAGCCTTAATCCCAGCTATTGTTGACAAAGGGTCATCCTATGACCTTCCATTCAGCCCATGGAAGAGAAAAAGGCCAGATTTCAGAGATTCCAGGAGAGATGATTATCTGCTCTGATTAGATATTAGGACTTTTCAGTTTACTGAACAGATGTCACAGTATTAATAATAATATCACAGGATCTCCTTTTTTTTGGAAAAAAAAAAAAAGTCTTTATCGTTTCAGTGCTTCTTAGAGATGTTCTTAAGGTCTCAACTAACCCATAAGCTCTTCAAAGGCAAGGTCCATGTCCTTATTTATTTTTTACTGCCCTCTGCCACTGTTTTACTGGGGTTCTTCCCTCCTTCTTAATAAATGCTAACCACTTACACTTACATCACATCCATTTCCAGATACAACATTCCCTCTTTCACATCAGACCTTTCTGAGATTTTTTTTTCTCATTTTTGTCATGTAGAAGTTTCTTTAATGAGAGTTTATAAACCTTGTTTGTCTAAAAATGTCCTTATTTTCCCCACATTTTGGAAGACAAATTTACTATCAGGAACTGACAATTATTTCTCCCCAGAACTTTATTCTACTGTCTTCTCTCCATCTTTGTTGCTACAGAGTTACTTCCCAGTCTGTGTTGCTCCTTTTTAGATATTCTTTTTTTTTTATCCCTGTGATTGCTATAAAAATCTGCTGTTTGTTTTTTTGTGTTCTGCAATTATGCCACACAGTACATGGGTGTAAGCTGCTTTGTATTCATCCTGATTCATTATTCTTTTAAGTCTGAGGGTTCATATCATTTATTAATTCTGAGAAAATTCTTAGTTATTATTGCTGGTCAGAATGTTTTGCCTATGTTCTC
Source organism: Ovis aries (assembly GCF_016772045.2). NCBI lineage: Eukaryota > Metazoa > Chordata > Mammalia > Artiodactyla > Bovidae > Ovis > Ovis aries. The sequence continues at coordinate 31,374,400 of NC_056063.1, forward strand.
TTCCAGGAGTTTTATTGTGTCATGTCTAATATTTAAGTCTTTAAGCCATTTTGCAAGGAGATCCAACCAGTCCATCCTAAAGGAGATCAGTCCTGGGTGTTCATTGGAAAGACTGATGCTGAGGCTGAAACTCCAATATTTTGGCCACCTCATGCGAAGAGCTGACTCATTGGAAAAGACCCTGATGCTGGGAGGGATTGTGGGCAGGAGGAGAAGGGGACGACAGAGGATGAGATGGCTGGATGGCATCACTGACTCAAGGCACATGAGTTTGGGTCAACTCCGGGAGTTGGTGATGGACAGGGAGGCCTGGCATGCTGCAATTCATGGGGTCGCAAAGAGTCGAACGTGACTGAGCGACTGAACTGAACTGAACTGAAGCCATTTTGAGTCTGTTTTTGTGCATGGTGTGAGGGTGTGTTCTAACTTCATTGACTGACTTGGCTGTCCAGCTTTCCCAGCACTACATGCTTAAGAGACTGTCTTTCTCCACCCTATATTCTTTCCTCCTTTGTCTAAGATTAATTGACTGTAGGTGTGTGGGTATATGTCCCTGGGATGTCTGTTCTATTCCCTTGACCCATATGGTCATTATCATTTTGAATGGTATCTGGTTGCAATGCAGGAAACCCAGTTTGATTCCTAGGTTGGGAAGATCCCCTGGAGAAGGGCTAGGCTACCCACTCCAGTATTCTTGGGATTTCCCTTGTGGCTCAGTTGGTAAAGAATCCACCTGCAATGTGGGAGACCTGGGTTCGATCCCTGGGTTGGGAAGATCCCCTGGAGAAGGGAAAGGCTACCCACTCCAGTATTCTGGCCTGGAGAATTCCATGGACTACAGTCCGTGGGGTCCCAAAGAGTCAGACTCAACTGAGTGACTTTCACTTTCACTTTCCCTTAATCCTCTCCTTTCTTTCTGGGAGTCTCCTTACATATGTCAGCCTATTTCATTCTACCCACCATGTCTCTTAGCCTCTTTGACAGTTTCCATTTCTTTGTCTTCCTGGGCTACATTCTGTACAATTTCTTCAAATCTTCAGTTTCATGAATTATCTCTTTTGTAGTTGACCTCTTTATTATAAATTTCAACGAGGGTATGTTCAAGTTTGAGAAGTTCTTTCTGATTCTTTGGTAATTTTTAATAGTGTTTGAATCATATTTTGGACTGACCCTCTTCTAAAGCATGTTGTGCCTGTCTTCTTTGTTTATGATCATTTTAACATTGAAAGTCCTTGTGCGGTTCTGATATTTGTTGTTTCTGCTGACTCTAACATGGGACTTTCTGTGTGCATGTTTTGTGATTTTTTTGTTTTTAATTGTATGCTCCTCTTTTTGGAACTCCATCTGAAAGAATTCTTTGAGGCCTGGTTTGAGAATGCATTCCTTTTGGGACATTTTTCTTTTATTTGGACCCAAGGTCATATCAAATTTAAATTCTTGGCTAACAGTTTTTCAGATTAGGCAAGTGGCATAATGAGAGACACGTGGGCTGGCCAGTGTACAAATTATCAGGGGAAAGTTTAAAATTTTTCTTTGCACCAGCACAATCTTTAAGTTTCATTTGAAAATTATAAAACAAACCAAACTCACAGAGAAGTACAGTAATAGAACATATATATTTATATACATATAAATATCAGAGACGGCAATGACAACCCACTCTAGTACTCTTGCCTGGAAAATCCCATGGACAGAGGAGCCTGGAAGACTGCAGTCCATGGGATCGCTGAGGGTGGGACACGACTGAGCGACTTCACTTTCACTTTTCACTTTCATGCATTGGAGAAGGAAATGGCAACCCACTCCAGTGTTCTTGCCTGGAGAATCCCAGGGACAGGGGAGCCTGGTGGGCTGCCGTCTATGGGGTTGCACAGAGTCGGACACGACTGAAGCGACTTAGCAGCAGCAGCATATATAAATATAAAAATACCACAATCAAACAGGTGGTTTCTGTTCTGTTTACTCTTTTTTTTTCTTTCTGATATCTATTTCAAAATTCTCTTTCTTGGAAAAATATTGTGCTGATCTGTATTAAGAAAATAAAACAATTATACTTAAAGAGATTGAAAACATGAGCAAATATTTCACTGTAATACATATTAACAAAAACTAGTTTATTTATAAAGGGGGACAGGGGTTTGAATCAGGGCTGAAGGAAATGGTAAGCATTTGGAAAAGCTGCTGAAACTAGAGATGACGAAACAAATAAAAGGGTTGATAAGCAATAGCCCCTACAGCTCAACCACGACTGGAGGCACAGACTGGCCATGGCTCTTAACTGGGAGTGTCCAAGTTGCAGCGTCCTCCTGTGACCAGAGTTGTGCTGGGTGGGTCTGGCAGGACAACAGCTAGGGAAGCCACAGGTAGAGTGGCTTGCAGAAGCACTCTTGGGTTTAACGTGCATGTATATCACCCAGGGATCTTGTGAAAATGCAGACTTCGACTCCGGGGGTCTGGGATGGTGCCTGATACTAAACATTTCCAAAGTTCCCAGGCAGTGCCAACGCTGGTGGTCTAGGGACTCGCCTTTTAGTAACCAAGAGGACCTGGTCATGGAGGGAATAGAGATAAACAGGGTCCCCACACAGAGGAAGAAGCAGGATGGCCCGAGGAACTGGAGGGAGGCCTCTGCGTGCTGAAGAAGAGGATTCGCATGAGTCAGAGATGAGAGCTGGGCAAAGACAGCAGACCGTCAGAATGACATGTGACAAGTTCAGTGTTCCGGGTGTAAAGTGGTTCTCGCTGAGGAGGGACCCAGGGCCTATTCGCGGAGCGGGTAGCTGAAGTGGAGTAGTAAAAGCCCCTGGAATTCAGAAGGTCTGAGAATTGTAGGTTTAGCTGTCAGTTGTGGATGAAAGTGAAGTCACTCAGTTCTGTTTGACTCTTTGCAACCCCATGGACTGTAGCCTGCCAGGCTCCTCCATCTATGGAATTTTCCAGGCAAGGATACTAGAGTGGGTTGCCGTTTCCTTCTCCAGGGGATGTTCCTGACCCAGGGATCGAACCTGGGTCTCCCGCACTGCAGGCAGACTCTTTACCATCTGAGCCCCAGGGAAGCTCAGCTGTGGGTGAAACCTACAGTAATTAAGGGAGGAGTCAGAGCAGCAAAGACAGGCAGCTGACTGCAGGTCTCTGATGATCGGGGCTGGGGGTGGTGGTCATGAGGGCATTTCAGAGGATGGTGGCTGAGACTGGCAAGGCGGGGCAGAAGGCAGACACAGCCTCAGACTAGAGTGAAGTTTGAGATCTGGGTGAGAGCACGAGAAAGAGTTGGTACGTGCACAGCTAAGAGCATTACTTGACAAGGAAATGCAGAGGACATTATAGAAAAAGGCAGATGTGGCTGTCCTAAAGCTCTTTACCTCCAGACAGGACAATGCCGGGGGTGGTTGATGTCCTAGAGTCTCCGTGTGATGAGGCAAAACTGGACGTCACTGAGGTCGTCCCCAGGCTCAACTGCTTCCCCCAGTTTCTTGCCCTCTTTCCCTAATGGTTCCTTCCTGAAAAGCATACCCTCGATAAAGCCCACGCACCCCAGTCTCTGTCTCAGCTCTGCTGCTGGGGAGATGGACATAAGGTGGGTGGTCCCAGAAGTAGTCCTGGGAAGTCCAAGGACAGATTCTGGAGTGCATCACCCCCAAGCCCCAGTGATGATGGGGTGGGAGGAGTAGCGACAGTCCCCAGAATGCTACGGCTCACGTGCTGAGCTGGAAAAGGGTGCGTGTGCAGAGAGACACACAGGCGTGTGCACGGTCTCCGAATCTGCAAGGTCTGAAGGGACACAGATTCTGGGGCCATTCATCAGTTTCAGCGTGGTCCAGCAGTCCTGCCATTTCCCTTATTCCCTTATGGGCTTTCTTGGAGCAGAGTTCCCTATAATTCATGCACTCTGAGATCCCTGTCTCAGACTATGCTTTCAAGAAACTCAACCTGAGACACAGTCATAGAAGGGATGAAGTGGTCACACATGAAGAAGCAGGGCTGGCTTTTACATGATGGCCGTGGAGAACAGGAACGAACACAAACCATGGTTTGATGTGACTGGCCTCAGGCATCCTAACTGGATGGAGGTCCCAGACAGAGGCTGCCCACCTGACCCCCTGCCCCGGGGTCTGAGTGAGGGCTGCTTCAGGGTGAGTGAACAAGAAGGAAAACTAGTTCACTCCCTCGACACTGACCTAGCATCTCCCTGGAAATGTTTGATTTGGGGGACTGAAGACATGTGGCTCCCGTGTGCTATTTCTCCAGACATATTTGGAGAAAGTATTTTGACCAGAGATGCCGCAAGCAAGCCCTCCATATCACACTACCTACTGAGAATGTGGGGACCTGGATTCCTTCTTTGTGTTCCGTGCAGGCATGATGGTGGCTACACAGACAATGCTTCCTGAATTTAATTTCATTTAAAAAGCAAATCTGTACCAGGCACAGTGTGACAGTCACAATCTTCAATCCTAATGTTACATTTTAAAAGGTGTATTCCAAATTGTATGGCACCGTGTAATAATTCTTTCCATGCCATTAATTCATTCAACAGATGATTGATGGACCTAGAGATGATCATACTAGGTGAAGTAAGCCAGAGAAAGACAAATATCATATGATATTACTTATATGTGAAATTTTTAAAAAAGGCCATAGTTTTTCCTGTGGTCATGTATGGATGTGAGAGTTGGACTATAAAGAAAGCTGAGCACCAAAGAATTGATGCTTTTGAACTGTGGTGTTGGAGAAGACTCTTGAGAGTCCCTTGGACTGCAAGGTGATCCAACCAGTCCATCCTAAAGGAAATCAGTCCTGGGTGTTCATTGGAAGGACTGATGTTGACGCTGAAACTCTAATACTTTGGCCACCTGATGTGAGGAGCTGACTCATTTGAAAAGACCCTGATGCTGGGAAAGATTGAGGGCAGGAGGAGAGGGGGACAACAGAGGATGAGATGGTTGGATGGCATCACCGACTTGATGGACATGGGTTTGGGTGGACTCCGGGAGTTGGTGATGGACAGGGAGGCCTGGCGTGCTGTGGTTCATGGGGTTGCAAAGAGTCGGACACAACCGAGTGACTGAACTGAACTGAACTGAATTGAATGAACTTATTTCCAAAACAGAAAGACTCACAGACATAGAAAACAAACTTATAGTAAGGGATAAATTAGGAGGTTGGAATTAACATACATACCCTACTATACATAAAAGAGATAACCAACAAGGACCTATGGTATAAAAGCACAGAGAACTAACTCTGTATTTTCTAATAACCTATAAGGGAAAAGAATCTGAAAAAGAATATACAGAAAATATAAAGTGAAAGTGAAAGTCGCTCAGTTGTGTCCGACTCTTTGCGACCCCGTGGTCTATAGAGTCCATGGAATTCTCCAGGCCATAATACTGGAGTGGGGAGCCTTTCCCTGCTCCAGGGGATCTTCCCAACCCAGGGATCAAGCCCAGGTCTCCCACACCGGAGTCAGATTCTTTACCATCTGAGCCACAAGGGAAGTCCAAAAATAATGGAGTAGGTAGCGACTTCACTTTCACTTTTCACCTTCATGCATTGGAGAAGGAAATGGCAACCCACTCCAGAGTTCTTGCCTGGAGAATCCCAGGGACACGGGAGCCTGGGAGGCTGCTGTCTATGGGGTCGCACAGAGTCGGACATGACTGAAGCGACTTAGCAGCAGCAGCCTATCCCTTCTCCTGTGGATCTTCCCGACCCAGGAATCGAACTGGCATCTCCTGCATTGCCGCCGGATTCTTTACCAACTGAGCTATGAGAGAAGCCCCACAGAATATACATAAGAATATAAAAAAGAATATGTAAACATATATATGAGTATAATAGAATATATGAGAATACAATAGAGTATACATATACTATAAAATATATACATTTTACATATTGACTAGTGGAGTGGGTAGCCATTCCTTTCTCCAGGGGATCCTCCCGACCCAGGGATCAAACCCAGGTCTCCTGCATTGCAGGCACATTCTCCACCATCTGAGCCACCAGGGAAGCCCGTATAAAAATATAATTACATATATTTACATACATTATATATATTATATGGGGCTTCCCTGGTGGCTCGGACGGAACAAAATCTGCCTGCAATGCAGGAGACCCGGGTTTGATCCTTGGGTTGTAAAGATCCCCTGGAGAAGAGAATGGCAACCTACTCCAGTATTCTTGCCTGGGTAATCCCATGGATAGAGGAGCCTGGCGGGCTACAGTCTGTAGGGTTACAAAGACTCAGACATTGCAGGCACATTCTTTACCATCTGAGCCACCAGGGAAGCTCATATAAAAACAGACATTATATATCTTCATATACATTATATATATTTTACACATTTTCTATAAATATAAAACCGAATCTCTGTTATACACCTAAAACATAAAATTGTGAGTCAACAATATTTTGATTAAAACATAAATTTAAATCTTTAAAGATTAAAACAAATATGATGAAGGCCTCCTATATATCAGGCATTATTCAGCCTAAGGTAATTATGACTCTGGGATTTCTTTCCACACAGCATTTACCTATATAGATGTAAATACCAGAGAGCTGAAACATATAGACCAGGACTTATTAAACACACTAATTATATGTTCCCCGTGTTTGCGTTATCTAGTGTTTTGAGAAGTGGTCCTCTTTCCGTCTTTGGATTATAAGCTCCCAGGTGATGCAAATCATGTGACTATTCTTTTAAAGAGCCTTTCATCATATCTGGCAGTGTTCTCCCCTGGGATGTGACCGAGTGACATCCTCCCCACAGCCCAGCAGGAGCCCACAGAAATACACGTTCATTAGTCCATAAACAAGCGTCATTAGTTTCATGAAGCTTGGAAAGCAAGACTCCAAAACTGTATCATTGCAGGAGTCCTGGCTGGCTGGTAAGCATTTCACTTCCAATCTGACAGCATGAGAGATAGACCCAGACTTTTTTCTCCTTTTCTCGGTTGTCTGCTGTTGAATTTTGCAGGACAGCAGATGTAAAATGATACGAAAGACATCATATTTTGGAAACATGAAGTATTCCCCCAACATAATGAATATATTAATGAATTCTGACAAAAAGAGTTATGTTCTGGTCTCCTTCAAATCGCCACTTAAGCAAAACGAGCAGTGTCCCCAGAAGGGGCTGCTAGGTGGCAGGACAGCATGGCCTAGCAGACTGATGACAGATACGGGTCTTGGGCATTCTGATTAATAATCCCGGCCCAGCCGTGCATCACCGCTAGGGATTTTCTTAATAAGGCAAAACTCAGCCTGATTCTCTGTGTGCCCTTGGAGCGAGGAGATGCCACCTTCTCATGGCACTGTTTGCAGCAACTCTGTTTCCAGCCAACATCTATTGCAACTCAAAGCATCTTTTCAGATTCAATGTAAATGCATCTTACAAACCCAACACATCAATTGATTTGACTCATAAGCTATTCTTGATCTGCTTATGTATCCCTCTCCCTACAAATATTATAATTTGGGGCTCATTCTTCCTTACTCTTCCCTCCTTCCAGCAGTTTCTCTTTATTAAAAAAATAAAAGATTATTATCAAAACAACATTTGGTCTCTCCTTTCTGTCAGTAAAATGAAACTATGATTAAAATGATTAAAATCCTGTGCCCAGGAGCACATAGGCATTGAGTATGTAGCAGTGTCTATGAGATGTTAATCAGTTTAATTTATACATCGTCACTGCTATGAGAAAAAGGGGGAGTGGGCAGACCAGATGCTGGGGACCTTTATGATGAAAGGTCTACTAGGACAGACGGCTGAGGGTGAGACAATGGCCTTAGGCAAGATACATACAGACCTCAGATATGAACCTGTCCTTTTCAGTTCAAATTGAGACAAAAATCAAGAATGTGCCCATCAAAGATCATATAATAATGGAGCTAAACTCAAATTCTACTCAGATGTGATAGTTCAATAGAAGTGCTTCAAGGACAATGTGTCATAAGGCATTTCCTTCATTTTTAGCCCAATTCACAGTGTCTGCAAAGGTAGCATAATTATTTTTCAGTGTGAAGACAAAATGATCTGCCAGAGGAAAAGTCAGAATTGACCTTAATGATTATAAGCAATGAATCTGGCTCTTAGCTGTTTCGATAACTATGAAACCAAAATAAAGATTTAAATCCAAACTCCAAGCGTGTAGACAGAGGCCAGACTCTGGATCCTAGAGAACAAAGTTTAGTCTGAGTATCCTTTCTGTTTGAGGAGATGGCAAAGGACTCCTCTGTTTAGAAAGCTTGGAGTGCCGCATTTTATCAAATGGCGCTCCTTATACCCACAGAATGAAACAGGGAAGTCATATAAGACAACGAGAAGAGGACAAGGCCAGCCTTCCAGATGCACCAGTGAGGCCAGCCACTTCCCAGGAGCCTGGGAACCCTGAACGCCAACCCCGGGGGGATGCTGAGGTTGACAGCAGTCCTGAGATGAGCTGTGGCTTCTCCATCTTGCTGCCTCCCAACCACAGGGGGTTTCTCGTCGGCTGGTGGAACTGCTGGAGCTGGGGACAATGCACCTTGGGCTCTGTGGGCACAGGCTGTGCTGGGTCCTCGAAGTGGCGCAGCTGTGATGACACAGGGCAGCACGACACGGTTCTGAGCTCCAGGAAACGACACGTGGGGTGAAGCGGTGCCATCACCTTGTACGTGCTGTTAAATCTTTTCTTTTTTAAAATCTGAAGTGCAGTTGATTTACAATGTTGTGTACTTCCTGCTGTACAGCGGAATGTATCGTCATACATATACATATATGTATAACTCTTTTCAAGATTCTTTTCCATTATGGTTTATCATAGGATATGGAATAGAGTTCTCTGTGCTGTACAGTAGGACCTGTTGTTTATCCATTCCATATCTAATAGCTTACACCTGCTAACTGCAACCTCCCATTCCATCCCTCCTCAACCCAACCCCCACCCCCTCGGCAACTGTCAGTCTGTTTTCTATGGCCCTGACTCTGCTTCTGTTTCATAGACAGGCTCATTTGGGCATATTTTAGACTCCACATACAAGTGAAGGGCTTCCCTGGTACCTCAGATGGTAAAGAATCTGCCTGCAATGCAGGAGACCCAGGTTCAATCCCTGGGTCGGGAAGATCCCCTGGAGAAGGGAATGGCGATCCACTCCAGGATTCTTGCCTGGAGATTCCCATGGACAGAGAACTTTGTCAGGCTCCAGCCCATGGGGTTGCAGAGTTGGACACGACTGAGCGACTTTCATACGAGTGATACCACATGGCATTTGTCTCTTCCTCTCTGACCTACTTTCCTTAGTATGAGAGTCTTCAGTTGCACCTATGTTCCTGCAAATGGCATTCTTTCACTCTTTTTAATGGCTGAGCTGCATATGTGCACCACATCTTTATCCATCCATCTGCCAATAGACATTTAGGCGGCTTCCATGTCTTGGCTATTGTGAATAGTGCTGCTAGAACACAGGGGTTAAAGCGCAATTTCTACATGGGACAGGCTAACAGAGTTTCTGCTTTCTACAGTGATAGCTGGAAATATCACTAGGAAAATTTTTAAATGCTGACTGCCATTGACAGGACCTGCCTTCCTTAGATTGTGGAAGGTACCGTTTCAGTCTCAGTAAACAGCACTGCCGTCCACCCAGCTAAGCAATTTGAAGCCAAGCTCTCCCTAAACACTCTGCCTAAGAACTCCTACACCCCGTAGCCAATCCTTCACCCAGTCCTACTGGTGTCCCATCACAGAAGTATCTCCTACCTTGACCTGCTTCTCCTCTACCCCAGTGGGGTCTGGATGTCATTACCTCCTGCCTCATCACTCTATCAGACGCTTTGCTGGTCTCTTTGAATTCACTCCAACCTCTTGCCCATCCTTCAGTCAGTCTGTGCAAGATAACCTTTGTGGGCACACAAAACTGATGGCAACACCTTTCCCCCAAAGTTTAGCCTGCTTCCTGCTGCTCTGGGACAAGACTGCACTCATTAACCTGCTTCACCTCTTCTTGTCCCTGCTCAGCTCCTCTCCACAGTCCCATCCATCCTTCATGCTTAAGGTCCTACCAGGCTTCTCCCCACACAGAGGACTTAGGGCCAACATGCACGCTGCCTGCGATACTCATCCTTTCTCGTCCTCATCTACTGAACAGTTCTCAGCTCAGTCCTTTCCTCCTTACAAGCCATCTTTTCCCTCCCGTCCCATGAGAAGCCAGCTCTGAGTCTGCCCTGTACAGGGAGCCTCGCCACTGGCCACCCGTGACAGTCCCAATTATCCACATATCTGTAAACTCAATCAGTTTACATGTAAACTGTTACCTGCCTCCTCTCCAATTCCATCTCCAGGGACGGCCACCTTACCCAGCACATCAGAAGCCCTCAATAAATATCTGTGGACTGAGAACATGAAAACCTCAAGATTCCAGGGTTTTAAACCTTTAAACCCTTGGAGTGAGAAATCTACAGAGATGCAAGTGGCAAGACATTAGCAAAAGGCATGGTCCCCGAGCCCCTCCCCTTGGAGTTGAGGGACTAGCCCATCAGAGACAGTGAGTCTGCTATCCGTGTGGCTCTGAGCTTTGCTGACAGTCAGGGAAGAGCTGCTAAGCCTCGGTGACTTCTCAAATCTCTGCTATTTAGGAGACAGGCTTGTAGGAGTTATCTTCTCGCAGGGGAGAAGCTGGGCAGCTGGACCCAGTTGCTCAGGGATATGTACATTAATAAATGTAATATACATATATTAATAAATATAGGGAAAAAAATGAGTTCCCATTAAAATTTGCAAACAAACACAAAATGACAAAGACCAAACTTTAGTCAAACTTTAGGACTCCCCTGAGCCCACTTGATGACTTGGCCTCACCCTTGGGTCCTGTCCCCATCCTGCCGAGCCAGGGATTGAACCCAGGCCCCCTGCATTGGGAACTCAAGAGTCTTAGCCACTGGACCACCAGAGAAGTCCCAACATCAGGACTCCTGCTCGCTGAAAGATGCTCGAGATCTTTAGTTGTGGCATGTGAGAAAAGATCTTCAGCGCCACAACTGAGATTCAGTGCAGCCAAATAAAAAAAAATTATTTTTAAAAGAATCCTGGTATCTTATCACCCTCTACATCTGATCAGATTCCTCATTCTCCACCCTCAACAACTGCTCACCCTGATCTGCCTTCAGCAAGAATCCCACCAAGCCAGTTTAGCAAGAATCCCTTGCCTCTTACATCTCCTCTTAGTAACTTCTCATCCACTGACCCCCACCCCCCACCCCCGGCACCCTGGTTCATTGGTGCTAAACCCCAGCTGTCTCTGCTCTACTTGGAGTCGAGCCCTGTCTCTTCTCCCTCCTGTGACGGTCATGACAGCTATCACAAGTCCCGAGTAAAGCTCCTTACTGTTTTACACATGTCAGAGCAAGTTTTTCTCTCTAATAAAAAGAAAGATTTTATCCACTGAGGGTCCTGCACCTTGATGTGTTCATTCATCCATTTGTTTATCCCAAGCATCCTAAGTGGGTCGTGCTTTCAGCCTTCTCACATTTAGTGGGGACCTCTTGTGATAACAAGCTTCTTCATAAACGTTCTCCACGCACTGGAATGGGGTCCTCTGTTTGGGACAGAGGCAGGCAGAGTTCACCTTTCCCAGTGTGGGAGGGTACTAAGAAGGGCTGGATCAGAAAGCTGATCAAATAACCATGTCTCTCTCCCAGTGGGTGAGACTCTTTCTCCTCTTTGGGCAAATCTCACGTTGGGCTGGGACGGTGTTCTGGGTGCTAATGACTCTGTCACTGACTTGGCACATGGCAGCTCCATCCAGCCGTCCATCTGTCCCTAAGCTGGGGTGACAGGACAAATGGCCACCAGGGGAAGGAGGGCTCCAATGACGCCAGGCACTAAAGACTTTGGTGCTGGGGAACACGGTGGGGGAGGCCCTGCTCAGTGTGCGTGATGGGGCAGAGGGGCGGAAGGAATGCTCTAGCCCCCTTTTGGATGGGAAGAGGAGGACCAGGAAGAAAGGGGCTGTAGAAAGAAGCAACTGGGACCTTCTCGTCTGTCCCTGCCATCTCTGCTTCCCACCCCTTCTCTGCCTGGGCGTTTGGGCAGCGACTAATTCAGTGATCTGTGGCAGGGGGCTGCCCCAAGCCCCCTCCTCAGACAACAGGGACAGGCCAGAGGAGCTCTCTGCGGGGCCCCTGGGAGAACGAAACCAGAATTGGTGTGACCAGACCATAAAAGAATATGAGTTGGGATAGTATTTTGGAAGACTCACCTTGTATTTCTTACAACTCATGACACCTTTTCAACCTGCTTTACGACGCTCCTGAGACTTTATCTCATCCTACAGCCCAGAAGCCAGGGTCGCTCTTGTTCCCTGAGGGACACCAGTGCCCCAGCAATGTGACCAGCACCCAAAATCACTGCAGATGGTGACCAAGGCCATGAAATTAAAAGACACTTACTCCTTGGAAGAAAAGTTATGACCAGCCTAGACAGCATATTAAAAAGCAGAGACATCACTTTGTCAACAAAGGTCCCTCTAGTCAACGCTATGGTTCTTCCAGTAGTCATGTATGGATGTGAGAATTGGACCATAAAGAAAGCTGAACACCGAAGAATTGATGCTTTTGAACTGTGGTGTTGGAGAAGACTCTTGAGAGTCCCTTGGACTGCAAGGAAATCCAACCAGTCCATCCTAAAGGAAATCAGTCCTGGGTGTTCATTGGAAGGATTGATGTTGAAGCTGAAACTCCAATACTGTGGCCACCTGATGTGAAGAGCTGACTCATTTGAAAAGACCCTGATGCTTTTGGGCATCAGGGAAAGATTGAAGGCAGGAGGAGAAGGGGACAACAGAGGATGAGATGGTTGGATGGTATCACCAACTCGATGGATATGAGTTTGAGTAAACTCCAGGAGCTGGTGATGGACAGGGAGCCCTGGCATGCTGCAGTCCATGGGGTCGCAAAGACTCGGACACAACTGAGCGACTGAACTGAACTGAACTGACACTTAGATGTTTACAGGCCGTCAGTACTATCTGAACAGAAGGTGTAGTCTCTTTTCAGCCAGGAATCACAGTCTCAGGCGAAGTGGCTAAAATGCAGACAGGCTGGACACGGGAGTTGGGGCAGGGCACTGCTGGCTGGGCCCCGAGGCTGGGACCCGCCACGTCTGAACAATTTCCAGGTGCTGGCTGTCTTTGGCAGCTGTGGCTAGACAGGTCCCAAGTACGCAAGCTGCTATCAGAACTGAAGATAAGAGAAACAAACCACACAAAGCACGAGCCTCAGCCAACGCAAACAGCAGGCTTTGTTTCAACCCTGTTGCTCTTGGGGGCTCCAGACTGTTAGCGATAATGGTTTAGTTGCTCAGTTGTGTCCACCGCTTGCGACTCCATGGACTGTAGCCTGTCAGGCTCCTCTGTCCATGGGACTTTCCAAGAATACCGAAGTGGTTTGCCATTTCCTTCTCCAGCGGATCTACCTGACCCAGTGATCAAACCCAGGTCTCCTGTACTGCAGGCAGATTCTTTACAGTCTGAGCTACAGTCTGGGAAGCCCCCAGACTGTTAGAAGAGGTGGGAATCCAGAACACAAGTTTGGGCCGAGCACTTCTCCTGCACTATCTGGACATCCTCCCTATGCGCGGACACAGTGGCCAGCGTGTGAACAGAACACGTGTGCTTCTGCATCAGAAGCTTCCGGAGAGAATGTAAAGGATCAGACCCTGGGCTAGACAAAGCTGGTGTTTTTCTCCTGATTATAATCCTGATTGTATCAGAAATTTCAGCTAATGTCACAAGTTCAATGAGCACAGGGTTTCCCCTGCACTTGGATAAGGAAATGCGTGCATGCATGCATCAGTCACTCAGTCGTGTCCAACTCTTTGCGACCCCATGGACTGTAGCCCACTAGCCTTCTTCTCTGTCCATGGGATTTTCCCAGCAAGAATACTGGAGTGCATTGCCATGCCCTTCTCCAGGGGATCTTGCCAACCCAGGCATCAAACCCACATCTCTTATGTCTCCTGCATTGGCAAGCGGGTTCTTTAGCACTAGAGCCATCTGAATTTGGTTTCATTATTTAAAAAAGTCTCTTCCTATGGAAGAGAAGAGTATCATTTTGGCTGTAATATTTCCCCTTGCTAGCCTCCTCTCACAAAATATATTCTTCCAAAGAGGATGCTTTATAAATACACACAGATTTTTTTTTTTTCTCCCTTTCTTTGGGGATTCTGCTCTGGTGCACCAAAAAAAGGATTCATTAGCTAAAAAGAATTTTTCAAAATGTAACCCCATGCCAGGTTTAATTATAGACAATATAGGTCAACTTATTTTAAACAGGCCCCAAAGCGGTTCTCCCTGAACTATTCTGTATGTTTCACATGAGTCTGTTTCCCTGTTCCTGAGAACAAGAGGACAGCTAGAAGCAGACGAGTGCTTCCTGTCTGTGAGGAGCCTGTGGACGGTTTCCAGGAATGGTAACAAGCAGATGGAAATAGAAGATGCTGACTCTGCGGGTACTGGGTCTCCTTTTCAGCAGACCAGGAGGGTGAGGCCCACACCCATGCGGTATCTCCTATGCTCCTGTGTGCACGCCTTCTGATGGGCTCTGAAATCACAGGGCTGGTTCCCACTCCCCAAGGAGGTGAGGGGAGATGGCAGGCTGGTGTGGCAGGAACGCAAAAACCCAGAGCCCAGGACAAGACACCTGCCCTGTGTGGACACGTGTGTTATTCAAATCCGAAGTCAGCCAGGTGAGCCGCAATTCGAGAAAGGTCATTCACTTGGTTTCTGCCTTGGCTCTCCAGGGTCGTCCACTCCCTCCCACTGCAGGGCCTCCAGGCTTGATTCCAGGTCACCCCAGCTGCCCCCAAGAGCTGGGATTAGGATGGAGTGGAAACAGACATCACTTTCTTGAGGTGCTCACATCTATTTTAAAATATTGTTTTTGCTAAGCTGGCTGTTAAAGATACTGTGCAAAGCCTTCCACAAGGGTGAAAAATACACACATATTATACACTCAATTTTCATGTCATTTGAACTTAGGTTTGCCATTTGCCATGACTGATTCTTTAACAAGACCAGCCAATGAAATTAAAAGTCACAATTCCAAGAACAT
The DNA here is from genome assembly GCF_016772045.2 of Ovis aries. Classification (NCBI taxonomy): domain Eukaryota; kingdom Metazoa; phylum Chordata; class Mammalia; order Artiodactyla; family Bovidae; genus Ovis; species Ovis aries. Next base: position 31,389,492 of record NC_056063.1, read on the forward strand.
AATTATCATTTTCAAATACGTCTTTGTGTTCAGAGCCGGACGCCATGCCGCAAGGTCCTCTGATAGACACACAGCAATCCTCATCTCCTGCCACGCTCCCCACCCCCACGTGGCACAGAGCTGGATTTATTCTCACTTCTCTTGCTCGAATCACTGTGTCGCTGTCTTCCCTCCCACCTGTCCCTCGGCCAGCCACGGGTCTCCTGCCTGAGCCTCACTTTTTCCAGGAAGCCTCTCCACTCACTTCCCGCACACTCTGAGACCTTATCAGCAATCAATCACACGCTGACTTGTATTTTCTCCCGGTGCCACGTGTTCATCTGATCTCACACAAATAAGGCCAACTCTGGAAGGAAGGGCACAGTGTTTTATACCCCAGAAGAGTCTCTTTGGACCCAGACCATGAAGGTCCCCAGCAGGCACTCTGCCACTTCCTTTGAAAAGTCAGACAGTGTGTACCAGCTGCTGGTGTCAACAGCACCAGTTCTATTTAAACTACTGGACATTTTCAGAGGATGTCTCAAAGGCATCTCAAACTCCACCTGTCTGAGAACTGGGTCCATGAACCTCCGAGGAGCCCACTGGTCCTGTCTTCCATCTCAGTGTGGTGGTGGAAGTTGCTCTGTTGTGTCCGACTCTCTGCAATCCCATGGACTGTAGCCCGCCAGCCTCCTCTCTCCATGGGATTCTCTAGGCAAGAACACTGGAGTGGGTTGCCATTCCCTTCTCCAGGGGATCTTCCCGACCCAGGGATCAAACCTGGGTTTCCTGCACTGCAGGCAGACTCTTTACCATTTGAGCCACCAGGGAACTCCATCTCAGTGAGTGGAACCCTATTCATCTCATCCCCCAGCCCAGCCCTGGCAGCCCCCTTTTTCCTCACCACCCCTTATTCCAACACATCACCAATCCTACCCAACTTACCTCCAAAACACCTCTCCCACCACCATGGACATCTCTCCATCCCTACATTCATTACACTGGTCCAAGCCACCACCATCCACGCCTGGATGGACCACAGCCTTATCTTCCCATGTGGTCTCCCTGCCCATCTGCTTTTGAAACCTGAGTCTGCCCAGATCACCCTCCACACAAGGGCTTCCTTCTGCTCCTCCACAAGGAACAGGCGTCCTCTCACTTCTTTTTTTTTTTTTTTTTCCCCTCACTTCTTAGGAGGCCCTGCAAGGTCTGGCCCATCAACCAGCTCCCCAGCCTAGGGGTCTATCGACCCCTACCCCAACTAAGTAAGCATGCATATCCCCTCCTGCCACTGTGACTTTTCACGCAGCCCCCTTCCTCTAGCACACTTGCTGCCCTCGTGCTCCTGACCTCTCCACCTCTTTCTTCTCAGAGCCCACATCCCGGAGCACTGAGATGAGGTCGCAGCCTCCAACCCTGCTTTTTCTCTTTAAAAGACTTGCTCAATCCCTGCGCTGGAGCCCCATCTCCACGAGGGCACAGACCGCGTCTGTTCCGCCCTCTGGTGTATTCCCAGCCCTGAGCGTGGCTTCTAGTCTAGAGCAGGCACTTGACTTGAGGATTATTTTCTGAATAAACAGGCAAGTGGTAGAGTCTCCAGAACACTTCCGTGGGTATCCCTTAGCTCACCCTCAGAGCAGTCTCCATCTCCAGGCGAGGAGACTGAAAGAGAGGGTCCGTGGCCCTCCCAGATCACGGAGCTGGTGAGGCAGACTGAAGCGGGTTTCTGAACCCAGTTGTCTGCTTAGTCCACACGGTGTTTTCTCACTTTATTGTACGAAGCATCATCCCACATATAAGCTCCTAGGAGGCAGCGGAACGAAGGGATGAAGTCTGAACGACCTTGCCCTTGGGTCAGACTCCAACCTGGCTCTGGGTCACTTGTGTGACTTCAGGCAAAATGGCTCTTCTCTCTAGGTCCCAGCAGTGCCCATCCACAGTGCTGTGGCAAGAATTAACCAGGAGTAGCAGTGGTAAGCCCCTGCCAAGTGCTTGGCACTCAGTAAGATACACAAACCTTAGCTAATAACAAGGAGTGATAAACAGTACCTGAGCCTTTCTTACTTGCAGTAGCTCTAACTCACTCCCCTAGGCTGGCAGACAATTTTGTGCAGTGTACCCACGTCACGAGATGGTGACTGCAGCCATGAAATTAAAAGACGCTTGCTCCTTGGAAGAAAAGCTATGACAAACCTAGGCAGCATATTAAAAAGCAGAGACATTACTTTGCCAACTGGCCTGTATAGTCAAAGCTGTGGTTTTTCCAGGTGTAATCTACGGATGTGAGAGTTGGACCATAAAGAAGGCTGAAGGCTGAAGAATTGATGCTTTTGAACTGTGGTCCTGGAGAAGACTCTTGAGAGGCCCTTGGACCTCAAGGAGATCAAACCAGTCCACCCTAAAGGAAATCAATACTGAATATTCATTCGAAGGACTGATGCTGAAGCTCCAATACTTTGGCTACCTGATGCAAAGAGCCTACTCATTAGAAAAGACCCTGATGCTGGGAAAGATTGAAGGTGGGAGGAGAAGGAGACAACAGAGGACAAAATGGTTGGATGGCATCACTGACTCAATGGACATGAGTTTGAGCAAGCTCCAGGAGATGGCGAATAACAGGGGAGCCTGGTGTGCTGCAGTCCATGGGATTGCAGAGAGTCACAGACACAATTGAGTGACTGAATAACAAGTCTAAGCTCTATGCTCTAAGCTCTATCTTCCCTGGTGGCTCAGAGGTTAAAGTGTCTGCCTCCAATGCGGGAGACCCAGGTTTGATCCCTGGGTTGGGAAGATCCCCTGGAGAAGGAAATGGTAACCCACTCCAGTATTCTTGCCTGGAGAATCCCACGGATGAAGATGCCTGGTGGGCTACAGTCCACAGGGTCGCAAAGAGTCGGACACGACTGAGCGACTTCACTTACTTCACTTAAGCTCTACGCTATAAGCACAGACAGCTTCTGATTATGTAACATCAAATCCTTTTGCTTCATTGTGTTAGGAATTTAGCTCTTTTTTGCTTGCCCCAGATGCAAACTTGCTCCTCACACTGGCTAGTCTACATTATATACCCCAGATTTTTTTCTGGCACAGAGCTTTCTCTCTTCCTCAACTCTAGGACTCCCTGTGTCTCAGGAGAAGTCGAGAAATCTGCCCCTTGAGGTCCCCAGCTATAGATTCCAGACTCAGGAAGGATTCTAGTCAGCTATGGAGTCCAATCTGGGTTGTTTTACCTCTTTATTCCTTAGCTAATTTTAGTCCTCCTAAAATCAATGCAGATTTTCCTAGAAGGGAATAAAAAAACAGGCAGTCAGGGCTGTTCCCAGGCAGGCATGGGCTCTGTGGCAGCTAAACTAACCTGCTTCTTCTTTGCTGAGAGAAGCACTCTGTGAAGCTCCCTTCCTCTATCAGAACAACCTAACTACAGTACGTCCCCTACATATGAACCTTCAGTTGCAAACTTGTGAAGGTGCAAATGTCTGTTTGCACGTCCAATCACGTAGGTCAGTTCACGAGTCTGGCGTGCACTGCCCTGTGCGTGTGTCTTCTGCAAGCGGTTGTGCTTTTGTGTGCTTCACTGTACAGTATAAAATACAGCTGGACAGCATCTTTATTTCAAGCCCAGGTTGTCCAGAAGCAAGGGGAAAAGCAGTGGTGATGTACAGTTCAGAACTCTAGAGCCGACTGTTAGCTGGGTACCTAGGCTAACTATGTTGGTCTTATGAACAAATTGGACTGATGAAGGTGCTCTCAGCATGGAACTCATCTGTATGAAGAGGACTTACCCTACTGCAAATAGAAATTAAAGATTGAGACCACCAACATGGGACAGCTCACTAGCAAGGCCAAAGTCCAAGCCGTGGAGAAGTGAGTCCGGTGCGGGGAGCCCCCTTTCTCTTGCGAACTCCCCCACTTTAAACTCTGTTATCTTTAAAGCAAGTGCTACTATATGTAGCTTGAAATCACAATACAAACTCAGAGAACGGGTGAGTTTGTGGCCTGAGACTGTTCTCCAGTATCATCTGAGATTCGTGGCCACCCACATCAGGACCCGTGCTAGCCACTCTGATGCCAGCATGACTGTGTCCCCTAAGCCCCTCTCTCCCCCTGGCCATGGGACAGGGGTATCCTGGGATCCAGGTGACCGGTTGCCCTTGTGTTTCTTCCTGTTGTGAGAGGTGGTGTGGAACACAAGGGCAAAGAACGCTGGTTGAGAGTCAGATGCCTTCAAATGCTGGCTGTACTGTGCAGCCTTCGCTACTAAGCCTTTCTCATCTCCAGTTTTCCATCTGTGAAAAGGAGACTGCCTCACTGACAGGGTGGTTTTTATAGCCACAGGGCCTCATCTGGAGGCTAGAACACATTACCAGCTCAAAAAACACAAATTCCACCATTCCATCTTATTTTCAGTCATAACAACAAAAAGACTGTTACAGATATGAACGTCAAAAATTCAAGTCATCACAAGTATACTTTTCCTGTTCTCTGCCTGCCCTTCATCTCTACTTGGTGCCTCTGATTTTCCTCAGTTTGGAGAAATGTTGTCTTGTGGCTTTTAGGTTAAAAACCATTGTTGTTGTTGTTCAATTGCTCAGTCGTGTCCAACTCTTTGAGACCCCATGGACTGCAGCATGGTAGGCTTCCCTGTCCTTCACTAGCTCCCGGAGTTTGCTCAAACTCATGTCCATTGAGCTGGTGTTGCCATGACTTCTCAATTTAGGATAGCAGAAATCAGCCACTTTCCAGCTGAAGCCCTCCTCTCCTGGGTTTTCTTCTCTCCCATGCCACCCAGCTTGATTCCAAGCGGGTCCTGGTGCGGCTGGGCTGGGTGGCCCCTGGCTCTCCTTGCACATGCTCCGGGGCTGGCAGCCTCTGACCGTGACTCATCTGGAAGGCCTCTGGTGTCTCCTTTCAACTCACACCTGCTGTGTGCACAACCACGCATGCCATAAGGGCTGCGGTCCCGGCCCTGTCCTCACGGCGCCCGCACTGCGGCTCTGGTCGTCACGTCCACGCCGATCTCCCGCTCCATCTCCCGCGGGTGGTGTTCTCCACACCCTAGAGCTGCCAGAGCACTCATCCTGCCCTCCCCATTCCATCCACCTCTGTTCTATCACCTGCAGTCCACCGTGGCTCGAAGGTCAGGGAGGTCTGTGACCACCAGGAGTACACGTGAGATGAGCAAGGCAAAGAGCTCCATCACCCTTTCGTCAACGTCGTTTAATCGCTCAGTCGTGTCCGACTCTTTGGGGATCCCTATGGACTGCAGACCCCCAAGACTCCTCTGTCCATGGGATTCTCCAGGCAAGAATACTGGAGTGGGTTGCCATGCCCTTCCCCAGGGGATCTTCCTGACCCAAGGATCAAACCCATGTCTCCTGCATTGGCAGGTGGCGCCTCTACCACTGTGCCACCAGGGAAGCCCTCCCCCCTGCCATCATCCTGAGACCCACTGAATTCTGGGGGCTCCACTGAGTTTTATCTCCCCTCCTGGACTCATCCTGAAGCAGGTGCAAACTGAGTAAGCCTGATCTGGCAATTCTTCTGGTACTCTCTTCCCTTCCCAGCTTGGATAATATCTCTTTAACTGACCAGGAGCCTAAGAGATTCATTTCTGCTCAGATTAACTGCCCTTTTCGAAGCTTTCTCTGCCTCTTGGGCTTTTCAGGCTGAAGGTGAGAATCTGAGTCCTTGTTAGCTCCGAGGCTGATCTACACCAAGTAGTGTCTTGTGCTGGGTGGACCAAGACTCAGACTGGGCCGGAGCACGTGGATATGACGTACTGCAAATCGACATTCTACACACTGTCCCACTACAAATATAACCTATTCCTGCGAAGAAGTGAGAACGCACCTCATCAAACACTAGCTATATCTGCCTTTCCTGTCAGTTTCTAAAGAATAAGACCCAAAGGACAATAAGAAAATGACATATGGATTGCGATTTTTACACATTTACTTGAAAAATTAACATATAATAACACTGTGTCGTGTGTGCACGTGAGCTTTTTGTGTGTACAGGTCTATAAACGTGACAGCATGCATAGGTGTCTGTAACCACCACCACAACTAGAATACAGAACAGTTCCATTGCTTCAAAAACCTCCCTTTACCTACCGGACAGCACAGGGTTATGCGGCAGCCTGGATGGGAGGGGCGTTTAGGGGAGAACTGTTGCTGTTGTTCAGCCTCTAGGTCAGGTCCGACTCTGTGACCGCATGGACTGCAGCACGCCGGGCTTCCCTGTCCTTCACCATCTCCCAGAGCTTGCTCAAACGCGTGTCCATTGAGTCGATGATGCCATCCAACCATCGCACCCTGCCCTCAGTCTTTCCCAGTGTAAAAGTCTTTTCCAATGAGTTAGCTCTCTCCACTGGGGGAGAATGGATACATATATATGCATGGCCGAGTTCATTGCTGTCCACCTGTAACTATCACAACACCGTTAATCAGCATTGCTGCTAAGCCACTTCAGTCGTGTCCGGCTCTGTGCGACCCCATAGATGGCAGCCCACCAGGCTCCCTCGTCCCTGGGATTGTCCAGGCAAGAACTCTGGAGTGGGTTGCCATTTCCTTCTCCAAGGCATGAAAGTGAAAAGTCAAAGTGAAGTCGCTCAGTCGTGTCCGACTCCCAGCAACCCCATGGACTGCAGCCTACTAGTCTCCTCCGTCCATGGGATTTTCCAGGCAAGAGTACTGGAGTGGGGTGCCACTGCCTTCTCCATTAATCAGCTATACTCCAATATAAAATAAAAATGTGTTTTAAAAAAATCTCCCTTTGTACACCCTTCTCACATCCCTGACCCCTGGCAACTACTAATCTGTTCTCCATTGCTATGGTTTTGCCTTTTGGAAAATCTCACAGAATCAAAGAGCACGCCATCTCGAGTGTAGCTTCTTGAACTCAGCATAAAGCCTTTGCAAATCATGTGAGCTGATTACGTGCATCGACAGACCATTCCTTTTAATACCTGTGAGATCTGTGGTGATTTCCCCTCTTTCATTCCTGATGCTGCTAAGTTTGTCTTTTTGTTTGCCAGACTTCCATTTATCACTTTTGTTGACTGTTTCAAAGAAACAGCTATCAGTTTCATTGATTCTAGTATTTTTCTGTTTTCAGTGTCACTAATTTCTCCTCGTCTTTATTTACTTCCGTTTTCTTGCTTTGAGGTTATTTTTGTGCTATGCTGTACCTATGATACAGGCTACAAACATATTCTTCTTCTAGTGTCCTGAGGTAGAAGCTAACTGATTTAAATCTTTTGTTTTTTTCTGAGTTTTTAATACTAAAATATCATTTTAGGCATGATGTTAGCCATGCTGCACAAATTTCTAAATGTTGCAATTTCTTTTTTTTTTTTTTTTCATTTCAGTTTAAAATTTTCCCTTGAGACTTCTTTTTGAAACTCGGGTTATTCAGCATATGTCATTTAACTTCCAAATGGTTAAAGATTTTCCTGTTACCCTTCTCTTATTGACTTTTGTCTAATTTCATCAAGGTCAGATAACATATTTTGTATGATTCTAACTGCTTAAAATTTATAAATTTTACGACCCTAAATACTTTCTATCTTTGTGAATGTTCCATGTACACTGAAAAGAATGTATATTCTGCCATTGTTGGGTGCAGTATTTTATATATGTCTATAAGCTCTCATTGGTTAATGACGTTATTCACTTCTATATCTTTGCTAGTCTTCTGTCGACTGCTTCTGTTTATTACTGAGAGAGGAGGTGTTGAAATCTCCCAGGCATAATTTTATGTCGGTCGTCTTCTCCTTTCAGTTCTGTTTTTGCCTGGTGGGTTTTACAGCTCTATTGTTAGACAGACACATTGAGGCCTGTTATATGTTCTTGGTAAATTAACCCTTTTACATTGTATAACGTCCCTCTTACCCTTGGTAATTTGCTCTAAAGTCTACCTTGTGTGCTATCAACACAGCCACTCCATGACTTTTGATTTGTGGTTCCATGTTCCATCCTTCTATTGATACTTTTAACCTGCATCTTTCTGTATTTTAAGCAAAATTCTTGTTGACAGCAGACAGCTGAGTCATGTTTTTTAATCCATGTTTCCATACATACCCTGACAACCTTTTCAAAGATTTTTTTGATGTGGACCATTTCCAAAGTCTTTGGTGTATTTGTTATGATACTGCTTCTGCTTTTTGATTTTTTGTTTTTTTTTAGCCCGAAGCATGTGGGATCTTAGACCCCTGACCAGGGATCAAACCCACGTCCTCTGCGTTGCAAGATGGATCCTTAACCACTGGACCAGCAGGGAAGTTCCTTGGTGCTTTGCAAATGTTAGGAGGGATATTTGACTGGATTTATTATTTATTTCATTATTCTTAGATTACCAGGTGTTAAATAGTTGACTGTGGTGTTGGAGAAGACTCTTGAGAGTCCCTTGGACTGCAAGGAGATCCAATCAGTCCATTCTAAAGGAGATCAGTCCTGGGTGCTCATTGGAAAGACTGATGCTAAAGCTGAAACTCCAATACTTTGGCCACCTCATGCAAAGAGTTGAGTCATTGGAAAAGACTGATGCTGGGAGGGATTGGGGGCAAGAGGAGAAGGGGACGATAGAGGATGAGATGGCTGGATGGCATCACTGACTCGATGGGCATGAGTTTGGATAAACTCTGGGAGTTGGTGATAGACAAGAGTCGGACATGACTGAGTGACTGAACTGAAATGAAATAGTTGATAAATGAAGTAATAAGCAAAATGACTGATCAAGGCAACTTGAGTTAGCTATATAATGGGCATCAAAACGCCTGCACCAGAAGTTTAATATGAGGATTAAATGAGATGATGCACATAAAATATAAAGGGCAGAACAGTGTCCAGGACACATTGGGTATTTACAACTAATTTTCCCCTAAATCCTGGAGGCTTCTCAGCAGATTTTTCAAAAGATTAAAGTGACAAGGTTCTCTGTACTGGAACAACTGAGCAATCCCTGAATGTAAAGTCACTGGATCCAAACAGAGTCAGCCTAAAATATCAATAATTTGTTCAGTCGCTCAGTCGTGTTCTACTCTTCATGACCCCAAGGACTGCAGCACCCAGGCTTCCCTGTCCTTCACTATCTCCTGGAGTTTGTGCAAACTTAACTCATGTCCATTGAGTCGATGATGTCATCCAACCATCTCATCCTAACTACCTTCATGTTTTTTATGTCTCTTGGAGAACTGATCCCTTCATTCATAATGTGTGATGAAGATTATCTGTGATGATCTTATTCTGAAGTCTGCTTTGCCAAGACTATAAAATTATAGCTATTCCAACTTTCTTTGGATTAGTGCTAGCATGGTATATCTTTCTCCATCCCTTTACTTTGGTAAGAGTCTTTATACTTATTTATTTTTAAAACTTATTGTTTTATATTGGAGTATAGTGGATTAACAATGTTGCAATAGTGTCAGATGTACAGCAGAACAACTCAGCCATACATATCCATGTATTCATTCTCCCTCAAACTCCCCTCCCATCCAGGCTGCCACTTAACATGGAGCATAGAGTTTTTATATTTAAATAGGTTTTCTTTTTCTTTTTTTAAAAAAATATAAATTTATATATTTAATTGGAGGCTAATTACTTTACAATATTGTATTGGTTTTGCCATACATTGACATGAGTCCACCACGGGTGTACACGTGTTTCCCATCCTGAACCCCCCCCCCCCACCTCCCTCCCCATACCATCCCCCTGGGTCATCCCAGTGCACCAGCCCCGAGCATCCTGTATCATGCATTGAACCTGGACTGGCGATTTGTTTCACATATGATATTATACATGTTTCAATGTCATTCTCCCAAATCATCCCACCCTCGCCCTCTCCCACAGAGTCCAAAAGACTGTTCAATACATCTGTGTTTCTTTCGCTGTCTCGCATACAGGGTTATCGTTACCATCTTTCTAGATTCCATATATATGCGTTAGTATACTGTACTGGTGTTTTTTTTTCTGGCTTACTTCACTCTGTATAACAGGCTTCAGTTTCATCCACCTCATTACATTAGAACTGATTTAAATGTATTCTCTTTAATGGCTGAATAATACTCCATTGTGTATATGTACCACAGCTTTCCTATCCATTCATCTGCTGATGGACATCTAGGTTGCTTCCATGTCCTGGCTATTATAAACAGTGCTGCGATGAACACTGGGGTACATGTGTCTCTTTCAATTCTGGTTTCCTTGGTGTGTATGCCCAGCAGTGGGATTGCTGGGTCATAAGGCAGCTCTATTTCCAGTTTTTTAAGGAATCTCCACACTGTTCTCCACAGTGGCTGTACTAGTTTACATTCCCACCAACAGTGTAAGAGGGTTCCCTTTTCTCCACACCCTCTCCAGCATTTATTGCTTGTAGACTTTTGGATTGCAGCCATTCTGACTAGCATGAAATGGTACCTCATTGTGGTTTTGATTTGCATTTCTCTGATAATGAGTGATGTTGAGCATCTTTTCATGTGTTTGTTAGCCATCTGTATGTCTTCTTTGGAGAAATGTCTGTTTAGTTCTTTGGCCCATTTTCTGGAATTGAGCTGCAGGAGTTGCTTGTATATTTTTGAGATTAGTTGTTCGTCAGTTGCTTCATTTGCTAGTATTTTCTCCCATTCCAAAGGCTGTCTTTGCACCTTGCTTATAGTTTCCTTTGTTGTGCAGAAGCTTTTAATTTTAATTAGGTCCCATTTGTTTATTTTTGCTTTTATTTCCAATATTCTGGGAGGTGGGTCATAGAGGATCCTGCTGTGATTTATGTCAGAGAGTGTTTTGCCTCTGTTCTCCTCTAGGAGTTTTATAGTTTCTGGTCTTACGTTTAGATCTTTAATCTATTAAATAGGTTTTCTTGTGGATAACATATAGTTATGTTAAAAAAAAAAAAACCCTTTTTGACTATCTCTGTCTTTTAAGTAGTGTGTTTAGACCACTCACATTTCACGTGATTATGGTTCTGGCTGGATTAATATCTTTATAACTTTTCTATGCATTGCACTGGGGCTTCCTAGGTAGCACTAGAGGGAAAGAACTTGCTTGCCGATACAGGGGACACGGGTTTGATCCCTGGGTCGGGAAGATCCCCTGGAAAAGGGAATGGCAACCCACTCCAGTATTCTTGCCTGGAGAATCCCATGGACAAAGGAGCCTGGCGGGCTGCAGTGGATAGGGTCCCATGGACAGGGGAGCCTGGCGGGCTGCAGCGGATAGGGTCCCATGGACAGGGGAGCCTGGCGGGCTGCAGTGGATAGGGTCCCATGGACAGGGGAGCCTGGCGGGCTGCAGCGGATAGGGTCCCATGGACAGGGGAGCCTGGCGGGCTGCAGTGGATAGGGTCCCATGGACAGGGGAGCCTGGCGGGCTGCAGTGGATAGGGTCCCATGGACAGGGGAGCCTGGCGGGCTGCAGTGGATAGGGTCCCATGGACAGGGGAGCCTGGCGGGCTGCAGTGGATAGGGTCCCATGGACAGGGGAGCCTGGCGGGCTGCAGCGGATAGGGTCCCATGGACAGGGGAGCCTGGCGGGCTGCAGTGGATAGGGTCCCATGGACAGGGGAGCCTGGCGGGCTGCAGCGGATAGGGTCCCATGGACAGGGGAGCCTGGCGGGCTGCAGTGGATAGGGTCCCATGGACAGGGGAGCCTGGCGGGCTGCAGCGGATAGGGTCCCATGGACAGGGGAGCCTGGCGGGCTGCAGCGGATAGGGTCCCATGGACAGGGGAGCCTGGCGGGCTGCAGCGGATAGGGTCCCACGGACAGGGGAGCCTGGCGGGCTGCAGCGGATAGGGTCCCATGGACAGGGGAGCCTGGCGGGCTGCAGCGGATAGGGTCCCACGGACAGGGGAGCCTGGCGGGCTGCAGCGGATAGGGTCCCACGGACAGGGGAGCCTGGCGGGCTGCAGCGGATAGGGTCCCACGGACAGGGGAGCCTGGCGGGCTGCAGCGGATAGGGTCCCACGGACAGGGGAGCCTGGCGGGCTGCAGCGGATAGGGTCCCACGGACAGGGGAGCCTGGCGGGCTGCAGCGGATAGGGTCCCACGGACAGGGGGAGCCTGGCGGGCTGCAGCGGATAGGGTCCCACGGACAGGGGAGCCTGGCGGGCTGCAGCGGATAGGGTCCCACGGACAGGGGAGCCTGGCGGGCTGCAGCGGATAGGGTCCCACGGACAGGGGAGCCTGGCGGGCTGCAGTGGATGGGGTCCCACGGAGTCAAACACGACTAAAGCTACAACATGCATGCACTGCATTTATTCTCCATTTTTCCCTCCTCTCCTTCTGCCTCCTGTGAGCTTGTAAAATAGATGCACTGCAATTCTTTCACGCTGAAACAATAATGGGGGAATACTCCTGAAGAAAAATTTGAGAAATGATACCCCCTCTGCCTATTCTGTCAGCACAGTTTTTATGATGCCTCTGTTTTAAGGAGAACACTGCCATGTTACAGAGTCAGTGTTTCTCAGGTTTAAATATTTCTCCTTCTGTTCCTGGTGGAGCAGACATCATGAGCCTTTATAATCTCTAGGGACTGAATTACAGACATAGATTGTTGGACTCTCAATAGGTAACTGCTTTTATGAGTGATCTCCTAGTCAAGCTGCTTGCAGCGTATGACATCAATCTTATTCTTGCTGTCTTAGTACTTTGATTGTCAGGAATAAAATGAACAATGAAAGCAGTTGTGTGATTTTAATTTCAAACCTAGCATCACTGACGTGTGTGGAACAGGCAGGTTTGCGATTCGTACTTTAGTGAACGAGGGGAGGCGAGTAGCACCTGCTTTTGTAAAACACTCTGGAACACAAGGTAATCCTTGGCCAGCACTCCTCTCAGAGCACAGATTTCATTTCCAGCCAATGCCCTGTAGATGTCACCATTGCCATTTCTGATGGGGAAAAGCACCAGCTTCACCACAAGCTTTTTCAGTCGCTCAGTCGTGTCTGACTTTGCAACCAAATGGACAGCAGCACACCAGGCTTCTCTGTCCATCACCAACTCCCAGAGCTTGCTCAAACTCATGTCATCAAGTCGGCGATGCCACCCAACCATCTCATCCTCTGTCGTCCCCCTCTCCTCCCACCTTTAATCTTTCCCAGCATCAGGGTCTTTTCCAATGAGTTGCCTCTTTGCATCAGGTGGCCAAAGCACTGGAGCTTCAGTTTCAGCATCAATCCTTCCAATGAACATTCAGAGTTGATTTCCTTTAGGATTGACTGGTTTGATCTCCTTTCTGTCCAAGGGAGTCTCAAGAGTCTTTAACAGCACCACAATTTGAAATTATCAGTTCTTTGGTGCTGGATCTTCCTTATGGTTCAACCCCTACATCTATACATGACTACTGGAAAAACCATAGCTTTGACTAGATGGGCCTTTGTCGGCAAAATGATGCCTGTTTTTTATTATACTGTCTAGATTTGTCATAGTTTTTCTTCCAAGGAACAAGCGTCTTTTAATTTCATGGCTGCAGTCACTATACTCAGTGATTTTGGAGTCCACGGTGATGGAGGCCAAACCTGTTGAACCATCTGGTTGTTAAGGAACCAGGGGAGTCTGCTTGTTCTGACCCATTTACAGATGCTCCTCTGAAAGTGCCAAACTCTGGATACTTTCTCATTCTGTATCATTCTCATCTACTGTCTGGTACCTGGTTTTACAGTTCACTCCTTCTTTCAGAAACTCCTCTCTCATTTGGCTTCTTCGAGGAGGGACTCTCCTGTTCGCACTGACCTTTCTCCTCATCGCCTGTGTTTCCTTTCTTTCCCACTCCTTCTCCTTGGGTCCCTACAGAGGCTCTGTCCCGTGTCCTCCTGTACACATGCTCCTGTCAATCACCCTCTTCTAATGTCACTTCTACACAAATGACTCCCAAATCTGCTTTTCTAGAGCTTCCTTTTTCTCTCCTGACATTCAAACTCATGTTTAACTTCCTCATGGAGCCCCTAGCATCACAGAGAACAAAGAATCTTGGAAATCGACAAAGCAGGACTAGCCCAGGTTGAGGGAGGAGATGTTACCTATGGGAGCAGGCTCCTCTGTCCATGGGGTTCTCCAGGCCAAGGATCCTGGAGTGGGTTGTCATTTCCTTCTCTAGGGGATCTTCATGGGTAACTATAATATAAAATAATAAGCTCCTCCCACTTGAAATTCCTGAGAGAACGGGACAGAGAGCACTCCTGGAACATGCGATAGAATTCTCAACAATTTTTCCTGAATTCCAAAGGAACAGATGATAGTATATTTGAGTAATATACGTATTGTGTAAAAGTACATTTTTGGAGGAAAAATGTCCATCCCTACATGGATGCACAAAGTGTGCAGTTCCAGAGAAAATAGTTAAACAGAGAACCCGCCACCTCTTTATAAATATTCCTGAGCCGTAAACACAAGAGTCCTACTTGAGTATAACACTCCTCAGTTTTGTGATTTCCATTTGGGACTTGTTGGGGCCAGGGTGGGGACGGTTTACCTCTTACCACCTGGAGCCTCTTGGACTTGTAAACCCCAATGGACCCCCTAACTGGCTCACAGGCTGGGTCCTGGGGTCCTGGATCCACCCTCTCCTTTGTGTCAGACCCTCCTCCTCACCCTCCCACCCTTTGCCCAGATTATTACTACAAGCAGCTGAGCTTCCTAAGTGTTTTCTCTGCTTGGTGTTCTCTTTCTGCCGTCCATCCCATACTCTGCTTTTATATCACCTGTCCTAAAATGCAGCTGCAAATGTACTCTGTCCAAAACTCTCAGAGCCTCCTGACTGCCTCAAATTGAGCCTCTCTGTACTGTGCTATTTGAATCACCAAACCCTTCTGCCTCATTTCTGGCTACTGACAGTCCAGAAGCTCCACACTTTAGGCAAATCAGACTCTACTCCTGGCAGATCCAGCCTGGTTTGTTCCAGGGCTGTGCCGCCCACTAAGCTGGGCCCCCCATCTCTGCCGTGGAAGCCTGATTTACTCTCGAGGGCCAGTACACAAGCATCCGTCTTCTCTGGATGGCCACGTGGCCCCAGCTGGAGTAATCGCTTCCTGTGGGACCCCTGAGAGCCACATCAATACTCTGTCCTCCAGGGATTCGAACAAGTGTCTTTCCCCTCTGGAATTAGAAGGCAGGGTCTGAGACTGAGTTTTTAAATCTTCCACTTAACCAACAGGTATAGAATTAAACTGAATGGCTAGGATGCACGGTGATGTATATTTGGGGTCAGAGATAATCCAAAGAGTGTATGTGGAGTAAAGAGGTGGGTCTCGCTGTAACTCACTCAGGCCCTGAGGGTCCTGGTACAAATGGACCATGTTCCCAATCCTCCCCTAAATATAAGGCACAGTACAAATCCTCACAGCCTTGAAGGCTGTGTGGAGAGGGAGAGGAAATACCATATCATTCTGGAAAACATGGGCTGGACATGAGTTGATACGGGTTGGACATTGGCTGGACATGGGTTGACTGGACATGGGTTGATATGACATTACTTTGTCTACAAAGGTTCATCTAGTCAAGGCTATAGTTTTTCCAGTTGTCATGTATGGATGTGAGAGTTGGACTATAAAGAAAGCTGAGTGCTGAAGAATTGATGCTTTTGAACTGTGGTGTTGGAGAAGACTCTTGAGAGTCCCTTGGACAGCAAGGAGATCCAACCAGTCCATCCTAAAGGAAATCAGTCCTGAATATTCACTGGAAGGATGATGCTGCAGCTGAAACTCTTAATACTCTGGCCACCTGATGGGAAGAACTGACTCACTGGAAAAGACCCTGACGCTGGGAAAGATTGAGGGCAGGAGGAGAAGGGGACGACAGAGGATGAGATGGTTGGATGGCATCACTGACTCAATGGACAGGGGTTTGAGTAAACTCCAAGAGTTGGTGATGGACAGGGAGGCCTGGCATGCTGCAGTCCATGGGGTCGAAAAGAGTTGGACACGACTGAGCAACTGAACTGAACTGATATGGGTTGATATGGGTTGTATTGTGGCTCCATTGCTTTCTAATTCTATTGTCTTGGGAAGGCTACAGAACCTCCCTGAGCCTCCGTCTCCTCAACTGTCCCATGAAAATAATGTTAACACCAGGCAGGGTTTTGTGAGAGTTAAAATGTTATATGTAAGCTGTCTAGGACACTGGAGATGGTCAATAAACAAGAGTGATGTTACTAAAATGCTTTGTCTTTGACTTTTTGAACTCTATAGAACCTTTCATTAGTGGAGGCAGGGTTGATTAAAACCTACTAACATAAGTGAATTGAAGATGAAACATTAAATATATGAACTACATTAAAAATATGTACACCCCTAACTGAGGCTTCCCTGGTGGCTCAGACGGTAAAGAATTTGCCTGAAATGCAGGAGACCCAGGTTCAATCCCTGGGTCAGGAAGAACCACTGGAGAAGGAAATGGCAAACCCACTCCAGTATTCTTGGCTGGGAAATCCCACGGACAGAGGAACCGCAAAGAGTCTGAGAAGACAGCAACTAACTCTTTCATACTATATACTTTAGGGAAAAGGAGGCTGATGCTTATTAATTTTGATTAAGCTTAGAAAATACACAAATGCTTGACATTAATTTTCATTCTCTGTATGCCTAATAACATTTTCAATAATAAATAAAAAGTATTAAAACCAACATGTCACATTCATAAAGTAAAATGATACAAATTATACAAACCAATATGAAAAAACTGAATAAATATAATAAACCTGATTAAAAATGAAATGAAAATGAATACACTCTCAGATGTAACTTGTAAAATCTGATGCTACGGGGCGAGGCAAGCCGCTTAATACGTTATTAATATTAACAGGACCATCATCTGTGTTGTTTCCTGGATTAGCCACCAGGGGCTGCTAAAGAGTAGTGTTTCTGGGAACCAGGCAGAGAAAGATTTAAAAAAAATAATCTTTCAACATGACCCTGAGAAGTGCAAGTCCCTGAGAATCACACTTATTACTATACCCCCCAGAGGTCTGAGACCGCAGATTTCAGCAAAGCTGTCTGGCTGGTGGTGAGGACCGTGCCCTGCTGGCAGAGTGGAGCTACCTAAAATCAGCATAAATGTGAGGCTGGTGTTGGCACTTAAAGGTGACATCTGAGCATCCCTGGACGCTGGGCTCAGACTGAAACACAGCTGACAATGCTCACAGCCGCTGTGCCATGAGCTGTGAAGCACAGGGCAGAAATGGAAGATTCTTATCTAGGCTTCCTTTTTCTAGTGACTTCCCATCCTTAAGGGAATCAGCACATTCTGGAAAAAATACATAGCCCCAGCTGAATAGCTGGACTAGAAAACTGCTTCTATTCTTAAAGGACACGCCAAGTCAAATCCTTTATATACATAAAATGAAATCAGAGGGGTCTGTTCTGTGCTTTCACTGTACATTTCTCACCTGTCTTACTCATCCCGCTTGAGAGTAAAATATTTGTCAGATTTCCTTGTCCTCAAAAAGGATGCTTTACTGAATACTGTTCAAAGTACCTTTGCCCATTAATTCATGACATTCTCTCTATAACCTTGTGAAGAGTTATTAACGATCCTATTTGCAACTGAGGAAACTTTGAGACTCAAAGATGACTGGTCAGAGGGGACTTGGCGTAGGGCAAGGATGTATTAATTTCCCATGGGTGATGCTGACAGGGCTCCTAGACGGACAGTAACTTGCTCAAGTCTTGAGGGGGATGAAGGCGTTGGTGGGACTGACCCCTTACCAGCACGGTATCCTCACTCTACCATGCCAGGCTTTGTAGACAAAATGCTACACACGGAAAAGATACAGGTGTGGCGCTCCAGCAGGGTCTTTAGGAAGAAGAGCAGAAAGAGCTTGTTTTTTCAGGCTGGCTATAGTGGTCATGCTTTGCATAGCTATAGTAAGCTGGGCTGTGACCATGTCTCACATATAAAAATAATAATAACGCATCAGCTTCCCGCAGTAGGATACAGGGAACACGTCAGGGTCACGATATCTTGTAACCGAGGGCTCTGTCACCCACACTTCCTGGCTTGCCTGGCTCTTATTTCCCTGAGTTCTCCACCCCAGTCACAAACTCTCAAATCAATCACCTTAAACCACATGGAGCAAATTCAGCCTATGTGGAAGCCGCTTATGTTCAATTACAGACCAAAAAAAAAAAAAAAACCTCCGTTGTTTCTTCTGGAGCTTATCTGGAGAAAGAGTTGTGATCAGGACAGAGAAAAGGACACACTGGGTGGGAGGGGAAATGCCAGGGTCATCAGGAGGCCTGCCTGGAGTCGCTGGTTGTGATTTACTGAAAAGAGAATGAAATTCAGGCCCACCATCTAGCTTGCTGAAATGTCAAGCTGAGTGTGGCTCCAGCCAGTAGGGGGCTCTGATGGACATGCCTGCAAATCACCTGCCAGCCCTTTGGGATCTCCGACGGAAGGGCCATGTGGATGCTACAGAGAAGTACAACTAGTGGCCCCTGGACCAACAGGAATTCTCCTGGGGCCCAGAAATGCACCGTTACAGGGAACTGACCCTGAATCTCAACACAGAAAACTCTTTTTCTCTGCCATGATGCCATGAGTGGGGTCTAAAATCTCCAACTTGAAAACACACAGCATGTTAGAAAACAAAAAAAAAATGAAAGTGTTAGTCGCTCAGTCATACCTGACTGTTTGCGACCCCATGGACTGTAGCCTCTGTCCATGGGATTCTCCAGGCAAGAATCCTGGAGTGGGTAGCCATTCCCTTCTCCAGGGGAATCTTCCTGATCCAGGGATAGAACTTGGGTCTCCCGCATTTCAGGCCGATTTCTGACCGTGTGAGCCACAGGGCAGCCCTCACAGTGCGTGTGACCAATGTGTTAAGTTGGTGTCTGCTGGCAAATCAATCCACAGCAAATCTTTATCAAGGATTTGCTACGACACTGCGTGATGCATAGAAGCAACACAGCGGCCAGAGTAACACAGTACATGTCATCACCGAACTGCAACGCACAGCCCTGATTTCCTCTCTTTATTAAAGACCTGACAGTCAGTGGAAAACATATATCCAGCCAAAGAATAGAAAATACAACTCTCTCTAATAAGAAAACTGCTCAGTATTTAACATGGCAAGTCCAGCCCCTTTAGTGCCTCAAAAACGTGTCTGTAATTTTAATTCTTACAGGGTGGGAACACAGTCATTTCGGTTCTTCAAGGCTGACCCCAGAGGTACCAGACCAGAAGGGAAGACATAACATTCAAATTGGCCATTGATTGCTGGTGTTAACATTTTGACAAGGGAGGAAAAGGAAACTATTGATAAAACTGAAATCTGTTCATCTTGTCTTTGATCACAACTATACACTGGGAATTAGCTCCTTGGGCGAAAAGCTTTAAGCAAAAACAGGAAACAAGCATTAAACAGGGCAGCTGAGGCTTCTATACTAGGAGGGACAAGAGAGGCTGCAGGCTGCCATAAAAGGTCGGAGTCCTCAGCACTTTAAGGTTCAGATAATAAGGAAAACCAGTGGACATGGTGTTGGTTAATATTCTTCTGATTTTTCTTCTTTAAACTAGCTAGAAATTTAGTTAGTTCATTTTCCTGGTTGGGGGACATTTCTATAGCACTTTTACTTTCATTTATAGATCCCAGGAGGTCCATACATGAAATTAATGCCTTATAGGTTATTGATATGGTAACTCATAGTGTTTAAACTTCAAAGGTAAAGGTTTCAAGTTCTCCCCCAAATGCTCCTTGGTCACCCCGGGATGGAGCAAGAATGTACAAAGTCAGACTCAGGCTCCCACCGCCTCCCTCCTACACTGAGAGACAGGGAGGCCGAACCATGTTTGGTGAACGTTACCAGACGGTACCAAGGGCTTCCCAGGTGGTGGTAGTGGTAAGGCATCCACTTGCCAATGCAGGAAACGCAAGAGACGTGGGTTTGATCCATGGGTCAGGAAGAGTCCCTGGAGAAGGAAATGGCAACCCACTCCAGTATTCTTGCCTGGGACATTTCATGGACAGAGGAGCCTGGTGGGCTACAATCCACGGGGTCACAAAAGACAACAACAAACCAAGTCTGATAACACACCCAGCATCCGGACGAGCCCAGGAGGCTCTGGACTCTTAGGCTGAGGAACCCAAGGCCTCTCTGCATTGTCAGAAGAAACAAGGGGTCAGGGGACACCCCCTCCCCACGCTGCCCCCTGCACACTGTGAGCGTGGCCCGGAGGAGAGGCCCCAGGCTCTGCAGCTTCCAGGTCCCCTAAAGGGCCACAGTAGCCCACTCTGCTGCACTGGCTTGCTCTGTGCTCAGAGGCACAGATGTCTCAGAACCTGGCCACCTCGGGTCCAAAATGCAAACCACCACATGCCCCATTCTCACCTTCCAAACCTCCCTTTATACCTTTCCTTTTTTTCTTTCCTTTGGAGAAGGCAATGGCAACCCACTCCAGTACTCTTGCCTGGAAAATCCCATGGACAAGAGGGGCCTGGTAGGCTACAGTTCATGGGGTTGCAAAGAGTTGGACACGACTGAGCGACTTCACTTTCACTTTTTCACTTTTCTTTTTTTTAATGTAATTTTCCCTTTTGGAATCAAGGTTATGAATCTGTCTTCCCAGACTAACGTCTTTCACACACAAGTCTCAATTCGGCTCCCAAAACATCCCACGATGCTGGCCGAGACACCACAGCACCTGAAAATCAAACCATCTCTAACCCCAAACCCGAATTAAAGCTCGCACACTAAGAACCATCCCCGCCACTGCCCTCCGCTTCCACATCCACCAGGCGTGGCCTACCTTCCCGAAGAAGAGCTGCGTGGCCACAGCGAGCGCCTGGAAGCCGCGGACGGCGGTCCTCAGCTCCGCCCGCGCGAGCCCCAGCTGCCGGGCCTGCTGCTCGTAGCGCTCCTTCAGCCGCTGCGCCAGCAGCCGCTCCGCCTCACGGGCCTGCGGGTCCGGCTTCGGGGAGAACCCGTTGCGGGGGGCCGTGGTCCTCTGCTTGGGGTACCCTAGGAAGCAAGGAGGGTCACCTGTGAGAAAACAGCCCAGATGTGACCAGTGCTCCTCATGACACAAAGATGCCAGCAAGGGGCTGAGAAGGAACGGCCCACTGTGTGTCAAAGTGTTAAAAGGAAAAAAACAAGGACTGTGAAGTACAAGGTTTCACGCTTGGAAGCAGAGAAACAGATAGAATTGCCCAATTCCGCCCAGCTGCCTACATTTCTTCCCGGTCTACTTAGAGAGACTTGGAGCAGTTGGCTTTTTTTTTTTTTTTTTTTTTTAACCTTCAAGGGGATTCCCTTGGAAAGCATCTAAAGGGAAATCACTCAATCCAGGTTGAAGCCAGACTTAAAACCTAGCAACTCTTTCACTGACGGGCTTCCCCGGTGGCTCAGCGGTCAAGAATCCAGCAGGGCAGGAGATGTGAGTTTGATCCTTGGGTCAGCAAGATTCCCCTGAAGGAGGAAATGGCAAGCCCCTTCAGTATTCTTGCCTGAAGAATCCCGTGGACAGAGGAGCCTGGCGGGCTACAGTCCATGGGGTGGCAAAGGAACAGACATGCCTGCAGCAACTGAGCACGCACGCATACATGCGTCAAGCACCTGTTCAGTCAATGACATGCGGGAGGCCCAGTGGACTTGCAAAGAAATGAGGCCCTGCCCTTGCCCATGGGCAAGTCAGCGTCAGCATCTGGGCTCTGGGTTCTCTGATTCCTCGCCAGGCATCTCAACACCTAAGGACACTTGCTGACCCACTCTGCAGCATCTCTGACTGAACTCACAGGTTTGGGGGCACACCTGAACCTAGAACATTCTCCCATTCCCCCAGTCTCGTCCCAATCACATCCCCTGGTTGCATTACTCTGAGTAGGGGCACATAGAATCTATGGTGATCCCAGCGACCACTGGCGACTCAGAGCAAAGAAGCCAGTCAGCTTCTGTTCTTACAGATGAATGCAAGCAGTTTGCGTGCAAAGGCTGAGCGCCAGGATGAACACGGGCCTTCAAAATGCAAAGAGAACATGAAAAATTCATCTGCAGTCATCTGGTCACTATCCAGAGGATTCTAATGGATGGAAAAGCATGCTCCAGTCCTGAAGCTGGAAGCTCAACGGACATGACAAGCAAACACTGCAGCCTTGGGACCTGCATGTTTACAATCTCAGAGAAGGCCCACGACCTTAACACTTGTAAACAAGAGGGAGAAGAACGGAAGAACACAACTTTGATAGCCCTCCAGCTTAAGGAAAAGCACTTCATGAGTTTGGTCCACCTCCCAACAGACAGGAAGTCTGTTTCTTGCAGGCTGGCACCAGCATGACACCCCAGGGAGCACAAGTGCTGAGTTCTCTGTCGTCTTAGACAGGCTTTATTTTTCTTAAACTGATCTAAATTTATTTCAGAAAAAAATGCGCCCAGTAGCACACTACTTTCTACTCACCACTGGCACTTGTCTGTCTGGAGATGGCTAGTGCTGGGGAGAGTGGACAGCATGAGAGCAGGACATTTCCTTCCGGCCAGTGTGGAGCATGGGTAAGGGCAGGAATTACTGGGTTGGCCAAAAAGTTCGATCTATGGAAAAACTCAAACGAACATTTTGGCCAAACCGCCCAATCATAAATAAGTATTCCAGAGAGAAGAAGGGCCTCTCAGGTGGCTCAGGGTTAAAGAACCCTCCTGCCAATGGAGGAGACACAAGAGATGATCCCTGGGTTGGAAAGATGCCCTGGAGAAGGAAATGGCAACCCATTCCAGTATTCTTGCCTGGGGAATCCCACGGACCGAGGAGCCTGGTGGGTTTAGTCCATGCGGTTGCAAAGAGTTGGACACGACTGAGAGACTAAGCATACACACTAGAAAGAAGAGGGTTACCTTTCCCATTCCAAGGAAAGAGCAGATTATTTTCTATTTTGATGTACAGAAAATAGGAGGAAAAAAAAAAAGATGTTACAGCCAGAGTTTCCCAAGCCAACTATAAGAATTGGTTATGATAACACACTCTTTAGACAAAAATTTATGCAAAATAGTCTCAACTTTGGGACATTTATTATCATTTATTATTTACAAGAAGTATGAGTGTTATTTATCAAAGTAAATCTAAATGTCTCCTTCCTCCAAGGGTGAAAAATCTTGGCTTAATGGTGTTATAACAATTGCTTAATTTTTATATCAAAAATTATAGTTACATCTGGCTTCCCTGGTAGCTCAGTTGGTAAAGAATCTGCCTGCAACGCAGGAGACCCCAGTTTGATCCCTGGGTCAGGAAGATCCACTGGAGAAGGGATAGGCTATCCACTCCAATATTCTTAGGCTTCCCTTGTGGCTCAGCCGGTAAAGAATCTACCAGTGTGGCAGACCTGCGTTCGATCCCTGGGTTGGGAAGATCCCCTGGAGAAGGGAAAGGCTACCCACTCCAGTATTCTGGCCTGGAGAATTCCATGGACTGTATAATCCATGGGGTCGCAAAGAGTCGGACACGACTGAGCGACTTTCACTGGTGAAGATGGAGTAAGAAAGGAGTAGATTTATCTTCTCATCTGAAATGACCCAAAACACTTGACCAAAATATGTGTCAGTGGGTTTCAAGACATTATATTAGGCAATGAAGCACGAGGAACCAAAGACTCCAAAACACACGAGACGACCCCTACCACCCCCAGGGATGCCTGAGCCTGCTCTCTGGGTGGTCTTCCAGGCTGTGGCACAGAGAGTCAGGAAGCCCAGGGTGGGTCTGGTAGTCTTCCCAACTTGGCACGGTGGAGCTGGGGGCTCAGGAAGTTCAAGGGTCAGTGGTTACAGGGCAGAGTAGCTGAGAGGACAGCTCCACAGAGACACAGGGTGACACAGAAGGGCCTCTCGAGTTTCTGGACAACTTACATCAGTGCAGCAGGTGAGGACAGTGTCCAGAGCCAGGGAGTGGATTCTACCCAGGACTAGCAGGAACACTACCGGGAGCTCACAGAAGGCCAGGATCAATTCCTATGCCCTCCGCAATTCCCAGGGCATCAGAACACCTGGAAGGCTCATATCATGGTGCTCTGCTGAAACCAGTCCTGGACTAACTGCTGGTCAGGATCTGTTTAACAAAGCTAATGAGAAAGATCCAAGATGATCAAGCTCTTTCCAAGTCACATAGTTTTACCCAATAACAAAGCTTAAGAATATTTATAGAATTAAAAAAAAAAATCCAACAAGGAAAAATTTACAATGTCAGTCATCTAAAAAAATTCTCAGGCATGTAAATAAGCAGGGATGTACAAGTCATGATGAAGAGGGGATGCAATTAACTGAAGTCAGCCAAGAAAAGCACCAGCAATTAACAGTTATTATAACTATATTCCATATATCAAGAGGCTGGAGGAAAGACTGAGTACATCAAATAGAAACAAAGATAAAAAGAGACTTAAATAAAAATTCTAGAGATTAACAATTCAAATGTCTGAGATAAAAATACACTGGATGGCATTAAGATTAGACACTGCATATGAAAAGATTAATGGCATGGATTTGCACAGCAGCATTACTCATAGTAGCCAAAAGCTGGAAACAAATGCCCATCAACCAATGAGTGGATAAACGATGACACATTCACATGGTGTACTATTATTCAGCCCAAACCAGGAACGAAACACTGATCCAGGAAGGAAATACTACTGATCCTCACTTTGACATGGATGAACCTCAAAAACGTGCGAAGTGAAAACAACTGACGAAGAAAGCCACACAGAATATGATTCTACTTACACGAAATGTCCAGAATAAGCAAGTCCATGAAACAAAATAGACTAGTGGTTGTCAGCGGCTGGGGAGCATGGGTAGTGAGCTCATGGGTATGGGTTTCTTTTGAGGCTAAAAGAAAATGCTCTGGAAGTAGTGGTGATTGCTGCACAATTTTGTGAATATATTAAAACCACTGAATTGTACACTTTAAAAGAGTAGAATTCACAATATGCAAATTACTAAAGAAGCAGCTGAGGCTCGGAGAAATTCTGTTATTTGCCCCAGTTCATACATCATGTGAGCCACCAAGCCAGGATTTGAACTCAGTTTGGTCTATTTTCCTGGGCCAAACTGCTTGGCAACATTTAGAATTTGCAGAAGAGTTTCTAGTGAAGACAACTCCATGCAAGCATTTCCAAAAGCTGGAAGAAAACCAGCAGGAATAGGTGTCACAGAGTTAAGGGAAAGAAAATTTCAGGAAAGGAGTGATCAGTAACGCCAAAGGCCACAGAGATAAGGACCAGGACGTGTCACTTAGACTTAATAACCAGGAGGTCATGAGAGGCCTTTGCAGGATTTGGGGGGAGGGAAGGCAGTGGAATAGGGAGGGGGTCGCTAGCTGGCAGGAATGGGAGAAGTCATCTGTAGGCAAGGGACAGAGACGAGAATCACAAGATGCCTCTTCCCCAAGCCTGGCTGCAAAGGTGGGGAGAGAAATGGGTCAAGACGATCCTCAGGGAAGTTCCAGAGCAGCAGGGGAGGGAAACACACCTGGACTTCAGCTGCCACTCCTCAATCACATGACAGTTGAGGGTTCAAGGCTTGACAGAGGCACCACCGACCAGTGCAGCTCGGCTTATTTGATGTTCAATAATCTGAAGAAAGGGGAGTTGCCCTGAGAGAGGGATGGAGGAGGCAAGGAGAGGAGGCTGGGGACAGGAATGCTGTACTCCCAGACCTGTCCACTCTCATTATATAGGTTTCTCTTCACCAGAGCTGGCTTGACATTCTCCTGTGGTAGCCCAGACCCCAATGCTTCTGCTCCTCTGCACACATATGCAGATGCTTTGAGCTGTTCATGTTCTCCCAAAATTCATGTGCTAATCCCTAATCTCCTCTGGGGAAAGCATTTAGGTCATGAGGGTGAGGCTTCCACGAATGGGATTAGTGGCCTCATGAGAAGAGACACCAGAGAGATGACCTCGTTTTCCCCACATGCTGAGAAAGCAAGATTTACCAAGACAGCCCTTGTTGTGTGGAGTATCAGACAAGTCTCAACAAATTTGAAAGGACTAAAATCATCCACCTTTGGCCACCCAATGCGAAGAACTGACTCACTGGAAAAGACCCTGATGATGGGAAAGATTGAAGGCAGGAGAAGGGGACGACGGAGGATGAGAAGGTTGGATGGCATTACTGACTCGACAGACATGAGTTTGAGTAAGTTCCAGGAGTTGGTGCTGGACAGGGAAGCCTGGCGTGCTGCAGTCCATGGGGTCACAAAGAGTTGGACACCACTGAGCAACTGATCAGCACTGAACTGAACAAATCATCCAAAGTATGTTCTCCAGACACAATGGAATTAAATTAGAAATACAATCAGAGAGACCTCTGGAAAGTCCTAAATATCTGCAAACTAAAAACAATGCTGCTAAATAATCATGGGGAAAGAAGAAATCAGAAAAGGAAACCTGAAAATATTTTGAACTCAATGAAGATGAAAACCCAATATATCAAAATATGTGAATTACAGCTAACATAGTATATGAAGGGACATTTACTGTATTAAATGCACATTAGAAAAGCAGAAAGACTTCAAATTAATGACACTCGCTAATTAAACTCAACGTCAGCAGAAGAGATAATAATGATCACAGAAGAAATCTACTGAGAATCAAGTCATATTTTATACTACATACAAAACAAATTAAATGGATCATAGATGTAAATATAAAATCTATATGTATTTTAGAATAAAATATAGGAGAAAATATTTATGAACTTGGGTTATGTAAAGATTTTTAAAGATAATACTAAAAATATGGTCCATAAAAGAAAAAATCATGAATTGGACTTCGTGAACATTAAGAACTTCTAATCTTCAAAAGACATTGTTAGGGGAGTGCAAAACAACACACAAATTGTGGAGAAAAGAAAACTGCAGATCACATACCTGAAAAAATTGTGACCAGAATATATAGAAATCCTCAAAATTCAATAAAAAAAACACTTCCAATTGAAATGGCAAAAGATTGGAATATTTTATGGAAGAATACACACAGATGTCAAATAAATGTAAAAAAGATGTTCAACATTTTAATGTCATTAGTTGCCAGGCAAATGCAAATTAAAACCATGAGATACTGCCATGTACCTATTATAATGTTTATTATCTAAAAGACTGACCATACCAAGGGTTGGCAAGGACATGGAGAACTGGATCTCTTGGACATCACTGACGGGAATATAAAATGGTACAACTACCTTGGAAAACAGATTGGAAAACTTTTAAACAGATTTAAAAGTTAAACACATAGCTATCATATGACTTAGGCATTCCACTCTTAGCTATTTGCCAAGAAAAATGAAAGCAGAGGTCTATACCAAGGCTTGTACAAATGTGCGTGGTAGCTTCATTTATAATAGCCAAATCCCTGGGGGAAATCTCCAAAGTGTCTCAGTAGGTAAATGGATAAATTGTGGTACTTACACAGTGGAGTTCTATTCGCTGATAAAAAGGAATGGACTACTGCTTCAGTAGATCTGAACCCCTTCCCTTCCTTCCTCTCCTTTCCTCTGTTTTCTTTTTCCTTTC
The DNA here is from genome assembly GCF_016772045.2 of Ovis aries. Taxonomy (NCBI): domain Eukaryota; kingdom Metazoa; phylum Chordata; class Mammalia; order Artiodactyla; family Bovidae; genus Ovis; species Ovis aries. The sequence continues at coordinate 31,416,945 of NC_056063.1, forward strand.
TCCCCTCTCTTTGCCTTCATTGACATGGATTTAAATTTTTTAAGCCCTCATTTCAACCTTTCCCTGCATATGTCTTGTTGGAAGTTTACAGGAACATCCTGACTTTACCCACATGGACAGCTGCAAGAGCAAAGGATTCCCACACCATAAAGTTTCCAACAACTAACCACACTCCTCCCTCAACTTGCCTTTAAAAGTGCTTTGCTGAAATCCTTTGAGCAGTTCTGGGTTTTCAGAGCACAAACTACCAGTCTCCTTGCAGGCTCTGCAATGAACCTTTTTCTGCTCCAAACTCCGACGTTTCAGTTTGTTCTCCCTCCTGTGCATCAGGCACACAAATCTGCCTTTGGTAACAGGCTCTGTCTCCTGACCCTCTTCATGTGTGACTTTGGATTACTTCCTATACATTTTAAAAATTTACTGGAAACATTATTAATAAGGTCATTATTTGACAAGGTTTCTGGTTCATAGCGCAACAAGTAAGAGTGCAGTTCAAAGTGGGATTCGAAGTGCTTGTGTTGAAACAAAGGCTCTGCTATTTATTTCCTGTGACTTTTGGGCAAGTTAATGAAAATCTATGAAGTTCAATTTCCTCACATACAAACGAAGAGGCAATATCGTACCCATCTCCCAGTTACTGTGGGCATTACATAAATGAATTCATTTAAAGACCCAAGGACAGTACCTGGTATACAGTAAGAACTCAAACTTAAGCTGCTATTATTGCTACTATTTTTGTGCTTAAAGGTTATATTGCATTCTGCTCTACAAAGAGGCTGATGTCTTACAACATGAATTTCCATAATAGGTAATTTTCAACTTTCACGACATTATATAGCTTGTTCATATAAGTATGTAAATAAATAACATAACAAGTGTTTGATATCCACGGTTCATCTTTTTCTCCTCTTTTTGGAAAAATATTATCTCTTGAGGTAAGATCTCCAAAATCTGTTTTCCAATTATAAATTATCTCAGGTGCTGTTGGAATAGCAGATACTCCTACACAGAGAAGATCCTACCCTCTAAATGCAGCATTAATAACATTTTTTTAAAGACAAAATGATGCCAACAGCTGGTTCATTTCAGCTGGAGTCAGAACACAGCCGTACACGAACGTCAAGCCCTGGAACAGTCACGCGTACCACGTGGGCTGGCATCACTCCACTAATGACATTTGAACAAAATGCATTCCAAGTTCAAGTCTCCTCAGATAACATAGTTCACATTTCTTAAATACCTGGTGAGTGGAGCTTGGTGCTCGAAGCCGCTGTCCTCTTAGGAGATGAAACTGCAGGTTTATTGGCATCTTGCTCTTTTTGTACTTCTTTCTTGGCTCCTATAAATAATTTAAAAAGAGAGAAAGAAACAAAAGAGAGCTCATTACAATCAAAACGGTTAACACAAATTGTTTGTGGAAAGGGAGGCTTAACAAAAGGCGCACAGAACAAAATAATATTTGGGTGATTTGTTGCTATAGTCACCACCTCCTGTGCTTCAGGAATGACACGCTTGTTTATAGCAAAGGGAATTTTGTTACGAGCAGTCAGAGGAATAAGTACACTGCTGTCTCTGACATGATGAAAACCGCCCCTGTCTCTGGGGGTCACCGCACCCCAAAGGCCCTTACAAACTATGTGGGAATTAAAATTCACTGTCCTCAGCCACTAACTCAGTCGGCCTGTCTCCTTGCCAAAACAAATTTTCAGAAGATGGAGAAGGAAGCTGTAGCCGAATCTAACTGCTAATGATTCCAGCATCATGAGAGCTGAGCCTCCGGGGACTTGGTCTGCCTCTAATTAATTTCCACGCAGCTGGTCTGCAGAGGTGACCTGGAGAGCCTCCGAGTTCTGTCTCTGCTGCAGCTGAGCCTTTGTGGGACCAGATGGCAGAGGCGGCTGCAGCAGCTCGGGACATCTTGAACTTGGGCTCAATCTAAGAACGGGCACTCGGGACATGGCCCCATTTCTCCCTGGTATGCTGGGCACAGACCCTCACCTCACATCCCCTTCATCAGAAAGTCAAAGAATGATGGATGGAAGATCAGAGAAGTAACACCAACCTGGGCGAACCTAGACCTCTCTCCACCTCAAGACCATTTATTATGCCATTTCAAAAATAAACCCTGGGCTTTCCTGGTGGCTCAGTGGTAAAGAATCCAACTACCAGTGCAGGAGACAAGGGTTTGATCTCCATCTGGGAAGGTCCCATGTGCTAAGCCCACGCACCACAACGACTGAAGCCTGTGCACCTCGGGCCCATGCTCAGAAGCAAGAGAAGACATCTCAATGAGAAGCTCATGCACTGCAGTGAAGAGTGGCCCTGCTCGCTGCGACTAGAGATAGCCCACACACAGCAGCAAAGACCCAGCACAGCCAAAAATAATAAATAAATAAATTTTTTAAAAACCCCAAACACTGTGATTAAAAAAATAAACAAACCCTAGTGATGGTGATGGTCCCTTGGAAGCAGAATACAAACTTCCCTCTTCACTCCCGGCCCCACCTTGTTACTCCCCCTTCAGAGGTAACTGCTGCTAGCAGTTTGCATTTATTCTTCCAAACATTATTCTAGTTATTTATAAACATACCTACACAAACACATACATGGCTATTAATTAATTAAATGAATCGCATACTGCGATTTCTTTTTACCTACCCACACTTTTCAAGATCCTTTTCATATCAGCACATTTATAGATCTTTTAAACATGTCACATCATATTAAGGGGCAAAGAAACACTATAATTTACCCATCCTCCAGTGATGAGCATTTAGAGTGTTTGCAAGCGTCAGCTATTAAAAAAGATAAATGTGCTATGTAAACAGTTTTCTACTTGTTTCTTTGTAAGCATGTATTGGCCTCTTTACAGAATAAATGCACTGATACGCTTTTGCCAGATTAAGAGTCTGCTCATTTGCAGTATCGCCAGACATAGCCCAGTTGTCCTCCACCCAAAGCTGCTAATTGACATTCCCAACCAAATGTGGGAGACCAGTTCTTTGTACACGTCCCATGCCCCACTGACACTGAAGTCTCCGTCTTTTTGATTTTTTGCCAAATGCTTGGAATCTTTTAAAATTGGTCATATGCATTTGAAAATTGCCTCATTAAACCCTTCACCCATTTTTCTTATTGATGTGTAAGAATTCTTCATTTATCCTAGATATTAATCCTTTGCCTTTTCCACGTTTTACTTTTTACAACTTATTTATAGTACCTTTTGTTGTACTGTATTTTAAAATTTTCAATATGTCCAAATATGTCAACTTTCCCTTACAGCTTTAAAAGCACTGTTTGAGATTATTTATATGCATGTGTGTATGCAAGCGTATGCACGTGTGTGTGTGTGTGTGCATGCACCCATACACATGATTGGGGAGTCATTTCCGGGCTCTGCAGAGAAAGGCAGGTATTTGCAACCAACCTCTCTCTACTTTTCTGACCTGACTGAGCTCCTGCTTCTCCTGACCCAGTTGGGCCTGTTTCGCCCCCTCCCTCCATGTCCACTTGCCTCCTGCTCTTCCTCCTACACCTTGCTGGTGCTCAAGCTTGCTGAACTTCCTCCCATTGCAGGCACATTCTCTTGAGTGCACATTCCTTCTGCATGGAATGTGCCTCCACGAGCCTTGAGCTCGGTTCACTCACCTGCTCATTCAGGTCCTGGCACAGCCAACAGTCTCCAGGGAGGCAGTGCCTGGCACAAAAGGTAAAACAGCCATCCTGCCACCTGACACCCTCCCCTTACCTGCTTCATTCTTCTTTGCATCACTTAGCACCATCCAAAACAGATCCACGAATCTATCTGCTTACTGTCTACCTTCCCCACTAGAATATAAACTTCAGCCAGATAATGCATCCTGCCCTGGACAGCACGGCCATTCAGTCAATGCCCACTGTCCCCTCCATTTCCTATTGGGATCTTTTCAAGACAGCTCAATCCAAGGTATTTAGGGGCTACAGGAGGCTGGACCCTCGGGGGACCTGAAAGCCCAGCCCCCATGCCACTCCACTGAAGCCACACCCACCCCAAGGAGGATCCAATTTGTGGCTCATCTCACTCTCCCTCCCTCTGCTCAGATCTTAGGTTTCAAGTAACACAGAAAGTCACCCAGACTCCTGGGAGCTCAGAAGGAAAGTGTTAAAGGCCAAAGTGTGAGCTAAACACAACACTTTGAAGGGAAACAAAACATAAATATTTATTCAGAGTTTCAATACTTTTCATCCAGCCTTCATGGAATGCTCTCTGGCAGCTTCTATCAAAAATTTAAACATTGATAGACTTGACTCAGCAATTCTGCTTCAACAGATCTCTCTTTGGAATACAAGTGTGAAAAGATGTATGTTCAAAGACACTTCATACATCATTCACAATGATAAAGACATGAAAATAACCAAAATGCACATGGGGAATAAACTATAGTTAAATAAACTCTCGTATGTTCATATGAGGTAGCACTATGCCACCAATAAAAACAATGAGACTGCTTTATAGTATACTGGCATGGAAAGATGTTCACGAGAAATAAATTAAAAAGCTATCTGTTGAATAGTATGCACAGTATTATCCCATTTTTAATACACAGAGATATTATCTATATTACAGCTGTAAATGGGACATCCTCATAGCTCAAACAGTAAAGAATCTGCCTGCAATGCAGGAGACCAGGGTTCATTCCCTGGATTGGGAAAATCCTCTGGAGAAGGGTATGGCAATCCACTCCAATATTCTTGTCTGGAGAATCCCATGGACAGAGAAGCCTGGGGTGCTACAGTCCATGGGGTCGCAAAGAGTCAGACACGCCTGAGCAACTAACACACACAGCTGTAAATATATAAAAATTTCTGAAAGACTGTTCCCTAGTTTTGTTGTGGTTGTTTAGTCACTAAGTCATGCTCAACACTTTGACCCCATGGACTGCAGCACACCAGACGTCCCTGTCCTCCACTATGTCTGGGAGTTTGCTCAAATTCATGTCCATCGAGTTGGTGATGCTATCCAACCTACTCATCCTCTGTTGTCCCCTTCTTCTTTCGCCTTCAATCTTTCCCAGCATCAGGTTCTTTTCCAATGAGTCAGCTCTTTGCATCAGGTGTCCAAAGTACTGGAGCTTCAGCAACAGTCCTTTCAATGAATATTCAGGGTTGATTTCTTTAGGATTGACTGGTTTTATCTCCTTGTAGTCCAAGGGACTCTCAGGAGTCTTCTCTAACACCACAATTCGAATGCATCACCTTCTTTGGTGCTGAGCCCTCTCTATGGTCCAACTCTCACATCCGTACATGACTACTGGAAAAACCATAGCTTTGACTAGACAGACCTTTGTCAGCAAGTGATGGCTCTGCTTTTTAATGCACTGTCTAGGTTTGTCATTGTTTTTTTTTTCCTAAGAGCAACAGTCTTTTAATTTCATGGCTGCAGTCATTGTGCACAGTGATTTAAGAGCCCAAGAAAATAAAATCTGTCACTGCTTTCACTTTTTCCCTTTCATGAAGTGATGGAACCAAATACCATGATCTTAGTTTTCTGAATATTGAGTTTTAAGCCAGGTTAAAATATTACTAGTTTTAAAATATTTTTGATAATGGATACTACTTCTGAGCAGTAGGATCAAGGGAATTTTACTTTTTGTTCTCATGTGCTTCTGCATTATTTCCACTTTTAATGAAGATCTCATACATTGTTTTTATAATAAATATCAAAAGCTATGAAACCAAAAACAAAATGAAAATAATTTGTCTGCTCTATGAAGAAATAAGGAAAGCAACCAGCTGAGTACAAACAATTCCACAAGCATAACTTTGATCGAAAGTTTCATGATCCTGTCCCTGTAGGAACACAGAGCTGCCGAGAAAATTCCTCTGTGGTTCAGGGAACTCTTGATGGCACAGAAAATTAGGGCAATTAGTCAAGAATACAGTGGCTTTTCCAATTTTCTTGCAATCTGGACTCAGAGTAAATAATTTTTAAGTACACTGTAAACTTTCTTTTTACTCTGGAAGATCCCAGAGTACCTACTGAAATGGAGCAGGACCCTGTGGTCTTTGCCCCCGCATCCCATCCCCTGCCCCATGTCCTCTGCCTGTCTTCTGTCTGTGGAAAAACTTTGGCCAAAGAGTAAGTTTAATCAGAGAAGTGAGAACATGCAGAAACAGAGGAAAACAGTCACAGGAGACCAAATAATGATAGTTTAGTCTGTAGGCATAGCCAAGGACCTTTAGGACCTTCTCAAGAGCCATAGATAAGATTCTGAGCCATGTGCCGTGAGCTGTCTCATAGGTACTGAAACCCCCACCAGGTGGAGGCCAACTGCATAATGACTAGACTGTAGCCATGACATAAGCTGTAACAATTCTGAGAACCGGCCTCAAGGAAATGGGAGCATGCTGGCCCTGGAACTGAAGGCTAATTGCACTTAAAACAAGATGACGCTGGTCAGACCCCCAGTGACCAATTTCAAGATGACTGTCAGAGCTGACTGTGCTGTTTCTGCCTGCAGCCCCCCCCTCCATCTATAAAGGCTCTTGCCCCCTGGTTGGACTTTGGACAGGCATCTGCCTTCCCACCCCTCAACTCTGCCCCACTCTGCCCCTTACCCCACACAGCTGTGTGTATGCAAAGTCCAGAACCCTGTCACTGCAGCTCTTGCAGAGGGGGTGCGGTTTGCAGAAGAAGGCGGCAGTGGGGAAAGAAATGCTGGTCTCCCTCCAGTCTCAGAGGAGAGTTTCATTTGAAACTGACAGTCACTGACAACAGTCACCTACTTCCAGACACTCCCTAAAGCGTTTCACCATAAACAGATCAGCAAACAGCCTCCCAAAGGCTTGGGTAGAAAGGAGCTCCCTGGCAAAGCTCCTGGACACTGCTCCTTGGTAGAGGAAAGACGAGCATGTGAGCTCAGCTTCTGGACACGGGCCTTCCATGTGCAAGACTCCACCACGTGCTGCTCCAAGACCCACCTTGTGTTTTCTTACAACCTGCTCATCACGGACGCTTAACGTCAAGTCCACCTGAGCCCAGGACCAGAGCCCCCCAATCCAAGACCGGTGGAGGAGCACGAGGCTGTGCTCCTAAAAATGTGATGACGAATGACAATGTTTAATTCAGAATCCTCAGGGAGCACATCAAAATGAAAAGAAAAATTCGATTACAGATAATGGTTAGAAAAACGCTCTATATATTTTTTCATAAAAAGAAAAACATTACATATATATATATATTTTAATAAAATGAGCACATCAAGAAAAAAAAATCAAAGGGAATTTTCACAGGCTCCTAACCTCACACATAATGGGCCACCAATCCCTGAAAATAAATCTCAGTAGAAGTAAGAAAAGATAAGAAACAAAAAGGATAAAGAAACATGCACAGCCAGAGACTTTATGCTCTAACTGTCTAACCTTCTCATTCTATCCACTTGTGAAAGTGGAACTAATGGGGCTAATTCTAATTCTCCTAGCCCAACAGACCGGGCCCAGATGTCATGAAAGGCCCCGTTAGGAAGATTAAGAGGAACAGGAAGAAAAATGAAAGGTAAATGTGACAACGATGCAAGGTACGATTATCAGGCAATAGAACTGCAGAAGGCGAATGGGAAAACGTGAACGATGTAACCAGGAAGCAGGGGTTTTGTTGTCACTTAGGAGACGGATAGAATGAGGGACCATTTCAAGGGAAGATTTATAGGGACTGAATGGGATGAAGAAAGGAAATATTATCTAGATAAAAACACAACAAATAAAAGAGGAAGCTGGATGAGTTATAAATAAATGGGGGGGTGGTGAGAGAAGACTCCAGAGGGGTTGCAGAGATAAGAGAAAGAAACAGGTTTTAGCTGTGAATAGTAATATATTTTTTTACTGCAACTCTTGGCTTGCAGAATCTTCGTTCCCTGACTTAGGATCGAATCCATGCCCACTGCAGTGGGCTCTCAGAGTCTTAACCACTGGATGACCGGGGAATCCCCATGCCAATAGTAATTTTAAAAAATCAACAGAAATATCTGATGTTGGTGGAAAATGGAGTTAATGAGGGAAACAATCTAAATATACCTGAAATGAGGCTAGATTGAAACTATTAAAGGTTCATTCCATTTCCTCCACCCTTTATTGCATGTGTGAGGGAAGTGGAAATTCAAAGTAGAATAAAGAAGATTTCTGGGCTCAAATAAAGACCTACAACAATCAGACTTGTAACAGAGATCTAATTATTTCCTGGGATAAGAGCAGGGATAATTTAATTCTGAAGACTGTTGTGAAAAGGTAAAAATAAAAGAATGGAGGAGTGAAGTTTGGGGGAAAATATCATATCTATTTAAAAGTTTTATAATCCCCAAGTATGGATTTCCCTGGTGGTTCAGACAGTGAAGAATCTGTCTGTAATGCGGGAGACCTAGGTTTGATTGCTGGGTCTGGAAGATCCCCTGGAGAAGGAAATGGCAACCCACTCCAGGATTCTTGCCTGGAGAATCTCATGAACAGAGGAGCCTGGTGGGCTACAGTCCATGGGATTGAAAGAGTCAGATACAACTGAGTGACTAAACCACTACCACCCACAACTGTCCTCAATCTTTCAGAGTAAATTTCTCAAATGGTCCTCACCTCCTCAGCCAGCTTATCTTTCAAACCACCCAGCACCCTGCCACTGGAACTTGAAGCTGCTACGCTGGTGTAAAACTCCTTTTCCTTGGAGGTTCCTAACTTTTGGCTTATATACTCTAACACTGTTCCTTGCTATCACTACAACAATAGTTACTGACTTTCACTTACTCCTAGACATGGTCTTCCTCTTACCTCAGGTCCTGCCATCAAGCTGGGAAATGTCCATGGTCCCATGAGCAACTCATTTGACATCCCAGCCTTTCAGTAGTTAAACAACTGCCACTCTTTCTAGGGTCTTCCCAGTAGTCATGTACGGATGTGAAAGTTGGACCATAAAGAAGGCTGCTACGGCTGCTGCTGCTGCTAAGTCACTCCAGTCATGTCCAACTCTGTGCAACCCCATAGACAGCAGCCTACCAGGCTCCTCCATCCCTGGGATTCTCCAGGCAAGAGTACTGGGGTGCGTTGCCATTTCCTTCTCCAATGTATGAAAATGAAAAGTGAAAGTGAAGTTGCTCAGTCGTGTCCGACTCTTAGTAACCCCATGGACTGCAGCCTACCAGGTTCCTCCATCCATGGGATTTTCCAGGCAAGAGTACTGGAGTGGGTTGCCATTGCCTTCTCCAATAAAGAAGGATAAGCACCAAAAAAATTGATGCTTTCGAGTTGTGGTGCTGGAGAAGACTCTCGAGAGTTCCTTGGACAGCAAGGATATCAAACCAGTCAATCCTAAAGGAAATCAACCCTGAATATTCATTGGAAGGACTGATGCTGAAGCTCCAACACTTTGGCCACTGATGTGAAGAGGTGACTTATTAGAAAAGACCCTGATGCTGGGAGAGAGTAAAGGCAAAACAAGAAGGGTGGCAGAGGATGAGATAGTTAGATTGCATCATTGACTCAACGGACATGAATCTGAGCAAACTCCAGGAGATGGTAGAGGACAGGGGAATCTGGTAGGCTACAGACCACAGGGTCACTAAGAGTCAGGACATGCCTTAGCGACTGAACAACAACTCCTGCCAGGCACCTTTAATCAGGAAACCTGAGTATCACCCTGCACCTTGGATCACCTAGAACCTTACCTCTGAAATTCACACACCCCACTTTGGCTGCAAATTTCTTCTTACAGTTGGTCACTTGACTAAACCCAGAATTCTGAGGCGGCAATCTTTCCCCTGGGGATTGAGAAGGTATCTTTCTTTTAGTTTTCAGGGATGCTTTGGGAAAGTTAGGTACTACTCTAAAGTTCAACCTTGGTACCTCGTCTTTTCCCCAGTCTTATGAAATCTCATAATGTGCCCGTCCTGTGAGGGTCTGTTTTCATTCATTACGCTGGGCACCTGGTAGGCTGTTCCAGTCCTGCAGCTGAGGGAAATTTTCTTAAAATGTTGCTCATCGTTTCCTCCCCTCTGACTCCTGGTTTCCTTTTTCTCTAAATTGGGGTATAGCTGCTTTGCCATGTTGTGTTAGTTTCCACTGTGCAACGAAGTGAGCTAGCTCTAGGTATATATATAGCTCCTCCCGCTTGGACGTCCCTCCCACCCGTCAGGAGGCACCAGGGAATTCTTAATATTTTCATTTGGGCACTTTTAATACTAAGTAGATCATGTTTGTATGGGGGAAATGCTTGCTCTGAAAGGCACAATTTTATTGTATTCTTGAATTAATGGGAAAGTAAATTACTGGATAGAATAAGACAAATAATTCAGACCATTCCTTTCATTTGAACTTACCTAACTAAAACTGCCACAGTAAATAAAACCCAATTTCTATTTAGGCAGTTTCAAAAAATCAAAGCACCTTTCCCACCATGCTTTACTTATTCACAGTTTCTCAGGACCTAACAGATCATGCAGAGTCTTGATTCCCCAGGAGAACTGGATTATTTTCCTCCCACAAATCCATCACAGGAACAGCTTTACTCATTTTATTTCTGTGTGAAAGTGATTTCTCGTTACTCACTTAGGACGTCATGCCTGTTTATTATGTGGGGAGAAACAGATACTGGAAAAGAAATGAAAAAAGGAAAATAAGAAGTGGTTTCAAAATGTCAGGAATTCACGTGACTGTAAGGACTATTGTACTATAACTGTGCTCTTTTTTACAGCCTATGTTATGATCATCTTTATAATAATATTCACCTTTTTCTTCAAAATGTAAACTACCAACGTGGTAAATGATAACTCACAATTGAGACACTAGCCACTATAAAATAGAAGCTATGGTGATAAAATAAAAGTTTTGCAGCTAGATTCCCAGGCTTGAAGTCAACCCAGAAATCTGGTTTCATTACCCTCAGAAAATGACTTAATCTCTCTAATCCACAGTTTCCTAATCTATAAAATAAGGTTAAGAATAGTACCAGCACATCATAAGAAGTAAGGATGCAATGAGATGGTGGGTCTGGCAAGCATTCAGTAAGTACTCAAAAAATGCTGGCAATTATTATTCTAGTTGTTCATCCATGAACCATGACATCAGTTCAGCCATTGTCAAGCTTGGATACACAGCAGGGTACTGTCACACTGGTGTTGCTCAGTTGCTAAGTCATGTCTGACTCTTTGTGACCCCACGGACTGCAGCATGCCAGGACTACAGAACGAAGTTCAGCTTCAGCATCAGTCCTTCTGATGAACTCCCAGGGCTGATCTCCTTCAGAATGGACTGCTTGGATCTCCTTGCAGTCCAAGGGACTCTCAAGAGTCTTCTCCAACACCACAGCTCAAAAGCATCGATTCTTCGGCGTTCAGTCTTCTCTGCCACATTACTTATTCTGCTCTCATTCATCCCCATCAACCTGCCATGTGGGTTGTTCAACAGTCAGAGCTGCTTCTAAGACTGGGGGACTCTGTGTTTCATATTCCTGCGTCTGGTAGTCTCACACTGGCTTCTCACGTCCACCATGGGCTTTAGACTCTGAACAGCTGCTGGAGAGATTACTGATAACAAAGTGTGTGGCCTGAAATAGTTCTTGACACAAATGGGCTGATCGATGGATCAAAGATGAACACACGAAGACTCTGCAATGTCCAAGAAATGTGTGATGTTTTGCCAGTTATCTTAGAGAAGGAATGGCTGGCATTTGTTTCTTTCTTATTATATTTTCATTTTTCCTAGCTCCCCCCAACGTCATCATCCAAAGACAGTAAACAGGGTATTTAGCATTTCATCAGCATAAGGTAGCTGGTAAAACGTACAAATCTGGAGAGAACTGGAAAGTTTTAAACACTGACATGTAAGTAAAAGTGCCGTGCTCATCAGGCTAAGAGATGGGGCTACAGTGTGGAAGCATTTTGCATAACAATGCATTTACAGTTCAGGAGGCAGAGTTCTGAGGCACATAAATGTCAGCAGCTCCACAGGACCATTGGCACTAATTACTGCTGGCCCAGCTCCCATAGCTCTTGGAGGCTGACAAGCAGAGTGGGCACAATACCAGGTGTGCAACCTTTGAGACGCAATACGTGCATATACTCTTAAGTGAGAGTTAGCATTTTCTGTCCCACTTTGGAGGGGCCACCACATCATTCCAGGTTTCACACCAGCCTACAGGGGGCTTAATAGCAAGTGAGTTGCGGCATTTTGTAAATTCTCGGTGGTAACGATGGGTGTGTCCCATTGCACCTCCCAAATCATCAAAAATATCATCCATGCTTCCATGAAAGAAACAGCAGATTAAGAGAAATATATCTTGTCCATTACCTGGATCATTCTGTGACACTTTGATGATAATTTTTAAATAGCCCCCGAGGCCACTAAACTGCCCAGAGGATGAGGTTATCAGAGCTTTAAACTCAAGTGTCCACACACAAAATCAAACTGTCCCAGTGAACCACCTAAGGGGCAATGCTTGTGTGATGATGAAGGGGGGGGCCACCAGTAAAATTAGTGACTGAGGAAGCAGTTATAAATTTTCTGTACTTTTTAATTTTTGACCCTGTCTTTTTACCAGCTTTCCAGTTCTTTCATAAAAGGGCTGAAAGGGGAGAGGAGGCTGCACGTTTTCAAATTAACAAGGCATCTAGTGGTCAGCCTCCTAGGTTCAAGACTTTGAGGGAGACTGGGGAACCTCTAATATTTACAAAGAGGGAATCTACATGGTCACCTGCACAGAACACCGTCCCCACTCCTGCCGCCTGGCAACTTGGACTGACTGGTTAGGTCTTTCCTGCATGCTTTTCGCACACTACGTTAGGTCTGTTAAATACGCCTCCACTGTACACTCAGCGTGTGTGTGTCCACCAGTCCTGTCCGACTCTTTGCGACCCTGTGGACTACAGCCCTTCAAGCTCCTCTGTCCAAGGGATTCCCAGGCAAAAACACTGCAGTGGGTTGCCATTTCCCACTCCAGGGAATCAACCCAACCTAGGGATCGAACCCAAGTCTCCTGTATCTCCTGCACTGTAGGTACATTTTTTACTGCTGAGCCACTGGGGAAGCCTGTTACACTCAGCATAACCATAATTAAACACATGTGTAAGGATGAGTTTTATGCTTTTTTCTCCTGTGACACCAGCAGCTCTATAGAAAAAAGGACTGTGTCTGTCCCATTCACTTGATGTCCCCCAGCATCCAACACAGAGCTCAACTCAGAGAAGGTGCTCTCGAAATCTCCATGGAATGAATGGATGCCCGTCCACAGCTCCCCTGACTTTGCCCCCGACCCCAGAGTGACTGAGCTGGACTCTGGGGTCACAGCATGGGACTCACAGGGCCTTCTGGCCACTGAGACGGGTGAGGAAGCTCCTCACCCACTTCTGGCCAGAAAGAACAGCAAACAGGCCTTCTAGGACACCCACAAACACCATCCTCTGAACCATGCAATGGATAGTCACTCCATCCATCATCCCGCCATATTTTCCTGTCTCTGGGACCTCATGCAAAGGAACAGGTCTCAAACGTATCACCTTTATTTTTCTCCCACTAATGTTCTTTCTAACACTTCTGCTCTCCTATAAACTCCTCCACCCTCAAGAACAGGTCTCAAACTTATCACCTTTATTTTTCTCCCACTAATGTTCTTTCTAACACTTCTGCTCTCCTATAAACTCCTCCACCCTCAAGCCATTGCAGGTCCCTCTGTTGGCTTCACGAGGACTGATGAGCTAAAGCTGGGGGAACCATGGGGACCCCATCACAGGGAGAACACAGCCAACATGAAGTGATAACACCCCCTGTACTGAAGAGCCCAGCGCAACCTAATTGCTCTGAACTTGTCCCCTGCAGGTCCCACACCCGGGTCAGCATGGGCTTCCACACTGTGAGGTGCCATGACCCTCTCACCGTCAGAACAATAACAGCCTCTCAGAGTCGTCTCCATTAAAGGAGCATACATCACCTGCTATGGTAAGAACAAGCCCCCAGCATCCAGATCCAAGATGCCATGGCAAAGCGAGCCCTTTACCTGTCCTGTCTTGTCCTGAAGTTGCATATTTTGTCTCAGCAAGTTCTTACTGAGTCTCTTTATTTAGATGTGTCCAGAGAGGGGTGATGATGCTTGGCCAGACTAGAGGGTGGGTGAGGAGAACATATTAGAGCAGGCTGTTTACAGAACTCAGAACATCTAAGTGCTCGGTAAACACATTCTGACGGTGCAGACACGCTACTGGTATTTTTACACTATGAAGAAAGAAGAAAATGTTAGTCTGTCAGTTGTGTCTGACTCTTTGCAACCCTATGGATTGTAGCTCACCAGGCTCCTCTGCCCATGGAATTCTCCAAGCAAGCATACTGGAGTGGGTTGCCATTCCCTTCTCTGGGGGATCTTCCCAACTCAGGGATCAAATCCGGGTCTCCTGTATTGCAAGCAGATTCTTTACCATTTGAGCCACCAGGGAAGGCGATAGTATACCCAGAAATAGGAATTCTCAGGTGATGCAGTGGTGAAGAACCCGCCTGCCAATGCAGGAGATGCAAGAGATGCAGGTTCGATTCTTGGGTTGGGAAGATCCCCTGGAGGAGGAAATGGCAATCCACTCCAGTATTCTTGCCTGGAAAACTCCATGGACAGAGGAACCTGGGGGGCTATAGTCCGTGGGGCTGCAAAGAGTTGGACGCAACTGAGCACACACACGCCAAAAACCACCTACATCTGTGATTTTAATACAGAAATAGTAACCTGCTTTTTTTTTTTAATTTTTATTTTTATTTATTTTTTTTTTAAATTTTAAAATCTTAAAGAAGTAAAAATAATTTTTGTGATGCAAGTGGAGCTTCTGTACCCATAAAGCAACAGCCTCACTATTCCCAGGGAATTTTTCCCTTAGGGGGAGAGTAACCGAAACAATAAGACATCAGCTGTTCGTTTTCTGCATAGCCATGCGAAATCCTTCTATACAGCTGAGTCTGAATAAACGAATTTTACTTTCCATAACACATCATGTCAACATGATACAATCAGAAGGCATATTGACCAAGAAGTAGTCAATCATCAGATCAACACTTCAACTGAAAATATTCTCCCATTTGCTACAACAACTGCAGACCAGTTAGAAAAGTCAATGGGTAAAGCCTGAATATTCGTGCAAAATTACGTAGATCAACATCCTGGTGAGATGTGGTATTTGACATACGAACAACAGAACAGCTTTCCATGAAAATTCAGAGACAGAGAGTCATTGAAAGACTAAGGTTAAGTTTCTAAAATTCTTCTCTTTATATAGCAATGGAGAGGGTGTTCCGTACTTTAAAAAAAAAAAAAAATTAGCACTAAATCCGTGACAGTTTTCTTTGTCATCATACTGATGTCAAGGAAGCAAAGATCATTATTAACTTATAGGAAGATGATATTCTGGGAGTAGACCTTGCTCAGTACAGTGTTATGAGTTCTCAGCTTATGACTGAAAGCCCAGGGAAAGGAGGGACATGGACAGAATCCAGAATGGATTGTAGGGGATCAGGGTGCTGTGTGTGCATAACTAGCATTGTCCCAGAAAGAAGAGTCACTGTCTCAGTCCTAAGGAGGTGGACGGACCTAACGCCTATTGTATAGAGTGAAGTAAGTCAGAAAGAGAAAGATGAAGCCTAACATATACATATGGTATCTAGAAAGATGGGACCGACGATCCTACATGCAGGGCAGCAAAGGAGACACAGATGTAAGGAACAGACTTTTGGACTCAGTGGGAGAAGGAGAGGGTGGGATGATTTGAGAGAAGAGCATTGAAACATATACACTGCCAGCCAGCGGGAGTTTGATGAATGATGCAGGGCACCCAAAGCCCGTGCTGTGTGACAACCTGGAGTGATGGGGTGGGGAAGGAGGTGGGGGGGGGCAGCTTCAGGATCCGGCGGACACATGTCTACTATGGCTGATTCATACTGATGTATGGCAAAAACCATCACAATACTGTGAAGTAATTAACTCCCAATTAAAATAAGTTAATTTAAAAAAAGGAAGACTCAATCTCAACCTTTATTTTTCAATGACAGTTATTTCAATAAAATGTGATTAACTGGCTTCCATCTGAGTAAGAAAGCCTAAGCCGCACAGCACAGACATTAGGTATATAGGTTTTAAGTGAATTTGAACATCTTTTCATATATTTATGGCCACTGACCACTTTGTTCTATTGTCTAAGTCACCCATTCATATATTTTACCTATTTTTCAAATTAAGTTGTATTTTTTCTATTGATTTTCATATTAAAACTTTGTTTCAGCATTTTCATTCAGTTTATCAACCTTCTTAATTCTATGATGTTCATTATTGCAGACAATTTAAAATTTGTATATAGTTAAATCTTTTTTTTTAAGGTTTCCAGGTTTTATATCATGTTGAGGAAGGCCTTCCTTATTCCCAAATTTTAAACTATTTCAATTATTTTATTATCAGAAAAGATATGCTTAAAAATATACTATTAAAGTTGTCCATTATGTTGTTCAATGTAATTTTTTAAAAATTCACAGAATTAAAATCGTGCATACACATTTGTGCTAAAAAACCAGTTCTCTGTTCTGATAAAGTGCCACACTCTATTTTTTCCCCCCTAATTATGCTTTTTCTTTTGCTCTTGCAGCCAGGAAGCGCTGAGCCCAGTTTTATCAGGCTCTTCTCTTTTTTATTACTTGTATTTTTAATCCTTGTGCATCTGTTATTCTGGGCCCTTTACTGCATGCTACCTTGTATCTTTGCTGAAATCAGAAAGTGTTTAAAAAATAAACAAATTAGAAAATGATTAAACAAATAAAGAGAAAGTGATCAAGTGATTTAAAAAGTCTATTATATTTAAACTTTTTTGGGTCATTTGTTTCTTAACCCATCTTTTTTAAAAAATATTGATTTATTTCAGCTGCACTGAGTCTAGCTGCAGCACACAGGGTCTTAGCTGTGGCGTGTGGGGTCTAGTGCCCTGACCAGGGATAGAGCCTGGGCCTCCTGCACTGGGAGGACAGAATCTGAGCAACCGGACCACCGGGGAAGTCCCTCTTCACCCATCCACGATGACTTCCTGGCCTGCTGGAATTAACTGACAGCCAGCTGACAAGATTACAGACCTCTTGTTCTCGCTCCAATTGTTGTTGTTCAGTCACTCAGTTGTGTCCAACTCTCCGACCCCATGGACATCAGCACAGCAGGCTTCCCTGTGCTTCACTATTTCCCCGAGTTTGCTCAAACTCGTGTCAGCTGAGTCAGTGATGCCATCCGACCATCTCATCCTCTGTTGTCCCCTTCTTCTCCTGCCTTCAATCTTTCCCAGCATCAGGGGCTTCTCAGCTGGGTCTGTTCTTTGCACCAGGTGGCCAGACACTTCAGCTTCAGCATCAGTCCTTCCAGTGAATATTCAGGGTTGACTTCCTTTAGAATTTACTTGTTTAATCTCCTTGCTGTCCAGGGGATACTCTAATTATTAGGGTACAATTCTGTTTACCTTATTGTGACTGTTCTAATTATTCTTGAATCTAAGTCATCTAAGGCTTAAAGCAAGTGTTTAAATGTTTCCTGAATAAACAAACCAGAAAAAAGTCACTCACAGAAAAAACTCACATCAGAAATCTAGGTTAAAAGGAACAGCCCAAGCATTCCCAGGGTATGTTCTACTGTGGGTACATGTTGCATCTAAAGTCATGGATGACAGTAATTGAACAGATGACCCAAAGACACAAGACCTTACCATCATCAGCCTGGAATCACCAAGGGAAAGAAGCAGCACATCACAGTTTAGAGATACCAGCATGAGTTAAAACAAGGGTTGGTGTTACCCAAGCAATTAGAATAACCCAAATACCCCACAGTCCCAAGAAACCCAATTATTTGGAATTTAACTGTAATTTGCATGCCTGCCTTCTGCTTTTTAATTAGTCTGATGACAGAACAAGGCAAAGGGAAAGCTGATTTGGTATTAGGAACTACATTTTATTTAAATGAAAAATTCATACCTATAGGATAAATGCAAAGTTAAAATTCAGTAATAAAATGTATCTTTTAATCATAATTTTTAAATTGTTATTAAATGAGCTGCTGGAGTAAGAAGAAAGTTAGAAAAGAATGTCTTGAAATCTCTCATCTTCTGCTCTATTTTCCCAATCCACACTTTCCCCGGATAAGTCCATTTCACAGGGACCACAGCCAAGGGTTTACACAGAGGCTGGGGTGGGGTCCTCCATCTAGCAAATGGTGGTGGTTAACTCTTGTTCTAAACACCTTAACACTGCCTCCTTATGTCAATAATGGGAAAATGGATAAGAAGTTTTATGTCTTTGGAAAATCAAACGCAGAGCCTTATGTGTATTAAGTTATATGCTGTGCGCTCAGCCGTGTGCTCTTTGTGACCCCATGGACTGTAGCCCACCAGGCTACTCTGTCCATGGGATTTCCCAGGCAAGGATATTGGAGTGGGTGCCATTTCCTTCTCCAGAGGATCTTCCTGACCCAGGGATTGAACATTGGCAGGCAGATTCTTTACCACTGAGCCACCTGGGAAGCCCAGGAATTTATTATAAATGCTATTTCTGAGGCTCCACCCCAGACCCACTGAATAAGTCACTCAGGACGAGAGCCAGTAATCTTTTCTAACAAGCTCTACAGGTGGTTCTGAGGCTCTAAAATTTGATAAACACAGGTCTACAGGATTTATTCAACAACTGTATTTTAACTCACTGTAGGCTTGTCTAGTTATTTTCTATTTAAACCCCAACCAAACTTATTAAGAAACTGGAACCAAAAGAGAGTCAAAGGTCGTGTGACATTCATTCACTGATTTGCTGACTCATCCGGATGGATGCTAAGTAACCACGGGGAGTTAGGCACTGAGGCGACTGCAGGATCAGGGATACTGGGCTAAATAAATGGGATGAGGTCACTGTCCCTGGGGGATTTCCCTCCACGGAGGAATAACAAAACCAAACAGGTCAATTTATGTGTTACCAGAGGGGATTATGAGGTGATGCTCCAATGAAGTGGTCAGGGAAATGCAAATTAAAATAACACTGAAATATAATTTCACTCCCATTAAAGGGACAAAATTTTTTTTAACTAGTAAGTATCTATTCTTATCAGCGATATGGGTGGAAATGAAGCCTTTGAAAAGGAATCCAGTCATATCCATTAGCGCATCAAGCACAGCCATCCCACTCCTGGAGATCAATCTTGTAGAATGTCACCGGTTCATGTTCAAGGACATGTACTGAAGCATCGGTTATAGCAGCAAACGCCAGTTACGAAGTGAATGCCTGCCGGTGGGGGAATGTCTGAATAGATCATGGTATATCCACACTAGGCAGCCAGTGAAAAACAGCCATGCACTGACTTTGAGGGCAGCTCTATGACGTGCCTCAGGAAAGCGACATGTAGAAAAATGTACAGGACTTCCCTGGTTGTCCAGTGGTTAAGACTTTGCCTTCTAAAGCAGGGGATGTGGGTTTGACCCCTGGTCAGGACGCTAAGATCCCACATGCCTCTTGGCCAAAAAAAAAAAAACCCACATAAAACATAAGTAGTATTGCAACACATTCAACAGACTTTAAAAATGGTCCACATAAAAGAAAAAAAATAGGTACAATGCAATTTTACTTTCAGGAACCAGGCCCATCTTTGTGTACATATCGCTGGTACATGAGCACAGGAGCATAGAAGAATAATATGGAGGAATGAACACTCTCAGATGTGAACCATCTAACGTGGATTCAGGCTCAACACCCAGGCTCCCTCACTCTCAGTATCTTCCTACATGTAGTGCAGAAGATGGGAGGCTAAGCCACATGCTGGATGCTTGGACATCCTGAAGGCAAACATGCATGCGTGAGACATGGGGGGAGAAGGCAGGCAGGGGCCACATCCAGCAGCTTCAGCTGCTCACAAGCACCTTCACGTGTCACACCTTTACATCAGCTGAGTCCCCTGCGTCTGTCACTAGCTTCCCAGGTCAGGAGGGGCATCGGCTTTGCTGGCCTGGACACGGCAAGCACAGCATGACTTGGAGCCAGCCTTCTGCCGTAGCTGCTGATCCCTGCATCCTGGCTTGGACAGCACCAGCCTGGAACTAGCAGGGGGATGGAAACCCTGCATCCCTGTCGAGGCAGCAGTGTCTCCCCGGGGATCAAGTACTCACTCCCAGGGTGCAGAGTCTGCAGCTAGCTCCTACCATCCTTCTAGTGATAGATTTCATCAGCACCTGCTTCCCTAAGCAAAATCCGCCTAAATGAGCTTGACCCTTTTTAATTTTTTTTTTTTTTTGCAATGGAAACTGTGATTTGATGGGTTACCAGTCACTAGGAGGAATAAGAAGGAGTTTAGAGAATTTAAACACAGGAATAGATGAAAGTGCCTTGAAAATCGTGGTACTATTATTATCACTAATATTAAAAGCCATCGGAAAGACATCTGTCATCCCATCTAAACAGCTGATGTACCCAGAGACTCTCAGAAGACTTTAATGCAGAAAAAGCTCTCCACTGCAGTTTCTCTGCAGCACGAGTCTTACCAGCCGGTGTGGATGTGGATTTCGGTGCCGGAAGCAAACTCCTGCGGGGTGCTGTCACGCTGGAGGAAGCTGGAGGGGCTGCCCGGCCGGCGCCCTTGGGTGTGTCTTTGGCAGGGAGAGCTGCCTTCAGAGGCGGCTGGTCTTCAGTTCCAAAGGCTGAACCTGCAGGAGGCAGACAGTGCGTTAATGACAGCGTCATGAAAAACGGATGGACTCCCTTGCTGGGCACCACCACCAATCTATCCCTGATGCCTCCACCTGCATCAGAACTTGACCCAACTCCTGACGAGTGGCCTTGAAAAGCATTTCTCTGGGATGAGATGTGGAAAAAGAGTTGCCTTCAGTCACTGCAGGGAAGTCTGTCCTCCAAACCCACACGCCACAGGTTCTACCAAAGCCAAGAAGAGCTTCGCTCCACTGAAGATTTTACACACACACACACACACACACACACACACACACACACACACACACACACACACACATGCACACACAATTTGCTTTTCTGGATGTGCAGCTGCATACACAGGCTTCCCAGATGGTTCAGTGGTAAAGAACCCACCTGCCAATGCAGGAGACACAGGTTTGATCCCTGGGTCAGGAAGAGTCCCTGGAGAAGGAAATGGCAACCCACTCTAGTATTCTTGCCTGGAAAATCCCATGGACAGAGGAGCCTGGTGGGTGATAGTCCATAGGATCACAAAAGAGTCAGACATGACTTGAGCAACTAAACAACAAGCTGTACACACATATGATAAGCATTCATTTTATAAGTGTCAGAGGACGAGCAACAGTGTTCTGAAAACCAGTGTAAGTGTCCCGGAGGAGACAAGAGTAAGCACACACACACGTACACCACTGGTCCAGAAGAGGACTCAGGGCTCCCTGAAACCCGGCTCACTTCATCTTCAGAATAAGGGCTTTGGGATGACGGGAGATGGGTGAGAAGCATGCAGGCAGAGAATCCCTTTGAAATTCATGAAGCTTTTGATCTGACGAGCCGAGGCCTCATCGGACTCAGGGTGCTACCCTAGTGGCTCAGTGGTAAAGAACCTGCCTGTCGATGCAGGAGATGCAAATTCCATCCCTAGGTCTGGAAGATCCCCTGGAAAAGGAAATGGCAACCCACTGCAGGATTCTTGGCTGGAAAATCCCAAGGACAGAGGAGCCTGGCAGGCTACAGTCCATGGGGTGCAGAGAGTCGGACACGACCGAGTGCCTAAACAACAGCAACAGCATCAAATGAAGAGGATCCTGCATGACGGCCCAGTTTATTGCAAAGGCAGAAGATGTCTATCGGTCATTGCAGTTTTCTATTCAACATAGAAACAGGCTCTGTGTCTACAGAATAGCTTCTTTATGATGGGCTGCTCTGAAGACAGGGCATACTGGGATTTGTGTCAGATTTAAATGCCAGAATGGTCGTGGCCCATTTTTTCTCCTCTATAAATTTTCAAACCTACTACACTGGCTACATCTGTAATCTCTTAAAGACAATGACACCACCATCTATTCCTATTAAAGGACAAATCTTCTAAATGCACCTCTGAGTAACAGCTGCAAAGACTAATCTACCAAATTAAATAGAAAGCCTGAATATATTGAGATTGCTGCCTGTTGGGATGAAAACTATCCAGTTAGGAACGTGACTGTCTACCACGGAAAATACACACTGACAGCTGGAAGATATATACATAACTGTAGTGAAAGATTAAAGTTTTTGTTTCCATCATTTTAAAAGGATAGCCCTAACATTCTATGCAGATAGGGCCTGCATCAAAATGATAACATTATTAAAATGGTTTTAGTGTTCGAATGTTCAGGAGTTTAATTTAACCCCTCAAAGTAAGAGATGGCTGCTTTCCTCCCTCTGAAGACCTGAAAGTCTGTTTAAAATAAGTGAAATATTTAGGAAGTATTTAGGAAGAAAGAATAAAGACTGCTATTTCCTAACACAGAACCTATGCCCTATAGTTCTCTGAAGGTCCTGTGTAAGGTTTTAAATAGTTCTAAACAGGGCTATCACTGTCCCAACAAAGGTCCATGTTGTCAAAGCTATGGTTTTTCCAGTAGTCATGTACGGATGTGAGAGTTGGATCATAAAGAAGCTGAGTGCTGAAGAATTGATGCTTCTGAACTGTGGTGTTAGAGAAGACTCTTGAGAGTCCCTTGGACTGCAAGGAGATCCAACCAGTCCATCCTAAATGAAATCAACCCTGAATATTCACTGGAAAGACTGATGCTGAAGCTCTAACTCTTTGGCCAACTGATGCAAAAAGTCAACTTATTGGAAAAGATCCTGATGTTGGGAAAGATTGAGGGCAGGAGGAGAAGGTGGTGACAAAGGATGAGATGGTTGGATGGCATCAATGACTCAATGGACATGAGTTTGAGCAAACTCTGGGAGATGGTGAAGGACCGGGAAGCCTGGCATGCTGCAGTCTTTGGGGTTGCAAGGAGTCAGACACGACTTAGGGACTAAACAAAAACAACAAAAGACAGGGGTAGGAAATACATCTGATTCACACACAGTACAAAAATGATGAAACTCCACTGAAAGGAGGTACACTGTACCCTGAATTTCAGATTTAAAAGTAAGCACAGGAGCAGAAAAAATGAAACCAGACCACTGCCACTCAGTACGCAAAAATCAGGTCAAAATGGATTAAAGACCTGAATATAAGACCTGAAGCCATGAAACTCCTAGAAGAAAACACAGGCAGTACGCACCCTGTGACATTGGTCTTCACAGTATCGGTCTAGAAACGTCTCTTCAGGAAAGGGAAACAAAAGTAAAAATAAGCAAACAAGATTATATCAAACTAGAAAGCTTCTGTAATGAAATTAGGAGACAACCTACTAAATGGGAGAAGATATTTGCAAATAATATATCCAATAATGGGTTGATATCTAAAATATATTTAAAAAACTCATACAACAACCCTATTAAAAATAGGCAGAGGTGCTGAATAGACATTTTTACATAGAAAACATATAGATGGCCAACAGAGGCATGAAAAAATGTTCAGCATCACTAAATTCACATGGAATTTAGCTAACATTCAGCCTCCTGCTGACATACTGCCAGAATAATCTACCTACTGAAAATGGCACTGGAAGGTGAACATCAAATCTTTCATAAGCACCTTTTATTTAACAATTTATTAAATACTCTTAAGAAGAGGAATATTTTGTATCATTTGCCAAGTTCAAATGTCCTTTTATCAAATCCTTCTGTGCTTGGCATTATTCTCTTATATGAAATTTATAATTCAGTGAACTCTCAATTTGGAAATTCGGCTGTTATCCAGGCTGGGAAGTAATTCATCTGTTTGAAGTATGAAGTGTCAAGGAAGCTTTGTAATCCCCTTTGAGAAAAGCCTTGAATTACCAAAAAATAAAATGAAACAAGATAATATAATAAAATAAAACTGAACTCCCTTCTTGTCCATTATTGTGGGAGACAGCTGCCAGTAAACAATACCCCTCTTTGAAAACCAGTTGAAGTTGACCAGCACTTCAGTTCGGTTCAGTTCAGTTCAGTTCATTTGCTCAGTCGTGTCTGACTCTTTGTGACCCCATGAATCGCAGCATGCCAGGCCTCCCTCTCCATCACCAACTCCGGAGTTCACTCAGACTCACGTCCATTGAGTTGGTGATGCCATCCAGTCATCTCATCCTCTGTCGTCCCCTTCTCCTCCTACCCATAATCCCTCCCAGCATCAGAGTCTTTTCCAATGAGTCAACTCTTCACATGAGGTGGCCAAAGTACTGGAGCTTCAGCTTTAGCATCATTCCTTCCAAAGAAATCCCAGGGCTGATCTCCTTCAGAATGGACTGGTTGGCTCTCCTTGAAGTCCAAGGGACTCTCAAGAGTCTTCTCCAACACCACAGTTCAAAAGCATCAATTCTTCGGTGCTCAGCCTTCTTCACAGTCCAACTCTCACATCCATACATGACCACAGGAAAAACCATAGCCTTGACTAGACGGACCTTAGTCGGCAAAGTAATGTCTCTGCTTTTGAATATGCTACCTAGGTTGGTCATAACTTTTCTTCTAAGGAGTAAGTGTCTTTTAATTTCATGGCTGCAGTCACCATCTGCAGTGATTTTGGAGCCCCCCAAAATAAAGTCTGACACTGTTTCTACTGTTTCCCCATCTATTTCCCAAGAAGTGATGGGACCCGATGCCATGATCTTCGTTTTCTGAATGTTGAGCTTTAAGCCAACTTTTTCACTCTCCACTTTCACTTTCATCAAAAGGCTTTTTAGTTCCTCTTCACTTTCTGCCATAAGGGTGGTGTCATCTGCATATCTGAGGTTATTGATATTTCTCCTGGCAATCTTGATTCCAGCTTGTGTTTCTGCCAGTCCAGCGTTTCTTATGATGTACTCTGCATAGAAGTTAAATAAGCAGGGTGACAATATACAGCCTTGACATACTCCTTTTCCTATTTGGAATCAGTCTGTTGTTCCATGTCCAGTTCTAACTGTTGCTTCCTGACCTGCATACAGATTTCTCAAGAGGCAGGTCAGGTGGTCTGTATTCCCATCTCTTTCAGAATTTTCCACAGTTGATTGTGATCCACAGAGTCAAAGGCTTTGGCATAGTCAATCAAGCAGAAATAGATGTTTTTCTGGACCTCTCTTGCTTTTCCCATGATCCAGCGGATGTTGGCAATTTGATCTCTGGTTCCTCTGCCTTTTCTAAAACCAGCTTGAACATCAGGAAGTTCACAGTTCACGTATAGACACTTTATTCAGTAAATGACAAGTCCTCTGAATTTGCAAAGAGCTGCTGAATTTGTAACTGCTCTAGTATTTGACAACAATGCAGATAATCAAACCACTGCTCGATAAGAGGAGAAAGCACCTGGAAATGAACCATGCCTGGGTGAGCCAGAGGTGCTCCTGAGGACCCAGCCAGTGGGAGTGGCCCACGCATGTAATGAGCCATCCCATTCTCAACCAGCCAGAGTCTCCTGCAGTGGATGAGCATACACGGATGATGAGTCTGAGCAGATCTGGGCCTGCACCACGGACAAAGGAGGACGTGTGAAAATTGAGGCCAGACAAGGCGGCACTGAAGGAATGAAAGTCCCTGGAAGGAGCTGAGACACCAGGAGGAGGAAGTGCAGATTTACGGGAGCCCTGAGAACACCGCGCAGAGTGATGAGTGTGTCCCCCCAGCCCGTTCCAGAGGGTGATTCGGACCATGACTGCAGCCAGGGCTTCCGATCCACATCCCTACATCATTTACCGGGAATGTGGATAGCTGAAGCTGAGCTCTAAAAGAAGAAAAGAATGGATCGAGAGATGAACACCAACCAGACTAGAATGAGGTTGGGAAGACTGTAGAAAAATAACAAATCTGTTATTAATACCATGAAGGCATTACAGCCAAACTTGAAGAAACATCTTTCTTTGATTCTGAGTATTTATCTGTATTATAATGATTCATCTTCCCTGATTTTTTTAAACAATCCCAAGCAATCAAGTTGTATAATGTTCTGGCTGCACGACTGCCTCACTGATGCATATTTCATTGACTTAGCCGTATTTATCACTTGGCAGCAAAATTTAGTTTAATTATTAAAGTACCAACTGAATGTTTTATTTCCTGCCTCCTGCATATTTTAACTCAGGTGTATGCTTTATTTCTCACCGAAGTGCTAAGGTAAACCCGCTAGCTTATCATTTCAGCAAAGATGTATCTTTGCCTAAATGAAGAAGATCAAGACTCTGTGGGAGGCTCTGCCCCGGGCAAGGGGCACTTGACAGATACGGTCGTGTCTTCACACCACTTATATTTCAGTGGGGGGACACCCAGACCCAAACAGGTACAGATAAACAAGATCATCTCTAACTGCCATCAGTTATGAAAGAAACACAGGAGCAGGAGGAACTCAAGGGTAAAGGAGGGGACATCACTGTAAGTGGAGAGGCTGGGCAAG
The DNA here is from genome assembly GCF_016772045.2 of Ovis aries. NCBI lineage: Eukaryota > Metazoa > Chordata > Mammalia > Artiodactyla > Bovidae > Ovis > Ovis aries. The sequence continues at coordinate 31,443,424 of NC_056063.1, forward strand.
AGGGAACGTCTAAACATTTCTTTCTGCTGCACAATAGCCCCCACCCTCCTTTATTACTATTATTTTCTTAACCTTTGTTTTTGCAACCTAAGCCATCCCCCCAGGGAACAAGCATTTTATTTACTTATTTAAACTTTTTATTTTGTATTGGAATATAGACCAATTAGGGGCTTCCCTGACAGCCCAGTTGGTAAAGAATTCGCCTGCCATGCAGGAGATCCCAGTTCGATTCCCGGGTTGGGAAGATCTGCTGGAGAAAGGATAGGCTACCCACTCCAGTATTCTTGGGCTTCCCTTGTGGCTCAGCTGGTAAAGAATACGCCTGCAGTGTGGGAGACCTGAGTTCTATCCCTGAGTTGGGAAGATCCCCTGGAGAAGGGAAAGGCTAGCCACTCCAGTTTTCTGGCCTGAAGAATTCCATGGATTGTATAGTCCATGGGGTGGTAAAGAGTCAGACAAAACTGAGCGACTTTCACTTTCATAAACCAATTAACAATGACAGTATCAGGTGGATAGTGAAGGGATCAGCCATACATATACATGTATCCATTCTCCCCCAAACTCCTCTCACATCCAGACTGCCATATAACATTGAGTAGAGATCCCTGTGTACAGTAGGTCCTTGTTGGTTATTCGTTTTAAATATAGCAGTGTGCGCATGTCCATTCCAAACTCCCTAAGTATCCCTTCCCACCATCCTCCCCCCAGCAGCCGTAAGTTCACCAAGTCTGTGAGTCTCTTTCTGTTTTTTAAGTAAGTTCATTTGTAACCTGTCTTTTTAGATTCCTCACATAAGGGATGTCATTTGATATTTCTCCTTCTCTGTCTGACTTCCTTAACTCAGTATGACCATCTTTTTGATTATTAATGACCATCGTTGCTCTTGAAACTTAGAATTGAAGTGTCGAACCCTCCTGACTCTCTCCCTTTTATCAACCAATTCAAGGCAGTGTGCTTCCGTTTCCGTTACAGACTCCAGATTTATACCCCTTGTCTGCCCTCATGTCACTCCCTCAGCACCTGTTGGGGACACAGCAGCAGGGCCCTACCCTTCCCCTCCCACCCCCTTCAATGCTCCTTCGTTCAGTGCGTCCCCTCCCTATACCTCTACCCGGTTTTCCAAGTAAATCCCAAAGTCGCCTTCCTGGTACTCCAAAGAGAAAATGAGTCACTCAGTCATGTCTGACTCTTTGCAACCCCATGGACTGTGTCCATGGAATTCTCCAGGCAAGTATTCTGGAGTGGGTAGCCTTTCCCTTCTCCAGGGGATCTTCCCAACCCAGGGATCGAGCCCAGGTCTCCTGCATTGCAGGCAGATTCTTTACCAGCTGAGCCACAAGGGAAGCCCAAGAATACTGGAATGGGTAGCCTATCCCTTCTCCAGCAGATCTTCCCTACCCAGCAATTGAACTCGGGTCTCCTGCATTGCAGGCAGATTCTTTACAAACTGAGTCATCAGGGAAGCCCTTCTGGTACTCTAATTCTTCCACTATCTAGTCCCATCATATTTTTCTGACCTAAGTTCCCACCAGCACATCAAGCACAGTGCAAACTCCGGGCAGGCAGGATTCCGCACTGTGACTTCCTGCTCCACCGTCAACAAGGCTGTGCTGGAGAAGTACTTGCTGTACGGATGAAGGAAGGACTAAGTGCAAACCTGTCCCATGGAGACAGTGCTTCCCTTCGTAGCCAATTCCTTTTCTCCATTTCTGAGCCCAGAGCTTCACACTTTCCTCAACAGCTCCCATGAATGCAGACATACTGAGCATGGCCAAGGTGGGGGTGGAGGAATTTGTTGTTTAAAAGGTGTCAACTGTCTGTGATGCAGTGAGGTGCTTTTCAAACATTTTTTAAACAATATGCAGAAAAATAAACAGCAGAATTTAACAGTTTTGGGGTCTTTTGCCCAAGTATCCCACCCCTCTCTCCAAGAGAGTGTACTGTTTACCTATTATTTTTACTCTGTATCATTTCAGTTCTTGCTTCAGTCTCATCTTAAGCATTCATCTCTGGGTTTGATAAAGTTTGAGAGGATAATAGTAAAATGGTTAAGATCGCCTAGATTCAAAGCCTGGACAAGAGGTTTACTCTCTCTCTGTTTCATTCCTTCAGCTGTAAAAGGGAGAATAACAGTGGATATCATCACAGTTATTGCTTTAAAGGAGTTACTATTATACATATTTAGACTAAAGTGCTTAGAATAGTTTCGGACACATCTAAGCCCTTAGTAAAGGCAACATTGACCCTATGCCCACTAACCCAACACTGAGCCTCATTCAAAGCACATTAGTCTCATCAGGCTTGCCTCTTGCTTTTCTTCCAACCACCAACATCTCATGGCTTCACGTCTCTCCAACGCAATGACTGGGGTCTAGCTCTGAAGAGGTAACTCTAAAGAGCCATGGTTCTTTATCCATCTCTCCCCAGTAACCTAAGTCCTAAGGAAAGAAGGAAAAACACGCGGCATGTGTTTCGCTCCTCCCACTTCACCTAGGGCAAGTGTTGTTCTTTAGCTTCTCAGTCGTGTCCGGCTCCTCATGACCCCATGGCCTGTGGCCCGCTAGGCTCCTCTTGTCCATGGAATTCTCCAGGCAAGAATACTACAGGGAGTTGTAGTTTCCTTCTCCAAGGAATCTCCCCAATCCAAAGATCAAACCCGTGTCTCCTGCATTGGCAGGTGAATTCTTACCACTGAGCCACCTGGGAAGCCCAGAGCAAGTGTTGGCTTCTCACTAACCCAAGGCTGGCCTGAGTATCTTCCTCAGAACAGTTTTCCAGGAGTCCAGTAAGTGGTTCCAGCCCTAGGCCAGGAGACATCAGCTACACCGCCTCCCCATGAGGCAGCAGGATGCAGTTCTGTGGGTCAGGAGTGGGGTGAAGAGGGTTCACCAGGTCCACAGGAATTCTCTGGATTCCTGCTGCAGGGTTCCTCTTCCATCACAGCAAGTCTTAAGAGCAGTAATAAGAGCGCCATATAGCACAGTCATGGACACCATGGGCTCTGCTCAAACTCAAGACCGGATTTGAAACTTACTAGCAACATTCTCCTTAAAATGTTAATTCATTCAGCCTCTTTAGTGAAATAGTTTATTTATTCATTTACCCTATGTCGCTAGGTTAGCCTGAGACTTCAACGAGATAATGTACATCACTTTGTAAAACACCTGGTACTCAATAAAAGTTAGCTGTCATCCACGGCGTGTACAGCAACATCATCAAAAGTAGCCCTGTTTCATCAGCTGTCACTTCTTCAAGAGCCCCCTCTGTCCCACATGCCAGCTGGCTTTGTGAAATCTTGTTCCATGCAAGCCCTATGAAAATACCCTCAAAACATCTCTCCCCCCAACACACCAGACCAGTCAAGGAAGCAGATGATTTCTGCAGGCAGCAGATGCCGACAATGCCAGCCACCTCTACCTTCACAGGTTCCCAGGGCTTCAGTAGGTAGCTGTCACAGTGACCCAGGGCTAGGCATTCTCTTTCCCCAAATTTCCTTCTTTTGACAATGATTACAAATAAATCGTCACAGAAGAGAACAAGAAACACCTCTGTCCCCTCTTCTTACTCCCCACCCAGACATTCCAGGAAAACCTTCCTGGAATCCATTCTAACATATAGCAAAGAGGGTCTTCTTTCTTACGTCTCCTCAGGAAATGGGGAAATACGGGTACAGCTCAACTGGTTAAGAGAGGTTCATAGTGCAGGGACATGAATGGTAAAGGGAGGGTGGGTCTGTGTGAGTGGTACCATTCCCTCCCATCTGTGACACCCTGAGACGTGGGCCAGCCTTCCTGTCCTCTGTAGCCTCATTAAATGCCATCTTCTCTATAACATCTTCTCTCAATTCCCTGCTAAGTAACAGACTCTAAGAAAGACCAAGCTGGTTATCAAACAGAGCAAAGGTTGGGGTGATCAGACCATCTCTCTTAAGATCATAGATATAATCACAGAGGGTAAAAGCCAGCATCTCCCAGCCCAGGGCATGTGAACTCCCAGCACATAAGTGACTGAAAGCTTCCTTTTGATCTAAGAAATTCTCTTTAATATTTACCAAGTCACATTCCCAAAGGAGAGAGCATGGTCAAATATTGATGCAGGTTAGTGACTTAAAAGATCAAGGGCTAATATGGTTTTTCAAGAGACTTTTGAGTAATTAAAAGCAACCTCTTACCATTCCTCTTTTATATCAATTAGACTGGTTATCATAAATCCCTTTTCCCTACCTGAAGTCCTTAAAAGCGTGAGCCCTCACTCGTGAAGACTCTGGTTCATCACTGTGTGAATCTTTTAGTAGTTAAAACCTTGGGGAAAATATTTAAACTGGAGCATTTTAATTATATGCTTAATATAGGAGTTGTTAAAAGATAAGAGCATCTGATTTGAACTCAATTTAAATTCTGCTGAAGTTATTAATATGGTACAAGAAATTATAGAAATGATCGAGGACTTATCCACCAGTTTCTGTTAACAGACCAATAAGAAAGGTTAGTTGTTCCACTTCCATAACTTGGATTTTGGGCTCTACTATAGTTTGCTTTTTGTGTTGCAGGTCTGTTTAATTAATTGTTCCAAAATATCTGAGGGTTGTGTGTTAGTCACTCAGTTGTGTCAGACTCTTTGCGATCCCATGGACTAATGCACACCAGGCTTCCCTGTTCCTCACCGTCTCCCGGAGTTTGCTCAGACTCATGGCCATTGAGTCAGTGATGCCATCCATCTAATTCTCTGTCGTCCCCTTCTCCTCCTGCCTTCCATCTTTCCCAGCATCAGGGTCTTTCAACTAAGTCAAATGCTGAAAAGTGGATCATGGCAACTGAGCCCCAACCTTCCATTCCATATATTTTTAAACAAGGCAGGAGTTGCTACAAAGAAGTCAGAATTGTTCCCCAAGCCGTGATTTCTTACACTCTTAAAAAGAACCCTTTCTTTCTTTTCCTGGTCTTTTACTGGTTCTCATAATCTTTTGTTTTTAATTGGAATATAATTGCTTTACAACATCGTGTTAGTTTCTGCTGTATAACAAAGCTAATCAGCTGTATCTATACATATATCCCCACTTGTTGGACCTCCATCACCCTCACGCCCAAATCCCACCCATCTGGGTTATCATGGAACATGGAGTAAGTTCCCTATAGAGCAGGTTCTCACTAGCTATGTATTTCACACATGGTAATGTTTATATGTCAATCTCCCAAAAGAACCCTTTCTACTCAGGAGCTTCTGGAGAAAATGAAACCTTAAAGGGAAATAACTGAACAGCCTCTTCACATATGAACAGCCTATTGGCCTTAAGGTGATTTGTCAACTTGTAAATCCAAATATTCATCCCTTGAACTCTAAGAATTTTCTCTCCTCTCCTGGGAGCTAGAAAACTCTCTCTTTTCTTTCAGGGTTCAAGAGGGTAGGTGTGTCCCCTTTTATTTCTCTTTCAGCATAGCACTGGTTTTATTCTTCTGTGTCATCTTCATTATTCTCTCCCTTTAGCCCAGAGTTTCCCAGCAGGATATCATCCACGTCTTGGACCAGGTAAGTCTTTGCTGCGAAGGCTGCCCTGTGATTGTAGGATGGTCAGCAGTGTCCACGGATCCGGGAGCACTCTCTCTCCCTGCCCATTCCCAATTTGACTGGGGTGACGAACAATAATCGTCTCCAGACAGTGTCAAATGCCCTCGGGGGCAAAAACCATCCCTAGCGAGAACCACTGCTCTAGCTGAATGGAAGATCGAAAGATTTAGTCGAAAGACAGTACTTGTCTTAGTGGCAAATGAGACTGATAACATCTAAAATTCTGCCGAGTTAGCTTGATAGCTAACTCTTTAATAGTTCTTGATAGGTAACTTTTGGTTACTTCTTTAGATAAACTAGAGTTATATAAAAATACCTTCATGGAGACTGTCATAATGAGTGAAGAAAGTCAGACAGAAAAAGACAGACATGATATTGCTCATGTGTGGAATCTAAAAAAATGGTACAAATGAACTTATTTGCAAAACAGACAGAGAATCGCAGATGTGGAATACAAACTTATGGTCACCAAGAGGGAAAGGGGAAAGGAGGGATAAATTGAGAGACTGGAATTGACCAAAAAATAAAAAAGACAGAAGGAGGAATGAATATGTGACCCTAATCTTGTTTTCCTTCAAATTAATTCTTACTTTTGTCAATATTTGATTGGAATTATCTTTTTTTTCACGTCTGAGTTAGATATCTGTTATATATATTATTATTTCCAAAGACAATGTGATTTACACTCACGGGAAAATCTTTAACTTACAAATACACATAAAACTATTTAAATTAAAGCAGAGGAGGTTCCATTACTTGACAGAAATGAAAGCATTGTTGAGTATTGAATATTTTTTTCAGTATTTATAAAATTTATTATTTTTTTCCCAAGATTACTTTAAAAATACTATATGTCTCTTAAATAGGATTATCTTGGAAAAACTAGTAATAAATTTAAAAAATACGGAAAAAGTCCCTTCAATGTTCAACAATGCTTTAATTTCTGTAGAGTAATGGAACCTCCTCTGCTTTCTGTATGGATCACCCTGATCTATGTCAATCAGAAACTAGGAACATGGACAGAAATCTTCCTGATTCCCAGAGCCTTGATCCCAAACCATGAACTTTCAGGAGCTGTACTAACATCCAAATACAAGTATCTCAATAACATAAATAGCAACCGTTTTCAATTGAAATTGTCTGGAGGAAACTCCAATAGAAAACAGATGGTAACACACTTCAAGCACTTTAAATTATCATGGTTTAATGGAGAATACATCATTCCTTGGAAGACTCCTAGGGTTCTAGAAAGAACCGAACAGTCTTTTTGGAGTACTGTAATTATTGGACTTATGAATCAAAATGAAACAAAGACAGTCCTCTTTTGCTTCACTCTGGCTGTGCCTGTCCATCTCCGATGAAAGAATGTCACGGTCCCTAAAGCCCGTGGTAGGCCCTGACTGAGAACATGATCACCTGGGACAGTCATCAATTTTTCTTCCCCTGCATCCTCAGTTGTGACCTCAGAAGAGCAAGCACTGCAGGGACCATGAAATCATGTGTAAAGTATCTGATACGCAGTAAACACTAAAATTGTCTCCCCTGTCCTGGCCTCTAAAACCATTTGCTCCTTACTTTATGAACACAATCCTTTTCCTTAAAGTCCTTCCTGATAGAAATGCTATGACTGGTACTTGCTGTCTGACCATTATCTATATGAAATAAAATTGCAAGCACTGAAAAACCAATCATAAAATCACTCGGGCAAACGCTATGCAAACTGGTTTTTGCAAAGTATCAACAGGCTAGTAAATGAACTTTATAACCCCTATAAAGCCTTCACATTTCATGAGATGTGAGCATAAGCTTCCGCTGACCACTTCCCTTAGGGAGATTCTTCAGGGACAGTGCCAGCTGCCTCCACGCTGAGTCTAAAGCAGTGAAGCCAGGCTTGTCTCCTGGATTATATGAAGTTGTGATCCCAAGCTTGTGGTTTTGAGTTTCAACTCTTCTGCATCTCCTTTCTCCAGGGGCTTCCCTCACCATTCCTCCAACCAAGACGGTATCTTACGCTGGGTAACTGTGAGTTGCAAGCCAGGCACAGGTGAACCCCGGGGTCACCCTGCATCTCCAAGGGGCTGAACATCTCACGTCTGCACTGGGCCACGTTCAGCACATGCCCCTGCCCACTCGACCACAATCTGAGCAACAGTCAGCTCATGAGTTCTCTTTCACTTTTTGCTTTTGTTGTCATTGTTGCTATTTAGTCACTCAGTTGGGTCTGACTCTGTTGTGACCTCATGGACTGTAGCCCACCAGGTTCCTCTGTCCATGGGGTTTCCTAGGCAAGAAAACTGAAGCAGGTAGCCATTTCCTTCCCCAGGGGATCTGCCCAACCCAGGTGTCAAACCTGTGTCTCCTGCATCGGCAGCTGGATTCTTTACCACTGAGCCACCAGGGAAGGCCCTTACAATTCATAAATACATGCTTATAAGCAGAAGCACTTCAATCAATAGCAAAATCTGGATTCTACGTGAGTCAGCATTTGTGTCTCACAGGCATAGAATTCTGAGAAAGCTTCACCTTAACTAAGCGGCAGTAGCTTTGGGCCAGGTAGGTACAGGGAATGGTGACTGGAACCGTCTTTGCCACCCTGAGCACAGCACCTAAGCCTGTGTTCATAGAAAGGAAAGAACAGGCCTGCCTGCAGCCTTAGGGCTTGAGCAGAAGTGGAATAAATCGTTTCCTAAAATATGAATGGAATGCAACATCTGCTAAGCTCTCCTTCCCTAAGGACAATTCTGGCAAAGCGTTGGGCCGCAAAAAGGCACAAACCCCTGGGCTACTCCAAGGAGGAAATTTTTTATATTAAATAATCGCAAATTCGAAACATAAATGAAATCAAGGGACGTGTGTGAGCAGCATGCTGAAATGTCTTCCAAGAGCTCCATTCCCTGATGTACACCCCCGCTTCAATGCTGGGACAAGACTTCCCAGGGTTGGCCACCAGACTTCTGCTGCCCAAGTCACCGTCTGGCAGACACAGAGACACATGCCTGCTGGTCACTGAGCCCCCCTGGACTCCCTGCCCTGTCATTTCATAACCCAAAGCCTTGGACACCCCAGCAAGCACCTTCTGTCTCTGACTTAACTGCCTGATAAGATGTGAGGACTCAGAACCCCTCCCCTGTCACTGCCTAGACCTCGGAGAAACAGAAGAGAACGTCAGCCAAGGGCTTAAATCTGACAAGTAACTTTTATTAAGCATCGGCAAAGACAAACTCATTTAATCTGTGCAATCTTCTGTTCATTTTGCAAAAAGAGAAACTCAGGCTAAGTAACGTGAACCAAGACAGATTACAAAGATGATGAATGCAGAGTCAGCATTCAAAAGCAAGCCTGGTCCGGCTCCAAAGTCCAACTTTGTTCAACAATTCAATACAGTCTACCCGGAAACTGTTCCTGAACCCCAGCTGTCTGGCGGCTAGGCCCAGGAGCACTGGATCCATCTTCTAGAAATCACCCTGCCCTCACCTGGAGATCCCATGACCTCCTAGCCGCGCCCCCACCCACAGACTCTGGCTGACAGCAGATACACAGCTCTGCCTCACACTGGAGTTAAACAGTCCACGAACCACAGAACCATGCTCTCCTCTCTTCAAGTTCTCAGGGTAGATCTGGAGATTTCAGAAGTTTGATCCTAAGAGAAGAAGTCTTTGATCTGATCTATTTCTGACAGTGTTAATTAGCCTTAGGTTGTATTTTCTGGACAAATATAAAACCTTTGAAGAACAATACCCCAAATGAGCCAAAAGAAATTTTAGAACCAATATTGAATATAAGTGAGATCCTTTACCTTTGTGTAAAAATAGACAGTATTTCAACTCTGGGATGATGACAATTTGACAGATGGACCAGAGGGGTCTGCAAGCAACCCTAATAGAAACTCATCTAACAAGGATCCCACAGAATCTCCTCTGAAATGGAAAAGCCCCAGGATTAGTCTCAAAAACACAGTCTAAGGCTGATCTGCCATCCTTGACTCTTCTGGGTCCTTCCATCTCAGCTCCCTTAGCTAGTTCAGCTCACACGTGCCTCCAGCTACTTAGGCTGTGATTATGGTGGCTGCAGTCTGGAAATATCCACCTGGGAATGACTTCTGCCAAGACAAGTGAGCACTGTGGGCAAAAATCATTTTACTTGTGAGCTAGGGGATACTTGGAACTTGGCATCTTTCAGAAAAAAAAAATCACAGGGCACATTTAATTCAAGTCAGCAACTTCCTGAGGAAAAAAAAATGTAAGTGGTGGCATGAGTATTATAGCTTTAAAACTACTGAATGGGGGAGAGAGAGGGGAGAAAGCTAGGGAACGAGAGGTCCTTGATTACATAGTTTGATTACCAGCTCAGCCAGCAGTTATATACTTCCAGATCAAATACACAAAAAGTTGAGGACACACAGAATGAGGTGAGGTGGAGGTAATCTGAGCTGACAGTGTTTTCATATTTCTGTGAACTGCTACTCAATTTTCCTGTCAGACTGAAGGAGTCACTGGTGCGCAGGGAGAAAGCTAAATGGATTGGAAGGTTAGCAGAGGGAAGAGACGCTTACTTTTAAACCGAGATGGGGTTGGAAGTCTTCCTTGAGTGACCTAAAGCTGTGTTTCTCGGAATGGAGGCCCCACTGCTATGGCACTTTGGACACGTCCACCTGCCCCAGAGCTGTGGCTCATGGTCACGTGGCACCAACCATCCAAATAAGGGACCGCGCTGGTAGGATTCAGGGCTGCCTGGCACCAGGGCATGTCCAGTCAACCAGGCGGCCAAATGCCGCTACCTGCTCATGCATTAAACATTTCTTTTTTTCTCTACCTTAATGAAGTTTATTTCATTTTTTAATTTAAGGATAATTGCTTTAGATAATACTCTTGTTTTCTGTTAAACCTCAACATGAATCAGCCATAGGTATACATATATCCCCTCCCTTTGGAACCTCCCTCGCATCTCCCTCCCTATCCCACCCTTCTAGGTTGATACAGAGCCCCTGTTTGAGTTTCCTGAGCCATACAGCAAATTCCCACTGGCTCTCTATTTTACATATGGTATCGTAAGTTTCCATGTTACTCTTTCCATACAACTCACCCTCTCCTCCCCTCTCCCCATGTCCGTAAGTCTATTCTCTATGTCTGTTTCTCCATTAAATCCACTCTTCCATTCCCATGCCAGTGTCTGGGTCCTGTCTTTTCTCTGTCTTCACTTTCTTTGTTCCTCCATTCATTCACTTATTCAGTCATTCATCTCATTGAACAGACCCTCCTCTGAGCCTGAGGGAGACCATACTGTAAGCCCTGGTGGAATGAAACATTTACTAAGGGAGACATAAAGCATATGAAGATATTAAAAAGCAGACACATCACTTTGCTGACAAAGGTTCATATAGTCAAAGCTATGGTCTTTTCCAGTAGTCATGTACAGAAGTGAGAATTGGTTCATAAAGAAGGCCGAGTGTCAAAGAATTGATGCTTTCAAACTGTGGTGCTGGAGAAGATGCTTGAGAGTCCCTTGGACTTCAAGGAGATCAAACCAGTTAATCCTTAAGGAAATCAACCCTGAATATTCATTGGAAGGACTGATGCTGAAGCTGAAGCTCCAATACTTTGGCCACCTGATGCAAAGAACCAACTCGTGGGAAAAGACCCTGATTCTGGGAAAGATTGAGGGCTGGAGGAGAAGGGCATGACAGAGGATGAGATAGTTGGATGGCATCACCAACTCAAGGCATGTAAGTCTGAGCAAACTCCAGGAGATACTGAAGGACAGGGAAGCCTGGCATGCTGCATGCAGTCCATGGGGTCACAAAGAGCTGGACATGACTGAGAGGCTGAACAATAACAACGACAACGAGAATCTACTGTAGAGCACAGGGAACTCTGCTCAACAGTCTGTGGTGACCTAAACAGGAAGTAAACCCGAAGATCGGATATAGGTGTACGTGTGGCTGAGTCACTTTGCTGTAGAGCAGAAAAGGACACAATGTTGTAAAGCAACTATATGCCAACAAAAATAAGGCATTCTTTTGCTATGTTTGCTATGGTAAAAGACAGAGACGTGTTGCGTCACAGTGACACTCACGTCTTGATTCTCTCTCTCCACGTGCTTCCCTGGGAAGCAGGGCTCAGAGATGGTCTAGGATGGAGGAGTCAGCCCTGCAGGAGAGAATGATCACGTAATTCCCAAAGATGGATTAAGATAAGAGAGCAGGTCTTGTTTTTCAAGGGCAGGAGAAGCACACCCTAAGCAGCTATCATCGAAAGCACTGTTCCGAGGTCATAATAAAGGGATGCTGCTGTTGAAGCTCATTCATTTTCCTGTCCCCAAATCCTACAACCAAATTCTTTGGGACTATGGTGATATAAATTATACACAAATTTGTGTGAGACTAAGAATAAAAAGAAGGGGAATTCCCTTGCCAGTCCAGTGGTATTAAGACTCCGTGCTTTCACTGCAGGGGGTGAGGATTTGTATGATCTCTGGTCAGGGAACTAAGATCCTGCTTGCCACGTGACATGGCCAAATAATAACAATTGAAATAATATAGTATCTTTAAAAATAACAATAAAATAATTTAAATAAGTTTAAAAAATAACCAAAAAAAGGAGTACTAGTACCTATTTGGTGGGGAGGTGACCTTGAAAAAGTGATTTTGGAAGGCCACTTGGAAGAATGAATTTGCAAGAATAGCTGGGGGTGTGGGAAATAAAAGAGGAAGAGTTAAAGAGGATGTACCACCACCAGAGATAAATGCTATATAGAAATGTTGTAGGATTACACAGTGTGAAACTGATAAATCCATAAATGAAGAGTCCAGAGGAGATCCCAGCAGGTAACAAAGAAGGCGTTAATACCAGTTTAAAAAGAAAAAAAAAGGAGTTTTTTCCTAAGCGTTTGTACAACTGGCTAGAGAGCTGGCTACAAATGAACCTTGATCCCATTCTTATGCCTTCCACCAAAACACATTCCAGGTGAATCAAATATTTTAAAGACTAGAGGAAAATATGGTTAGGTAAAATCCAAGGACAAAATCAAAACAAATAACTGAATATGTCAGGAATGGGGAAAATCTGTTAGCAATATTAGAAACAACAAAAGAATTAATAAATGTCTACACAATTTACTGTAAAAGTAAAAAACTCAACAAAAATCCTATTAGAAATAAAGTTTAAAATATAAACAACACACATTTGGAAAAAAACATTTACAAAACTAAGGCAGACAAAAGTTTACTAAACTTTATATTAATTATTAGGAAAAAATGAACGTCCACCTAGAGAAATATAATAGACGAAATATTGGTAGGTAATAGATAGAATCATGGTGGAAAAAAAATGCAGTTAAAACTATAGGATCTCTTTCTGCTTATCTAATTGGCAAAGATACAAAAGTCTGACAACAGTCAACGCTGGTGAGGGTCTGTAGAAACCGGCAAAGTCATCCATGCTGGTGGGAGTATAGTGATTTCACCATAAGGAAATTTGGCCAAATATAAATCATTAGCATATTTTCTATAACCTTCAATCCACTTTGAGAACTCAATCTGCAGACGGCAACTGTCATACATGCAAGGTTGTAGCACCTCTACTAATAGCGCAAAACCAAATTAAAAACACCTAGCACAGAGACACAAAATGTTAAAACACAAAATTAAATAGCAACTTCAGTTTAAGATGTAAGAAACTTAGAAGTCCTTCACTCACACCCACATAATGAGAAAAAAGCTGAAAACCTTAAAATCAGCAAGTCTTCTTAGATCCATCCAAACTGCTGCTCCCAAGATCTAAACAGACATCTCACCAAAAAAAACCTGCAGACGGCGAATAAGCATATGAAAAGATATTCAAGATCGGATGTCATCAGGGAATTGCAAATTAAAACAACAATGAGATACCACTATACATCCACAGAAATGGCAAAAATTCAAAATACTGACACCACCAAATGCTAGTAAGGATGTGGAGAAAGAACCTTCACCACTGCTGAGACTGCAAAATGGTACAGCCGATTTGGAATACAGTTTGACAGTTTCTTACAAAATTAAACTTTTTACAGACCACTGTACTTTTCAAGGTACTATTCTGTAAGATTAAAAATGGTTTTTGTTTTTCAGGCATTATTTGTGTAAAAAGTATTATAAACTTATTACAGTACAGTATTATATAGCCAATTATGTTAGTTGGGTACCTAGGCTAAGTTTGTTGGACTTACGAACAAATTGGGCTTAACATGCTCTTAAAATGAAATTGATTCATAGGTATGGAACATACTATAACACTGAGGCCCCAGCACTCAACCTGCACACAGGAGGTACCCAACAGATACTTCTCAAGTGAAAAATTGAAATCAATTCCTTTGTGTGGTTTCTCTCTTGTTTGAATTTTCTCTTCACGTGCAACCCTACTACCATTATAATGGGACAGAACCTGGATGCTATTTTCTCTCTAGAAAAGTCCATCTATGTACTTCAGGGCAAAAATCATGCTGGGTTCTTGACCCTGTTTGAAATTCACTGAATAACTGCTCACTTCCCCATTTTATCTTGTGAAGGTAGGACCAGTCCTGCATAGCTTTTCTTTTAAGAAAAATCTGCAAAAATAATTGCCTATTACTTCTTTTCGCTAGGAGAGGTATGGCAGTGGAAATATTCCATTTCAGTCTCTCAAATGTCTTTCAGATGAGAATAACCTTCTGAAATGGGAATAACCAAAATGGCCCATTTTTTTCCTCCTTCCAAAAGCATTCAAAAAAGCTGTTTTCTATTTGCAATTTTTTAAGGAATCTCCACACTGTTCTCCATAGTGGCTGTACTAGTTTGCATTCCCACCAACAGTGTAGGAAAAAAAAAAAAAAAAAAGCTGTTTTCCTTTTTCTCCTATCAGCCTCCAGGCAGTATCATGGATTTACCTCTCCCTTTGCAAATCATGTCAGAAATGTTTCCCTGCAAATAGCAATTTCTTAAGACAGAAATAAAAAGCTGAGATTGGATCACTGCAAATACAAAACGTCTGCGGACAGGTGGAAGAACAAAGTCATACTTCTCTGAACACGTGCTCTGAATGACGGCTTGTTATGGCACCACGAGCTGATCACTGTTAACCACTGATGGTCATAAAACTGTTCTGTGCTTCAGATGATCAAATTTGTATATATATTTAAAAAAACCCCTAAAATGATACCCACATTGAGTACAATTTGACTGACTGCCCTTCTGGGTAAATTTATGTGGGGCACACTCACTGACTGGGTCCCAGGAAGCCAGTGAGCTCAGTGTTACTGCCCCCTCCTGGTATCACCTCTATCCTCCTTTCTGGGACCTGTGCAGAGTCTACATCTTGGTCATCTACCTCCCACCTACCCCACGACGCCAGGCTCTAAGTGCTTCCACACTGCCCAAAGCTTTCTTTCTTCTTCTTCTTTTTTTTAATGCAAAAACCTCTCAATAAATGGCCCCAGACAATGGCTGAATCACATCACAGCTGGAAGGAATGGAGTGGAAAGAAAGATGAAATCTTGTTAAACTACAGAACATTCTGGCATAAGGAAAGATCTGTAAGAAAAGCTTAATAAAATGAGAAAAAATACTACTTTTTTTGTTTCTAATCAAAACTATCAAATTTGTTTCTAATAGAAACAAAGTGAATGAAATAGCTGCAACTGTGAAATAATGAACTGAGACAACTGCTTACTGAATATTTTAAGGAAGGTGAGTTTATAAAAATGTTTATTGAATACAGCTGTAACTATGTAGCCTACCAGACAGACGTAGCCTTATGAAAATGTAAGTGTGATCGGAAGCACTGTTGTTCAGGGTATTTAGGAATTATTGGAAACCTTGCAGGAAAAAGATAAACTGTTCGTGACATTTTTTCTTGCAGCTAATGAGAGTACTGTGAGCTACATTTACTTGTGAGTTGAAGAGAACATTGATGTGATTGAGCAGTGTTGCATATGGTACCCATGAGATAGACAGAAGGAAATTATTTATATTGGTGGGTTGGGGAAAGAGTTTAAGTGGTTTTATTTTAAGTAATTTAAGACAGTAAGCATGTCTAAAGATAGTCCTCCCGTGGGGAGCAATTTCACACATGATATAAAACATAACATGTTCATGTTATGTTACGTAACATTCAACAACATTTATAAGAATAATTTGAGTCAGTTCACTGAATCTTTCACCAGAAAAGGCTTTTGCACTGAAAAATTAAAAACAGAACATAATAAAATTATGAACTAGATACACTCCTACAGCTTGGACCATAACAATTCACGGCTTGGCTGGATGCACCGGCTATATAATACAGTATTTACTGACACTGTAAACAGTCAGGTGGTAACTTGTTGTTCTGTTGCTAAGTAATGCTTGACTGTTTGCGACCCCATGGACTGCAGCACACCAGGCCTCCCTGTCCTTTACTATCTCCCAGAGTTTGCTCAAACTTATGTCGATTGAGTCAGTGATGCCATCCAACCATCTCATCCTCTGTCACCCGCTTCTCCTCTTGCCCTCAATCCTTCCCAGCATCACAGTCTTTTCCAGTGAGTCAGGTGGCTGAAGTATTGGAGCTTCAGCTTCAGCCATCAGTCCTTCCGATGAATATTCAGGTTGATTTTCTTTAGGATTGACTGGTTTGATACCCTTGCAGTCCAAGGGACTCCCAAGAGTCTTCTCCAGCTCCACAGTTTAAGAGCATAAGTAAAGGTGGAACCACAGAAAGAACCAGGCGTCACTGCAGAAAGCGAGCAGCCAAATCAGGTGATGCCTTAAGGAGTCAGCAGAAATCAAGCCTCAGAATAAAGGCACCCATGTCCAGCGAAACTGAATGGTGTCCACAGCCTGCCTCAGTCAGGAAGCCCCTTCACAGACACATCATGGCAGAACCAACAGAACCTCCCCAGAAGACAGATGCTCCAGCCAGACGGAGGCGCGTGGTGGCTCATCCTCCTTAGATCTCCGCACTATGCGTAGTCACGTTATGTTTCTCAGCAAGATTACCACTGCTCCCAGGGCTATGCCATGATGAGACAGGAAGAGGGCAAAGCCACCCAGCAGGAGACAGGGCAGCTTCCAAATTTACAAGGAGAGAGACAATTGGTTTACGTATAATTTGTATTATACAGATCGCACAATCGTATCTAACTTCAAATGATTAAATAATGCAATATTCATTTTCCTCTCCCTCCCTCCCTCTTCTCTCATCCCTCCTACCACAGGCAACCCAGTGAGCTACTGAGCTCCTCATGCTACCATGATTTACAAAACATACAGAAACATATACAATCATTCTGTACATGTTTACATAGTATGTGTATGTGAACGTAAGGAAGGCTGAGGGATGAAGAGTCGATGGTTTCAAGGGGAGCGGAAGACGACTCTTGAGAGTCCCTTGGACCGCAAGGAGATCGAACCAGTCAATCCTAAAGGAAATCAACCCTGAATAGTCACTGGAAGGACGGATGCTGAAGCTGAAGTTCCAGTGCTTTGGCCAACCTGATGCAGAGTTGGAAAAGACCCTGATGCTGGGAAAGATTGAGGACAGGAGGAGAAGGGGGTGACAGAGGATTAGATGGTTGGATGGTATCATCGACTCAATGGACATGAGTTTGAGCAAATTCCAGGAGATGGTGAAGGACAGGGAAGCCTGGTGTGCTGCAGTCCATGAGGCTGCAAAGAGCTGGACACAAGTAACTGACTACTGTCGTCATTTTATAAACACGGCTTTTAGACGCATTCCACGCATTTTGCTTTACTCACAGAAATCCCTTTAAGTCGCGTGACAGAATTCCGACTTATTCTCTTCAGTGGCTGCACAATTCCACATATGGTGGCTCCACAGTTTACATTCAGCCACTTCCCTGTTGAGTGCCATTCATTTTATTCCAATTTTTGCCAGGGCATGTGGTCATATATATCGTTATACAAGTATCTTGATGTACTGATGCTTTTATTTCTATGAGACTGATTCCCAGGAGTAAGACTGCTGAGTGAAACAGTACATACATATTTAATGTTTACAGATATTGCCAAATTGCATCTCAAAAAGACTGTAGTAATTCACAAACATGACACCATAATTCTATTAATATAAAACTGGGTCTATTTTGAAATAAAATGCAAAATCTACATGACGTTTTGGAAAACAGGTAAGCCTTCAACAAAATGGGATTTGCAGCCAACATTTCCTAATATTATTTAGGTTGTGGGGCCTCTCTTCTCTACCAATTTTGAGGGATCCTTGTGGAGTCCTAGACCCCATGAGAGAAGCAGCATAGGAATAGCCTATAGGAATAGTGGGCGATTCTTTTTTCTCTTTTAATTCTTTTTTCTCTTTACAACATTGTGTTAGAATAACTTAATAAGAATAGTAATTCTTTTTTTAAATTTCTTTTATTGGAGGAAAATTGCTTTACAATGTGTTGGTTTCTGCCGTGCAACAACACGAATCAGTCATAATTACACACACACACACACACACACACACGTATATAACGCCTCCCTCATTAGCCTTCCTCCCTTCCCCCCATTCCAACCCTCTAGGTCATCACAGAGCACCAGGCTGGGCGCCCCGGGCTATACAGCAGCTTCAGTAGGTAACTTGTTTGGCAGAATCACAGCAGCAAAGCCTGACACCAGTTTATTCCAAAGATACAGTAACGTCTCTCCCAGAGGTTGGAGGACCAGCCCTGCCTATAATTTTATCCTCCTGTGCTTTCCACAGAAGGAAAGGAATTCAGCCCAAGTGGCAAGAGTGAGTCCTCAGAGTCTCCTCAGCACACCGGGAGAAGATGCTGTCTGGGGCCAGCCTGAAGAGGACTGCTTGATGAGCTTCATGGCTCCTGCCCAGCGAGAAGAGACACCAGCACGCTCAGTCTCTCTCTGTAGCTCCAGGAAAGGGACCTCAGGTCACACGGCCCCAGGTCACAGAGCCCTCCATGGTGGCAAGGAGACCTTCAAGATGGTGGACACCCCCATCTTACTCAATTTTTGCTCAATTTTTCATGACCGACAGGGATGTTTCTGTGTGGATGAAGACAGCTCTCTCACCTCCAATTTAGCGTTCCTGGCACAGTAAGAAGACAGAAGACCCAGGGATGCTGCTATCATTCTGAAACCTGTAACCTTCTTGAAGGGGTTCCAAAATCAAACATCATCTTCACGATGGTTTCATTTTGGCACTTGAGTGAAGCTTTAAAAGTCACAAAGCTTATCTGTGTGGTTGTTATCTCTATTTTTATAAATTTCTTTCTTTGACTATAAAGGCAGAAAGATCATTTTACTATATGAAAAAATAAAGGTAACCTTTCCTCGGCACAGACGTTAATATGAAAAAGGCTCCACATTAAAAAGAATGAAATAACGCCCCTTGCAGCAAGGTGGATGGACCTAGAGACGTCACACTGTGTGAAGCAGGTCAGACAGAGAAGGAGAAGTACTGCATGATAATCAAAGAAACGACACAAATGAACTTATTGACAAAACAGAAACAGACTTACAGGCTTAGAGAACAAACTTACGGTTGCTGGGGGGAAGGATGGGGGAAGAGGTAGTTAGGGAGTTTGGGATGGACATGCACACGCTGCTGTGTTTAAAATGGATAACCCGCAAGGACCTACTGCTCAGCACAGGGAACTCTGCTCAATGTCATGTGCCAGCCTGGATGGGAGGGGAGTTTGGGAGAGAACGGTTACATGTGTATGTATAGCTGAATCCCTTCCCTGTTCACCTGAAACCATCACATCATGAATCGGCTAACACCTAATACAAAATAAAAAGTTATGGAAAAAAAAAAAACCTCCAAGTGTAAATAAAAGCAACTCAAGATTTGAATAATTTATGTGGGAGGGGGGTTCAGGATGGGGGCACATGTACACCCATGATTGATTCATGTCAGTGTACGGCAAAATCCACCACAATATTGTAATTAGCCTCCAATTAAAATAAATTAATTAAAGTAAAAAAAATGTAATGGCAATAAATAAAACAGATGAATGAAAGTTTATAATTATTTGTTAAATGAATAATTTTTTACAATGTGTCCAAAATTGTCATGTCTTGATTATAACAACAAAACTACTCAATTAAAAAAAAAATCTAATGCCATCATCTTCTGCTCTCCATAGCGTGAGAACCTAATAAAGCCACTTAGCAGCTGAGCATTAAATTTGGCCATAATGTCGAATATTATCTGGCAGAATGCACGAGGAACTAATACTCCCAAAGTACTTTATACCATTTGCATCTTTTAAACAGGCTATCTTTTAATTTAGGCCAAAAATGAGTGCAAGTCTGAAAGTTCCATGAGGCATCTGTAATGTTTCCTTTTCCATCTGAGGGCGGATGCTTCATTAGCATCTTCTCAATTGACGGCTGATGATAATAAGATATGGGCTAACATTAACTCAGTGCAACACCGGAAAAGCACAGGGGGCACTACCTTAAATTTAATACGGCATCTGGAAGACACGGCCCTAATTCTACAGGACATATCAATTCCAGCTTGATGCCACTATTGTGCCAGAAGCATAAGTCACGAACAGAGAGAATTTATTAAAGAGAAAGCACAATTTCTTATTTACTTAGACTGTTGACAAATTGTTGGAAAAGATTACGCAGAGTACGGGACATCCCAGAACAATATTAACATCATATTATCATTCTTGTTCTAAAAGGGATACTGGATATTTCAGTGTCAGAAAGTACTCTTTCAGTCAGCATAAGGACGGTGATAATTTATGACCAGCAAAGCAGTTAGACTTTTCTGACACTGCCTTACCTAAACTGGTAAAATCATTTTGATGTTAATTTAGTAAGACAAGAAAACTAAAGAGAATTCATTTCAGTTATATAAATCCTGTCACCGATGTCCATGCCTTATGTCTCAGATAAACTATTCAGATGTCTCTTTGTAATCATGTTTTCTCAATTAATCTTTCAGCTGGTGGATCATGATATGATTCACTGAAAGAATGTCACCCTCAATTCTGCGATCATGAAGACAGATGGGAGCAGGGCTGAAAGGAGGCAGGACTGCACTGTCGTGATGGGCAAATGTTACAGCAACACCACACCGCTCTGAAAATTATCTTTAAGAAAATCAGGTTTGAGGACGAGTCGAGATGGCAAAATACGATCACATTTTTACATATATCCTCTGCTTCAAATATATGCCAAAGACATATTTTACATATAAATAGAAGGAACCACAGTCGTCTTGCAAATGGAGATAGAAGAGCGAACAGACCACGAAGCCGTGAGAAGGGTCCGTGAGACTCCCAGTCTGGAGGCGGGTTCCTATGGGGACAGGGATACCCGGCACTGCACTGTCCAGAGTGGCCATCGGAGGGGAGAAAAGGAAAAAGGAACATCTGAGCACATCAGTCATTGTCAACGGTGCCACCTTCAGACTCTACAGCAAGCACACAGGCCTTCTTTGATGCAGCCCAAGAGTCCATGTTCCAGCCTTGTCTCCCAGCCCACCCCCCTGAACCCCCACCATCATTTGATGCTTCTAAAATACTCATTTCTTTCAGTTCCTTGAACACAGGGCTCGCCTTCAACGGGATGAACCTCCTGACTGGCCCAGGCTGCATCGAGTGTCCTTCCTCTGCGCCCAGAGGGCTTTCAATTCTCTCCTTTGGAAGATGACACTTGGTGTATCTTTCAACACCGACCCAAGAACAATGACCTATTAACTGTGGACACCTCTTAAGACTCTTGAGACTTCAGGAGTGCTGAAGAATCGAAGGATGATTTCTACACACCTTTCCCTCTTTCTTGTTTTCCCTAACTGACTCAGTACTCCACGTCACTCAATGAGAAAACAAGAATTCGACTCAAGGCATATCATTCTCAAATCAGCTTCTGCACTGCTCAGCAACCACAAAGACATCTCTGCTGACCTGAAACAAACTGACTGCCAGATATTTCTCCAGCAGAGATGGGTTTATGCAGATCAGAAGACAACTGCAGTTCCGGGACCTCAACCCTGGTGAGCCACATGGAAGTCCCTGCCCAGCCCCGGAAGGAGAAAGCTTTGGTAGAGGGGAGAGGAGGTTGGGAGGGCTCTTGTAAACAGTACATGGCTTTCCATTGGCTGAGTCCTTGTCCGGAAAGAAGAGCCTCACAGGTCCTGAGAGCTTCCCATTCTGCCTCCTGCCTCTGTTTCTTTAAAAGTATTTTATATTTATTTGGCTGCACCGGGTCTGAGTTGTGGCACATGGGACTCTCTGCTGCAGCATGTGGGATATAATCCCTGACCAGAGACAGAACCCAGGCCCCCTGCATTGGGGGTGCAGAGTCTTAACTGATGGACCTCCAGGGAAGTCCCTGGTTTCCTGACTCTATTTAAGTGAAGTTTCTGTTTATTAATTTTTTTAACATCTTCAAGATATATATTGGACTTCCCAGGTGGCACAGTGGTAAAGAATCCACTCTGCTAATGCAGAAGACACAGAGACTCGGGTTTGACCCCTGGGTTGGGAAGATCCCATAGAGAAGGAAATGGCAACCCATTCCAGTATTCTTGCCTGGGAGATGCCATGAACAGAGGGGCCTGGTGGGCTACAGTCCATGGGGTCACAAAGAGTCGGACATGACTGAGCGCAAGGACAAAGTATATACTAACAGGACTTCTGTAGTTAGAATGCTGGAAATAATCTTTTCAATGTTCTTCTCATTGGTCTAAACTGCAAATGTATGCTATTGATTCAGCCTTCCCAGCGAGTTAGTCCTGGATGAAAATGCAAAATGGTTATATCCTCTCTTCCAGCACTTCCCTATGGTATCCTCTGTCCTAGCCCTCCCTCTCACACCCAAGGCACCTGACTGTCTTACATCTTAATTTACCACCTCTGCTTTTCATCCACTCTGGGATTAAAAAATTTAAAACATAGAGTGTTGCTTCTAAGTGTTGTTGTAGGCAGGTTGACTACAGCTTCAGAGATAAGGCAACAACTTGAGTTGAGAAACAAATGATTTATGTTTCAAGTGGAGCATGGGAGATGTGACATGGCTAGCATTTTTTAAAAGATATTTTTTGACATGGTTCACTTTTTGTAAAAGTCTTTATTGAACTTGTTACAACACTGTTTCTATGTTTTGGCTTTTTGGTCACAAGGCAGGCGGGATCTTAGCTCCTCCACCAGGGATCAAACCGACACCCCCTGCGTTGGAAGGCAAAGTCTTAACCACTGCACAACCCAGGAAGACCCAAGGCTAGTATTTTTAATAAGCAGGTTTCATGCCCTGAACAGAAACACACATCTATTATTCTGTATAGTTACTAACCTAGACATTTTCCCAAACAAGATCTCGCTATATCCCAAATGGTCTCAGAAAATTTGAACAAAATATTTAACACCTAGATGAAGTTTATGAGCCTACCCACAAACTATAATTACTTAATTTGACTGACTTACTACTCATTAAATTTTGCCTAAGCTCTATCGATGCTCCAATAAAATATTTTGGCACAAAGCAAATTTGGAGATTTATGACATCCTTCTGGACTTAGGGTGTTAACAGCTCTTCCCAGCTTTATTTACCCTGTGGGAAATAACTCCCTGCATTCTACTCACCACATCTCTGACATATGTCTTTGCAGATGCCATACAAAGTCCTATTCTGTGTGGTCCTGAGGACTGTGCTGTGGGAAAGGGGCCAGTATAAGAAACTGATGATTCTGTGATTTCAGAGTCATTACTGTACAACCACACCCATTCAAAAATGTAAGAGAGACACTCAGGGAAAATTTTACACTGACTGATTCCTCTTTCTTTTCAGGTCTAAATATGAAGGCTCTCAAGATCACGGAATGGTAGGTTGACAACTGAGCTCCCTGGTGGCTCAGCGGTAAAGAACCGGCCTGCCAATGCAGGAGACGCAAAATGCAGCTTCTATCCCTGGGTCCAGAAGATCCCCTGGAGGAGGAAATGGCAACTCACTTCAGTATTCTTCAGAATCCCACGGACAATAGGAGCTTGGAGGGCTGCAGTCTGTTGGGTCGCAAAGAGTCAGACACGACTCAGTGACTAAACAGCAGCAGGTTGACCACTAGCCCTCAACCCCCAGGATTTCCCACGATAGTCATCCACTGACGATGCTGGTCTGAGGATTCGGCACTGGCTCAGTCCAGCTGTGATCTCTCGGACACCCCCAGCCCCCAGCCCACCATTCACACACGAGTTAGCCTCCTTCACAAACACTGCAAAGCAGAGAGCAGACAGGCTCACGCCCTAGCTGCCAGGATGTCGAAATCTCAGTGGTGCTGGTACCCTGGGTCCTTAACAACTGCTGCTCATCACTCTTCTTTACCTGTAGTTCTCCTCCTAAATCAGATTCCCTCTCAATTACGTGAAAGAGGCAAAAACTAACAAAACACCACTGGTATCTTGGAAATCCGAATGCCAGCCATGAAATGGTGGAACCACCGAGAGACTGAGATATTTTTCTGACACTTTCCCATTTCCTATGGCTCATCATTGTCTAAAGAGATGCTTTCAAGCTCAAACTGGATTTCTGAACCCCTACCAGCACTAGGGCTAACCGTGAATACGACTTGGACAAGCTGAGGCACCCTGAGACTCCAGAGCAGTGGCTGAGGGTGACTATGACTCAAAGCTCTGGGCCCCCACAGCCGGCCACATGGCAGTGGTAGACGGTGCTCTGACCTGTCTGCACAGGGCTCCACAGGGCCCTCCTGTAGTGACACACCTAAGCTGGTGTCATCTCAGGACAAATCATTTGAATCCCAGTGTTTCATTTAAAGGGAAAAGCATGTAGTTACCAAAGTCCATTGGGCTTTCCAGGTGGCTCCAGTGGTAAAGAACCTGCCTGACAATGGAGGAAACATGAGACAGGAGACACAGGTTCGATCCCTGGGTCAGCAAGATCCACTGGAGGAGGGCATGGCAACCCACTCCAGTATTCTCGCCTGGAGAGTCCCATGGACAGAGGTGCCAGGAGGGCTACGGTCCGTGGGGTTGGGTCTCAAAGAGCTGGACATGACTGAAACGACTTAGCACACACCAAAGTCCACTGTGGTGATGATGTAAATGCCTCTGGGCCACTTGTGGTCAAGGTTTCCCAGTCCAGCAACAATTGAAAAGCAGCCGCTGGCTGACAGACAGCCACAACACTCCAACATCCCGATAACCTCGGGAGTGCCCCAATGGCAAGGCACCACCTTACACACTCAGAATACACTGACATCCCAATAACCTCGGGAGTGCTCCAATGACAAGGCACCGCCTTACACACTCAGAACACTCGAGCTTGAGAACGAGACGATAACCTCGGAGTGCTCCAATGACAAGGCACCGCCTTACACACTCGGAACGCTCGAGCTTGAGAACGAGACGATAACCTCGGAGTGCCCCAATGACAAGGCACCGCCTTACACACTCGGAACGCTCGAGCTTGAGAATGAGACGATAACCTTGGGAGTGCCCCAATGGCAAGGCACCACCTTACACACTTGGAATACACTGACATCCCAATAACCTCGGGAGTGCTCCAATGACAAGGCACCACCTTACACACTCAGAACACTCGAGCTTGAGAACGAGACGATAACCTCGGGAGTGTCCCAATGACAAGGCACCGCCTTACACACTCGGAACGCTCGAGCTTGAGAACGAGACGATAACCTCGGAGCGCTCCAATGACAAGGCACCGCCTTACACACCCAAACTGCTCAAGCTTGAGAACGAGAGCACGGTAGTTAGAAAAACACACCAAGCAAATCCATCTCTATTCAGCAGCGCTGAACTGCGGTGTCCAACCAATGAATCAGTGCAGGTGCTGTGCTCACCTGTCCCCTCCACCCTCAGGCCCTTAAGCTCTCCTTGGAGTCACTGTCAAGCCCACAATGAGGTCAAACCGATTCCAAGACAAACAAGTGTCCCAAACACCTCCACAGCCCGTGGCCGAGCAGATACGGCTGAGCCAGTGGACCATGGATTCTGCAACCAGTGACCCGGGTTTAAACCCCAGCTCCACCACTTGCTAGCTTTATAAATCTGGGCATTTTTCTTTGCCTTGGTTTTCCCACCTGAATATTGGGGTTAAATAATATTTAACTCCATAGATAAGAGCTTACTGTATAGCACAGGGAACTATATTCTGTATCTTGTAATAACATTCAATGGAAAAAAGAATATACATATATATGTGTATATATATACATACACACATATATATATCACTGTATCACCTTGTTGTACACCTGAAACTAAGATAATATAAAACAACGAATACTGCATTTACAAGTAAGTAAGTAATACCACTCATGGGTGGCATAAAATTGAGTTCGTATGTGAAAAACATATTATTAACATGCTATAAGTGCCATATAAGTGTGGTAACACGATGTTACTTGTCTAAATTTACTTTTGGCTGCGCTGGGTCTTCGCCCCTCCATGCGTGCTTTCTCTCCTTGTACCCAGTGGTGGCTACTCTCTAGCTGTGGTTTCCTGGGCTTCTTATCGGAGTGGCATCTCTTGTTTTGGAGCATGAGCTCTAGGCCACGCAGGCTTCCGTAGTTGTGGCACATGGACTCAGCTGACCCAAGGCACGTGAGAGTCTTCCCGGACCAGGGATGGAACCCGTGTCCCGTGCATTGGCAGGTGGGTTCTCAACCACTGGAACCACCAGGGATGTCCTTGGTTTTCTTCACCAGGGAACATGGGAGGAGACAAAAATAGGTGAACCCTCTGAGGATTAATCACTGAAGACACTGTCTCCTCCCACCATAAGAAGGACCATGTGGGGTCCACTTCAGCTGTGAGATGGAGCTTCCTAGCTTAATTCAATGGGCAATAAATTATATTTTAAGTGTAATAAAGGAAAACATACAAAAAGACATGTGGCTGAGCTATATAAAAGAGCAAAAGATAAATCAAGTAAATTGGCAAGTTAAATAAATAAAGCGGAAATTTTTCTTTTTTTTTCCTCCAGTGAATTTCTTTCTCAATTGTCTCCTTGCTTGGGCTAGAGAAAATGATTTTCATCCTAACTGGATATTACCAGTTTTAATGACTGAACTAAAACAAAGATAGCTTTACAGCCTTAATATTGTGAGGATAACATGAAGAAATATTATGAGAATTTAATACATGGGAGGAAGTCTCTCCGCTGAGCAAGATAAATACTGAAAATTATAACTGTTTCTTCCTTGGGGACAAAAAAGATCACCATAACAAATTACTTTTGGCTTTCTATCCTCTGAAGAAGTTTCTAAGAAGTTCCCAGTGATGAGTTTCTTGAAACTAATATTTGTGAAAAGTCCTGAACGTTCTTTTCCTTGATCCCATGCGCCACACCTTCTAGGGATGAATGAACTTGTGATTTACAAGTCAGCTAAGCATCCCTGGCTGGTGCAAGGGCCCGTGGGGACCCAAGACCACTGCAGTCCTCCGAATCCAGCGGGATCCTGACCTCCGAGCTGGGTGGTGCTTTCCCAGGATCAGAGCTGACCCGCATCTCATCTGTGTTTCTAACGTTTGTTGACTTTCAGAATCTACATGTTGTCTGTTTACCCCTATGGTGCCTGTGTAAGGGGTTTGAGGGAGGGATTTCAGGACTTTCCAGGTGGTTCAGATGGCAAAGAATCTGCCTGCAATGCAGGAGACCTGGGTTCAATCCCTGGTTTGGGAAGATCCCCTGAAGAAGGGTATGGCAACCCACTTCAGTATGCTCGCCTAGAGAACTCCACGGACAGAGGTGCCTGAATTCATGGGGTCACAAAGAGTTGGCCATGACTGATCCACTTTCACTTTCACAGGTGAGCAAAGAAAAAAGATATGAATACAGGTGGGAGCAGCACACTCAAGCGCTGCATGAAGATGCTCTGATGGCCTGCATGCCAGAGACGGTCCCTCCCGGGCTCTGCTGAGCGGCTCTGTGCTGCTGGCACAGAACTTCAGTACTCAGCCAGGCAGTTTCCACTCCTCCTCAGCCTTCACTTCCTGCGTGCCCAAAGCCCCAAGTTCAGCCAGAGGTGAGAGGTTAGGGCCTCCTTGGGTCTTTCCTGAGCATACACACAGCCCTGGGAATATGCACAGATCTAACTAGGAGCACAGGTTTTCTCAGGTGGTTCAGACGGTAAAGAATCCACCTGCAAAGCTGGAGTCGTGGGTTGGATCCTTGGGTTGGGAAGATCCTCTGGAGAAGAGAATGGCAACCCACTCCAGTATTCCTGCCTGGAGAATCCCATGGACAGAGAAGCCTGGTGGACACAGGACCCCATAGTTCATAGGGTCGAAGAGAGTCAGACATGACTTAACAGCTGAGCAGGAGCACGAAGTATGAACACAGTCTTCTAGATTCCCAGTAACATATATGAGCTTTTTACAGCTCCCCTTGGATACCTTCTTCCTCATGTTTTCCTTTTTAAACTTCCTGGTTACCCCATTGTTTGTTCAACTGCTACCCTCTGCCTCAAGCCACCTTTGTGATTTTGGAATCAAAGTGCTTGGAAGACTTTAAAAAAATTTTTGGCAGCAGTGGGTCTTCGCTGCTGCACGTGGGCTTTCTTAAGTGGCAGTGAGCAAGGGCTACTCTTCGTTGTGGTTCGCAGGCTTCTCTTGTCCAGAGCACAGGCTCTAAGATGTGGGCTTCATTAGTTGTGGCCCATGGCCTTAGTGGCCCCACAGCACGTGGAGTTTCCCGGGGAATAAACCCACATCCCCTGCATTGGCAGGGGGATTCTTAACCTCTGGACCACCAGGGAAGTTTCTGGAAGACTGTAAGACCAACTAGATTTGGCCTATGAAGGTGGGACGAGAGCTCAGTCCTAGGAAAGGTAACAATTTTTTTTAAGGAGATACTAAAATGGGGAGACTTAAAATCAAGTGGACATAAATAAAGTCTCTTTTTCAATTAGGCTTATAAGTTCTGTTCGCATGTGCATGCTCAGTCTTGTCCGACTCTTTGCAACCTCATGGACTGTAGCCCGCCAGGCTCCTCTGTCCATGGGATTCTCCAGGCAAGCATACTGGAGTGGGTTGCCATGCCCTCCTCCAGAGGATCTGCTCGACCCAGGTATAGAACCCACGTCTCCTGAGTCTAGCAATGGTAGGTGGATTCTTTACCACTGAGCCACCTGGGAAGCCCTTTTAGTTCTGTTATGAATAGCTATATATTGAGAACATGATTTATGGAAAAATTATACCTTCATCAGAAGACCAGGACATGCATGTTCCAATAAGTTCAAAAGGCCTACCCTGAGACACCTCCTCTCACAGGGTACTGTCCCACCAACAATAGCCAAATCTAATATGCAAACTAACCTGTCTCCCTGTTCATAATGGACTGAAGTCAAAGGCTACTGGAGTCAAAGGAAGCTAGCATGTCGGCTGACCAGTGACCCGACACCTGGAGACAAATGATGAGTCGGTATAACTGAAAGTTTAAAGGAAACAGAAAATAAATGATGAACCACTGGGTCAAATGCTGCAGTTCTGTCTGAAGATATAGACATATGGTTATGGATACCCAGGGAAGTCCAGTCTCTAGGAAACATTTCAGGCAGTTCAATTCCAAAATAAATGAACTTAAGCACCTGCAGACTGGGACCTCTCTGGCAGCCCAGGGGTCAAGATGTAAGTAGACTTCCAATGCAGGGCATAGGAGCCTGACTCCTAGTCAGGGAGGTAAGATCCCACATGCCTCAGGGCCAAAAAAAACCCCAACAAAACCAAACAAAAAACAGAAGCAATATTGTAACAAATTCAATAAAGACTTTAAAAATGATCCACATCAAAAAAAAAAAAAAAAGCTTTAAAAACAAAGAAACACCTTCAGACTTAGCACAGTAGGGCTGTAGCTTAATTTGCTTTTGTGTGCTTAGCTGCTCAATCATGTCTGACTCTCTGCGACCCCATGGACTGCAGCCCGCCAGGCTCCTCTGTCCATGGGCGTCTCCAAGCAAGAATACTGAAGTGGGTTGCCGTGTCTTCCTCCAGGGGATCTTCCCAACTCAGGGATCGAACACAGATCTCCCACATTTCAGGCGGATTCTTTACCATCTGAAAATGTGCTTTTAGTGAAACATGATTTCTATCTTTGCTCTACATTTCACTTTTCTTTCTTTATCTTAGGGTATGTGTTTCTTTCTAATACACTAGAGTTAATTCTGTGTACGTGACTGTGTCCACACAAGCTGCTTCTTACATGCCCAGTACTGGAGCTAAGTGACCACAGGGTTGTGTGCTTGGTGGAGACGTAGGCTTGTGAGTGGAGAGGTCAATCAGCCATGGCAAAGTGGTTATGAAACGCCAGTCTTCGAGGAATAACTTCCCTCTCCAATATTTAAGATGCATAAATTATTCAATCCCATTAGAAGAGGGTTTTACAGAAAAGTATTCAGTCATCTTCATTTGGAAAACAACCAAAGACAAAAGAGCTAATCAACCAAATTTAGGGCTGAGAAAGTTTCCTCTTCATTTAACACATTTCATGTCCCTATTTGTTGATAAAGTGTGTTCACCTCACACATCTACATGCTGCTGCTGCTGCTGCTGCTGCTAAGTCGCTTCAGTCGTGTCCGACTCTGTGCAACCCCATAGACGGCCTCCTACCAGGCTCCCCCGTCCCTGGGATTCTCCAGGCAAGAACACTGGAGTGGGTTGCCATTTCCTTCTCCAATGCATCAAAGTGAAAAGTGAAAGTGAAGTCACTCACTTGTGTTGGACTCTTCGAGACCCCATGGACTGCAGCCCACCAGGCTCCTCCGTCCATGGGATTGTCCAGGCAAAAGTACTGGAGTGGGGTGCCATTGCCTTCTCTGGTACTGATGTTTAAAAACACAGCAGCTGTTACTAGTTTTTAAAGAGTTTACTTATGGTCCATCCATAATATTTCTCCGCTGTCTGAGGAAAATCTTCCCACAGATATCTTCAAAGGAAGGGACTAGCTGTTTTTATATACCAAGTGAGGTAAACCAGAAAACCTGGGAACCTCAATGATCATAGGGTCAGATATCACAGGTACAATTTGAAGCAACAATATACCTACTGAGATCACAGTGCAAATCAAATGTAGTTTCAGATTTTCCAAATAAAAATTTTTAAAATACTCAATTTTCAAAGTTTGCCTTTAATTGTTCAGGGAAGATATTTACTTTCTGTGCTTTTATTCCCCTGGGTTGAGGACATGTAGCATCACTGTATAATACTTAATTTGCTGAGAGTAGGTATAAAAATTTTAGACAGCTGGACTGAAAAGGCCCTCTGCAGCCATCCAGATGGTTGCTCCGCCTCTCTGCTCTAAGGAAGAACCTCTTGCTGGCTGAGACACAGTGTCTACTACGTATTTCCAGTGGCACTGCCTCAAACAGCATCTTTTGATAACATTCAGGCCAGTAGTTGATCCGTTAAAATTGTAACTCCCTTTATATTTACTCACTTCTTTCCAATTCTGTATAATTTCTTTGTATCTTACACACAAACCCATCTTAAACAATCCTTTACTTTAACATCTCACTCAAGACTTGGAGCCTATAGTAATTTCCTTTAAATTAGGATCATTTCCAATTTTCTTTCCTTCTTTTAAATGGATCCACCTTCTCTCTTCACTTTTTTTCTTCATTTACTCTCTTTACCGTCTTAGGTTTGTGGCTGTTAGCACAACCTAAAGGCTCTGTGTTGTTCAGTCGCTCAGGCGTGTCGGACACCTTGCATCCCCATGGACTGCAGCACGCCAGGCTTCCTTGTCCATCACCATCTCCCAGAGTTTGCTCAAATTCTCATCCACTGATGACTTCCAAAGTCTTATCTCAAGCCCAGATCTCTCCCCTAAACATCAGATGTGTATATTCAACTGCCAACTCTTTGTATGTCTATTAGCATGCCAAATGTAAGATGTTTAAAAGTGATTCTGATTTTCCCCTCAAACCTGTTCCCTGCCCCAGTAGGGTGGCCATAAGGAGAGTGAGGAAGACACCTGGGCAAATCTCAAGGTGAGAGGACCCACCATTGCTCCCTCCTTAGGTACTGGGGCATGGAAAAGATCTGAAAACCTTCCCACAATTTAAGGTAAACAGAACAGAGTTGAGAGTAGAGAGCCACATGCCTACTGGGGACAGCCGTGATCGAGGGCACGGGGACCCTTTTAGCAGAAGCTCCGAGAGAAGATAAGAATGGTCTTGGAGAAACAGCAGAGCCAATGGAAGTCAAGATGCAGAGATGACTCAGTCAACACAGAGAGCTGGGCCTGCCCTGGAAGCAGTTATTAGGTACCACTTGCACCAAGAGAACAGACCATGAATGACACAGCTCAGCTATGGAAAACCAAAGAAAAATATGACTCTCTTCATGACTGTAAATGCAAACCCACTAAATATATAAAGAGAACATACAAACACATGAGGTTGTTGGGTGAATCTGTC
This sequence comes from Ovis aries, assembly GCF_016772045.2. Taxonomy (NCBI): domain Eukaryota; kingdom Metazoa; phylum Chordata; class Mammalia; order Artiodactyla; family Bovidae; genus Ovis; species Ovis aries. Next base: position 31,475,367 of record NC_056063.1, read on the forward strand.
TCTGTAAACATGAATGTTTACATAAATTATATAGTTAAAATATGTATGTTACTTAAAGGCTCATCAGCCACAAGAGGATGCAGGCAAGTCTCCATTGTAAGTTTCAAGGAAAAAAACCCAAGGGCCTATTTTTGAGACGCTGCATAACTGAGCTTTGTACTTCCAGGTAGCAATTGGTAGCCATGTGCACATAAAGCCGAAGTCTATTTCTGTTAGCAAATTGTATTGCTGTGCTCAAAGGCAATCATTAGTAAGTTCCATACATCCAGCAGTCTAAGCAACCACCAGAAATAACCATAGCCCTCTAAGCCACACTGCTCCCCAAAGTTCTTGACAGTCTGTACATATGATAGACATCTACACAGGCTGCTTTCTTTGTTACCATCCTAAAGCGATTTTTTCCTAGCACATATATCAGGGGGAGAACCCCCACAGTCTAATGGCAAATGCAATGGGGCACTGTCATTTTCTCCTCTGTTACTGCCTATGGAAGTTTCAAGTGAAAATGACTGTAATTATGGAGGGAGGGACAGCAAATGCACCTCCCCTGGGGGCGAGTGGAATCAAAACCCTTTCCTTTATAATATATCCATAAATATTTTGCTTTACCATCCATTACTCGTTGCATTCTGAAAATAAGAGGCAGAGTCTTATAACCAGCTTTCATCATTCAAAGAATTTAGATTTTATCTATACAATGTATAAGGAATACTGGACTTCAGGGTCAATTTTTCTGTTCCGAATTCTCTTCAGCTTGGAATAAAGAATGTGAATTTTCTAAAAACAGGCTTAAACAACAAAAAGTTAAGAATCACAAAAATATGACTCTTGATACAAAAACAGAAATATACATCAATGGGACAGGACAGAGAGCCCAGAGATATATCCATGCACCTGTGGTCACCTCATATTTGACCAAAGAGACAAGAATACTCAACGGACAAAAGACAGCCTCTTCAATAAATGGTGCCGGGAAAACTGGACAGCTATGTGTAAAAGAATGAAATGAGAACACTTCCTAACACCACGCACAAAAATAAACTCAAAATGGATTAATACTTAAATGTAAGGCTAAAAACTATAAAGTCCTTACAGGAAAACATAGAACACTCTGACATAAACTGTAGCAGAGTCTTTTCAACTCATCTCTTAGAGCAATGAAAATAAAAACAAAAATAAACAAATGGAACCTAATTAAGCTTAAAAGCTTTTGCAGAGCAAAGGAAACACACACAGGATGAAAAGACAACCTTCAGAATGGGACAAAATGTTCGCAAAAACACAATTCTCAGGTCCCGAGTGTGTGTGTAACTGTGTGTGTGTGTGTGTGTGTGCACACGTCATGCACTTAGTTGCTCAGTTGTGTCTGACTCTTTGCGACCCTTTGGACTGTAGTCCGCCAGGCTCCTCTGTTCATGGAATTCTCCAGGCAAGAATACTGGAGTGGGTTGCCACTTCCTCCTTCAGAGGATCTTCCCAACTCAGGGATCAAACCCATGTCTCCTGTGTCTCCTGCATTGGCAGGTGGATTCTTTACCACTGAGCCACCTGGGAAGACTATATATACATATACATATACATATACATATACATATATATATACATATACATATACATATACATATATATATATATATATATATGGCTTACATATTCCACTCAGATTCGAACTATCCATTTGATTTATGAACATGTTATTGGCTGAAAATATAATTGATGCATGAAGAGACTGAATGACTGTCAGCAGAGGAAGAGTGGGCTGCTTCAATTTAGGGGCTAGAAAGAAGGTGGCCAGACGCTGTTCAGCATTTCACATTTTCTCTGCAAACAGTTAATCCTTATAAAACATAAATCACAGGGAATTTAATTTTCATGAAATACTGACCATAAATAATCCCCATCTGTCCCACTGGGACAAAGGAATCAGCTCTCCAATTTATTCCACGCAACCCTATGCAGAAAGGAAATTCCTATGCACGTGACCCTGGGGGTGTTAGAAGAAAACTATAATTTGTGGCAAATCAAATCAGATGACAGAGTCCCTAATCAACGGAGGGCAATATATTTATTAGGCAAAGAGACTAATTTTAGAATGCAAAACAGAATGACGCTTGGCTATCCTTTCATTATGTATTGCTCCTTTTTACAGTTCAAACTCAACGTTGTTTCCACAGAGTCAAAGGCCTTCAAATTCCATAATTCAGTACGGACAACCATGACAAACACTAATGAATCGAGCATGCCAGCCACCGTTCTGCTTGTGATGGCTCACTGGCTATTTTAAATGTTGAGGTTTAAACAGTGCGAAGGATTTCTCAAGGGTAAAACAGTAGATAGAAACGTGCAAACTACCATGGGATCCTCCTCCTTTTGTTGTCAGGAAATTGGTTTCGTGATCAGCTCAGAGGTAAACAGAATACATTATGTGTGCTCTGAAACATGCAACGTGTCACGTTATGAAAAATAAATGGTGTTGGCATGTCATTGGATGTCCAGGGAGCATCAGAACATCTGGGATCAGTGAAGCATGCTTTCTAATAAAGTAAAGAAATGCTGGTTTAAGCAGGAAATGAGAGGGAAACAACTGGTAACTTGTAGGTGTGCTGTTTCCAATTAATGTAGAAGCAAATGAAGGCAGGCTGCCCTTGCAAGTACAACGCCCCAGTTCACAATCTGCCTTACAGAGAAGGGAGTGTAGAAGGCTGTGCTCCCGCAGAGACCTGGAAAATATCATCGAAACAGGGGAGAGGTAAAAGAGAAAAAAAATCCTCAATTAACATCTAATTTCAGGCCTCAGAGCTGATCAGAAGGTATACAAAAGGCAGCTGCAATTTCAACATCGGGATACACACAGAGGGGAGTTTCAGAAGTTTATGTAGGTATTTGAGCCACAAAATGAAAGTGGAAAGAGCAATATCATTTCTTTGAATGCAGTACCGAGCCAATCATCTTCTCAGAAGGTTCAGATAATTCATCATCCTGACCTTCTCAGGGAGACAATCAATATGCTATTCCCATCCTAACCATTCACACCGAACTATATCTTATTTCCTAAGGAAATGGAAGACGTTTACCACAGTACTAAAGGCCTGATATTTCTGATTACCAAGCCTTTCCACTCACATATGAAAGTTATAGCTAGCCAGGCAACAGACCCAAAACTGGAGCTTTATTTTTAAAATTGTATTTATTTATTTGGCCACCTTGTACAGCATGCGGGATCTCAGTTCCCTGATCAGCAGTGGAACCCATGTCCTCTGCATGGGGAGCTCAGAGTCTCAACCACTGGGCCATAAGGAAAGTCCCAAATTGGAGCTTTGAAGGCAAATAAATTAAAATGTGAGGGTAAAACCAACATATAAAACATTTAGCATCACATAAGACTCTGGAGACTCTTGAGAGTCCACTGGACAGCAAGGAGATCAAACCAGTCAATCCTAAAGGAAATCAACCCTGAATATTCATTGGAAGGACTGATGCTGAAGCTCCAATACTTTAGCCACCCGATGCAAAGAGCTGCCACCCGATGCAAAGACCCTGATGCTGGGAAAGACTGACAACAAAAGAAGAAGCGGGCAGCAGAGGATGAGATGGTTGGAAAGCATCACTGATTCAATGGACAAGAACTTGGGCAAACTCCAGGAGATAGTGAAGGACAGGGAGGCCTGGCATGCTACAATCCATGGGGGTCGCAGAGTTGGACACAATTTGGTGACTGAACAACAATAAGACTTTGGAATGTTAATTTATTTCCTTAAGATCATTAACATTTAGGCCTAAAGAGAAAACAAAATAAACTTGACAACTAAAGCAAGTGACTCAGCTACTTCCATGTTCTGGGACTCGAACTTACCAAGGAACATCATCCCTCTCAATCTCTTCGTGAACAGACAAAATCTTACAATAGAAGGGCTGACTCCAAGGGGTAAAAATGGAGTATACAGATACTTCAACACAGTCTCTGTTCAGTTGCTCATTTGTGTCTGACTCTTTGCAGCCTCAATGGAGCCTGCCAGGCTCCACTGCCCATGGGATTTCCCAGGCAAGAATACTGGAGCGGGTTGCCTTTTCCTTCTCCATGAACACAGTTTACCAAATATCAGTAAACAAAAGAAAGATAGGTCATGGGGGAAAATCTACCATAAAGACAGAACAGATACAATGAGTTTGTAAACAACACAGATCCCAGATCAAAGAAAGAGCTGCTCAGAAGGGCACCTGACACACAGTAGGCACACGTTCAGTGGACGGTAGAGGGAAGAATGAATGAAAGGATGAGGATGAGGACGCATGGAAATGTGACTGGACGATTTCTATGATCTTCCTGAAGACTGGGGCAGCAGTTGCAGGCCCAGAGCAGAATTTCAAACAAGGCCCCTTGTTTCAAAATTATTAAAAATTCCAAGATGGTGGCAACAGGACATGAGGCTGTGTGTGGCTGCTCAGCTGTTCACCCCACAGCTGGCCCTGCCCCTGTCATGGCACCCCAAGCTGCTCCCGGGCACCCCAGTGCTTTCAGGCCACTGCAGTTCTGAGTTCAAACACACTCCTCCCTCTATCTTGCCTCAGGTTCCAAACACACACGAGGGCTTTGTTCCTAATGTGCTCCTTTATGTTTGGCCCTTAAATCTCTCACTTTGCCTTTTGGCCCCAGAATAGAGCAATCATGTCTCCACTTCATATTCTGTTCACAGCTCATCGACCCTAAAGCGGTGTTACCTCACCTCAAAACTTCAGTACCCTTCAGTCCCTGAACCCAACGGGTGCTTTCTAGTCCTTACTTATGCACTTTCATCTGCTCATCATACATTCATTCCTTTATTAAAATTAATTTTTGCTGGAATACAGGTGCTTTACAAGGTTGTGTTAATTTATAATGTACAGCAAAATGAATCAGCCATACATACATATTATTGTTGTTACAGTTCAGTCATGAAGTCCTGTCCAGCTCTTTGCAACCACATGGACTGCGGCACACCAGACTCCTCTGTCCTTCACTATTTCTCAGAGTCTGCTCAAACTCATGTGCATTGAATCGGAGATGCTATCCAACCATCTCATCCTCTGTTAACCCCTTCTCTTCCTGCCCTCAATCTTTCCCAGGATCAGAGTCTTTTCCAATGAGTTGGCTCTTCACATCAGGTGGCCAAAGAATTCGAGCTTCAGCATCAGTCCTTCCAATGAATATTCAGGGTTGATTTCCTTTACGATTGACTGGTTTGATCTCCTTGTAATCCAAGGGACTCTCAACAGTCATCTCCAGCACAGTTCAAAAGCATCCATTCTTTGGTGATCAGCCTTCTTTATGGTTCAACTCTCACATTCGTATTGGAAAAACCATAGCTTTGACTATATGGACCCTTGCCAGTGAAGTGATTTCCCTGCCTTTTAGTACACTGTCTGCTGCTGCTGCTGCTTCTAAGTTGCTTCAGTCGTGTCCGACTCTGTTTGACCCCATAGATGACAGCCCACCAGGCTCCGCCATCCCTGGGATTCTCCAGGCAAGAATGCTGGAGTGGGTTGCCATTTCCTTCTCCAATGCATGAAAGTGAAAAGTGAAAGTGAAGTCACTGAGTCGTGTCTGCAGCCCACCAGGCTCCCCCATCCCTGAGATTCTCCAGGCAAGGACACTGGAGTGGTTTGCCATTTCCTTCTCCAATGCATGAAAGTGAAAAGTGAAAGTGAAGTCACTGAGTCGTGTCCAACTCTCAGCGACCCCATGGACTGCAGCCTACCAGGCTCCTCCATCCATGGGATTTTCCAGGCAAGAGCACTGGAGTGGGCGCCATCGCCTTCTCCAATGCATGAAAGTGAAAAGTGAAAGTGAAGTCCCTGAGTCGTGTCTGCAGCCTCCAGGCTCCTCCACCTGCGGGAGTCCCCAGGCAGGAGCACTGGAGTGGGCACCATCGCCTTCTCCGAGTACACTGTCTAGGTCTGTCATAGCTTTTCTTCTGAGGAACAAGCGTCTTTTGATTTCATGGCTGCAGTTATCATCTACAGTGATTCTGGAACTCAAGAAAATAAAATCTGTCACTGCTTCCACCTTTTTCCCTTCTATTTTCCATGAAGTGACAGGACCATGATCTTGGTTTTTTTAATGCTGAATTTCAAGCCAGCATTTTCACTCTACATATAAACAGATACTTAGGAGGGGCTGCAATGACCCCAATTTTATGCTAGCCACTTTCCAGTGTTTACAATGGTCAACAAAACTCTCTCTCTCTCTCTCTCTCTCTCTCTCTCTCTCTCACACACACACACACACACACACACACACGAGCAACCTCACCTTGACTTCTAGGGAGCGCTGATCTCCCAAGCGTCTTCCTCCCTGTCTGTCCCTCCCTGACTCTCTGTGCTGATTTTCTCCACCATAAGTGGGGTTGTCACCTGGGCGGGCTTGGACCGTCTCAGAACTGTGTCCTCCACTCATACAAGGATGGTTTCTAAACTGATGTATTTATCTTGAACTCACGCCAAGGTCGGAGAAGGCGATGGCACCCCATTCCAGTACTCTTGCCTGGAAAATCCCATGGACGGAGCCTGGTGGGCTGCAGTCCATGGGGTCGCGAAGAGTCAGACATGACTGAGCAAGTTCCCTTTCACTTTTCACTTTCATGCATTGGAGAAGGAAATGGCAACCCGCTCCAGTGTTCTTGCCTGGAGAATCCCAGAGACGGGGGAGCCTGGTGGGCTGCCGTCTATGGGGTCTCACAGAGTCAGATACAACTCAAGTGACTTAGCAGCAACAGCAGCAGCAGCACGCCAATGTTCTCTGCTCGTATATCTCACCTGCTGTATATGGACCACGCAGCACTCACACCCAACTCACCCAGATCTGAACTCGCGACCACTACATCCCTCTTCTTCTGCTTTGTACACACCTTAACCTGACTGTGTGTGCTTGTCCGGGCCCCTGCACTAGCCCAGAAATGTCCCTAATACAGTGCCTGGAAGTTGGCAGATACTCAAATTTTTGTTGAAACAAACAATCCCCCTGCCTACGGTTCCTTTTGTAATTTTATCTCCTTGAATGATTTCAAGCTTGAGTGTGCAATTGAATCTTATTATAATAAATTAGAATGCTAAATTCAGTCAGAGCCAAGACTCTCACATTGAAGAAGACACTGAACGGGACATTGCCAACATTTAATTCCCCATGAAAAATTAGGTCTGACTAATCCTTTAATTCATTACACCATTTTATTCAGTTTATTAAATGCTTCGACTTGCTAGGTGACTTTTTTCTCTTCACAGGCCAAAGAGCATTCACATGGACAAGAGGAAATCCTTGATGTATTAAACCCTAGATAACTAGAAGCATAAATCACTTTGGTCTTGCTGCAGCCAAGCACTCTCAGGAGGAGAGGAGCAGAGCATGTTTGAAGGGCAACGATCTTACAGAGGCGCTTCCCAGGGGCTCAGTGGTAAGGAACCCACCTGCCGATGCAGAAGATGCAGGTTCTGTCCCTGGGTCAGGAAGATCCCCGGGAAAAGGAAATGGCAACCCACTCCAGCATTCTCGCCGGGAAAATCCCATGGACAGAGAAGCCTGGACAACAGTCCAAGTGGTCACAAAGAGTCAGACATGACTTAGCAACTGAAGAGGCAGCAAGAGTCTACAGGGCATCAGGTTCAGCACCTATACTTTATCTATTTATTTTAAAATATGGAACGCTTCACGAATTTGCGCGTCATCCTTGCGCAGGGGCCATGCTAATCTTCTCTGTAGCGTTCCAATTTTAGTATATGTGCTGCCGAAGCGAGCACCAGCACCTATACTTTAAAAACGACAGGGCTGAAGCTCAGTGAAGTGCAGCGGCCCCGCCATGTCACATGGGAAGTCACCAACAGAGCTGTCATGAGATTCTGGACACAGATTCCCACTAATGGGTCCTGTTTCCATGCCGCCACAGTCATCCATGGTCTCCAAACCTCATGGCAAAGACTGCTGGCTGTTTCCCTGCGTGCATTTCTCCTTTCATTTTACTAAAAAAAAAAAAAAAAAGACACTCCCTAGCCATCTATGGGGTCGCACAGAGTTGGACACGACTGAGGCGACTTAGCAGCAGCAGCAGCAGCCTCATTTGTAGCTAGGAAGGACCAAGTAACTAAGCTCTGATGCGTGAAATGTAAGCAGAACTGTAGACTGCGTCTTTTAGAATTTGCTTTGAAAAGAATGGGACTAGCTGGTGTTTGGCTCCTCTTCCTTCCTCCTGACTGGAATACTGACATAATGACTGGATTTCAAGCAGCCATTCTGGGCCATGATGTTCACTGAACAGAAGATGGCAGAGCAATATACAGCGCTTGACTCCCTAACATCTATTAATACAAGCCCTCCAGATTCCATTAACATGACAGAAAAAAATAATTTTGCCCCATCTAAGCTGTAATTATTTTGGATTTTCTATCATCTTGCAGACAAATGTAATCTTGACTGATATAACCTTTCTGCTCTTTCTTCCATTTGACTCCCTGTACTTATAGATCTCAGCTCCACTATTGTGAATATCTGGTCTATTCCATCTTCCTCATGACGCAAAGCAGCTCCATATGTTCCCCATCCCACCCTGCAAGTCTCATCACTGCTCACTTATAAGAGGAAGTTCTCAAACAGATCACATTTCAGCCCAATTGTCTGTGCTTTCTATGTCAATACGATTTTTATTCCAATGGCAACCTGAAGAAGGAAATGACAACCTACTCCGGTGTTCTCGCCTGGCGAATCCCACGGACAGAGGAGCCTGGTTGGCTGCAGTCCATGGGATTGCAGAGTCGGACATGACGGAAGCGACTGATTACGTGCGCACGCACAATATCTGTAAGCCCACTCCCAGGTGGCACTAGGGGTAAAGAAGCTGCCTGACAATGAAGGAGATGCAAGAGATAAGGGTTCAGTCCCTGGGTGGGGAAGATCTCCTGGAGAAGGGCACAGCAAACCACTCCAGTTCTTGCCTGGAGAATCCCATGGAGAGGAACCTGGTGGGCTATGGTCCATGGAGTTGCAAAGAGTCAGACACAACTGAAGCGACTTTGCACAGCACAGATGTTCTATAAGGTAAAGGAATGTACAATGAAACACTGGAGAAAGGTTTTTGCCTGGAACCCAAATAAAGAGAGACTCTTGTTAGCTCTACGTTAACCCCAAAATTTAATTCACTAGAATCCTCCCCTCCCCACTCATCAAGTCTTCTGGCTAAACGAAGAGTCTATTTACAACTTTCCTTGTAAGACTATGCGCCACCATCCAGTTTACAGATAGAGAAGAGGAAACTGGAGAAGGTAGAGCAAATTCCTTAAAGTCAAACGCCGGTCAGTGAACATTTTATTTCCTGATGCAAAGACTAGTGTGATAGAGAGCCTTTCTCTCTCAGTGCAAGCCTGGGACCCCTGTCACATTTTAGAAAAAAAAACACCCCCCCCCAAAAAAAAAAACAACACAAGACACACACTTAATGGGAAAGAGACCCTCACTATCTGAGGCTGGGGGACCAATGGGGTACCACAGCATTTCTCCAAGCTGCCTATCAGCCCCTATACGAGGTGTGAGCCTCACCCAGGCCACCAGGACCCGAGAGGAGACACCCTGCCCCGTGTGGGAGGCCGTAAGGGTGGAGCGGCAGTAAGGAAACCAGATAGGTGGGCTCCACTGGAGACCCACTCATGTTAGTAAGCGTCTGCATCCAGGTTTACAGCACACAGGCATCTTTTGCTCTTTTACATGAACATGTATTTATGTATATGATCATGTGTTTATGCATTTTTAAATTGGAGGATAACTGCTTTATACTATTATGTTGGTTTCTGCCATCAACACAAGTCAGACACAGATATACATGTGTCCCCTCCTCCTGAAGCCTCCTCCCCGCTCCCACCCACCCCATCCCACCCCTCTAGGATGTCACAGAGCACTGGGTGGAGCTCCCTATGTCACACAGCAAATTCCCACGTGCTAGCTGTTTCACCTGTATGTTTCTATGCTTTATTCTCAACTGTCCCACACTCTCCTTCCCCTCTGTGTTACAAGCCTGATCTCTGTCTGCGTCTCCACCGCTGCCCTCCATTCACCAGTACCATCTTTCTAGATTCCATATGCATTTGTTAATACACCATATTTGTCTTCCTCTTTAACCTGTCATTTGATCAAAATAATTCAGTCCCAGAGTTTCCTTGGCCCCCCTAGGTCTCTTGGAAGCAGAATCTGGTAAGCAGCGGCATGATTACTAGGAGCATAGAGCTGATGAGCCTTGAGTGGGAATTCAGCTCTAATTCATTAGTGCTCGATGTTAATTCTGGTGTCAGTGTTCACAGGAGCACAGTTAATAGCGATGCAGCCACAATAATAATAATAGCAATAGCGTAATCATGCAAGCTGCCTCGCCTTTTAGAATTTCTCCTTTTAAGAAAAGCTTTCTGCACTTATCCTAAGTTCTCCTCTTCTCAGATTCATTGCCTCCTTGTACATTTTCTAATCAGTTGGTCCCTCATACCTGAGCATCTTCCTCCCCAATGCTCTCTGTCCCTGTTTCCCGGCTGCCACCTCTGCAGACAATTCATATCAGGACTTTACCTATTTTTCCAAACCCTTACTCCCTGCTTCTGTGCATCTTCCTCAAATGTTTTCTTTTTTAGGTTTCTTTTTAATGTGGACCATTTTTTTAAAGTCTGCATTGAATTTGTCACAATACTGCTTCTATTTCATGGTTTGGGGGTTTTTGATTTTTTTTTTTTTTTTTGGTGGTGAGGCATATTGGATTTTAGCTCCCTGACCAGGGATTGAAACCGCACCCCATGCATCAGAACGTGAAGTCTTAACCATAGGACCACCAGGGAAGTCCTGAACCTTCCCCAATATATCAGCATACTCCTCACTGTGAAGGACCCAGGGGAGTCCCTGGTGACAGGGCAACACCCCAAACTGACGAGTCCGGATGATTCAGCTCGAGGTGAGGCAATATGAAAGGCAGGTGTAAATCATCAAATCTTTGTTCTCAGCACATCTGCAACTTCCTTGGCATCACCTTTACTTTCTGCAGATTTGGCTAATCTGTCCTTGTAATGGAAGAGAACAGCTTTTATGTTTATCACATGAGAACTGGCTGGCAAGATCCTCAACTGCTGGCCCAAATTCAGAACAATAGAAAATTGGATACCTGTAGAGCAAATAGGAAGATCAAAAGAGGATACCCTTAAATTGAGAATAAAAAATGTATCAAATACATACACATAATTATCTCTCTGTGTCTATTATGATCTATTGTTTATCACCTGTTATCTACCTATTACCTATTATCTATCTGCATCTATTTCCTATCATCTACCTACCTACTATCTATCTATCCATCTATCTGAAATTTTGCCCCATGCCAGCCCTATACCCTGTGTACAATGTAGATACTTGACTAATGCACATATAAATTAAAAGCCTGCCTGATTCTGATATAAATTCACTGTTGCAAGCACCGCCTCTTATATTCCAATACAAAAGGATGAATCACATACTCAAAACCATTTTACTTTCCAAACAACTTTTTCTTTCACTTTTAAATGCTTAGAGGCTATGCGATACAAGCTATCCACTTCACTCTTTTTTTCTGTGAAATGAAAGGTCATTTCACCAAAGAACCTAATACGCCACTTTCCTATTAAATCCCACTTTCATAAATGTGAACCATTATGCTTTGCTCTCTGAATCATCTATGCAGTTTTATGAGAATTAGGGAGCCCTATTTTAGATTTCATTTGCTGTTTGGCCTCAACAAGCCTGGGGCACAGACATCAGAAATGAGGCAGCTGTCCTATTGAAAGCCGTGGGCAGGTCACAAACCTAAAAAGAAAGTCACCTCATTGGTGAGCACTCCACAGCTGATTCTGCTGCTAACATCAGGGCAGGATTGACATGCGTGTGACCTAGAAAGGATACCGGCGGTACAACATATTCTTTTCACATCTACACACAGATTCATAAAGTGAAAGGAGTCATGTGTGTGATGGGGTAGGCAAAACAGCAGCGCTCTCGCGCCGAAGGCAAGGCTTAAATTGCAGAATCAGGATTTCCCAGCTTGACTTCTTCCTCCTGCGTTGAACTTTAGTATAGAGATCCTGGAACAATGGTAATAGAGATGCATGGAGATTAAAGAAGGGCTGATTTGTTCACAAGCCTGGAAATCAATTATGTTGGCAGTCGGCAGTGTCGCATCTGAATGCCTAGCCTATTTTCCAGCCTGAAAATGAAGGCTTCCTGACTGGTTCTGGAAATTAGCAGATAAATGTGGGTAAAATTAGGTAAGCCAGGGCATGGACAGAGATTTCTGAACTGTGGCTTCTGACCCCTGCTCTGGGCATTCCTAAGCACTAGTAGGTTATTTAATCCATTCAAGTATAAGATAATGGCAAGTGCAATTACCTTCCCTGCAAGAGTGCTGAGAGAGAGAATTCAGCAAAGAATACTGATGGCCAGACTGTCACATCCAATGCTTTTTATAAGAACAGAGCCATCATCGAAGAGAATTTATTGAATGAGATGCTTTTTTTCCATCTTTTATTTTATTTTTAATTGGAGGATAATTACATGGGGCTTCCCTGGTGGCTCAGATGGTAAAGAGTCTGCCTGCAGTGCAGGAGACCCAGGTTCAAATCTCTGGTTCAGGAAGATCCCCTGGAGAAGGGAATGGCTACCCACTCCAGTATTCTTGCCTGGAGAATTCCATGGACAGAGGAACCTGGCAGGGAGTTACAGTCAGTCCATGGGGTTGCAAAGAGTTGGATATGACTGAGCGACTAATGCTTTCACTTTTCACTTTACAATATTGTGACGGTTTCTGCCATACATCAACACGAAGGACTGTATATGTGGAGCTCAGCTGAAATCTGAAACATCACTGACGCCCATAAGAAGCACAGGTCACATTCAAGGGCCACCGTGAGTATGGAAAGTCAACATTTCTTATTTAATGACCAAAATCAAGGGCAGTCATATAAAGAAAGCTGAGCACTGAAGAACTGATGCTTTTGAATTGTGGTGCTGGAGACGGCTCTTTGAGAGTCCTTTGGATTGCAAGGAGATCAGCCCATCCTAAAGGAAATCAACCCTGAATATTCATTGGAAGGACTGATGCTGAGGCTGAAACTCAAATACTTTAGCCACCTGATTCAAAGAGCCAGCTCATTGGAAAAGGCCCTGATGCTGGGAAAGATTGAAGGCAGGAGGAGAAGGGGACGACAGAGGATGAGATGGCTGGATGGCCTAATGACTCAGTGGACGTGAGTTTGAGCAAATTCCAGAAGATAGTGAAGGACAGGGAAGCCTGGCATGCTGCACTTCACAGGATCACAAAGAGTTGGAAACGACTTAGTGACTGAACAACATTCAGACAATGTTCAGGATAAACTCTCCTTTACATTTTCTGGGATTCAGTAAGTTGTTTTGTCTTGTTTTCAAAGTTTAATCATCAATATTGTTGCTGTTGTTTGGTGGTGGCTAAGTCGCTAATCTCAAAAGAGATTCTCTGCAACACTGTCTACTTATCAAAACACAAAACCTCTATCTGAAATACAGCAAGGGCTGTAAACGAAATTTCTTGGGCATCCCTAGCGGGCTGTGGCTGTTCAGTCTCTAATTCATGCCCAGCTCTTTGCGACCCCATGGACTGCAGCATGCCAGGCTTCCCCGTCTTCACCATCTCCCCAAATTTGCTCAAACTCACATCCATTGAGTCAGTGGTGCCATCCAACCATCTCACCCTTTGTCATCCCCTTCTCCTCCTGCCGTTAGTCTTTCCCCACATCAGAGTCTTTTCCAGTGAGTCCATTCTTCGTATCCCCAGTGGTCTAGTGGTTAAGAAGCCTCCCGTCAATGCAAGGTACACGCGTTTGACCTCTGGTCAGGAAAGATCCCACAATGCCGCAGGGCAACAAAATGAGCTATGACTACTGAGCCCACGCACCTTAGGGAGGGTAACCACACCTGGCTTCACTTGCTCCGAAAGACAGAAGTCAGTATAGTGAGAAGCCTGCGCACACAACTAGAGTAATCCCCATTTGCTGCAAGTAGAGAAAGCCCTCGAGGAGCAAAGACGACCCCACACAGCCAAAAATAAATAAACAAAAATAAAAGAGATTAAAAATTTTGTTAATAAAAAAAATTTATTTATGTCAAACAAAAGAGCCATTTGTTGAAAATCTGGAACCCAAATTTGGAATCTCAACTTTAATATGTATTCTTACCTGGGTCTCTTCCTTTGCCATATTTTATTTTTGCTATCAAAATCTGTTATCCTTTTAGGACCAATAACCAAATTCACAAGAGCCTAACCTGCCTCTTGAGAAATCTGTATGCAGGTGAGGAAGCAACAGTTAGAACTGGACATGGAACAACAGACTGGTTCCAAATAGGAAAAGGAGTACGTCAAGGCTGTATATTGTCACCCTGCTTATTTAACTTCTATGCAGAGTACATCATGAGAAACGCTGGACTGGAAGAAACACAAGCTGGAATCAAGATTGCCGGGAGAAATATCAATCACCTCAGATATGCAGATGACACCACCCTTATGGCAGAAAGTGAAGAGGAGCTAAAAAGCCTCTTGATGAAAGTGAAAGAGGAGAGTGAAAAAGTTGGCTTAAAGCTCAACATTCAGAAAACGAAGATCATGGCATCCAGTCCCATCTCTTCATGGGAAATAGATGGGGAAACAGTGGAAACAGTGTCAGACTTTATTTTTGGGGGCTCCAAAATCACTGCAGTTGGTGATTGCAGCCATGAAATTAAAAGACACTTACTCCTTGGAAGAAAAGTTATGACCAACCTAGATAGTATACTCAAAAGCAGAGATATTACTTTGCCGACTAAGGTCCGTCTAGTCAAGGCTATGGTTTTTCCAGTAGTCATGTATGGATGTGAGAGTTGGACTGTGAAGAAGGCTGAGCACCGAAAAATGGATGCTTTTGAAGTGTGGTGTTGGAGAAGACTCTTGTGAGTCCCTTGGACCGCAAGGAGATCCAACCAGTCCATTCTAAAGGAGATCAGTCCTGGGATTTCTTTGGAAGGAATGATGCTAAAGCTGAAACTCCAGTACTTTGGCCACCTCATGCGAAGAGTTGACTCATTGGGAAAGACTCTGATGCTGGGAGGGATTGGGGGCAGGAGGAGAAGGGGACGACCGAGGATGAGATGGCTGGATGGCATCACGGACTCGATGGCCATGAGTCTGAGTGAACTCCGGGAGATGGTGATGGACAGGGAGGCCTGGCGTGCTGCGATTCATGGGGTCACAAAGAGTCGGACATGACTGAGCGACTGAACTGAACTGAACTGAACTGAAAGTGGGAAAAAAATGAACAACAAAAGAGCCACTGAGAAGGACTGATCTCACATGGAGTGTCATCTCTTCCTTCCAAAATGTTTATTAAGGCATCAGGGTGGACAGAAGAGATATCATGATAAGCAAAACCTGGCTTAAGTCCCAGCTCTGAAGCAATTCATAGGCCATACAAGGTTGAGAGAGATTATTAAACCTTAAAGGAAACTGTGAAAGTGCAGCTCTGAGAAGAACTATGAAAGAGAGGAACATGAAAGGGGGTACTGTGTGCATGGTTGGCTGGAGGGAGTGTGGGTTAATCTGGTCAAGAAGTTCAGGACAGGCTCCTCTGAAGATGAGATGCTATGACTGAGATCTCTACTTAGTGTAAAAAATAAAGGAAATGACAGGCCTGGGGTGGGTGCAGAACGTGCAAAGGTCCCAGGGCAGCAGGACGCACGCAAGCACCTGAAGGGTGATCAGGGCTGCTCAGGGAAGGAATGAGGTCAGCGTGAGCGTGACGAAACCAGAGAGGGGAGGGCGGAGCTCGCAGCATCTTGCACCTCCTGCCCAGAAGTGTAGACTTTACCCTAAAAGCCATGGCGAATCCTAGACTCAAGCTTCTCAACATTTTCCTGATGACAGAGGAATTAATCCCTATTCCTAAAGTTAAACCTTTAAGAATATGTTCAGTATTTCATAGTGATACATTTCTATTTTTTTTAGAATTTTTATTTATTTATTAATTGGTGGCTCAGTGGTAAAGAATCCACCTGCCAGTGCAGGAGATGCAGGAGACTCAGGTTCAATCCCTGGGTCAAGAAGATTCCCCTGGAGGAAGAAACAGCAACCCACTCCAGTATTCTTGCCAGGAGAATTCCACGGACAGAGGAGCCTTGAGGGCTATAGTCCATGGGGTCGCAGAGTCGGAGATGACTGAGCACAGCACATTCATTAATTAGCCATGATGAGGGAGCATGTGGAATTTCAGTTCCTGGACCAGTGATCACACTTGCACCCCCTGCATTGGAAGCGTGGAGTCTTAACCACTGAACCACCAGGGAAGTCCCACATGATGATACGTTTCTGTCTTAACTGAAATTTCTTTTCCAAAATTTCAATGTTTAAGTAAAAAAAATTATATCATTAATTTTTTCATTTATGACTAATAATAAAGCAGCTGATTTTATTTTTACTTAAGGTGGACAAAAATTATTCCCTCATACCAATACATAATGACATGTGGTGTCAGGATTTTCTCAGAAAATGTTTTTCATGAGAGCCCTCTTTTTGTTAAAGATTCTGTAAAAGGATCTTATCTGTAGTCTTTTTTCTCTTTGTGGGTTCCCACTCCAGTGCAAAAAATGCTGTGAATTAAACTCACATATCTGTTATCCCAAGACAAAGGATGGTAATACCTCAAACCATATGACATGATAGAAAGGCTTTTCTCCAAGAACCCTGTCAATAACCAATTTTAAAGAGATCATCTTTGTGCGCCCAGGTGGTTTATAATCACTGAAATCATTAAGATTTACGTAAGGCACCTGTCTTTTCACACAGCTCATTAGCCTAAATCGCTGTCAAAAATGTAAGCCCAATGCCCAGGGAAGCTAAATTCAGGACAGAAATAAGGATGCAAACAGAATGAGCAGACGGAAGAAATGCCACCAGATGAAACAATGCTGCATGGAGCCGGGAAGGCAAAGGAAGAGGGACATTTCAGTCCATCACCAGCACAGGGTCACTTCCAGGCTGGATCCATCGCGGGCACACGATCACTTCCGGCCTGATCCACAGGGCAAGTGTCTGGGACCGTTCTGGGGCCGTTGACAGCATCAGGAAGAGAAATTATGCCTAACAATTCTTTTCTCGGGATCCTCTGTTCTCTTGGGGATGACAGAGGCTGGCCCTACAGCCTTGCTCTGGCTTTTCTGAGCTGCTTTCAGTGCAGGTAGGAAAGGATGGGAACTAGAATTTTTAGCCACACTGGGTAACAGAGCAGACGAGGTCCAGACAAAGGTGTCCTCCTCCATTCAGGGAGCCAGGAATCATGACTCCCTGTGTGGAGGAAAGACCATGGAGACTCTTCAAAACACTTTCCCTAGTGCGTGCCCACATTCACTGTGAAGTCCAGAAGAGCTCCTTGGATGGACTGCAAGGTCGGTTCTGACTGGCAGGAAGTCTGGGCTGCACCACCCTCCATGGGCTAAGGGACACCCTGGACCACCCTGGAGTTAGCCTGGACGGGCCCACCCTCCCAGTGGTAATTAAATGAAGTCAAAGCCAGGGGGTCCTCTTAACGGAAATTTGACCAAGCACCACATAACCATCCAGAGCTGTGCTAGAATCAAAACCTAGAACAGGAAGTGAACACACAAACACATCCATGCACAAATAAGCGTGAACACGCACACAGCCTGGCGTGCTGAGCACCTCGGAGTGTGAAACGGGAGGAGACAGCTCATGGAAGTGTTCATCTATCCTGAACCAAGTGGGAAAGTTAGTAAGTCTACAACAAAAAATGACTGCACGTAATACCCACTTTGCCCAATCTGTGCCCACAGGATGCCCTTACGATCCCATGCAACAAGGGACAAAAGGACCGGACACACAGACCCAGAACAGCTGGCTTGGCCCAGACACAATAATCTAGGGTCATAAAACAAATTAGCAACAACCTGTTTGATTTTTAAATTCGGCATTTTGTTTGCTGTGGATTTTGTAACATTATTTTTTAAGAATACTGCATTAAAATATTATTTACTTGATTGCTGAGCTTTCTGGTGTCCAAGGTGAAGGCTTCACTCATATTACCCTACTTCTGGACCTGTGACACACACCACACACTCACCCCGCACAAAGGCTGGACTGGACACAATCTAACTTTCAGGAAGTTATATCCATACGATGTAAAGGAAAAACCCGAAAGAAATTTCTGGCCAACCCAATCTTTTCTTCAAGCCTTAAGAATCCACTTGGCTCTCTGCACTCTCCCATAGCCCCCAGCAGACAAGGATCAGATCCCTCAACGACAGCCAGCCTGGGGCACACTGAGTTCTAGATCCTCAGAGTCTCATCTGACTCCAAGTCCATCAGGAAGGAAAAGAAGCAAGCAGCCTTCCCTCAAACACTTTGTTGACAGGTATGCTTCCTCCTGAACCTTGTCACCAGTAAAGCAGAGCTGGAGCCTGAACTGCCACCCATGAACTCTAGATGCATTTCGGGCTTGCTCTTTTCAGCCACAACCTAAAAATCAAATTTGTAACTGTTTGTAGTCCAATTCTTATAAAAACTTCAACATAATTTGTCCACTGAATGAGTGTAACGTTAAAACATAGCAGCACCCTAAATTTCTAACGGTAGGGGCAAGGTCTAGGCAACCGCAGTTAATCCACTCATTAACGTTTCCATCTTCAAACCCTGCAGTAATGGGTAAGAATAGTATTTAGCCAGTGTGCCTGGGTCTGGGTGAGGGCCTGCTTATGGCTGGTGTCCAGTCTGATCAGCTACTGCCCATGACTCCTGTGTCAATGCCTGTGTTAGTATCACCCTTCCTACGATGCACAATAAGTGGGTCACAGCAGAAATCAAATCATACAACATTATGCTTGCAACCATAGAAATACATATAGGAAAACACACACACAAATAACTGAGTTAAGCGGCTAGAATTACTGGTGGTTTTTCCTCTATTGCACAACTTTTCCACAACTGGATACTGATTTTATTATCTGAAGATCAAATATTGGAATCTTTTCTTATAGTACCTCTGTCCTGAGTCTGCCACTTCACGACCTAGGCTTTTCACTCCATTCTGCTCTCCCCATAGGGGCACAGTTTGTGCACAGAGGCAGTGAAGTGTAATGTGTGGCCAAAAGAAAAGACACAATAAAAAAAAGACACAATAGCTTCACTCTGTTTTCAGATACGATCAAATGCACTAGACTCATTTTATGTGTTTCTATTTTGCTAAGGGTACTACAAACTATATAGAGATATGGACAGACCAAATGCTATCAGCTCCTTTTAATGAAATTCTGATCCTCTTAAACCCCTAGTTCACTCAAGTCTTATTTTTCCTATTGGGATGTTACAGAAACCCACACATCTCTTCAAGGCTGAAAAAGCATGCTTAGTGCTATCGAAGAAAGTACACTTTTCATCAAACACAGGTAAACCTTTCAAATCTTATAAACCCTCGTGATGGTATTATATTTTATCTTTATCAACCTTCCTTACCATGAGAATTCATCCTTACCATTCAGAGGGATGTAATTGGAATTTTTTAAAACAGGTCCAGGTTTTCTTTGGCTACAGATCCATAATATGTTCAGGATTCTCGCTCATGGCATTTCATTCTATCAACAGGAGTTGACATCAGTTAAGCTTACCTTCTTTTCCACTTACCCTGATGAAAAGGGTTATTTTAACGTGACTTAAATCTTTGTACCACTAGCTACTTTTTCTCTTTTTGAAATAATCAGTTTCTTTAAAAAGTATAGATTCAAAATATATCGGATAGCAATGAGGGTATGAATTAAGAAGCAGAAACACCAAACAATGGATTATTTCACTGTATGTCATAGCTAACACATAAAATCCAATCCAGCTCAGTCATATTAAATGATTTCAGTGGGATAAATCTGTCAGGCAATTAAATATATTATGTAAGCAAAAGCTGTAGCATATGGCATGATGATAGGTAATTTGAATTTTTTTCACGCATAGCTTTTCCTGCAGAAGTATCTAGCAACGTCCCAACACTTGGCTTTTTATCTGGCATGAGCTGTACAGAAATTCCATTTTGCACTACCACTGCAAAAGTATATCACTTATGAAATTGATTTCTGACACATGGTTCTGTAAGAAGGTTAATGGCTAATTGATTCAGCCAGTGGTAGGATTTGTTACGTTGAATAATGCATGAGATAATGGCCTTTTAATTTGTTTGTATTTCCAGTAAGACTATAAACTTCTGCAATATTATGAGAAAGATATGTAACATGATTATATGGATTAGTTTATGTGGTTTTCAAGCATCTGAAAAGCATGTACAGATTCAAGGGTAACCAAACAAATGAGAGTTCAGATATTTAACAATGATGTCGGTCACAATGGAAATCCATAATGTAGTTCTTCACAAATCTTAAATGCTCTCAACTAAGAGTTTATTTTCTATTAAGCAGATCTATGAAACCTAGTAATATTGCTCCCCTCTAAATTCTGCAGTCAGATCCAGTGAAGATGAGAACAAAGCCAGGGTTGGAAGAACATATAATAATCATCTGACCTCCAACATCTGAGTGTGCCTCTATGTGCCATCCGTCAACGCCTTTCAAATGGGGAAGATTAGATTCATGTAGGAGCTCTTGGCTGGGTTTTCTTGTTGGATTAACTTATTCATCTCAGTTTCCAAGTGAAGATTTTTCTCCTGGAATGTTTACCAAACCTTAACAGTAAACAAACACTGTACAATTCTAAAATAAAGATGGCAGGGGATTTCCCTGGTGGTCCAGTGGCTATGACTCTGCACTCCCAGCGCAGAGACCCAGGTTTGATCCCTATTGAGGGAACCAGATCCCACACGCCGCAACTAAGATTCGCAGGGTGCGACTAAAGATCCCCCATGCTGCAACAAAGACGGAGGATCCCACGTGCTGCAACTAAGACCCAGAGCAGCCAAATTAACTAATTAATTAAAATAAATAAAACCCAGATGACAGCTGCTAAGGCTGGATATATGATGGCCTATAATATAAACTGTCTGGTCATTTTTGTTTTAAAATATCTGCATAAAGAGATGAAATCTTTGAATAAAGAAACAGGAATATAAATGTATTTTATAGTAACCACTTTTCAAAGATTTAATTCTTAATTTTTTCCTTACAGTTATCTTGCTTCAATTATCTTGTGCAAATTGAATAAACAGGCCATGGATATAACCAAAGCCCCAAGAAAAGTGAGTGAACAATGTGTCTGATAACCTTCCAAGGATCAATCCTAAAGGAAACCAACCCTGAATATTCATTGGAAGGGGTAACGCTAAAGCTGAAGCCCTGATACTCTGGCCACCTGATGCGAAAAGTCGACTCATTGGAAAAGACTCTGATGCTGGGAAAGAATGGAGGCAGGAGGAGAAGGGACGACAGAGGATGACGTGGTTGGATAGCATCACTGACTCGATGGACGTGAGTTTGAGCAAACTCTGGGAGATGGTGAAGGACAGGGGAGCCTGCGTGCTGCCGCCCGTGAAGTCGCAGAGAGTCGGACGTGACTGAGCAGCTGGTGGTTCTGCAGCTTCATCTGTTCCCTGCTCCATCCTCCTTACTGGAGGGTGAGCTGGTTTACAGAACGGCCTCGACTGCGTCTTGGTTCATTTTTTTTTTCCTACTCTCCCTGGTGCTGGGCACACTTCTTACCTGACACACAGGAAGTGTGTGTCAGGAAGTGTGCACTGAAGGATAATCCAGCAAACGGACAGGCAAGTGAGTGATAGAAATAGCATCTCGGCGTTCCGGTGTCTGTATCAACCACACACTGCTTTTTCCTCTAATACCTCTTGGTTAATCAACATGCTGAGGAAACCGAAAGTATTTCCTTTCCTAAGCAAGTCGTTTGTCTTCATTAAAGAGCTGCTGTCCTATTTTCTGGTCATACTGTTTGATTAGACCCTTCTGGAATATTTCATAGAATTCTCTATGGTTTACAACCAGCCTACATAATTCTGTGCCATCAGCTACTTCAAGGAGCCAGCTTCTTTTCTCCAACTAATTATTTCAAATGCTAGGCACCAATTCCTCAGGCACCCCATTAATTTTTTTCTATGAAGGGAATTCACACAAATTTCCTTTCTCTGAACCAATTTAAATGCACACGAGAACTCGATTTCTTATTCTGTCATTAGGAATAATAATTATATTCAGACTTTCAGACGATGAAAGCACTTTATACCAATTATTTTGTTTATCTGTGGTATACCCAGAGGTAGACTAGGTACATAATCCCTATTTTCTTGAAGAAGAAAATAGAGGTTGAAAAACATTTTCTACCTATAAGTTATTTATTTGTTCAGTCAACAATTTATTAGCCACTGAGAATATGTGGAGGACTGTATTTAGAGAAAGTGGAAGGAAGGAAGGAAGGGATGGAGAAACGAAAGAAGGGAGGGAGGAAGATAGGCAGATGTGTCTTTTTTGCTTTATTAAATTATAGGTTCTCTGTAGTTTCAACTGTGTTTTTTTCTATTTTTTTTTCTACTAGTATTTCCATGCACACAGCTGGGCACAAATCTTCATCATCTTACACCTAGATAAACACAGCAGCCTTCGGATAGTCTTGGTGCTTCTGGGTTTTCCCAACCTCTATTTAGCCAACTCAAGACTCAGAGTTATCTTGTTAAGCTCCATCTTATTGCTTCTGAGGTTCCTACAGTGATTTCTTGTGACTCAAAAGATTGGGCTTCCCTTGTGGCTCAGCTGGTAAAGAATCTGCCTGCAATGCGGGAGACCTAGGTTAGATCCCTGGGTTGAGAAGATACCCTGGAGAAGGGAAAGGCTACCCGCTCCAGCATTCTGGCCTGGAGAATTCCATGGACTGTCACAAAGATCCACGGGGTCACAAAGAGTTAGAAGCGACTTTCACTTTATTTAAGATTGGATCACTCTAGCTTGGTTAAAGACCCTTTTTATTTCATTCACCCTTCCTCCAATGTAACATCCTCTGTCAATGTCTTCCTTATTTCATAACCAGTTATCCTCGACATCCACCAAGGTAACTTGTTTATTACCCCTTTAAGCAAAACTTCTCCACCATTTGGTTTTGTTTTTGTTTTTTTAGTTCTATACAGATTTTAAAAAGCAAAACATTTATTTTTTTACTCAGCTGCCCCAGGTCTTAGTTTTGGCATGCAAACTCTTAGTTGCGGCATATGGGATTCAGTTCCCTGATCAGGTATTGAACCCAGGCGCCCTGCACTGGAAGCGCAGAGTCTTAGCCCCTGGATCACCAAGGAAGTCCCTCCATTTGTTTTTTATATGCCATCTCTTGAAGCCAACACGCTCTCCTGGCTCACAGTGGACAATCTGCCTCCTCTCTCCTCCATTAAAAGCAGGTGAAACATTCACCTCTGATTCACCTTATCCTCCTCTGATTAGGACTGAACTCTGTGCCTCTCAACACCTGAACTTTTTCAATGTGCTACATTTATACCCAGTGGTTGCTGAACTAGCAGTATTAGCACCATCTAGGAACTGACTGGGAGAAGGCAATGGCACCCCACTCCAATACTCTTGCCTGGAAAATCCCAGGGACGGGGGAGCCTGGTGGGCTGCCATCTATGGGGTTGCGCAGAGTCAGACATGACTGAAGCGACTTAGCAGTAGCAGCAGGAACTGACTGGCTTCCCAGGTGGTGCTAGGAGTAAAGAACCTGCCTGCCCAAGTAGAGACAAGTGCAGACGGTCTGGTCCTTGGGTCGGAAGATCCCCTGGAGGGCATGGCAACCCACTCCAGGATTCTTGCCTGGAGAATCCCATGGACAGAGAAGCCTGGCGGGCTGCAGTCCATGGAGTCACAAAGAGTCAGAGACAAGTGAAGCGAGTTAGCACAAGAACAAGGAACTGATTAGAAACACATTCTCAATCTCAAATATACTAACTGAATCAGAAGTATTAATGGTACGTCCCAGAAAATTATTTTCACAAGCCCTCCACATGATTCTGGTGCTCTCTAAAGTCTGAGAACCAATGATGGATACGTGTAACTGTAAGTAAAATACACAGACACACACACAGGCACAGAAACACACACATTCCCAAAAGGGCATGACCCTGGAAAAAAGCTTGTCAGACCCCCACTTAGACTACGAGCTATTGCAGATGACTGGAAGCACATGAGCCAATTTAGAACACTATTTTGCATTTACTACATATTTAGTTAAATGCCACTTTTCTTTGAATTCTGCCTTGGTTTTTTTGTTAATGATTTGACCAAAAGGGCACAAAGAAAAGAAAATGAAACACATTAAATGAAGCACACTATTCTTATTAAGTATTTGCAGCTCTGATTAAGGCTGGGAAATTAGTCCTGCACACAAAGGGCTTGCCATGGGGCTCCTATGCACCTTCCATAGCTACACCTTGTTCCCAAGGCTCTGGTCAAATTGACTGACATGCTGAAGCTGAAGCTCCAATATTTTGGCCACCTGATGCAGAGAGCCGACTCACTGGAAAACACCCTGATGTTGGGAAAGACTGAGGCAGGAGAAGGGGGGACAGAAGATGAGATGGTTGGATGGCATCACTGACTCAAGGGACATGAATCTGAGCAAACTCCAGGAGACGGTGAGGGACAGGGAAGCCTGGCATGCTGCAGTCCATGGGGTTGCAAAGGGTCAGATATGACTGAGTGACTGAACAACGACGACAAAGATTTGATAATGAGGTGTAATTCAGTTTTCTATGCTTTAAGTTCCTCAACAACCAAACAGGAAGATATTTTATGCCAGCAAGCAACTGAGTTGAGAATTAGAATAGAGTTCATCTCCACTGGTCCCTGAAAGGGCTGGGGGACCCTCGAGGCAGTTTCAATTCCACTCCTGATGTTCAGGGCACACTGACCCTGTCTTTCTTCGGCAGCTACACCAGTGATCCAGAGGCATAAATGTCAGACCTGGGAGAAGAACCAACATGGACTCTGTTGTATTTCCAAACACAACCTGCAGCTCCTCTGGGAAAGGGTGCTCCCCAGGAGGATGGCCCCCCTGGATGGACAGAGAGAATCTGACCACATGGGCTCTGCTTAAAACTATGCAGAAGACAGGTCATCATGCTCAGGAGAGAAAAACGTCATTTTCTAATGACTGGTGCCTCCTCCTCGCCTAACAGGGCCCTGGGCCAGGAAGAGGAGGAAAAAAAAAAACCTTTGGGTGACCGTCTTCCAAGCCAATGAACCCCCTTCCCATTGTTGAAGACAGAGAACAATCTGTCCAGAACACCACCAAGCACTAGCGACTTGGTTTCCTGCAAAAGGAAACCATCCCACAATTAGCTGCAGGATTTAGGGCTAACTCCTGCTCTCCTTCACTGTCTCTGGCATGCTGCCTGATGGGACACAGGGCTGCAGAGAGCCCAGGCTCATGGCAAAGCCCTGTTTGCATGGACTACAACAGCTGTGAGAAGAACCAGGAACTACAGTGGTGCCAGGGACAGCCTGGAGATTCCTTGGTAACTGGCATTCCTACGAGAAGAAGACCTTCTATCCTCTGGGCATCATCTCCTCACAGCTTGTTCCTAAAAGTCTGAAGGTTCCAAATTTAACATGTTTCCTCACTTATTTTTAAGTGAAGATATTCTCCTCATTTAAGAAACTGCTTATCTTGATGAAATCAGGAGAGATTTTATGCATATATTCATAAATAAATTTCACCTTTCTGTTTTGATGGGGAATAGCTAAAGTGAGGATTTAGCAGCCCCCAGTAGTTTCTCATCTGTGAAAACTCAGAAGAAGAAGAAAACCCTGCCACTGACAATCACGACAACCTAACATTTCAACTGGATGTTTGGGGAACAGTCGCCAATTACAGGGCATGTGATACTAGACAGAGAGAATCTGACCCACGACATGCCGGCTGATGGAAGACGGCAGAAGAAGGGGACGATGGCTACTCCTCGACCCCCCCACCTCTGTCTCAGAGACCCTGGGCCTGCAACAAGCCAGAAATTCAAGACCACAACAGTGACCCAAAAGGACTAGAGCTAAGCATCAAACCAATGAGAACAGACATGAATCTAAATAATGGTTGCAGGCACTTGCAAAATGGGGCAGTGTTGCTTATACGGTGGAAATAAATTTCATGATCACTTAGATCTGAAACTACGAAGACCAAGAAAGGGAGGGGAGAAGAGGAAAATAATAGGATACGGAACTCCTTGTTTCAAGAGGGACAACTCAGTAGGAGAAACACAGTCAACTAATACATATCAACTGATAAAAGAATATAGTGTGATAATAACATCTCAAATCAGAGGAGGAAAGGATCCTTTTATATGTTGTTCACAAAGCACTGTTTGTAACTGTTTACAAACCACTGTTGTTTACAAGCCAATCATTTACAAATTAAAATTAGAGTCGACTAAGTGTGCCCCAAATTAATTCCAGATAGCTTAAAGATTTCAATATAAAGACTGTAAAGCACTGGAGGAAAACAGAAGTGACTGATGCAGAAATGAGCTTTCTGAGCATTACCCCCAACACAACATGAAGGCGGAAAAAACATTCATGTGTTGGACAGCTCCATGTAAAAGAATGAAATGAGAACATTCTCTTAACTCCATACACAAGAATAAACTCAAAATCAGTTAAAGACCTAAATGTAAGACTGACTGACTGACTGAAGTCACTCAGTCGGGTCCGACTCTTTGCAACCCCATAGACTGTAGCCTACCAGGCTCCTCTGTCCATGGGATTCTCCAGGCAATAGTACTGGAGTGGATTGCCATTTCCTTCTCCAGGGGATCTTTCCAACCCAGGGCTCGAACCCAGGTCTCCCACATTGTAGACAGACGCTTTACCATCTGAGCCACCAGGGAAGTCCAAAATGTAAGACTGGATACTATAAAACTCCTAGAGGTAAATGCAGGCAGAACACTCTGACATAAATTGTAGCAATATCTTTTTGGATCCGTCTCCAAGAGAAACAGAAATAAAAGCAAAAATAAATAAATGCACCCTAATTAAGCTTGAAAGCTTTAGCATAGCAAAGGAAACCATAAGCAAACAAAAATACAACCTACAGAATGGGAGAAAATATTTGCAAACAATGTAAACAACAGAGATTAATCTCCAAAATATACAAATAGCTCATACAGCTCAATATCAAAAACAAATAACCCAATCAAAAAACAGCCAGAAGATCTAAACAGAGATTTCTCCAAAGAACACATAGAGATGACCAAAAGGCACATGAAAAGATGCTCAGCATTGCTAATTATTAAGGAAATGCAAATTAAAACTGCAATGAGGTTTCATCTCACACCAGTCAAAATGGCCATCACAAAAGTCTACAAATAATAAATGCTGCAGAATGCGTGGAGAAAAATGAACCCTGCTACACTATTGGTGGAAATGTAATATATTCTCCACAGCCACTATGGAGAACAGTATGGAGGTTCCTTAAAAAACTAAAAATAGAGCTGCCATATGAGCCTGCAATCCCACTTCTGGGCACACATCCAGAGAAAACATAATTTAAAAAGACACACACACCCCAATGCTAATAGCAGCATATTTACAGCAGCAAAGACACGGAAGCAATCTACATGTCCACTGACGGAGGAATGGATAAAGAGGTGGTATACATATGTATATATTCTATTATATATATACATATATATATAATGGAATATTGCCGTTGTTTAGTCGCTAAGTCATGTCTGACTCTCAGGCTTCTCTGTCTATGGAATTCTCCAGGTAAGAATATGGAGTGGGTTGCCATTTCCTTGTCCAGCGGATCTTTCTGACCCAGGGATCAAACCTGCATCTCCTGCGTTGGCGGCAGATTCTTTACCACTGAGCCACCTGGGAAGACCCAATACCTATAAATAAATTATAAATTAAATACAGAGAGTGAACAAGTATGCCAATAAGTGTTGTTAGAAAAAGAAGAGTTTGTGTGTCCTGAAGGCAGGGGAGGGTGGTCATTACTGTGGGGTCATCGGGGAACTTGGGGCCAAGGCTGGAGAGAGGAACTGCAGGTCTGCGGGGAGAGCCTGCTGGGGGTAGAATGCGCAAGAGCAGGCCACAGTGGCCAGAGTGCAGGGAGTGTGGGGGACAGAGAAGAGCGACCGGTGACATGGGGCTGCAGTGCCCATGTCAGTGAGGACATGGACTTAACTCTGAGTGGGAATATCTGGAGACTTGGGAGTGGAGGAACCTGGATCTGACTTCAATGTGTTCAAATTGGTCCCTCTGGCCAATGTGACCATTATTTGAGAGCTTCAGCTCTGCCTTTTAATTGAAAGACATACCTGCAACCTCGCCCCCCGCCATGGTCTACACTCTGCCAACCACAGCCTTTTTAGGACGGGAGATGGTGTAGAAACCACAGGCTCAGAGTCTACACTTGTGCCTGCTCCTGTCCACAGGGGTGCTAAGGGAACAGCTAAATCCTCCTCCCTCCTTGACCCTACTCTGCCCTCCTGATGATGGGGGCAAGACCCTAAGCTGGTCCTCCAACCTGTGGCTAAGCAAAGCTCATGGGCAGAACGCTTCCTGAAAACAGGAAGGGTGAAGCTCCCCTAAGAGTAGCGACTAACCAATCAGAAGACTGGACTGTCCCAGCATCGAGAAACATCCCGGGGGTTCATGAAAGTGTAAAACAAAGCCAACCCTCCTTGGGAACTTCCCCGGCATCCAGTGGTTAAGACGTTGCCTTCCAATGCAGGGGGTGCAGGTTCAATCCTTGATCAGGTAGCTAAGATCCCACATGCCTTGCTGCCAAAAAACCAAAACACAAAACAGAAGCAATACTGTAACAAATTCAATAAAGACTTTAAAAAAATTGGTCCACATTAAAAAAAAGCTTAAAAAAAATAAGAAGCCTCCTTGTTCTTACTATAATGAACCATGACTTCCCTTATCCCCGAGCCAAATTTTCTTTTTTCCTTTTTAAATACATTCCCAGAGCTGATTTCCCTTATAAAAATTTCTCTGGAATTTTGTGCCTTTTGATCACCTTCACCCATTTCCCCTCACTCCCCACCCACCCCCTCCTCTGACACCCACTCTACCTTCTTTGGGAAAGTGTCTACTCAGTTCCTCTGTCCATTTCTCATTCAGACTATTTGGCTTATTTCCCCTTACTGAGTTGTATGACGTCTTTACACATTTGGGATATTAACCCCCTGTTGCATATATGATTTGCAAATATTTTCTCCCATTCCATGAATTCTCTCTTTTTTCTTATGCTTTCCTTGGATATGCAGACACTCTTTAGTTTGAGGTACTTTGTTGTCTCACTTGCTTATGTTTGTGACTGCCTCTGCCTTTGGTGTTAAGTCCAAATAATCACCGCCAAGACTGATGTCAAGGGGCTCACCCCCCTATATTTTTTCCTGGGAGCTTTATGGTTTCAGGTTTTATGTTCAAGTCTTTAATACATTTCGAGTTGATATCTGTGTATGGTGTGGTACAGTGATCCAGTTTCTGCACGTGGCTCTCTGGTTTTCCTAACACCACTTACTGAAGGGACAACCCTCTCCCCACTGCATATTACTGGCTCCTTTGCTCTGAACTGACTGACTGTATCTGACCCCAGTATGTTCTGAAAAGAGTATTTTCTCTCTCCCAGCATCAGCATCCAGGCCACATGGAAGCTAAGGGGCCACAGAGCCAGCATCCTGGACACAGCACATCCTCCAGCACATCCTCCAGCCCAGCCACAGCCCATTCTGCCCTCCTTCCACTCAGAGTCAGACTCCACCAGCTGTCAAAACAGCAAGCTTTCCCAAACAGGCAAAATCTCCTTGTTTAAAGAACGACCACACGGAGAAGAAAAGGGAAGTATATTCTAAACAGAAAGATCACTTGCGATCCACGGCACGGGGCATTAGTTCAAGAAAGGTTCCATGGGGAACCAGAATGTTCAGTCCAATTGTGTAAAGAGTACCGATCGGCATATTATTCCACAAAGTCTGGGCCCTGGCCCAAGGACAGAAAAACGGAACTACAGCTCTCCCAAATAACAGAGCCAAATGACAGCCAGTGCTTTCTGAATCTTAATGTCATTCCAGATGAAAAACCAGACTGCCAGGAAAAAATAGTTACACGGCGATCCCTGGATTTATGAGGAATCATGGTACTAAATATTCATAAACCAGGGAAAGTGCACACAGTGTCCATCATTCTGTAAACTTGTGCTTGCCACAACATTCAGAAAAGCCGAAAGAAATGCTTAACAAGCCCCCATGTTTAGGGCCCATGGATGGAATCCAGTCTCTGTTTTATCATGCACATTTTCCTTTCAAACTGGGCTCATCTTTTGATTTCAAAAATAAAGGCACCAAAGACAAAGAGTTTTCTCTTTTTCTTATTTCCCATTTAATCACTGAAAATGTTCAGTACTTGTTCGTTTTTACATATGAGCAAAACACTGAGGCTCAGAACGATTCAAAGCTGTAAGATGGTCCTTTCTGATAAACACAGGTGAAGACAACCTGGCATTTCTTTATCCATGGACTAACTGCAAAGGGACTACAGGGCTGTCTTCAAAATTTCAAACAGTGTAGGAAAAAAAAGAACAAAATTGCCTCAAATGCCACCATTCAGAGATATTTTCTGCTGATTTGGGAAGTGGTGTTTTTTGTCTTTGCTCTTGCAGGCATCGACAGTTCTTTTCTTTTCTTCTTTGTATTGACATATAATTCACATATAAGATAGCTCTTCTTTAAAATCAAGAGGATGGATACTTAGATAACTAATGAGAACCAACTGTGTAGCTCAGGGAACTCAGTGCTCTGGAGTGACCTAAATGGGAAGGAAATCCAAAAAAGAGGGGATATATGTGTGTGTGTGTATAGCTGATTCACTTTGCTGTTCAGTAGAAATAAACATACATTTGAAAACAACCATACTCCAAAAAGATCAATTTTTAAAATAAAGAATACTGAAATTTAATTTCCATGCAATGATATTAATATTTGGCTTTGACTTGAGTGACATGGTTGGGATTCACACCCACACCGTCCAGCTCTAAGTTCACATTCTTTTTTTCTTGGCCACACCACACAGCACGCAGGGGGGTCTTACTTCCCTGACCAGGGATCAAACCCGTGCCCCCTGAAGTGGAAGCGTGGATTCTCAACCACTGTACTGTCAGGGAAGTGCCTAAGTTCCCATTCTTTCTAAGAGGCTAAAACCAGCCCGAGCTGCTGCCAGGATGGGAAAACTTGCTTATTATCCCAGTTCTCTTACAGACATGGTGTGGCAAACACAGTATCTATTCTTTGACAATTTGGATGGGGCAATTAGGGCACGAAGGTCATCTTCTAGAGAGGCTAACATTGTTGAACGTCTCAGTCGATGACTTAAGTTCAAACGCAGACCACTTTCCCATTCTGAGCCCTTCTTTGTCTTCATCCCTGTAGCTACATCCCCACTTTCTGCTCTTTCTGACCTGGATCGCTCAATCATCTCTGACCCCATGGACTGTACCCACCAGGTTCCTCTGCCCATGGGATTCTCCAAGCAAGCATACTGGAGTGGATTGCCATTTCCTTCTCCAGGGGATCTTTCCTACCCAAGGACTGAACCTGGGTCCCTCCCACTACAGGCAGTTTCTTCACCATGTGAGCCACCAGAGAAGCCCCCTGGATTGAGGCCACCTCTCCAAAGCTCTGACCTTTCCACGAGGGTCAGTCTCCTCCACTCCTTTTTGGTGCTAAGTCCTTCTCTTTTAGGGCTGAGGAGGCACAAAGACTACGTGGAGGGCACAGGACAAACCTCCGCTGTCTGACTGTACTGTGGCTCCTCGGGGACCGGGGGCCAGAGACACGGTTTTCCCAGAATCAGGAGACGAGAGCAAGTAGAGCTCCTTTCTCAAGGGGAAACGCCCAGGGCGCTCCTCTCACCACCAAGCTATTTTTAGCTCCTTCGAGTGTCTCTGAATCCAAACAACTCAAGGAACTGCCCAAGTTCATAGTTTCCGCCTGTTCCAACTTTGACAAAATATATTGTGTCATGTGGAGAGACAGCCAGCCAGCCCTGTCTCCCAGACGCACAACACCTGCTAAGAAATAGGATCCTTATCAGCGCTGGCAGAGACTGGAGACAATTTCTGGGGACAAGTGGTCCTCTCAGCAGGATGGAGAAAAAAGCAGGGACTGGGTTTGTGCCAGGCAGATCAAGCCAACTAGGAAAGAGTAAAAAGTACCAGTGCAATGCCATTTCCACACTGAAAATTAAAATGCTGTACAAAGCAAAAAATGATGAGAATTCTGGACTTCTTTTTAAATTCACTTCCCAAATCTACACCAGCATCTTCATCTGGCCTCAGCCTGAGTTTCAAGACAAACCTCTTGCCA
Source organism: Ovis aries (assembly GCF_016772045.2). Taxonomy (NCBI): domain Eukaryota; kingdom Metazoa; phylum Chordata; class Mammalia; order Artiodactyla; family Bovidae; genus Ovis; species Ovis aries. The sequence goes on from NC_056063.1 coordinate 31,507,749, forward strand.
GAACTTGCAAATAATCCAACTGGTGAAAAACACTAACGAAGGATGAAATAGAAAAAAAGTCATCCAGCTCTGAAGAGCTGTTTATGAACTGTTTTCATTCAAATGCTTCACCTGTGTTATGCTAGTAGCTCAGTTGTATCCTACTCTATGCGACCCAGGGACTGTAGCCCACCAGGCTCCTGGAATTGGAATCTCCCAGGCAAGAATACTAGAATGGGTTGGCATTTCCTTCTCCAGGGGAGCTTCCCAACCCAGGGATTGAACCCGTGTCTCACACATGGCAGGAAGATTCTTTACCATCTGAGCCACCAGGAAAGCTGCACACGTAGGAAAATGAAAGCGCCAAGTCCCCAGGTGGGTGGCTTGGAAATGAAAAGAATAAATCACAGCCTCAGGTACATGAGTGATTCTGTCTCTGAAACCAGCGGGTGAGGTGGAAGGTGGGGGTAAAAGCCAATGTCCTTAATGGCTGAGACAGGAGAAGAGGAGAAGAATTCTGTACAGACTCCGTTTACACGGGTGATAGGAAATCGTCTCCCAATTAGGAAAGTTAGGCTCCTATTCTATTTTTATTCTTAATTAGAGGATAATCACTTCACAATGTTGTGTTAGTCTCTGCCATATGACAGCGTGAATCAGCCAAAGGTGTTCATATGTCCCCCCTACTCTTGAGCCTCCCCCCCAAGGAAAGTTATTTTTCTTTCCATCACTATTTTTGTTATGCTCAAGAATATGGTAATAAAATTCTGATGGACTTTCCCAGTATTTGTTTATTCAAAACAGACTGAGCTGCTGGCCTGGCAGGTGGGGAAACACGGGTCCCGCCTGCATGCAGTTGTCAGAGCAGCGGAGACGCAGGGAGTAAGTGGGTGCAATGCAAGGTGTGAGCTGGGAGAGGCTGAGCCAGGGGCTGCGGCAGGGAAACCGAGCAGAATCTGAACACGCACATGAGCGTGAGCAAAGGAGAAGGAATGGATGCCTTTTCACACGCACACACACACACACATGCGGCTGAACACATACATGGTTGTGAGCACGGGAGAGGGAACAGATACAATTTCATATGCCCATACACACACACGTGGGATTGAACACATACATGGTTGTGAGCACGGGAGAGGGAATAGATACAATTTCATATGCCCATACACACACACATGGGGTTGAACACGCACATGGACGTTTGCACGAGAGAGGGAACAGATACCCTTTCATATGCCCATACACACACACATGGGGTTATTTCACAACACTGACGTACACAGGATGGGGGCTGGCCAGTCCAGAATTTACCCTGCAGCCTGTGAGGGGGGACCTCAGGCAGGAACTAGTGCTGCTGTCTTGGGGAAGACTTTCTTCTTCTTCAGGGAAGCCTCAGTTTGTATGTGTGTGTGTGATTTTTTTTTTTTTTTTTTGTATTGGAATACAGTACTCTTGCCTGGAAAATCCCATGGGTGGAGGAGCCTGGTAGGCTGCAGTCCATGGGGTCGCAAAGTCGGACGAGGCTGAGCGACTTCAGTTTCACTTTTCACTTTCATGCATTGGAGAAGGAGATGGCAACCCACTCCAGTGTTCTTGCCTGGAGAACCCCAGGGATGGGGGAGCCTGGTGGGCTGCTGTCTGTGGGGTCGCACAGAGTCGGACACGACTGAAGTGACTTAGGAGCAGCAGCAATATAGTTGCTTTACAAGGTTGCATTCCTCTCTCCAGTACAGCAAAGTGAATCAGCCACACGTATACAGAGGCATGCTCAGTCGCTCAGTCGTGTCTGACTCTTTACAACCCCGCAGACTGCAGCCTGCCAGGCTGCTCTGTCCATGGGATGGCCCATGGGGTCGGTTGCCATGCCCACCTCCAGTGATCTTCCTGACCCAGGGGTCAAACCTGTGTCTCCTGCATTGGAAGGCAGATTCTTTACCTGCTAAGCCACTGGGGAAGCCCTACATTTCCTCTTTTTTTTGGATTTCCTTCCCTTAAAGCCTTTGAAATGATTGCATGAGGCCCACCCAGGTTACAGGGGACAATCAATTTCCTTTACTTAGAGTCAGCTGATTACAGACATTAACCACACCTACCCAATGCCCACAGAACAATGCCGGGATTGGTGTCTAAGGGACCACAGGGGCTACAACCCAGTCACGCTGACACGTAAAACTGACCATCACGAGGGGCTGGGAGGGAGGTCTAGGGAGACCTGCATTCACACTTGGGCCTGGGAGGGGGCAGATTATCAGGTAAGGTTCCCAGAGGAAATGCTGATAAAGACTGAAACTCGAGGACCTCCCTGACAGTCCAGTGGTTAAGATCTCACCTTCCAGCGCAAGGGATGCGGGTTTGATCACTGATCAGAGGAACTAAGATCCCACATGCCTTGCAGCCAAAAAACCAAAACATAAAAAACAGAAGCAATATTATAACAAATTCAGTAAAGATGTTAAAAATGGCCCACATCCAAAACATCTTAAAAAAAAAAAAAAAAAGACTGAAAGCCTAGAGAGCAAGTAAAGAAGGGGTGTGGGAACAGGTGGGCTGCTGGATCGGGGGTGGGGGCCAGGAAGCCGGCAGGCATGGGAATGGACTCCCGGTCCCCAGGCGGAGGTCCCAGAGCCAGCATCTGTGGAAGAGAGGTGAGGATGCTGAAGGCGGGCATGCCAGTGCTGAATGCTGAGGGGGCACCGCCTCTCTGCCAGGCCCAGTTCACCGTGCTTCCCACGCATCACCTCCCCCCTTCAGAGGTACCCTGAGACCCGGGGCCCGCCAACCACAGGGTCCTGGTGGGAGGCTGGTGTACTGCAGGGCCAGCTGGCTCCTGAGTCCACAGGCAGGACCCCGACCCACGGCACCTCACCAGAGAAGGGGTCTGCCAGCTGTGCAAGGGGCTGGGGTCAAGGTCACAGATGGAGAAGCTACTTTAGCTCTGGACAGAGATGTGGAAGACGGAGTTCGAGGGGAGCATGGAGAGAGGGCTGGGTGAGCAGGAGCTCCAGCGAGTGGGAGAGGTTTGGGGCAGCCACAGTGGGCAATGGGGCAGGAAGGGAAAGTGGGAAGGATGACGCAGATCATCACGGAGAAGCAAAAGTTCCTGGCGGGACTGTCAGGGGCAGTGTTGGCAGGGAACTGAGGTCCGCTGGTGCCACAGAGGCAAGGAGTCGAGAAGACCTGGGACTGGATGCATCGGCCACATGGGCTCCAGGGAAAGAGCAAGTCCCCATCACCTGGTTTTCGGCATTTGGAGAAAGCAACGGAGAGTCAGAGTAATTCACACGCTTCACTGGATTCCTCCTCGGTCTGCTCCAGATCCTGCCAGTCAAACACCGTGAAGACACGCAGCTCTTGCTTTAGAAGGAAAAAGTATCCCTTCTCTTCCCTACATAACCTGTGCACAGGCTTCCCAGGTGGCGCTAGTGGTAAAAGACCCGCCTGTCAATGCTGAGACAGAAGAGACACAGGTTCAGTCCCTGGGTTGGGAAGATCCCCTGGAAGAGGGCATGGCAACCCACGCTCGAATTCTTGCCTGGAGAATCCCATGGACAGAGGAGCCTGTCGGGCTACGGTCCATGGGGTCGCAAAGAATTGGACATGATTGAAGTGACTCAGCACGCATGCAACCTGTAGACAGTTAGCTGAATCACTTCAATCTTGAATGCTTCCTACTGATTCTGTTCTGTGGATTGCAGGCGTTAGAATGAGGATGCTTCTCATAAAAGGCTCTCTTGTGCAGGTCTGTTCCAATGCTCTGTGCAGAAAGTACAATGAGCCATCTAACTACTGTCCTTCTTTTCTTTTGCCTAAGCTTAATCAAAAGAAGTCCCCAGGCTTTTTTCTTTTCAAAAATCATCGTTAAAGAGAAAGTTTGCCATTGTGCAGTGTTATTCTGCTGAGTGGATTCAGAACAACTTGGATGTATACGCACAGCCCTCAGAGCACTGTGAATCTGGCAGCAGAGACCCACTGGTGGCCCCTCGTCTCCGGATGACACTTTGGCAAAAAAGATAAAACACAGGAGCTGCGATGGGAAACACTGTCCTGATGGAAACGGCACAGCACGTGACAATGCAGGTGTTTATACTTTTCATTAGAGTAGGCAGAAATGAAAACATTTAGATAGAACATGTATCATTTTAGGCGATTATAATATTAATGTTAGGTTTGCTTCTGTTGGCGGTAGTCGTATGTTGCTTGGCAACCCCAAGTGTTTCTGGGGTTTAATTGCAAACTACTGGAGGAGCTCCTCATTTTAAAACTGATGAAGCTGCTCAAGAAGCTGAAAGTGCTACCTACACACCCAGACCTTATGCTGATACAGGGTATTTACACGTAAGACGCTCCCACAATGAAATGTAACACCAGAAGCCCCTCTGGTCCTACAAGCTGTCCTGAAGTCATCCAAATGACATCCTGGCCCACTTGATCCAAAGTTCTATTTCCTTAGTAGCTACTACATCACTGGCTCTCACCAGATTCTTTCAAATTGATTTTTAAATTGTGGTGAAATATACATAATGGAAAATTTACCATCATACCTTTCCTCAAGTCTACAGTCCTCTGGCATCAGTACAGTCACCTTGCTATGCAACGATCACCACTATCATCTCCAGAACTTTGTTCATCTCAAATAACCAAAACTCTACACCTATTAAACACCAACTCATCCCCCTGACCCCAGCCCCTGTTAACTACCATGCTAGTCTCTGACTTTGATTTTGATTACCCTAGGCAGTCATGTATGTGGAGTCATACAATGTTTGTCCTGATTTCTCTGGAGTATTTCATTCAGCATCATGTCCTCAAGGTTGTCCATGTTGCAGTCTATGCCAGAATTCCATTCCTTTCAAAGGCTGGTTAACATTCTATTATATGTATACACCACACTTGGTTTTTCCATTCATCCATCAATGGACATTTGGGTTGCTTCCACCTTTTGACTATTGTGAATAATTAACATTGCTAAGAACGTGGCTATACACACATCTCTTCAAGACCATGGTTTTATTTCTTCAGGGTATACACCCAGAAGTGGATTACTGGATCATATGGTAATTCTATATTTAATTTTTCCAAGGAACCACCACACTGCTTTTCATAATGACCGTACCATTTTACATTTCCAACAGCAATGTACAAGGATTCCCCGTCCTCACCACTCCTTACCCCCATAAAGTAAACACTATTCTTTTCTGATGGAGAAGGAAACGGCAACCCATTCCAGTGTTCTTGCCTGGAGAATCCCAGGGACAGGGGAGCCTGGTGGGCTGCCGTCTCCGGCATTGCACAGAGTTGGACACGACTGAAGCTAGCAGAAAAAAAAACTGAATTGAATTCTTTTCTGATAGCAGCCACCCTAATAGGTACAAACTGGACTTTGTATGTGCTTTATTTTTTCATACTTCTCCTTCTATAGGTACTGTACTATACTGGGATAATTTACCTTAAACAGACTGTCTGCTTATCCACTATTACGTCCTCAATGGCAGGAACCAATTCTTTACATCAAGGGAATAACACAGCTTCGAGGAATAAGTTCACAGTAGATTGAGGAAGATCTTGAAAGCCAGGCTGAACTATTTACCCCAAGGGGGACCACCTATTTGTTGTTTCTGTAAGAGGATGCTACCATCATCGCCATTTATTTATTTTGGTCATGCCACACGGCCCGGGGGATCTGTTCCCTGACCGGAGATGGAACTCGCACCCCCTGCAGAAGAAGTGCAGGTTCCTAACTACTGGACCGCCAGAGAGGCCCCAGTCTGATGCTGCAGGTAACACGAGCACCAGACAATAAGTCGACAGCATTCTCAGGGCACAGTAGCAGTCCTCTCCCAGTCCTCTCTGCCTCCTTCTCTAGGCTTCCGTCTTCATCCAGACATGCACTGCCCTCAGCCCAGGTGTGACTGCACAGCCGGGTGGTAGGACTCCTTGCTCCTCCAGTGCTCAGCCCAGGACAAAAGCAATGGGCACCTAATGAATATTTCTGGATTGAGGGCAAGAGGAGAATGGGGCAACAGAGGATGAGATGGCTGGATGGCATCACTGACTCAATGCACATGAGTTTGAGCAAACTCAGGGAGGACAGGGAAGCCTGGCGTGCTGCAGTTCATGGGATCGCAAAGAGTCAGACATGACTTAGCAACTGAACAATAATATACGAAATAGATAACAAGGACCTTCCGTATAGCACAGGGAACTATACTCAGTATTTTGTAATAACCTATAATGGAAGAGGATGTACAAAAAAAATCTATATGTAGATACAGAGATATAGATATGTATAGCTGGATCCCTTTGCTGTGTATCAGAAACCAACACAATGTAAATCAACCATATTTCAATAAAAATTAAAAATATTTCTGGAGTCTGGTTGAATGTGAGAGTGATCAAAGGCATTTTGAGATGCACACCTGATCACCCATCTGTCCGACTTATATGGAGACCATCTTCTTAGGGGTGAGCGAGACTTATTTCTTATCACTGTCTCATACAACATCCATATGGTGACCTCCTGAGAAGTAGTAAGGAATCATGGGAAATTTTATCATCGCTGAAACAGTACTCCCTTGAGAAACAGAGAAAGATGGGAAATTTCAAACGCTCTCACACTCGATTAGGGAAGTCATCTGGCGTTTTGTTCCATGTCTTGTCTGTCCCACAACACGATATAACTTATAAGAGAGGCTTTTATCAGAGTCTTTTCTGGAGACAAGCAAGTTCTGCTTTTTCTCGTGAGATTAATTATTTTATACAGCCTCCTTTCATCTTTTAATTTTGTCAGAATGTTGTAGAGACTATTTCTGCCCCACTTTGATCTCATTGCCAGAAGTAACTGAATTCAATCACAGAGGGGACTGAAACACACGACCGACCCCAGGAGCACTGGGCCATCCTTAGGTGGTGAGCTTCCTTCTCACCGCCTACTGAAATTTCACCTCTTTCTCTGGTCTCTGGTAAGCATGAGACAATTAATCATTTTCCCCTTTTTATTCATCTCATCTTTTTAAAATGGGATATATTTCCATCTTCTTTTTTCTACTATTTTTTTTTCTTCTCACTTCACTCCCCATGTTTAGAAAACATAAGTGAACAAACATATTTAAAAGTCTCCAATAATTCTAATTATTATTATAGCATTAAAGTAGAGAGAAATCTAGGCATTTATCTTTGTATTTTTTGCATTGAGATATGATTGACATCGGGGCTTCCCTGGCGGCTCAGACAGTAAAGAATCTGCCTACAATGCAGGAGACCTGGGTTCGATCCCTGGGTTGGGAAGATCCCTTGGAGGAGGGCATGGCAACCCACTCTAGTATTCTTGCCTAGAGAATCCCCATGGACAGAAGGCCTGGCGGGCTACAGTCCACGGACTGTAAAGAGCTGGACACGACTGAGTGACTGGCACACACAACCATATATTTGACATTATGACATACAAATGACATACAACATTGTACAAGTTTTAGGTATACAACATAATGATTTGACTTATGCAGATACTGTGAAATGATCCTCACAATAAATTAAGATCCATCACTTCATATAAAGATTTTTTTAAGACTCTTTTCGCCAAAGTATAGTTCATTAAAATGTTAGTTTCTGGTGTACAGCAAAGTGATTCAGTTACATATATGTGTATATATAACTAAATACACACTTAGTAACTGAATATATATATTTATATAGCAACTGAATATACATATAGTTACTGAATACATATACAGACACATCATATATATATTCTTTTTCATATTCTTCTCCATTATAGATTATTATAAGATGTTGAGCATACTTCCTTGTTGTTTATCTTTTTTATATAGTAGTGGGTATATGTTAACCCCAAACTCCTACAGATATCTTTTCTTGCAATGAGAACCTTTATGATCAACACTTTTAGCAACTTTCAAACACTCAATACAACACTGTGAACAATACTATATACAGACAGCATAAGTCATATGCTCTTCAATTGTAACAGAGGAAAAACATAGGGGAAAAGTTACAGGTGTTTCCTTATAGCTTCTGAATGAAAGTGTAAGAAGGAGCAAACGTGTGTCCTAGGGGCCCCAGAACCCCTAAGAACCTTCTGCTCCAGAGACACAGAATCCATAGAAGGCATTTCAGAAACCATGGTCCCATCCCTCACGTGGCAGGGAGGACACCGGATGCCCACAGGGACCTGTGATTTGTCCCACGTGATGGCCCCAGGAAGCAGGCAGATCTGTCCTCTGAGCCCCCAGTGGCCCTCACCGGCTCTCCTGGAGTCTGTGAGCAGGAGCTCGGGGTTCGCCAATGTCCGCTCAGAACACAGCCCTTGCACCCCCACCCTCTCTAGTCTCTGGGCACCACTCACAAGGACCTTCAACTGGTACAGACCCATGGCTAACAGGCTCCTGGGTCCTGGGGCAGCTTGACTCCACTTCCTCTGGGTCCTCAGCAAAGAGATGTCACAGGAAACTGCTGGATTCTAGTCGTGGCCAACTTATGCTGTAGGACCTCAAAGCTGGAATCGCCTCATCCTAAGACTCGAGCCGCACATGGGACAAGTATACATTTCTCCAGTAAACGCTCGCGTGACATCCAGTGCTTTCAGCCTGGCGTGCGTCAAGAGATGAGGCATTAGACTGATCCAGCCCCGGGCTCATCACTAACTCACCCTGGAGTGGGGGCAAGCACCTCACCTCTCCTCACACCCTCTCCTCTTCTGCAGAACAGTCAGGATCACTTGGATAATTTCTAAGGCACCAGCTGGACATCGCAGGCTTCTGTGACGGTAAACCAAGGCTGCTGGAAGAACAGACAACTAGGAACATGAGAAGAAGGAAGCGAGTGCAGTGCACGGAGACACCCAAAGCACATCAAGGTCCAGCTGGAGGAAACTGACCCTTTCTGGACAAGGAACCAGTCAGCAGGCAATGAATACACTTACTCCGCAGTTGCAATAAAAACCAGAAAGAACTGGACTACTTCGTGTGCGCTGGCAGAGTCACTGCTGGACACAAACTAACAGCATCTGCTTGAAACAACACCTGCTCCTTGACCCCCGGCTTAATTAGTGTATCTGTTCAGTGAAACCATTGTGACAGGTCCAGGCAGCCTCATTTGCTTTCATTAGCAAATCTCACTGGAGGCCACAGAAGTCTACTGCGTGGGCACCGATTTCAGAGGCAAACCTCGGGGCTGACAGCGCCCAAGATGCACTGGCATTTTTCATTTTCTAATCACAGGGGTCTGAGTAAAGGGGTGTTGGCAGCTGACAGCTGAGGCGGTCTGCCTGTCACCTCCCCGCCATACGTGGTTTCTAAGAAAGAGTGCTGGGAAAAGATTCCAGCCTTAGATATCTGTGACAGCAGCCGTGGTGGAAGAGTCTGGGGTGGCCGCTTCTTGTCACGTTTATTTGTGGCAAGAGCAAGAGATGCAGGTGGGCAGGTTCCATTGTGGCTCTGGGCCAAGTTGTAGTAAGGTCATATTTGTACACACACGTCCAAAATGGGCTTCCCAGGTGGCATTTGTGTAAAGAACCTGCCTGCCAATGCAGGAGATGTTGGAGACACAGGTTCAATTCCTGGGTCAGGAAGATCCCCTGGAGGAGGGCATGGCAACCCACTCCAGTATTCTTGCCTGGAGAATCCCATAGAAGAGGAGCCTGGGGTGCTACAGTCCATGGGGTCACACACAGTTGGACATGCTTGAAGTGACTTAGCCTGCACACATACCTAAAACTAACACAACCTTGTAAATCAACTATACTCCAATTAAAAATGTTTTCAAATAAAGAACAAAGCACACAAATTAGAGAAAATATCATGGGCATGGAGAAGACGTGCTCTAATGTGGAAATGGAAGTGAGGGAATTTTCTGGAACTTACTGGAAGAAGTAAACCATCACTTCATGGAACAGATGGGGAAAAATGGAAACAGTGGCAGATTTTATTTTCTCATCTCCAAAATCACTATGGACAGTGACTGCAGCCATGAAATTAAAAGGCGCTTGCTCCTTGGAAGAAAAGCTATGACAAACCTAAACAGAGTACTAAAAAGCAGAGATATTACTCTGCTGACAAAGGTCCAACTAGTTAAAATTATGGTTTTTCCAGCAGTCGTGTACAGATGTGAGAGTTTGACCATAAAGAAGGCTGAGTGCCAAAGAATTGATGCTTTCAAACTGTGGTGCTGGAGAAGACTCTAGAGAGTCCCTTGGACAGCAAGGAGATCAAACCAATGAATCCTAAAGAAAATCAACCTTGAATATTCACTGGAAGGACTAATACTGAAGCTGAAGCTCTAATATTTTGGCCACCTGATACAAAGAATTGACTCACTGGAAAAGACACTGATGCTGGGAAAGACTGAGGGCGAGAGGAGAAGGGGAGGACAGAGGATGAGATGGCTGGATCGCATCACTGACTCAATGGGCATGAGCTTGAGCAAACTCCAGGAGATACTGAAAGACAGGGAAGTCTGGCATGCTGCAGTCCATGGGGTTGCAAAGAGTTGGACAGGACTTAGCGACTGAACAACCCACCTTAGCAAGGCATGCTTTTCAGAGGCTCCATTCCCTGGATGACCATGCCTTCTCTGCTGTGCCCACCCTGTCCCCCTCTAGCTGGCCATGCCCTCCAGAATCTGTCCCCACGCCTCTTCCATCCCAGCCTACTTACAGCCCTCAGTGCTGACAGTCACGGCTCCAAACATCATCACCTACTGTCCACAGCTACTCCTTTCGTTTCATTCCAGCATTTCTGTAATACTGCCGGGTGTATTTATAGGAGTGCTTTCCTGGGAACCCAGCAGACCCAGAGGCCCACACACCCACTCCTCCTCCTGAACCCCGAGTTCTGCAAGGGGCCCCTCTCCCTTGTTGTCACGCCCACCCTCTCAGGCGCTCCTGCCCTCTCGGTTCTGTCTCTTTCTCATTTGGTCTTTTCTCTCTGTGCCCACTGCTGATGCCTACTTCAGGCTCCTGCCAGCCCTCGTGGCTCAGTTGCTGCCTGTTAGGGGAGTCCAAGAACCCTCTGCCATCACCATTAATTGATTTTCTTTCTTATCAAAAGCAAAAGGAAGTATCGATCTGTGACCCCATCTGCTGCCTTAAGGAAGACACTGTGAGGATCTCTATGAACCTTTACAGATAACAGTCTGTGTCTGTTACAGGGTACAAGGATGCACACACTATCGACAGAGGTCCCAGGAGAAGTCATTATGAGTCTGGAAGTCATCACTTCCTGATGCCCAGCCTGAGGCAAAGGGCAGGACCAAGAAGGTGGCTTCCAAGAATCTCAGCTCTGTAATTTACAGCAAAAAATCAGGGCATTAAAACCTTTCAGCTGTTCTCTGTTACTGTCCTGAAATGTCCATCTCGTATAACAAGAGAAAGCGAACAAAATAAGGTAAGGCCAGGAAGGGACGGATCCCTAACTTTGGCAGCACTAAGATCCCTCACCCTCTCCTCTCCTCTAAACTAACTTACATTATCATATTTATGCTTCTCAACTAATGCAGTTCTGATTATCCACCACTTAAGAGCCATAAATGATTCCATACCTTTATAGAATTCAGCCGCAAGACGCCAGCTCTTGAGAGCTTGAAGTGGTCAATTCAATTAATTCAATCCCTTTCAACGTTTGTAATAAAAATCTGAGTTCAGTGAGGTTAACTGACTTTCCCAACGATTATCCTATTACCATAAATGCTGATTTTATTACATATTATGCATGCAAGTGTGGCATATTTCCTATCTTAGTTCATAGTTCAAGGTACCCTTTCTTCAGTAAGTATCTTGAATGCGCTAGAACAAGTAAGAATCCAGCACCTATAAACCTTTTGAAAGGCAATGTGATTTCTAAAAGTTTTGCTCACGCATCTGATGCAAAACGAATAAACTAGGAGTTACTTGAGCACTAGAGAAAATATTTTCACTTATAAGCAATGCCGAGTCACACGCAGAAGCACCTCGTTCTAATGTGTATGTATGAAGGAAGCAAAATGGGAGAAAAAAGAAAGGAGTGCATGTGTGGGAATCACTGAGAAAATTAACAGCAGGAGTCAGTGAAAATGGTTCTATTTTTTCCTTACAAAGAAGACTTTAAATTACATAATTACAGGGTCCAGGGAAATAAGTATTTAAATCTATCAGAGGCATGTGTCTCACCTCCTCATTTCCAGAGCGAATCAGGAGCTCACTTTGGTTCCTGTTCTCACTGTTCTTTCCCTCCCACCCACATCGGGTTGAGATATCTGACAAAGTAAAATCCTAGTACAATGGAAATTAGACTCCAGCAAAATGAGAAACTGTGTGAAGCCCTTCAAACACTGCGAAATCAAATGCTCCCATTTTCTCCCGCAGACATTACAGGCCCAGGAACAAAAGTCAGATCCAACACTCAGTTTCTATTTTGAGCAGAGGTTTCAAAAGCCATCAGCGTAGATTAATGTGCTATGCATTAGTCACTTGCATATAAATACATTTCGTTTCAAGGGAACTCAACACAGGGAGCTCAGCTCAGTGCTCTATGACAATCTACAGGGGCGGGATTGGGGGAGGGGTGGGGGGCGCTCAAGAGGGAGGGGATATATGTATACATATTGCTAATTCACGTTGTTGTGTGGCAGAAACTAATGCAACATTGTAAAGCAATTATCCTCCAATTAAAAATAAATTTTAAAAAATAAAAAAATAAAGTGAACCAAATGGAATATATTCTCTTAAATGATAACATGCTAGGAGTTTCAGGAGAGTGAAAGGAGAGAGATTTTGAACTATGATGTTAGAGAAGACTCTTGAGAGTCCCTTGGACTGAAAGGAGATCCAGCCAGTCAATCCTAAAGGAAATCAGTTCTGAATATTGACTGGAAGGACTGATGCTGAAGCTGAAGTTTCAATACTTTGCCACCTGATGTGAAGAACTGACTCATTAGAAAAGACCCTGATGCTGGGAAAGATTGAAGGCAGGAGGAGAAGGGGATGACGGAGGATGAGATGGTTGGATGGCATCACAGTCTCGATGGACATAAGTTTGAGTAAGCTCCGGGAGTTGGTGATGGACAGGGAGGCCTGGTGTACTGCAGTCCATGGGGTTGCAAAGAGTCGGACAGAACTGAGCGACTGAACTAAAGGGTTTTAGAAAAAGAGATCAAAACCTGACTCTCCCTGCCTTTGTCTTACGGGTTTCCCTGGTGGCTCAGACAGTAAAGAATCTGTCTGCAATGCGGAAGACCTAGGTTCGATCCCTGGGTTGGGAAGATCCCCTGGAGGAGGGCATGGCAACCCACTCCAGTATTCTTGCCTGGAGAATCCTCAAGAACAGAGGAGCCTGGCCGGTTGCAATCCATGGGGTCGCAAAGAGTCGGACACGACTGAGCTACTGAGCACACATTGGACAATTAAACAAACGACCACAAGCTTATAGCCCAAAAGCAAGTGACTCCCATGAAAATCAACTGGTTAACTTCTAGAACTGCCGCCTTACTGTTTTATAAATGATATACATTTACTTTAACACTCAGAAAGGCATTCACCATATAGGACAGAGCTGATGACAACTGTGAATGTCATCTCCCTGACTTAGACGTTATCAATACCAGTATTCCTACTCCAGGCCAAACACGCTTAATCCATCATGGCATTTTTCCATCTGAGCTAAATCCTTCTCAACACAGAACTTTCTGCACATGGCTAATGGATGGAAACAGCCATAGAAATATTACTATGATGATGGTGATGATGATGCAAGGCCCTGTTTGCAATTATTAATTTCATTTAATATTCCTTCAATCCTATGGTAGCTTCTGACTTTATTTATTAGTAGTAATATCATTTTAGCTTCCCCAATGGCTCGGTGGATAAAGAATGTGCCTGCAATGCAGGAGATATAGGAAACGTGGGTTTGATCCCTGGGTCGGGAGGTACCCCTGCAGGAGGAAATGGCAACCCACTCCAGTATTCTTGCCTGGGAAATCCCATGGATAGAGGAGTCTGGTGGACTCCAGTCCATGGGGTCACAAGAGTCAGACATGACTTAGCGACTAAACCAGTATTATTTTATGATGAGGAATAGAGTCACAGAGCCAGCAAGTGGCAGAAGCAGAATGCAAACCCAAGGGGTGCCTCCAGGGACCATGTTCTTCACCACTGTGCTATACTGGCTCTTAGGAAAGCTGAAACAGAGAAGATGAGAGTTTACACTTCTTCAGTGGAAGGTTAGATTAAAATGAAAAATTTTCAAACATACAAAAAAAAAGTGAAGTAAATAGTGGCCTGAACCCTCAGAGCTCCATCATCCAGCTTCAAGGATTATCAGACATTTGCCTTTTTTTTCTCATCTATACTGCCCCCTACCCCAGGAATTTTTTTTTTTCCCTTTGCTGGATTAGTTCACAGCAAATTCAGAAAACTTTCATTACTTAAAAGCAGTGTGAAATAATTCGATCTGAAGATATAATGCCTTAGGGCTGAGAAGGCTGGGGGGAGGCTTGAGGGCAGGGCTCTTTCCTCACCCCCCAGTTGGAAGGATTCAGGGCTCCCTCCTTGGGATACCTCTCCCCACTACCCCGCCCAATCACAGCCACACCAACAGCTCCCTGCAGGAGGCACCTGCATCCTCTCACCTCCCCACTGGACTTCAACTTCACAGGGGGTCCAGGTCACTGCAGCTCCAGGACTGAGCTCCACACTCCCCTATAACAGATACTGAAAGATTGCGGATTTGGGGAAGAGAAAACTGACAACCTGATCTTCACAAAACAATACAAGGACCCAAAACAGGCAGTTCAGTAAGACATTTTTTTCACTATGAATAAAAATATTAACTCCCTCCCACCAGTTTCAGTTATTTTACTTTCAACCATAAACGGTCAGCTTCCTTCAAAATCTCATCTCTGGGTAGACGTGAATCACTGCTCAAGTGTTTTGAAAAGGAAAGTACAAGGACATCAATAAGGCTCAACCTCAAAGAGGCAATAGCTTCTCTGAAATTTAAGCTCACAGGTCCCTTTCAGCGCCTTTTCCCATGAATAAAGAATGACTCCCTCTTTGCCAATGGAACATGAGAGAGGGTGATGGCTGCCTCGGCAGGAATTATTAATAATGCTTCTCATCAACTCTGATCTTATTCAGAAGGCATGTCAGATATAGACAATCAAACATGCCATGTATGTAAACGTACTCTACAGCATTCATAATCATAAACATTGGATTTAACATTGCAAAAGGCTTTCACACCAACCCACACCTTCATGGATTAATCTTCCAAAAAGGCTACTGATTTCTCACTTCAGATCATTATTGCAAAAACCCAAATTTTATTCAATAATGAAAAGAACACTTACTTATTTCAAGCATTAAAATAAGAACTAAAACTTCAGAGTTTAATGAGACTAACCAATCTCTCTAAATGTTGATAACTAATTTTGGAAACTTTGAAATTCTCTCATGAAAACCCTCAGGGACGTCCCTGCCAGTTCAGTGGTTAAGACTCTCAGTTCCCAATGCAGGGAGCACAGGTTCAGTCCCTGGTTGGGGAACTAAGATCCCACATGCTGTACGTGGTACAGCCAAAAGAAAAAAGAAAACCCTCAACAGCTGGGTTTCAGCTCAATTCATTTAACATGGCTAATTATATGAACAGATATATAAGGTCTTGGACATTTGTGAGACTAGTATGTCAGTTCACGTGATGATATAGCTCTGACTATAGTGAAGTTGCTCAGTCATGTCTGGCTCTTTGCAAACCCATGGACTGTAGCCTACCAGGCTCCTCCGTCCATAGGATTTTCCAGGCAAGAATACTGGAGTGGGTTGCCATTTCCTTCTCCAGGAGATCTTCCTGACCCAGGGATTAAACCAGGGTGTCTCCCATTGTAGGCAGACGCTTTCCCGTCTGAGCCACCAGGGAAGCTCTGAATATAATTATACTACAAATGACCAATTAACTTTTTGAGTTGTTATCTATGAGCAGATCACAGTTGGGCTTCCCTGGTGGCTCAGCGGTAAAGAACTTGCTTGCCAATGCAGGAGACACGAGTTCGATCCCTGGGTCTGGGCAGATGCCCTGGGGAAGGAAACGACAACCCCTGCACTTCAGGAGGTTTCCTGGATGTGCCAACGGTTCCTCCCAAAGTATCTCCTAGATCATGCCCATCTCCACCTCCCCAAATACTGTCCAGTTTACAACCCCTCCAAGAAACTCCCAGATCACCTTACTCAGAGATGAACCCTCCATGGGATGAACTGAGAGAGTAGCATTGCCATATAAACACTTCCACATGTCAAACAGGCAATTAGTGGGAAGCTGCTGCGTAGCACAGTGAGCCCAGCCGGGTGCTCTCTGATACCTGGAGGGGTGGGAGGGGGTGGCTGGGAGGGAGCCTCATGAGGGTGGGGACACATGTATAGCTGATTCATGTTGTTGCACAGTTGGAGAAGACTCTTAAGAGTCCCTTGGACTGCAAGGAGATCCAACCTGTCCATCCTAAAGGAAATCAGTCCTGAATATTCACTGGAAGCTGAAGCTGACACTCCAATACTCTGGCCACCTGATGTGAAGAGCTGACTCACTGGAAAAGACCCTGATGCTGGCAAAGGCTGAAGGTGGGAGGAGAAGGGGACAACAGAGGATGAGATGGTTGGATGGCATCAACGACTCAACGGACATGAGTTTGAGTAAACTCCAGGAGCTGGCAATAAACAGGGAGCCCTGCAGTCCACGGGGTCGCAAAGAGACATGACTGAGCAACTGAGTGACTGAACTGAACTGAACAGCAGAAACCAATACGATATTGTAAAGCAATTATCATCCAATTTTTAAAAGCATGTTATATAAGAAAACCTAATGGCTGAGACAAATGTTTTCAATGGATTAAACAGGGGAAAAAAAGATTACAAAGAGTACATATGACTCCCAAGTTGTGAAAGAAAAAAAAATGTGTACATGCATATGAGAATAAACTAGAAAGATACACATCAAAAAAGCGAAAGAGAAGTGAACCCTCCACCCCAACTCAGTTTTAAGGCTGTGAGCACAAATATCCCCTGGTCATGATTCTTTATCTCCGTTTCAGTTTCTCTGCTCACATCCAGTTCCACCCCTACTTTCCCAAACATTCTACTGCTTCCCTGAACCAGAAACAGAAGCAAGAGAAAACCCTTCAGATTTCTGCTTTCTCTTTCCAAATTCTTTGTTTCAGGATTTCTGGCCTCAGCTCACCGCAGAGAGAAAACATGAGCTGTCACAGACGAGAACAAGACAAGGAGAAACTGAAAAAGGCAGCTGCAAATGTCACCTTCTTCATGATATTTTCTATTTCTTGAGCACCAATAGGTTAGGTGCTATTCAGAATCCACAATGAGAGATGAAACTCCACATAAATTATCCTATCCTTGGGTGATATGATCTGTTTTCATTAATGATTAATTCATGAAACTGTAAGTTTTCCCATCCGTCCCCCCGTCCCACACACACATCCAAAGGTCCTAACTTTTTTTTAATTTTAGTAATTTTAGTTTTATTTTTTTATTTTATTTTTAATTGGAATATAAGTGCTTTATAATGTCGTATTGGTTTCTGCTGGACAACATGAATTAGCTATAAACATATGTATATCCCTTCCCTCTTGAGCCTCCTTCCCACCCACTCACATCCCACCCCTCCAGGTCATCACAGAGTGCCAAGCTGAGCTCTCTATGCTATACAACAGCTTCCCACTAGCTATCTATTTAACACACAGTAGTGTGTATATATCAGTGCTATTCTCTTAAAAAACACCTCCTATCCACTGGGAAAATCAAGTCTACAAACCTAACTGCTGATAAATTTGACAACCCTGTATACTCTGGGCTATTACTAACACTAAATTCCATAGCTATTGTTTTTCTCGAAGCTTCCATTGCCTAAAGCATACTGGAGAGTCTTTTTCCTTTCTCTGATAACTATTTAAAAAATGATGAGCTACATACTGGGTTGGACCTGCTGAAATACTATGATTTTAAGGAGAAGTTTAACTTTTAAGTTAGAAGATTATTTTCTTCCTATTCACGTTCAATCTTTTAAAAACACACACACACACACACACACACACACACACACAATGGGTCACGACCTAGTGGAATTTGAAGTTTTATCTGCGGTTCAAAACTGGCCAACTTCATCATCTTCCCCCGATGAACCTATAGAGGAGGGGTGAGGGGGTCTCCTGTAGCACACTGAGGACAAAGGTTGTCTGTTAATCCAGAGAGACCAGGTTACTAGCAGGGGATTTCAGGGAGCCAGGCTGACCCTACAAGGAGCGCTGCCTCACCATAGTGGCCCCCACACATCCGGTCATCACCGGGAACACACACCTGGGAAGGGGCGGGGCAGGGAGAGGCGGGCTGGGTCTAAGGGCCCTCTCACGCCAACTGGACTCTAAGATTTGCTTCCCTAATAGATAGAAAAGACTCCACATCATGGGTGTGTCTTTACCATGTATGGCAGCTTTAATAACTAAACAGAGGAAGAAGAACATGGTCCCAGGATGGGACCAGGTCATTCTGTTTGCTCAGCTATAAAATGAAGGGGTGGACAGGATGGTAAAATACCCTCAAATTCTAAGGACCAACAGATGATTTCTTTCCCTGTGTTGGCTCCAACTGCCAAAACTTTGTGGAGAAAATCAGAAGACACATACATCAGGGCACCTGCCTTGGGAAGCCTCTGCCCTGGGGGAGCTGAATGAATGGTGCTAAGTCTAAGCCCCGGGTAGAGGGCAGACTCCATGTAAGACCACAGTCGGGGCTTCCGGCCACCCTTTTATAGTCATCACTGCTTGCCCATCAGGACACAGAAAAACCACACAAAAGAGTTGCAAATAAATCAAGGTAGCCCAGGAGACACTAGGAGATTCATAACAAAACATTCAAGTGTCCCGCATACAGTATTCACAGCCACATGGACAGTGTCAAGACTACTTACAGGCATGTGAGTATCTAAAATCATGAACTGCACATTTGCAAATAGTTTCCCATTATAATCATGTTTCAGATTTTGAGGGATCTCCTGCCTGTTGTGCAACCCCTTATTATAGCCATATTCCTAAAACAAACCCTAGGAGAATATAATGCCTAAAGAAAGGTACACAGGAAACAAAAAGGAACAAACTCTGATATCATATTAGCTGTTTTCATGAGCTAAACTGGCAACATTTGCTCCTAGGAGTTAATCTAAGGACTTGCAGCTCTCCCAAGAGTTTTGTATTTTACTTAATCCTTGTCATCAAAGCATCAGGAGCAAAAGTTTTCCTGACATTAAATCTAGTAACAAGCAGAAGCATAATATTAATAGCTAATAGTATTAAGACACGGAGAAGGCAATGGCACCCCACTCCAGTACTCTTGCCTAGAAAATCCCATGGACGGAGGAGCCTGGTAGGCTGCAGTCCATGGGGTCGCGAAGAGTCAGACACGACTGAGTGACTTCCCTTTCACTTTTCACTTTCATGCATTGGAGAAGGAAATGGCAACCCACTCCAGTGTTCTTGCCTGGAGAATCCCAGAGAAGGGGGAGCCTGGTGGGCTGCCGTCTATGGGGTCGCACAGAGTCGGACATGACTGAAGCGACTTAGCAGCAGCAGTATGAAGACATAAATAAGTGTGAAGTTTTTCTGTGATTTAGTGAAGGACAAATTTATATACAGTTAGGCAGCAAATAATTAAAAAGTCAGTTCTAACGTACTGTTTTTTAGAAATAGGAAACAGTCCTGAAGAGAGTAAATATGGCTTTTACGATGAAGTTTGTAAGCTAAGAGTTATTTTCTCTGGCACATGGCTCTTGTCTCCTTGGGTGTTCACGGAGTCCTCGGCCTGCATCCTTTGATGCACAGGTGAGAAGAAATGCCCTAAGCACATCTGGAATTATTCCATTCACACCTGTTACGTCTCCTTTTGAAAAAGCACCTGCTGTGGGGACAGGGCTCATTTTTTTTAAGAAGTCAAAATCTTAACTCCTTCCTTGGAAAGACACATACGACATTTTTTTTTTTACCATTTATGCTCCATCTAAGAGAGAAATATGACCCTGGGAACCTCTATTGAAAATGATGACAGATCATTGCTCCTCTATTTCAAAACCTTCGGACTGTTAATATGAGCACGTGCGCGCACACACACACCCCTAGAAATAAGAGCCACACATTTACAAACAGTTCTCTCGTATATTTGTGCTAGGATTTTGAGACGTGCACCATACCGTGATGCAACCCCTGATCCCAGCGGGATTCCTAAAATGATTCCCAGGTGAAAGCAGGTCACCTTCAGGGAACCAAGTGAACAACCTCTCAGACATGCTTACAAACACATTAAGGGGAAGGAAAATATAACCCATCACTTTTAGGAATAAGCAGGCAGGCCAAAATTTAGACCAAGTGTACAAATGGTCCACCCAAGAAAGAACAGGGGGAAAAAATAAGCTTAGAGAAACGAAATGGAACAAATAATACAAAACCCATCTCATTCTTAACCTCTCTTCCTCCTCTCTCTCTCCCCCTCACCATCCCTTATTCCAACTTGATTCAGCTCATATCATCCTTCAAACAGCTCTCCATAGGAAAGCTGCTAAGGAGTATGCAGATCATTACTACTTGACATCTGAGGTGTCACAGCTTCAGATCCAGTCGATGAGGCTGAAAAGCTGCTTGAGCCTTGATGGTTCAGGTGAACAAGGGCATCCTCTGAGTCTTCTTTAGGGACAGGGGCTGCTGGGACCTGCTTGAAGGCTATGACTTCATCCTTTCAAATTCAGCTTACAACACCAGTGTCCGGAAGCAGGTCTGGACTGACACCTTCTCAGCTCACGGGGACCTTCCTTGGCACAGACTTAGAAGCAGCTCAGCCGGGCTTCCCTGTTTCTAGCACCCTTGAGTTGACTTTTAGAAACTGAGTGCTCCACCAACAGGAAGGCATAATGGATAATCACAGGTGACTAAAATGATTCTTTCCACTATATTCCACATCTAATATGCTTCACAATAGCACAACATGGTAATAACATTTTTGGATTTTTCTGTGGCTTCTTACCTAGAATGCATGAGGCAAAGGGCTCCTGCAATCAGCCTCTAGAAAGCAATAAGTCACTTTCTAGATTTAAGAGTAATTTAGAAGTCCTTTTCAGGCACATTCACTCCCCATATAACTTGGAAAATGGCAGTGCCAAACAGGCTTTTTTTCCCCTACAGTAGATTATTTTTAAAGTCCCAAGCATGGGAGAGTAAGGTAGTCAACCCAAATTCTTACTTTATGCACACAGAAATTGCAATCCCGTGTACACATGCTGATTCGCTCTCTGCTGGTCAGGCCTGTCTGGAACAGCAGTGTCGCCTGCCCGCCCGCCCGTCCGCCCCACTTACGGTTGGCCAGCCGGCTGGGCTCGGGCTGGGCGCTGTCCGCCGACTGGGTGCTGGACACCGAGGACACGCTGGAGCTCCGGACGAAGCCGAAGGCCGCCAGCTTGGCTGCGGGGAGACGCGAGTAGCCAGGAGGACGAAGTCCAGATTTGGGTAGGTTGGATTTTGCAGCATTTGAACTGGAAGCTTTCTTCAAATCTGCTAAAATGAACCCAAACCAGGAAGAAAAAAAAAAAAAGCCTCAGTTGACAGCAAGATAGAGAATGCACAGATTGTGAATACTAACCCAGCTCCAGCATAAACAAACCATAATTTACTCTTTTTAAAAGTTTATTTAGTTATCTATTTTGGGCTATGCTAGGTTTTCCATCCCTGGGTCAGGAAGATCCCCTGGAGAAGGACATGGCAACCCACTCCAGTATTCTTGCCTGGAGAATCCCATGGACAGAGGAGCCTGGCGGGCTACAGTCCATGGGGTCACAAAAGAGTTGGACACAACTTAGTGACTGAGAATGCATTCAAAACTTTAAAATTAGTTCCCAGTTATATGCAAAGCTGGTTAATGTTGAAATAATAAAACATTATTATAAATCCCACCTCTGTGTTTGAGCCAAGCTCCACACCTAGCCACTGCAAGGATCATCCCAATCCTACGAGAAGTCTCTCAACACCAGGTAGGACCAGAACGTCATCGATACACAAATGCTTTTTAATGACACTTAAAGGGGAAAAGGGCCAAGCAGCCTACTGTTTTGTATAACATTCCTAGTCAAGCCACTTAACTTTCACTGCAGCCATATTTACTGTGTTCAGACCCTTCATCAGTGTTCTTATGCTACAATGAACTCTTCATTATCTATTGAAAGCTCAATCAGGTTGCCTATTAATTTAAGAAATGGACTATCCGTTTAAAAAAAAAAAAAAAGAAAATTGGAGGTGTAAAAATGTCAGTGAACAGTCTACATATAGAAAGCATTTTGGACATGAGTTTAAGCCTACTGCAGGAGAAGGTGAAGAACAGGAAAGCCTGGTGTGCTGCAGCCCATAGCGTCACAAAGAATTGGACACATGACTGAGCAACAAGGTGTGGAAATACAGAGAGAACCAACGGACTCTAGGCTGGCCTACGGAGCCCCTTCCTCTGGCAACAGCTCCCCTGAGGGGGAGGCTGGGGTCACACCTGTGTCCAGCGAAAGTGGGGTCTGTACAGCTGTGGTTTCCTGACTTCTGCTTTTAGGAACAGGACTATGGGATTGGACTGGGGCCCTTCTGAGAGTGACCTTGGGTCACGAATCTTTGCCAGGACCTATGTGCATGTCTTGGAAAGGAGTTGGGACTGATGCTTGGCTCAGGGGAAAGGCTACCTTGTCACATAGGGGCCCACTGGGTAGTCATTCATGAAAAAGCAGCCATTAGGGTGAAAAAGAGGAAAAAAGGCCAAGCGGTCTGTGCTCCTAAGACCAGATGGCTCAGCACTACCTGCTCCACCTATGTGTCTGTCACACAGAAATCCTGATGCCCAGGTGCTGGTGGTTGTTAGTCGCTCAGTTGTGCTGACACTTTGTAACCCATGGACTGTAGCCCACCAGGCTCCTCTGTCCATAGGATTCTCCAGGCAAGAATACTGGAGTGGGTTGCTGTGCCCTCTTCCAGGGGATCTTCCTGACCCAGAGATTAAACCCAAGTCTCCTGCATCTCCTGCACTGTAGGTGGAATCTTTAGAGCTAAACCACCAGGGAAGCTCAATCCTCAGGGTCATCTAAAAGAACACCCATGGCATCTCTGTGGACACCAAAGAGCTTAACTGAAACCCACCCAGGGTCCTGACATCCCATAAAGCAACCACTGCCATAGAGAGGTCCCACCCCAGAGGATGTTGGTTTGAAGCTTTCTGGAAGAAACGTTATCGATACAAGCAGAGCACAGGAACCTCCAGGGAAAACAACAAAGGGAAAAAAGGCTGAAGGCAGAGGGGAGGAAGAAAGAGACAAGAGAGAACAGTGGCCTAAATCATAAGGGACAAAAAGTGGAAGCAACACAAAGGTGCATTAACTGAGGAAGGCCAACACAGTATTTCTCAGCCATAAAATGGACCGAGGCCCTGATACAGGCTACAATATGGATGAATCGTGAAACATTAAAGCAGGGGCCCCCCAAACTCCGGAATCTAATGCTTGATGACCTGAAGTGGAGCTCACATCATAATAATATAATAACAGAAATAAAGTTGCACACCTGAAATAAATGTAACACACCTGAATTATCCCGAAACCATCCCCCCACCACCCCCCCAGTTCATGGAAAAATTGTCTTCCATGAATTCCGTCCCTGCTGCCAAAAAGGTTGAGGACCGCTGCATTACAACAAATGGAAGAAGCCAGACAGAAAAGGCTGCACGTTGCATGATTCAATTATATGCAACGTCCAGAGGAGGCAAATCTATAGAGACAGGAAGTAGGTTAATGGTTGCCAGGGGCTGGAGTTTGGGGAAAAGGGGAGGGTTTGATAACAGGCACAGGGTTTCTATAAAAATGTTCTAAGACTGATGGTGGTTGTGGTTGCCCAATGCTGTGAATAGACTAAAAACCACTGAACAGCATCCTTTCAAAGGGTGACTCCTATCTAGCCTTATGAATTATATATCAATGGAGCTGTTATATGAAAATGGAAGTTTTTTAAAGAATAAGGAATTCTTGTGTTCAGTAACAGGCTTACACTGAGCTGCAGCAATGAGTGTCAGAAACTCTATCGGCATCTTCACTTTCAAAGGGCTGTGACAGATGGAGGACTTGGTCTGGCATTGTGAGTCCTCCACGAAAACCCCTTCTAACAGGGAGATGGAAGAGATGCTCTGTATGGCAGATCAAAGTCTCTTCCAAATGAATATGACCACAATGGGGAAATTAAATAACTCCAAAAATTAATTTGAACACTTACAAAAAGACCTCTAGAATCAAATATTCAAATCCCATGCAAAGGAGCTTATGTGTGCTTACGTCTTTCATTTTCATCAAGGCTATACATTCTGTCAAGATTTTGCCCCCCCCCCCCGAAACATACAAACTCCTGTTTGAACAACAAAAGAGATTTTGCTGCTATTAAGCGCTAAAAAGACGTGTCACTTTTTCAAAGTGATCCTGGTTTTCTTTTGAAAGATGAATCCTTTGAAGAACACAAATCTTCACATTTAGAGGAAAAATGAAAAGTTGTTATTTGTTCTTACCTTTTCCCCTTTTGTAGTGATTCTCCTTCAAATATGACTTTGAAATGCTAGAAATATCTCAATCAACTAGAACGAGATTATGGTGCTTTATGGCTCAATACTATATTGATAACGGTCCATCCATTGTTGTCCCATGTTTCAGACATCTCAGGTAGTAAAAAAAAAAACCTTTAAGAATGGAAATGGATATCCACCCAACTCAATATGCATTGACAGACACCACCATGGCCAAGGCACTTTAGAAGGCACCGTGGGAAATTCAGAAACAAAGCAGGGGCCCCCAAGAGGGGCTTACAACCTACTGACATAGAGACATTTGTTGATAAATAACCACGGTCTAGAATAAGGGGTCAAACAGGCCCAAACAGAGGCCAGACCAAGCGCAATGGGAAGCAAAGAGCTGAAGAAAGGCAAAATCATCGAGTAGAATGACCCAGGGTGTTTACCCAGGGCCCATTTTCTCCTGATTGTACACCTGAAGTGGGTATTTTCTGGTATATTTATACACACAGAACAGCACATTATATGACTCAAACTATCCTTTTTAAAAAACTTTTATTATAGTTCTTCCCAGTTGCTTTTAAAAAGTTTTTTTCTTTCACAGATACTTTGCAGAGAGGCAGTTCACTTTGTTCGAGTGGCTGTGAAAGAAATCCTCTCACTTTACTCTCGAATAAGAATAAACAGCAGCTCCTTTTTCCTCCACGTTGGGAGATAATAAGCAAAAACTTTTAATGTTAAAGCTGCAACCATCCCACAGGAGATGAGAAAGACACAATTAAAGAAAGAAAGGAAGTGGCAGGTTTCAGGATTGTACTAAAGATCTGAGTTTGATGGTAACATCAAGTGTATAATCTCAGGACAGACTCAAACTCTCTGAATCTGTTTCCTCATAGAAAACATGAGGACAGGACCTCCCTGATGGTGTAGTGGGTAAAAAACCACTTGCTGATACAACATAGGGATTGCTCCCCGTCCAGGAAGATACCATGTGCCACAAAGCAGCTAAGTCTGTGAGCCACAACTATTGAGCCAGCGCTCTAGAGCCCAGGAGCTGCAACCACTGAGCCCATGAGGCTAGAGCCCAGGCTCTGCAACAAGAGAAGCCACTGCAATGAGAAGCCCACACGCAGCAACTAGAGGGTACCCCCTGCTCACCACAACTGAGAAAAGTCTGCTCGCACAGCAAGGAAGAACCAGAGCAACCAAAGATAAACACTAAGTTATAAAGGAGAAAAGAAAAATGAGGATAACACCACCTGCCCATTATAATGACAGAAACGAAACTGCATCTAAAAATGCATATCCTGGGGCTTCCCTGGTGCTCCAATGGTTAAGACAGCCACACTCCCAGGAAGGTCTTTGAGGAAGCTGTTGGTGAGGGTTGAAAGTGAGAGAATTGATGGAAAGTGAGACTCTGATGCTGGGAGGGATTGGGGGCAGGAGGAGAAGGGGACGACCGAGGATGAGATGGCTGGATGGCATCACTGACTCGATGGACGTGAGTCTGAGTGAACTCTGGGAGTTGGTGATGGACAGGGAGGCCTGGCGTGCTGTGATTCACGGGGTCACAAAGAGTCAGACACCACTGAGCAACTGAACTGAACTGAGTCCTTGTTAAGGGTGGCTGAAAGTTTAGCAACAATGTTACCTGCTGTGGCATGGAATGTAGAAATTGTATCTAAAGAATTCAGGACTCCTGCTAAGGAGATATCCAGGCCAAGAAATGAAGATCCCATCCAGCTGCTTACTATTCTGGTAAAAAAGAAGAATGGAGAGACAAACTAAAGATGTGAACATAAAGTAATGGTTAAACGTTAAGAAGTTACAACACACTGAAAATTCAAAGCGTCTCTAAATGACAAACAAGATCAAAATTAAGAAATGGCTTCTGGGCCAAGATCAGACCTAGGTCACTGTCAGAAATACACGTCCAATGATGAAGCAAAGAGACGACAATAAAACCCTTTGGTGAAACTTCAGGAAAATCTAAAGCAATGCCTGAAATTATTTTTAAGTTTAATGCTAACCTCATGACAGGTGTGTCTGTCCACAATCCAGGTCACTGGCATTGTTTAATACCCAGGCTAGAAAGGGAATTAGTGAAAGTTGTTTTATTTTGGTTTGGTTTGGTTCATGGTTTTAGAGCTGCGAAGGGATGGATCTAAAGGTAAAAACAGAATACTGCTAACTGAGCAATAAGCAATCTGCAAAACCAAATAAACGTATGTATGCAGTATGTCTTTAACTGAGGTCCGAATCTTGAGTTTTACTTTCTTATAGTACTCTAAAACACTGAGACCAAGCATTTTTGCATTATTAGAGTCTATCTAAGATCTGAGTATCTACATCCACATTTCTGTTTCGATCTTGCTGCCTCACTTTAAGTGGCTGGATTTAATCCAGAGATTCACAAACATCCAGTGATGTGTTTTCCACCGTAGAAGAATAAAATCACCACTAGGGAGCGTTGACCGCTCTATACATAATTGGTCAGTGTATAAATTCCTCAAAGGCTTTGAGTAAGAAATGGAAATTGGAAAGTGGAGGGTCGGGTGCAGGCTTGAAAGAGTGCTGCAAACAGAAGGACATTTGAGGAAGGGACAAGTAATATAAATACTGCAAATGCCATACTTTTGATGGACAGATCTGCATACGTTTAGAAGCTGTTTAAAAAGAGATGTCAAATACAGGTGACCTTGTACGAGGACACCTTACAGAAATGGCAGAGTTAGTCAATTATTTGTAAATGACTCTAAACCTACCGATGCTTCTAAACTGCTGTGGGTATACGTGTGGATGGAGAAAGCCTTAGATTCTATTTATATCCGTGATTCTCGGGGAAACCATCAGCGTCTCAAAGCTCACTGAAAGGAACAATATTTTTATGAGCAAATGCCCTTGAATCATCTGTTTTCTGATAACTGGCTGTCGCACTGCAAAACAGAGGAAAAAATTCAAAGCCCTTGTGCTCTTGGCTAAGGAAAAGACTCAGGAGATTATGATGATAGAGCATCTCTACGGAATGCGTTTAACAGCACAGTTCTCGGAATTCTTCTGCAAGCCTGAGGAAACAGCCATCTCACGCTACTGAACAGCACCCTACGAGGTGCTGGTGACTAGATTTATATGGAAAAGGAGGCTTGCCAGCTCACGGTGGTGGACAGAACGCAGGCAGTTTGTCCCTTTCTTACCAAAGATGCCTTAAAGTCAGAGTCATTCAATCTGAAGAAGTACAGTTCATAATAAGAGCTAACATTTAGTGACTTCTTTCTCTTAAGCAATTTACATATTTAAATCTAGGACAAGAGAGAGAAAAGAGCTACTTACTGAGGCCGCTATTTCAACAATTTCTGCAACAGAAACAGAGGTCCCCGGCCGGCGGGCAGAGGAGACGTGCAGGCTGCAGCAGACAGGAGAGCCGTCCACGCTGCAGTGGAGGGAGTGCGCGCTGACCTCCAGCCGGACAGCCAGGGCCACAGAGCCTCGGATCCCGGGGAGGAGGGGGAGAGGCTGAGACAGGGAGGCAGGCAGGGGAAGAACCCCTGGCCTTCATCTGCCCATGCAGCACCCAGCACCAGGAATTCACCTTCCCCCTGCCCACCGGTGCCAAGCCCCAGGGTGAGGGGAAACAGACTCCTACAGAGTGCAAACAAATGGACTTCAAGTTCATCCCAGTCAACAGCAAGCATGACTGATCACAAAGACTTTGAGAAGAGCTTACCGCATAACCCAAGCAACCAAAAAATCAAGAGAATCAAAATCTGCCCCGAGACTACAGAGAGAATTTAGGAAACAGGAGATATTTTGAAAGAGGCGCCCTTAGAGAAATTTGGGAAGATGTTGCAACAGTAAAAGGAACAGAAATCTGCTATGAAAAGACGCAATCAGACATCAGGAAGATGTGCCAAAACAAGGCTTTCAAGGGAAGCATTAGAAAATAAAGCCCAGAGAGACGGTCTAAAAGGAGGAAAAGCATGAAGAAAGAGAGAGCATGTAAGAAAAACAATAGAGGCTTCCTTGGCAGCCCAGTGGTTTAGACTCGGCCCTCCAATGCAGGAGGTATGGGTTTGATCTCTGGTTGGGAAGTGGCTCAGATGGTAAAGTATCTGCCTACAATGCAGGAGACCTGGGTTCGATCCCTGGGTCGGGAAAATCCTCTGGAAAAGGAAATGGCAACCCACTCCAGTACTCTTGCCTGGAAAATCCCATGGACAGAGGAACATGGTAGGCTACAGTCCATGGGGTCACAAAGAGTAGGACACGACTGAGAGACTTCACTCACTGGGAAGTGGAAAGAGTATCAGACTTTATTTTCCTGGGCTCCAAAATCACTGCAGATGGCGACTTTAGCCATGAAATTAAAAGACGCTCACTCCTTGGAAGAAAAGTTATGACCAACCTAGACAGCATATTTAAAAGCAGAGACATTGCTTTGCCAACAAAGGTCCATCTAGTCAAGGCTATGGTTTTTCCAGTGGTCATGTATGGATATGAGAGTTGGAGTATAAAGAAAGCTGAACGCGCTTTTGAACTGTGGTGTTGGAGAGAGTCCCTTGCACAGCAAGGAGATCCAACCAGTCCATCCTAAAGGAAATGAGTCTTGAGTATTCATTGGAAGGGCTGATGTTGAGGCTGAAACCCCAATCCTTTGGCCACCTGATGCAAAGAGCTGACTCATTTGAAAAGACCCTGATGCTGGGAAAGATTGAAGGCAGGAGGAGAAGGGGACGACAGAGGATGAGATGGTTGGATGGCATCATCAACTCAATGGCATGAGTTTGAGTAACCTCTGGGAGTTGGTGATGGATAGGGAGGCCTGGTGTGCTGCAGTTCAAGGGGTCGCAGAGTCGGACATGACTGAGCAACTGAACTGAACTGCCTGGGAAGTTAAATCCCACATGTCTCTCAGCAAAAAAAAAATCAAAACATGGTAACAAATTCAATAAAGATTTCAAAAATGGTCTACATGAAAAAAATCTTTAAAAAATTGTTTTAAATGAAAGAAAAACTAGACATAAGTTCACCACTTTGGGAGGTCCAAATACCAAATAATAGAAATTCTAGGAAGACAAAGAAAACAGAGAAGTTGGACTGAACAAAATACAAGATGATGAGATGATTGCCCAAAGCTGAAGGGAAATAGAGTTTAGCAAGTCCTAGCAAGATAAATCAATCTACCCTCCCTTCCTCCCCTTCACCTCTCTGAATTCCTCTCTGTCTGCCATATTTCTGTCTCTCTCTCCCTCTCTCTCTCTCATCTTCTCTCACTCTCTGTATGACACACAGTGTGCCCATGCACACACACACACACCGAATTTTTAAAATACCAAGGGTAAGAGAAGATTCTAAGCTTTTGGAGAGAAATAAAAACAGGTCTCCTACCCCCACCCCCCAAAAAAAAATTCTCAGATAGTCACCACGTTTCTTTTGAGCAACGCTAAGAAGTCTGCATGTTTTGAAAGAAACTCATTTTCAACCCAGAAAATTCTATTTGATCCAGTGAATGCAGACTAAAGATAGTTTCAGAAAGGCAAAAATCTCAGCGAGTTTGCTTTCCTTGAACTCTCTCTGGAAATTTCCAAGGATATACTCCAGCAAAACAAACAAGGAAACAACACATCCATCCCAGGAGAAAGAGGAAGGGAAGTTCCACAAGAACAACATCAAATCCTTCACTCCTTCACACCACACTACACCCGACAAACTCTCCTGCCCCCCAGCTTGGGGTGAGATCCCCTCCTCTGTTCCCCTGGGCCCAGAAGACTTTGTGGTCACAGCACAAAATCACACTGCGTCGTAACTGCCTGGGGATCTTGTCTTGTTCACGGTTGTATCCTAAGGGCCTAAAACAACTTGACAAACAGTAGGTGCTCAATATTTATTATGTATACTAACAGTGTTTGTCCAAATAAGTAGAATAGCTGTTAAGCCTGTGACCCGCCCCAGAGCCACTGAAGCTATCTCTGGGTCCTGGCTGAGGAAAATTGCATTTGTACTACTTCCTGCAGGCTTTAGGCGTTTGGCATGCCCTGCCATTCTTAGGCATGCTCAGTCGCAACAAATGTAAACCAAAGTGGGGATGGCCAAACGCATAATAAAAACACAGCCACTACGAACGTCCATTCCAGCAGTATGTAGTAACGGTGATACTGAGAGATAAACTATTAATAATACAAATGCCAAAACAAACCGAATGTTCTTCGGAAGCCTCCGAGATACGCCCCAGGGTCATCCGGTGTCATTAAGACTCCAAAGGAACCATAGTTATGCCATATGCTCCTTGACCACGTGTCCGTGCTGAGTTGTATCCGACTCTTTGTGACCTCAGGGACTGTAGGCCACCAGGCTCCTCTGTCCATGGGATTCTCCAGGCAGGAATACTGGAGTGGGTCGCCATTTTCTTCTTCATCTCTTGACCATCTCAGGAATTTCACTGTTGGTCTGTCTTTACAGGGATATTTTCCCATTGGATTAAAATTTTTCTTGGTAGATGCTACATAGTTCTCATGAAATTAAGTAAAACCACGATAAAAATAATGATATGGCACTTAAATGATGCCAATAAACTATTTTCATTCTATTTTTTATTTGGCAGGGGGAGGCTTCCCAGGTGACTCGGTGGTAAAGAATTTGCCTGCCAATGCAGGAGACATGGGTTTGACCCCTGGGTCGGGAAGATCCCCTGGGTCACAGTCTGAACAACAAAACAAAGCACAGCCCCCGTTCCCTGGCAGCGAGCACCGTGCTCTCTTCTCCACCAGGGCGTTTTTAGAAACAGGAATCTATTCTCATTGCCTCCACTCCCTCAATTTTCATTCACTTCTCATTCACTTCTCAACTCACTAATATGTGACTTCCGCCCCCACATTCTACTAAAATTGCTCATTCAAAACTAGGTCACCAACTGCTTCCTAATTTCCCATCCCAACCGCCTCTTTGCATTTTTACTTGCCCTGTCTCCTATGAGACAGATTTGACCATTTTTCTGCCTCGGATGCTCCCTCTTCATTAGACTAAAACACTGCATTTCCCCCCATGTCCTCCACCAGCCAGCCACCCTGCGGTGGGTGTCCTGCCTCTTGCAGGCTTCTTCCTTCAGTCACCCCTTAGATGTAGGCACACAGTCCCCTTCGTGACCTTTTCCTTACTCGATTCTCCCTCTCTTACCCATTTGCGCAGATCGAGGTGGGGACAACGACTCCCATGTTGACCTTTGGCGTAGACCTCTCTCCAGTCCCCATTTCTGCCCTTTGGAGATTTCTACCCAAATGTCCCCAAGGAAGCTCGAGCCCTGCCTGTGTCCAGTGACTAAGTGTCCACCCCCACCCCCACCCTATAAAGCATTATCCGGTACTTCTGACTGAGTAGTCAGTCCCTGTAAGGGATCTGCTTCACCACACTCACGACCTCTCTCTCTGACAGGTATACGCATGCTACCTTTACCCCTTCTGGTAAATTCCTACTCATTCTGCAAAACTCATCTCATCTCCTCATCTGGAAAAGCCTCTCAGAGCCCCCACCTGCCCAAGCTGAGTTGGGGACCCCGCTCATGTGCATTCTGAAAATCTCTATCAAAAGCATCTCTCTTATCTCGCTATACGTTTTTGCCAAGTTTGGGCTATATATTTTAATCTGTGCATCCCAAACATAGACCAGCCCCTGGCCCACACCAGGTTCCCAGAAAACCTCTGCTCAACAGCAGAATGAATAAAATACTGGATAAAGGAATGATGTGAACATTCAAACACCGGTGATTCTCTGAAACCGCATTCGGTCAGCAAAATATATTTATTTCTGTAAAAAGAGCTTTACTGGAACCTGGCCATGCTCGTTCACTTGGTGTGACCACTTCTGCTCTAATGATGCAGAGTGGAGTAGTTCTAACAGAGGCTGTTTGGCCCACAAAGCTTAAAATATTTACTATCTGTCCTTAATTTGCCTGCTTCTGCTCCAAATCATCTCAGCACTTTATCAACTTTACCTAATGATGAGAAGAAAAAAACACACACACAAGAGCTCCCACTGCTGCTGCTACTGTTAACATTTATCCAATAGATATTGCAGTTCTAAATGCCTGTTCTCACGCACTGGGCTTCCCTGGTGGCTCAGATGGTAAAGAATCTGCCTGCAATGCAGGAGACCCTGGTTCAGTTCCTGGGTTGGGAAGATCCGCTGGCGAAGGGATAGGCTACCCACTCCAGCATTCTCAGGCTTCCCTGTGGCTCAGCTGATAAAGAATCTGCCTGCAATGTGGGAGACCTGGGTTCGACCCCTGGGCTGGGAAGATCCCACTCCAGTGTTCCGGCCTAGAGAATTCCGTGGACTGTACAGTCCATGAGGTCCCAAAGAGTCAGACACAACTGAGTGACTTTCACTTTTTCTCACAGACTATGCACTGCAGTGGGGTGAGAGATGGCCAGTGTGCGGAGGCAAAATTAGAATTACAGGCCATGATATAAACTGCTGAAGGAGACAAACAGGAAAATGTGTTAGAAAGTACCTGATTGGGAAGGGGCCCTGAATAGGGGGATCACAGTCAGGTTTCTTTCCAGGGCCATGACATTTATGTCTTTTTAAGATTTTTTTTTTTTTTTTTGATGCGGGCCACTTTTAAAGTCTTCACTCAATTTGTTACAATATTGCTTCTGTTTCATGTTTCAGTTTTGGGGCATGAGGCATGTGGGATCTCAGTTCCCCAACCAGGGATCGAACCTGTACCCCTGCACTGGGGGGTAAAGTACTCAGCACGGGACCACCAGGGAAGTCCTCGGAGCCAAGACATTTATGTTGAAATCTGAAGGAGAGGACAGGGCCGGGCTTGGAGTGTGCTGGAGGAAGTGTGTTCTAGAAGGCGTGCTGACCACAGAACCCTTTTGTCAGGAAGGGGTTGAAATGCATAAAGAACTGAAAGGAGGCCATGGGGTGTACAGAGACCCGCATGAAAAGGAAGAAAGGGATACAAACAGGCTCCAGCAGGGAGACCTGCCCCTGGAGACCGGGGAGACAGGTGAGAGATACTGGATTCATTGATTACATTCCAAACATCGGTCACTATACGAAGAGCTTCCATTCTGACATTATCATGACCACTCAGACTTTTCAAAAATTAATACTATGCTTCTGTTTAAAATTGTTATAATTATATGCAGGTCAGAAAGCAACAGTTAGAACTGGACATGGAACAACAGACTGGTTCCAAATAGGAAAAGGAATATGTCAAGGCTGTATACTGTCACCCTGCTTATTTAACTTATATGCAGAATACATCTTGAGAAATGCTGGGCTGGAAGAAGCACAAGCTGGAATCAAGATTGCCGGGGGAAATGTCAATAACCTCAGATTTGCAGATGACACCACCCTTATGGCAGAATGTGAAGAGGAACCAAAAAGCCTCTTGATGAAAGTGAAAGAGGAGAGTGAAAAAGTTGGCTTAAAGCTCAACATTCAGCAAACTAAGATCATGTCATGTGGTCCCACCACTTCATGGCAAATAGATGAGGAAACAGTGGAAACAGTCTCAGACTTTATTTTTTGGGCTCCAAAATCACTGCAGATGGTGATTGCAGCCATGAAATTAAAAGACGCTCACTCCTTGGAAGGAAAGTTATGATCAACCTAGATAGCATATTCAAAAGCAGAGACATTACTTTGCTGACTAAGGTCCGTCTAGTCAAGGCTATGGTTTTCCAGTGGTCATGTATGGATGTGAGAGTTGGACTGTGAAGAAAGCTGAGCACCAAAGAATTGATGCTTTTGAAGTGTGGTGTTGGAGAAGACTCTTGAGAGTCCCTTAGCCTGCAAGGAGGTCCAACCAGTCCATCCTAAAGATCAGTCCTGGGTGTTCATTGGAAGGACTGATGCTGAAGCTGAAACTCCAGTACTTTGGCCATCTCATGCGAAGAGCTGACTCACTGGAAAAGACCCTGATGCTGGGAGGGACTGTGGGCAGGAGGAGAAGGGGACGACAGAGGACGAGATGGCTAGATGGCATCACTGACTCAATGGGACATGAGTTTGAGTGAACTCCGAGAGTTGGTGATGGACAGGGAGGCCTGGCGTGCTACGATTCATGGGGTTGCAGAGAGTCAGACACGACTAAGTGACTGAACTGAACTGAATCAAGTTTACTTGTCTTTCAATATATGTTACATTAACTTGACAGCCCTACATTTTAAAATTCGGCAGGATTCAACCCGCCTTTTGAAAAAATTTACCAAAGAGCCAAGTTTACCCAGTATGTTGAACTCCAAAATAAAATTTACCTTTACCAGGAAGAATTCATTACAAAATAAGTTGAAAAAAACTGTCTCAACTTACCTTTTCTGACTGAACTTCTCTGGTTATTTCTAGAGTAAAGTATTCTCATCTTGTCTTTTAAAAACTTGATTCTGACACTTTAACTATCCCCATCAAAAAATATTACAGTTCTCTCAGGGTGCCCCAGTTGATACAAGACTGCCATGCTCTCAGCAACGCTGGGTATACTTATTTCCCTGAATACAGATTATATCCTGACACGGTGTACACTAGATAAGTTAACAATTTTTATATAACATATTAGGCCATGAGAGATGGTTTTCAGAAAAAAGGAACATAAAACATACATAAATCTACTAAAAAGGCAGTACAGTGAAGAACTGCCCGTTTAACTCTTCAGTAGTGAAGGATCTAATAAAAAATTGTGTTTTCTTAACAAATTGTTTTTATATTCAATCTTATGTTTCACTAAGACAGATTTTATGTCCACCTAGAGGGAGGTAACTGGGGCTTCCCCAGTGGCTCAGTGGTAAAGAATCCACCTGCCAGTGCAGAAGACGCAGGAGACCCGGGTTCAATTCCTGGGTCAGGAAGATCCCCTGGAGAAGGAAATGGCAACCCGCTCCAGCATTCCTGCCTAGGAAATCCCATGGACAGAGGGGCCTGGTGGGCTACAGTCCATGGGGTCACAAGACTCAACAACACTCAACAACAACAAACGGAGGTAACTAGCAGTCCTGCTGTTGTCCTTTGAGTACTTAAACAGCATCTTGAGTTTGACAGTGAAACTTCATAGGTTTATGCCTGACTGTAGAGTCAGAAAACACCACACACAAAACAAGAAATTATGTGCAAATAAGGAAGTGCTTAGGTTTGTTTTTCAGCAAATTCACCTTAAGATCTGTAAAATTTTAAGGGTCTTAGGAAAGAGTGCTAGTTTATAACAAGAAACTGGGAGAACATGCTTTGTGGACTAGCTTGTATTTATAGCATATCTGGTTCTTTTAAGCCACACTAAAGCCACGATGCTCCCCACATAGAGTGGTAAAGAACCCACCTGCCAATTCAGGAGACATAAAAGATGTGGGCTGGATCCCTGGATCAAGAAGATCCCCTGGAGGAGGGCATGGCAACCCACTCCAGTATTCTTGCCTGGGAAATCCCATGGACAGAGAAGCCTGGCGGGCTATAGTCCACGGGGTCACAAAGGGTCAGACACAACTGAGCAACTAACACACACACATACACACACACACACACACAGGAAATGGGTAGGGGGTTCCAGTGGGACAGTCTACCATGGAGGACTCGGAAGAAACTGTGCAACAGCCAACACAAGAATGTGACCCTTTGGAGAAGGAAAATGAAGAGAGGAGCCTGATCACCGCCGCTCCCTCTGCCTGG
This sequence comes from Ovis aries, assembly GCF_016772045.2. NCBI lineage: Eukaryota > Metazoa > Chordata > Mammalia > Artiodactyla > Bovidae > Ovis > Ovis aries. The sequence continues at coordinate 31,543,996 of NC_056063.1, forward strand.
AGGCATGGTCCATGCCAGAGCACATGCAAGAGGGGCTCAGAGTCTGTCCATCACAGGGAGCTGAAGACACAGAACAAGGTCTGTAGAGTTGAGGGCAGTGTGTGGGGCAGGGAAGGGAGATAACACAGACAAACTGTCCCCTTAGAGCGTGCGCTCAACCTGGGACTTGAGAGAGGTCCTGTTGACGCAAAACTCCGATCACACTGCCCCACTTCCTCACTTCCAAAGCCTCCAGTGGTTTCCTCACTCAGAGTCAAAGGTTGCTGACTTTCTGAGGCCTCCTGCAAGTCCCCTCCATGCCAATCACCTGTCTACTCCCATTCTCAACCCATCCTCCCCTCACTCAGCTCCAGCCTCCCTGGCCTTCTTGCCACCCCAGGGCCTCTGCACTGGCTCTTTCCTCCCTGCCCTCCTTTGGGGGCTGGCTTAAAGGTCATCTCTCAGGGAGGCCTGTCCCAACCACTTTATTTAAAATTGGAATCCTGGGACTTCCCTGGTGGTCCAGTGGTTAAGACTCCATGCTCCCAATGCAGGGGGCTCAGGCTCCATCCACGGTCAGGGAACTAAGATCCTGAGTGCTGTGGAGCATGACCAAAGAAATATATACAATACATAAAAACAAAGCAATAACCAAAAAAGCCATAAAAAAATAAAGGGAGCAGAAAATGCAAGCAGATGCTTAAATAAACATTTAAAACTACTTCTTCAAAAAATAAAATTGGAATCCCCCTTCTTCCTGTCCCAGCTTCCTACTCTTCTTTCTCTGCTTCATTTACTTCAATACTAGCAAAGCCTGGCAGGCTGCAGTTCATGGGGTCGCAAAGAGTCAGACATGACTGAGTGACTGAACAACTGCTCCCAATAAACAATGTGATTTATTGATCCACTAAAAAAAAAAAAAGTGTGCCCACTCCCATCCTAAAATTCTAAAACAAGGACCAGGACTTTTTTCTGCTGTCACGGCTTTATCACACACATAGAACAAGGTTGACATGTAACTGCCCCACAGCACTAATTGTTGAATGAGTGACTGAACACATAATTAACCTGCAGCAGTCCTGTAACAGCAGGTAGATCCATCATAACACACACGCATCACGGGAACCAGTAAAAAAAATAATCTGATTTTTACAGCAGTGCTTGCCAAGAAAACAACTAACCACTATGACGACCAGTAATCACCTGAGTAAATGACAACTCACAAAATGACAAACAGATTAAAAAATGTTTTCTTCCACTAATAATAAAAGAATTGCAGGAACTTCCCTGGTGGTCCAGTGGCTGAGAGTCCACGCTCCCAATGCAAGGGGCCTGGGTGTGACCCCCTGGTCAGAAATCCCACTTGCTACAACGAAGAGTTTGCATGCCACAGCTAAGACCCGATGCAGCCAAGTAAAATATAACGTTTTTAAAAAGAAATACAATAATAACAGCAGTAGTGGTGATAATCACTGTAATGGTAATACTCAACACTGGCAAGGGTGTGGCATTGAGAAGCATTTCAACAACAGTATAAAAATAATTATTACACATTTTCTAGAAAATAAGTCAGCCTTAAAAAAATGTTTAGAATATGCATTTATGCAATAATTACACTTCAGATAATCTAAGAGAAGACTATGAAAGAAAACAAATAAATTCAAAGATTCAGACTGCAACATTATGGAAGAGAGTGGAGAATGAGCAAAGCTCAATTTGCATAAGTAAATCCTGATTCTATTCCCCACCCATTTTTCCACCTCCTCCAAGAGGCTGCCCAGAACCACCCCTGTCCCATTCATGTAACACTCTTACAGTCGCAATTTCTCAAAGCACTATGTTTCTCGGTTTCCTAACACGTATCACAATCTCCACTAATGCATTTATCTTTGTGCTTTTTCACTATTTCATCCATTAGACTAAGCTGCACAAAGGCAGTTCTCTGCTCACTGCTGCAGCCCTCGATTTACAACTGTTAGTACATAATAACCACCCAGAATTTGTTAAAACAATAAGTGAATAAAACAAGAATCTCATGCTGCCATTAAAATATTTCTAAAACACTGACAGCACAGGAAATGCCTACAATATAATATTAGTAGGAAAAATCAAAATTCACATTCAGTATTAATTCAGCTATTAAAGCATGCACGGAAAGAAACACGTGGGAAGAAAAATTTCCATATTATTAACTCTGGCTGGATGCTAAAAATGTAAGTACAGTGACTTTCTTCTTTATACTTTTCTATATTCAAAGCTTTTTTTTACAACAGGTATGTATTATTTCCATAATAAGACAGGACAATAAAGTAAAACTTAGAGGAAATGACACGAGCAGAAGGGACAGAGAGACAGAAAGAGAAGAGCAGAGAACATCAGCGGGGGGACCTGGTCCAGCCAGTGCAGAACAGGACGGGGCGGGGGCAGGTGGAGGGCCATTCTGTGGGCACACTTGGGTTGTTCAAGACGTGTACAAGCTGAAAAGAGTGACACGGTCACTGCTGTACTTCAGGAAGGTCTCTGTCCACAGGCCAAATCCAGCCCCCTACAGACATACCTCATTTTACTGCACTTCACAAATGCTGCGTTTTTAAATAAACCGAAAGTTTGTGGCAGCCTCCCTCGAGGACTCTATCAGCACCATTTTCCAACCAGCATTTGCTTGCTTCATGTTTCTGCGTCAAATTTTGGTAACTCTCACAATATTTCAAACTTTTAAATTACTATTATGCTTGTTAGGTTGATCCGTAATCAGTCATATTTGATGTTATTAGCATGACTTGTTGAAGGCTCAGATGATGGTTCAGATTTTTTATAAATAAACAGCTCTTAATTGAGGTAGATACACTGCTTTTTAATACATAATGTTATTGCCATGTTTAATACATAATGTTATTGCATTTAACAGACTTTAATAGTCTACATTTAACAGACTCCAGTGCTTCCCAGATGGCTCAGTGGGTAAAGAATCTGTCTGCAATGGAGGAGAAACAGGACACACGAGTTCAACTCCTGGGTCGGGAAGATCCCCTGGAGGAGGGAATGACTATCCCACATACTCCAGTACTCTTGCCTGGAAAATCCCATGGACAGAGGAGCCTGGTGGGCTACAGTCCATGGGTTCACAAAGAGCTGGACATGACTGAGAGACTGAGCAGACACAGCATGAGCGTAATTTTTAGGTGCACTGGGAAGCCACACACACACAAACCCTCAAAACTCGCTTTACTGCGTCAAGCAAATACTGGAACTGAACCCACAGCATCTCCACAGGGTGCCTGCATCTGTGCAAATTGAGCTGTGTTGAAACACAGATGCACCCATGCATGCATATACTGTCTCTGGCCACATGCATGCTAAGCAGTTACAACACAGATCATTATGGTCCAGAGAGCCTAAAATATGTATTAATACTAGGTAGCCCTTTAGAGAAACAATTTTTTGAACCCTGGTCCATAAGATGTATCAGGGAGGGGAGAAGCTAAAAGCTGTCAAGTGGTGATTATAAGGGCCGTCATTTTAAGGGTGCACAGAGGAAGACAGCAGTAGATAGAGGAGTCTTGACAAGTGTCCATATCCACAATCAAATGGAAGAACGGGAAAGGCCCTTCTAAAGAAGGAGAGGCGTTCCTACTTTAGACAGCTACCCTCATTTTATCCACTCACTATTTTAAAGCACAGCAGGAAAAGCAGTCCCTGCTGCACTGGTTACCTGCAGGGTCGGAATTGTAGAGACTGGCAGCTGCGGCTATGGCTCCCGGTGGGTGGATGGCACTCGCTGAAGACCTCTGACTCGCAATCAGGATCCTGCTCTTGGCAGACGGTAAACGTGACATCGCACCCAATCCCAGCTGGGGCTTAAGGAGCATGGCCGATCGATAGAAAGTTGGGGGAACTTCGTAATGAGTATAGGGAGGAGAACAAAATTCTTCTTTTCCAGGGCGTTCTGCAACCTAGGATAAATGACCAGAAGCTCAATCAGAAAACCGCACATCATAGGATGAGTGCTGAACCTCGTCCTATCACCAAGGCTCCAACAATTACCACTCTGGCATCACTGAGCTGCTCCATCACCCATCACTTACCTTCTCTGGGCCCAGGGTCTTCATCTCTAAGTTGACCGCAACGGGATGATCCCTTCGGTCTATGCTGGTTCTAATACTCTATGAATCTACATTCCACTGGGAGAAACAAGAACTCCCTCCATAAGATTTTAAAATTTTATCGCTATGAAATCATTGGAATTTGTGCAAGTAGTCAGTCTATAAGTAATGTCAATGATGCAAGGCAAGAATTTAGCAGATGTTCATGGAATTATGAAAGTTTCATTATTCCTAAGGAGAAAAGGCACAGTTTTGCTGGTGACCTTGTCTTATAACAGGTTGATGAACTTTATCAATTTAGGTTAAGTCTTTATTAGGCTACTTAGGAAATAAACTATGCATTGTTAATGAGGGAGGAAAGGTTATTTAATGGAAGAATAGAGCAGTTAATGGAAAGATGTGTTTTCAGGCCTCTATATTCTGTTGATATAATTAAAAATGAGAGACTGAATTACCTCTGATTGTCTTCCCTAGTATGGTGGTGCCTCCAGGAATGTTTGAGCAAGTTTCGCTAGAATGGAAGTTTTGGGGCAGAGTCTTGTTGACTGTTGAATTCATAGCACCTAGAACAATGTCTAGCACAGAGCTGAAATCAACAAACATCTATTAAATAAAGGAATCATGTTTCATTCTTTCCTGAATCCAATAACATAACATCATGTTATCATGTTACTATTCCCTGTGGTTAACAGTTTGGATTAGAACACAATGGATGGCTACCTTACATATATGCAGTCATATGGCTACCTTTTATATATGCAATTCTGAACTCACAAAGCCTGTTCATAGCATCAGTGTTTCCTCGTGCTAGAAATGGAGAACATAAGTCACTGAAAAATAACCTTACTTCAAGTTAAAAAAAAATAAGAGTCAGAGGCTTATGAAGAGACATACATGTTAATTAAGTCTACTCTAAATCACAATACATTTTACAAGTCAAACCCCTATCTACTCAGGAATCACAGGCATTTAACAACATTCTTTAACAGAAGCTATAAAGCTGTGATCCAGGCTGCTGAAGAGATAAACCCTTAATTTAATACTCTTTTAATGCTGAAATAGATAAAAGTTCTCTTTAAATTGACATTATTGAAACAAAAGATGAGGCCTTTAAAGTTTTATCATAATCACATTGTAAAATATGTATGATCGCTATAGTAGATAGACTGAACTCAGGCTCCAGCAAATTATATTCCTATGAAAGAATATTCTACATCTGCTCTCTGATGAAAGTTTTACTATTTCTACTTACTCTCTCACTATCAATCTTTGGCATTTCAATTATACTCATATTCCCTCAATTTTTAAATTTTAGTGTCTAAATGTTTGGTGTCATTGTTCATGTCTTTCAGCAGGTGCTCTCGTGAAGAAATTATCATTTCTAACCTACATCTGTTGGGTTTTTCAGATTGCAATGTCTTATCTCAGTAATTATTCCATTTTTTTCAAACTGGATAGGTTTCCTGGGTCAAAATTCATCATGCCACCATTCAAAAATGACTTTAACAGTTACAGGAACTTCAGTGCCTATCATTTTGTTGGGTAATTTGTTTCTGGTAAGATAACAAAAAGTATTCCTTAGATGCCTAATCTGTGCATTTTTAATAAAACAAGAGCATCTACAAAAAAGCGTCACACTCTTTACTTTCATCTTGATTGACAAAACACAGCAGGTGTCACTGCACAGTCATAGACACAGAGAGATTAACCTCAAATGGAGCTTTTTTTCCCCTCCTTCACCAATGGAGTATTTTTAGAGAAATAATTTAAAAGCAAACTAAAGAATCCTCGTGATTTCAAATTTCTAAAATCATTTCAGGCACACAAGCAAATAGATTCTTACTGTAGCCTGAAGAAAGGGTCTGGGCCCTAGATCTGATTAAGGCAGAAAACAGTCCTCAGATAATGGGGCTGGTGCCCAGTGGCACTTCTGTCCCTGTGCTAACGGGGTCTCTCCCGACCCATCAGAGCTACTAAAGCTGCAGAAACACTCAAGCCACTTCGTGAAGACTTGGGACGGCTTCCACACGGTTAAGACTACAGAATATCTGAGGGGTGGGCAGGGAGGGATGTGCATCTAAAGCAGAAATTACTCTGTATTTTACGGAAGGACCAGAAGCCACAAAGATGGAAAATATACACAAGAAACACTAAGACGGGTCACAGAGAAAGAACAGGATTCTTGCCTGTATCTCCAAATACAGTTTTTCTCACAAATGTGTTTCTCAGAGAAAAATCTGGGGTATCTTTTTGGGGGGAGAAGGTGGCACAGAATTGCTTTATTTGAAAAACTGAATGAAGCGTGCTCAGTCGTGTCCAACTCCCTGCCACCCCATGGACTGTAGCTCACAAGGCTCCTCCGCCCTTGGAGTTTTCCCGGCAAGAATGCTGGCGTGGGTAGCCATCTCCTTCTCTAGGAGCTCTTTCCAACCTAGGGATCAAGTCCTAGTCTCTTGCATCTCCTGCACTGGCAGGCAGATACTTTACCACAGGACCACCTACACTTCCTCAAACGAAACTCCGTAACGGAGTGATATTCTGAACACAGAACTACAGAATGTGAAGGACAGTCTCTCGGGTGTCTGAGAGGAGAATATTCTGAGCAGACGGACGTGCAAAGGCCCTGAGGCAGCAAAAGGAGTGGGAAGGCCGGCCAGGTGGTCAGGAAGTGAAGGAGCCAGACGGAGGGCATCCTAACAGCTGAGCCATCCTACCGGCTCCAGTCAGTGTCCACAGCGGCCTGGGCAGACCTGGAGGGTGTCAAGGGGAACACTGACCTGGCCTCACTTTCCTCTCAATTGATCGCTGATTGTCACGAGATTTGAGTCCAGAGAAAACCTGCTCTCTGAGCTCTGGGAGAACAACTGGCCCCAGCCCCGCGGTACTGAGAGGGGCAGCGCAGTGGCCATCTCAGCGCTGCCCTTGTTTCGTGGCTTTAGATGAGAGACTCAGCTCTCCAAATCTGCTTCCTCATCCGGACGATGATGAGAACACCACAATCTCACCCTCCAGAGAACCACAGCAAGGGTTAGCCAAGATGAGCAAGGATGAGATGTGATGCCATGTGGTCCCAGTACATAGCGGGCACTCAGCTAAATGCTACCTGCAATTATTGTTTCGACTTAAAACAGAGCCCATGCCTAACATGTTATTTTCTACTCACTGTACTGTGTACAAACACAAAAGTCTCCTGTAGGGAAATATTCTCCTTCAGAAGAGGATCAAGTCTGAGCAATTTGACCAATATATTCGAGTTTTTTTTCCCCACTACTTTATAGAAGAATTATGCTCACTTATCAGCAAGGAGATCAAACTAGTCATTCCTAAAGGAAATCACTGACTCGGTGGCATGAGTGTGAGCAAACTCCAGGACATAGTGAAGGAGAGCGAGGCCTGGCATGCTGCAGCCCTTGGGGTCGCAAAGAATTGGACATGACTAAGCAACTGATCAAAAACAAAGGAAATCAACGCTGAATATTTACTGGAAGGACTGATGGTGAAGCTAAAACTCTAACACTTTGGCCATCTGATGCGAAGAGCCGACTCATTGGAAAAGACCCTGATGATGCTGGGAAGGATTGAAGGCAGGAGGAGAAGGGGATAACAGAGGATGAGATGGTTGGGTGCCATTGCTGACTCAATGAGCATGAGTTTGAGCAAGCTCCAGGAGATGGTGATGGACAGGGAAGCCTGCTGTGCTGCAGGCCATGGGGTTGCAAAGAGTCGGACACGACTGAGTGACTGAACAACAACAAGAACAATTTAAATGTGGAAGCCAATTTAAACGCTTTTCCAACTTTTATGTATTATGTCAGGTGGAATTTAAAAGAATCCCTTTAGATGTTAGATCCACCTCATTCTGGTCATCAGTCTCTTCCAGAGGAAACCGTTCATTTGCCTGCAATCTGCTCTAGTTCAAAACACGCCTTTCTACACAAATACGTCCATCATCATCTATAATTTGCTAAAAGAGGACACTCTGCTTTCACGATTCATTGAAAACACCTCACGAACTTCAGGATGTTCAACTCACAGACTGTCTCACAATGACATTCTCTTACCTCCTGCAAAAACTTCTCACTCATTGGACTGAAGGGATGTCCTGGGGGCTTGATCCCCGACACCACTAGTCCGGAGCTAAACACCCGGGGCCTCTGGAGGTCTGGCTTGAACTTCTCGTAGAGGCCGGCAGCCGGCTTCAGGTCGGCACCCGCCGCCTTGTCCTCTTTGGGGAGAGCCACGCTGCACGCAGGCGGGGCATAAGGGAGCCCCACAGGAACCAGCGACGCGTCCACCTGGCCGAGAGCCTGCGGGCTCCTCCGGATGTAGGTGATGATCTTGGGCCTCACGTGCTTGGGCTTGGGCATCACGACGGGCCTGGGTTCCGCCCGCTCTTCCCTCTTCTCAACCAGGGGGCCCACTGTCCCCTCCAGTGAGGCGGGTGTGTCCTCAGGACGGGGAAGGCCCCCAGGGCAGGCGTTCTTGGCAGGCACTTTTGGGGAGGTGTGTGACAACCCGGTGCTGTCAGCGGGAGGCAGGGCAGCCGGGGGGGACCCTACATCCACACTTGATGTGCCCAAGTCCTGAAAGCGGCTGCTGGGTGGCGGGGGCTGGCGGGCCACATTCACAGTTGTCTCTGGGTGGAGGGACGCAGGGACACCAAGAAGGACATCTGCCCTCACTGGGGAGGTGCTTTCAGTCTTTACTGCAGGTTCTAGATGGTTCCTGGTCTCTGCAAGAGATAGAGAGACCTCTTGGCCTTCCTCGGCTTCTGAGCGGCTGCTTGGAGGGTTGGGGGGCTCAGGGACCCCGGTTTTGCTCTCTCCAACAGAGGAATCTGAGTCAAAAACCATAGTGTTGACACTGTTCCCACCTCCCAGGACGCCTCTCTCGTCACTGGCAACAGAGGGCTTGCTGTCAGTTGAATCTCCAGGAACAAAAGCTACATGACCATCCCCTGCTGACACGCCGTTGGGCACTGTTTCACCCAGCTTCCGAGCTGCACCTGGCAAACTTATGGCCATGGGTTGCTGATCCGCAGCTTGTGAGGAACCGGGGCTCGATTTGAGGGTGGTTCGGAGAGACCCGTCCTCACCTCCCTTCTCTGGCTCATCTCTGTCTCTTATTGTGTCCAGGGGGTGGGGAACGCTGTGTGCCAGGCTGCTTAACCCAGCAGCTGAGGCTCCTGGCTGCGCCTCCCCAGCTGGCTCCTTTCTCCCAAGAGGTGACATGCCATGCCCCTGACGACACCCCAGCTCGCCCACCTGGGTGGACTTGAGCTCCTGCACAGCCCTGGGCTGGACAGGTTTCAGCTCTGTCTTGGGCTCCACTTTTCCTGGACCCACTTGTGCTTCTGGCCTCCTCAGGACATCCTTTGAGGCTGGAGAGCAATCAAGAGCACCCTCTGGATGGGCAGAAGGTGCTGTGCTCTGGGCGCTGAGCTTGGGTACCCGTCCCCTCTCTGGATGGGTCTCTAAGGGGACGGTCTCCATGGTTACTGAGGTAGATGGTTTAGGATGACGTGCGCCCTTTCCCTCTGAGGTCCCGTCCGCCGGAGGACAAGGCAGCCCTGGAGAAGGGGCTGTCCCCATCTTCGGCGGCCCCTCGCCACCGCCAGGCACCGGATGCGGGGCTTCTGGGGACCCCAGCCCTGTGGGTTGTGGAAGCGGCCAGGCCAGGCCCCCAGCCCACTCCTTTGTGAGCACGTCCACTGCTGCAGCAGAACTGCTGCATCTTTCCAAAGGATGCCTCCTCAGTTCCTCGTTGTCAAGGGTCTTGGCCAACTTATCCTTGGCGACAGGCCAGGGGACATCAGCCTCCCGCTTAGCTGGAACCTCTAGGCTGGACTCGCCCATGACAGTCCTCCGACTCGGCACACCTGGTCCCTGGAGACCACGAAGGACCTGCAGGTGGTCTGCGCCTCTCTCCAGCTCAGACTCTTCATTCCGTTCTCTCTGAGCCATCGGAGAGAATTTAAAATCCTTCAGGCCGGTGGGGCCAGCCTGAGATGCCTTTGCAAAGCCCTGAAGTGGGTGAAACTCCTTCGGGACACGGGGACTACTCTCTGGTCCCCTCGAATTTGCATTTCCAACTTCCTCTGGCACAGCACACGTGGCAGGCTTGTCAGAAGAGGAGCCAACCTCCAACACAATGGGGTTGGCATTGGCATCTCCCAAACTCAGGACTCGGTCGTTATTATTTTTTGCTCCATTTCTGCTGTCCCGCAATTCACTGTAACATGACTTCTTAGGCGCCACGGGAACGCTCATTTTCCAGCCGTCAGTGGGGGCTGCCTGCCATGCAGTCCTCCTTAATGGAAAAGGGTCTCCTTCAAGCTGCTACCTGGAGAAGAGGAAATTCTCAAGCTGCTTGTTGCCCCCTGACAGCGTCACTGGGGCGATCCTGCTTTCATCATTTTCAGAGCAGTCTTAAAACTGAGCATTGTCTTCACACACAGAAGGATGACTTATCTGTTAGGTTCCGGCTGAATGAGAGCCAATTAGTCCATGAGACCTAGAGAGAAATAAAAAGAAAAGTACAGTAGATTGACAGAAACTCTCGGTAAACAGATTTATTCATCACTTTCCTACCATTACTTCATTCACTCAACCCAGATGCTATTTCTCCAGAGCTTTTCTGATAGGGGCACGGCAGAACATAACATCGAAATGATTAATGTTAGAAATGGATTATAAACACACATTAAATCTTAAGTTTATATTTTAAAAATCCACAAGTTCACACTGATACTGATTTAAAAGGGCGGACGAGAAAGGAAGGTTTTTCTTCACAGAAGAATACCAACTGATACAAGAAAAATTAGACAATTAGAAAAATCACCACTTTGTATTCACCAGAGTAATAATTATCTTGGATGAGGGACACCAACGGTTGCTAAAATCACCAAGTGCAGAACTGTTGGGAAACAGGATATTTACACAATCGTAGAGCACCACCCTCCAGACTGCTTTATTTCCTACAAAGGAAAACTTCATCTGCACAATGGAGAAACCTGGTGGACGTCATCAAATTTATCGTATCAGTATAGAAAGCAACATCACACGCTCCCAGTGTTAGGTTGTTCTCAGGCCTCACATCCCCTATGAGAGTATTCTTGCTATAAATATTCTTTCTCTTTCATTTGCTTGCATCTACACATAGCGTGTACCTTTTCCATTAATGAGATCATTTCCTATAAGCTAAATTTTTGTCAGTCATTTTTTTTATTTGTCCCTTCTTCCTACTCCCCACCACAGGATACAGTAACATCCTAGCTTAGGTCTTTCCACTCTTTTCCGCCATGTTCACAGAATCCTGTCAAACACACATACCTATGATTAACACACACACACAACTAAATCAAGATAGATAACCAACAAGGGCTAACTGCACAACACAGGGAATACAACTCAATATTCTCTAACTACTGTATGAGAAAAGAATCAGATAAGAATCGAAAAGAATAAAGTAAAAATAAAAATTTTAAAAAAAGAATCAGAAAAGAACAGATATAAGTGTATGTACAACTGAATTGCTTTGCTGTACACTTGAAATGAACACAATACTGTAAATCAACTATACTCAATTAAAATTTTTAAGTAAAAAACAGAATAAAATAACAGACAAACACACACACCTGTGCACAGGTGTACACCTTCCCCTCCCTGCCGTGCTGCACTTCTGTCTTGTCCACTTTGTACTCACATCCTCATCTTCCCACTCCTGAGATCAGGCTGGTCCCGAGAAGGCCAGTGGTACCCCCAGGTCCTGCCTCAAGCCTAACCAGGGTGCTGACACTCTGATCCCAGCCTCAGTCCCCTGACACAGAGGGGAGTCTCAGTACATCCATATTTCTTTCTTTATTCAGTTTTTAAGGTGTTTTCTTTGTGCCTCTGGCACAAATACAAAAAGCATGTAGGTAAATCAATAAGACAGCAGTTTAAGAGAGCTTCACACTCTCTGGGTCAGGAAAGTCACAGAAAGCAAGAATCCCACAAATGTGAGCCAACCCACAAAGGAAGCATCTCTAATTCTCTGAGGGCAGAATTATACGCATGAAACCAACAGACCTCTTGAGCTTGAACTGCGGAGGCTGGCAGCAGGAAATCAGTTCTCAGCAGTGACAACCCAAACCAGAGTATCAGACACTGCAGTCCACAATGTGATTGCTAGAGAGTGACAAGTGACCAGCGCTTTCTAAAATCCAACACGGACTCAGCATCAGGCTCACTGACACATCAGGTAAGCACTGCACCCTCCTCCTTGCCAACAAACAAAACCGTCTTTGTCCATCATTAACCGTCAGGGATGTCTCCAGCTCTCCTGACTCTCCCTGGCTTGCAATCTCTGCTGATGGTTTGACCAACTTGTCTAGAACCTCTTCAGTTGGGTGCATATATGTTCTTGCATCATTAAGCAGCTGGATAGGATCTAGGTCTTCGTATACAATCTCTTCCTCCCTCTTGCGCTTCAATCTCCTGTAACCATGTTTGTTCTGCCCAGTAGAGCAGGGAAGGCATGCCTGGACACAGAAGACCTCAGCAGAACCCCATCTCTGTGCTGTCCACCAGTGTGACCAAACCACTACCTGAATGATGGGCGAAGGCCAAATTTCCCAGCTTGACATTCAAGGTCTGATGAGCACTGGGCCCATATATGCTTCCAGGCTTTAATCCCCTTTACTTTTCTGCTTGAAATGTGCCTGCCAGTAAAGCTGGCCTTCATATTCCACAGCTGCTTGCTTCCCAGGAGGCGCTGTGGTAAAGAATCTGTCTGCCGAGGTAGTAGATGTGGGTTCAATCCCTGGATTGGGAAGATCCCCCTGGAGTAGGAAATGGCAACTCACTCCAGTATACTTGCCTAGAAAATTCCACGGACAGAGCAGTCTGGTGGGTTATAGTCCTGGGGTTGCAAAGAGCTGGACACAGCTGAGCGACTGAGCCCAAGCACCCCATAGCTCCACCCTTTGAGCTCAAAAGGCCACCTCTTTTATATACATAAATATAATTTTTTAAAAAATATGACTTCCCTGGTGGCTCAGAGGGTAAAGCGTCTGTCTACAATGTGAGAGACCTCGGTTTGATCCCTGGGTTGGGAAGATTCTCTGGAGAAGGAAATGGCAACCCACTCCAGTACTCTTGCCTTGAAAATCCCATGGACAGAGGAGCTTGGTGCAGGCTACTATACATGGGGCCGCAAAGAGTTGGGCACGACTGAGCGACTTCACTTTCACTTTCACATCTTTTATTGGGCTTCCCAGCTGGTGCTAGTGGTAAAGAACTCACCTGCCAATGCAGGAGATATAAGAGATTTGGGCTCAATCCCTAGCTCGAGAAGATCCCCTGGAGAAGGGCATGGCAACCCACTCCAGCATCCTTGCCTGGACAATCCCATGAACAGAGGAGCCTAGCAGGCTACAGTCCATGGGGTCACAAACAGTCGGACATGACTGAGTGACTTAGCACACACATCTTTTATTATACTTAGATGAGCCTTTTTCTACAGTTACAGTTTCATTATAGCTGTGTGTGTCTTATTTTCTTTATTAAACTACAAGCTCACTAGATTGTAGGTTAACAGCTCAGATATCTCTCTATTCACTACAGTGTCTGGGACAGCATTTTTGTACATAGTTGGTGCTTGGGATTATCTCCTCCCAACTTGAGCTCAAAATGATGAATCACTTTCATTACAGCATGGGCCCTAATTTTTTTTTTCCATCTTTTAAGATGGAGATTACAAAGTCTACCTTCCCAACTAGTTAACGAGTAAGTCACCCTCTTCCCTTCCCCCTAGGAGGGCTATACCAGAATACTCAGGGCCTTCCCTGGTGGTTCAGATGGTAAAGAATCCGCCTGCAATGCAGGATACCCAGATTCGATTTCTGGGTCAGGAAAATCCCCTGGAGAAGGAAATGGTAACCCACTTCAGTATTCTTGTCTGGAGAATTCCATGGACAGAGGAGCCTGGCAGGCTACAATCCGTGGCATCGCAAAGAGTCAGACGTGACTGAGCAACTAACACTATATGGAAAAACACATTCTGATCATCATGATTGATTTATATTTGTCATAATATTTATTTTAATTAGAAGATTTAAAAACTAAAGAAAGTTTGAGGGATTTTTATGTTATTAAATGGAGACATGGGTTTTAAAAGATATGAAAAATACTGTATTTTCCTTCTGAGCTGCCAAGTCTGCTAGGGAATGCTTTATCAGTTGTGAATTTTCACATAAATATTCAAGGGCTGTGCCTTTGAATGTAAATGCAATTCCATCTGACTCAATAAAACTTAGTCACCAAAGAAGCTCCAGCTAAAATTCCTACCATGCAACAAATTATCCTTCAGAAAAACTTAAGAATACAGAAAAATGTATAGGCTGTAAACCCAAAATGTAACGGTAAATACAATAGTAATGCAAAAAAGTCAAAATACCAACTTTCAAAGTTTGACATTTTTACTGAGCATCTATTGAGGTCTATAATTTAATAGGATAGTTTTATATGAAGTGACTTGCAAGTGTTCACATACAAGTTAATGTATTCAACTATTTTAGAGAGTCTTGTGGTAATCAATCATCTGTGCTTTCTGCAATGGCAATTATTTAGGAATAGCCAGGTTCTTGGTCCTATTTCAAAATGCTGTGTATGTTTATTTTCAACAGGTATAGGTAGTTTAAAACTTGATGCACTGCTGACTGAATGAACTTTACAAATTTAGTTTCATTGCTTGATTAAAAGTTGAATCACTGGTTGGGAGATGGTAACTCACGTTCCAGGACACTGTAGCTATCCATGGTGCTGAATTCTGTGAAAGTTTGCTAAATTATGTAAAACTAGAACCATTCTCTGCAGCTGGCTTTACTCTCCTTATCTATGTCCATAATATGAGTACTATATCACATTTTATTCTAACATATAATCAGAACTGTGTTCAGAAAAAAATCTCCCTTTTCTTCTTAGCTAACAGAGGCTATTTTATTTTTATTTTGAGTGAAGAATGTATAAACAAAATGCTCTATTTTGTGAAGGGCCAGGAAAAGACATAACTTGGCTTTCCAAAGGCTAGACCAATCTTCAATTCAGTTCAGTTCAGTTGCTCAGTCGTGTCCGACTCTTTGCAACCCCATGAACTGCAGCACACCAGGCCTCCCTGTCCATCACCAACTCCCAGAGTTCACTCAAACTCACATCCATCGAGTTGGTGATGCCATCCAGCCATCTCATCCTCTGTCATCCCCTTTTCCTCCTGCCCTCAATCCCTCCCAGCATCAGTCTTTTCCAACAAGTCAACTCTTCATTTCATCAAAATATTAAATGAATTGATATTTTAAGTATCCCCAGTAAAAATGTTGCATGCTTCTCCAAAAGAAGCCTCTTTCGCATTTGACAACAGAAAGCATTTGTTTTCCACGTTAAAAAAAAATCCTTACTTCCAGGACAGAGTATTACCTAGAATATATATGGCATTCATTTTTGCCTATTATATGTAATACTTGTTTTTGTCTTGAGTGATTTCTTCCTAAAATTCAAATACTTACATTGCCCATTATTTTTTTAATGGAATTTCATTATGTAAAAAAATTAAAAATATACCAAAGTCCCCTACTCCCACCATAAAAAACAGAGATTAATGTGTAGAACCCCAGATTTTTTTTAACACTCAGGAATCAGCTTTTTAACTCCAGGTTTACACTTTGCATATCATGGACACCTCTCCACATAAAGTAATAAAAACTTTATTTCTTTTAATGGTCACTTTTACCATAATTTCCCTGTCAATCTCTCACTGTCAGACTTTAGGTTGTTTTCAGCTTTTGTCTTTTAAAATAGTTCTTCACGTAAAATTGCTGAATGTATATCTTTATGTCCCCCTTACTCCCTTACAATACATTCCTAAAGGTAGCCTCATTGTGTAAACAGGAAAGCATATTTGCATCTTAATACACAACTTGAAGCCCCATTAGGGTTTTTTGTTTTGTTTACAGGCACAGTCTATGCCTAGACTATATGCCAGGACCTGGCACATAATGGGTGCCCCATAATTACTTGCTGAATAAATGCAAACTGCCCTCAAGGAAAAAGGGTCAATCTTCCTTCTCTCTCAATTTCCCTACTCTCTATCTGTTCCATCTCCTCTCTTCTGAAAATCTTCATGACCACAATGACCAGATTATTCACCATTTGAACAACAACACTATTTTTCTGCTTGGGAAACTTTTCATTTTTAATTAAAGCATAATTTATCTATGGTAACTTGTACCCTCTTTACCATACCATTCTGCAAGATTCGGCAAATGTAATCAACCTTGTGACCACCACCATCACAATCAAGATACAGAACAGTTCCACGGGCTCCAAAATCCCCCAATTTGCTTCCCTTACCCCAGCCCCTGGCAACCGAGATCTGATTTCTGTTCCCACACTTAGTCTTTTCCAGAATGTCATTTAAATATAACTATACAGTGTGCAGCCTCTATGCCTGGCTTCTTTCCCAAGCACAGTGCATATGAGATTCATCATGACCTGGGGTCTGTCAGAGTTCATTCGTTTCTATGGCTAAATACAATTCCACACTATGTACCACAGTTTGTTCACACCTTCCCCGGTTGAGGAACATTTGGGTTATTTCCAGACTGTGGCAATTACAAATAAAGCTACTAAAAACATTCACGCACAAGAATTTGTATAGAACTGGAACACTTCTAAATTCTTAGAATTTAAAAATGCTAAGACAGAATGCCAAGACCAAGTACTGACTAGACATCTGGACACTCTTCAGAACACACTTCTCACCACCCAAGGTGATCTGGTTCTTGTGTTTATTTGCCTGTGTATTAGCAGCCTCCCCTTGTCCTATGTAAGCTCCAGGAGAGCAGGCAACGCCCACCCAACCATCCCATCTTCTGTTTACCACTCTCATCTCAAGCCCACAACAGTAGTAGGCACACCGCAGGGATTCAAAAGCACTTGTTTAAGCAATGAAGTTCATTCAACACTAGGAATTTATTTTCCACACTTGAATAGCATTTACCATTTCCAGGTGCTATTTTCAGTACTTTGCTGCCTGAATCCATATAACAACCCTGTGGCTAGATTTTGCTCTCTTGTTTTTACAGATGAAGAAACTAAGGCAGAGAGACATTAAATAACTTCTGAGAGTATGAGGAAGAGCTGGAATATAAACCCACAGTCCATACTCTTAAGCCCCCAGGCCAAGCTTCCACAGAACCATCCATTTTTAAAGTTGATAGGTTTAAAGTCTTGCTATTTTATTTCCTTATTACTTTACTTCTAGTGACATTACGCATCATTTCATACGATGTTCAGCTATTTGTATCTTTCATGCTGTGTATCTCCAAAGTGAAATTCTCTCTAACCATTATTTTTAATGGCAAACATGGGAGACAAGCTATTTCCAGATTTTATCAAGCTAACATATTGAAGACTAATATTCCATCTACAAAGAACTAGATGGGATCCAAACTCTTCCAATATTATCACATTCTTGCATTTATTAATAAGAAACTGAAAAGAGAGACAGGCTTCAAATCTAGATAAAAGCAGATCCTTTCTGACGTACAGGAAAGGAAGAGTATCCATATATAGGACTCCATATATAGCATCCATATGTCTGACTCAACTGGCTGAGTCAGACAAGGCTTTGGTTATACTGTTGTTGGAGGAGTGAACAGCATTAAAAAAAAAAAAAATGAGCTCCAACATTCACTTGCAAGGCATGTCCTCTCTTCTCGTCCAAGGGCTATCCGGCCTATGAACTCATAACCTGGCTGCTTCACAACCTATGCCACCTGCCCAGCAGATGAAAGGCAACTGAGGACCCACTTGTTTGAATTTAGAGCATCTTCTCCTATTCATCTACCTGCCCAAGTGTTAGGGGACGCACACTGATTGAAACCACCCACCCTGGCCAGGTACCACAGTAACCATTTGTATGAGTTGTTTTATGACAGGAGATCCAGATAAGGAATAAGGAATAAGCCACCACCAACCGGATGAGTTCGGGAAAGGTCTAAAGGAGACACTGCGTGTCCGTCCACTTCCCAGAATCCCTCTTGCTAGCATCCATCTTGGCTGAGCGATGCGTGCGCCACCAGGAAAGACTCTGAATTAGAATGATTGGTCAAAGACCACCCGGAAACTAATCCCATCACCATAAAACCCGACATTGCGAGCCACACGGCAGAGCAGTTCTCCTGGGCTTCCTTACCCTACTGCTCTCCACCCGGGTGTCCTTTCCTAATAAAATCTCTTGCTCTGTCAGCACATGTGTCTCCTCAGACAATTCATTTCCGAGTGTTAGACAAGAGCCCAGTTTCGGGCCCTGGAAGGGGTCCCTCTTCCTGCAACACAAGTATTAATATAATGCTGTAATAGTCACAAGTTTGTTCCCTTCATTTCTATTCACAAATGGCTTATGTAAATATTCCAACATACCCTAGAAACACGCAACAAATCTAGAACAGGCAAGGAACACATCCCCTTTTCTCTTTCCCACTTGTCCTATGGCTCAATCTGCTCTCCAGTATGGACGCTGGGCCAGGCAGTTCCAGGAGAATCCTTAATTCTGCTTGAACAGGTAGGGAGGGAGAATGCTTCCTGGAGGCTGGGGTTGGGGGGGGGGGGGGGGGGGTGTTGCAAGTACAATTGGGAGCCAGGACCAACACTTTCTCAAATCTCTCTGCCAGACCCTGCTCAACCTCACTTCTCCAAGTGTGTTTATTTCAAAGCCGCAGGGGTGCTCCAAAGCTGCGTACTTTGACCTCTTCCATGTGCCTTAGACCCTGGCAGTGGACTTGAGCATTCACAACGGGGGTGGCATATGACCCTTGCTTATCTGCGGGACGGTAGGCTGTAAACCTCAGGGATTGACTGCTATCTGAAAGGAAGAAAGAACGCTTTCTCACAGCATCAGGGATAATGCGAGCATCACCTGCAGCTCAAAAGCCTGCACAGGCTGGGGGTAAGGAGGGGGTACCCCCTTAGGAATTGAGACGGTAGCACTGACACAGATACACTGCCATGTGTAGAACAGATAGCTTATGGGAAGCTGCTGCACAGCACAGGATGCCCAGCTCGGCACTCTGTGATCACATAGAGGGTGGAGGGGGATCTGGAGGGAGGCTCTGAAGGGAGGGGCTACATGTATACACAGAGCGGATTCACACTGCTGTGCAGCAGAATCTAACACAACATTGTAAAGCAATTATACTCCAATTAAAAAAAAAAACAAACTCAAAAACAGTCACTGCCAGATTAAAGATCTTGAAATTTAAAAAAGCAGCAGCCTTCACCAGGTCACTAGAAATGGGGCTCTTTCAAATCGAGTCTTTTCTGGAAGGTACATTTCTTCATCTTTCATCAGAAGCAAATAACCTTTTTTTCTGTCAAATGAACCAGATACCTAGAAGGATAAAGCTAAATATTTAACCCCAAGGCAGAACAAGCAAAAAAAAAAAAAAAGTGTGTTAACAACCAGAGAGCAAGTAAACAAATGGCACAGTGACTGCAAAAAAAAAAAAAAAAAACTCCAGTTAAATGGAAAGGGATATACTTTCAAGTCCCAAGGCTTTTTGTTAAGAGTCTCTGTATTTCTCTTAGTTATACTATGTAATGAATAAGGCATTTTGATCACCATGTTTGGAATGTCTTAATCTCTATGGGAGAGATAAAGAAATGAAGATAAATAGAAAAAGAAAAAAACATATTCCTTAGTTAGGAACCAACTTGGCCTAGAAACATGCAAGAAAAATAAATGATCTATGCTGGGGAGAATGACTGGTTCTTCTATACAATCAAGATGAATGAATAATATTGCTTTAGTGGACTTGTAGGATTCCTCCAACATTTCACCAAAACTTGCAGAAAAATAGTACAAAACAAAACAAGTAAGAAACCTTAAGATTTCCAACAAAATTCAAGAATACTTCCTTAAAGAGCAACATGGTGATACGTGTCTGAATAGCACCCAACCCACAATCCCAGGGTGGAAAGCTGGCCTGTAAGCATTTCTGGGATAGCACGGGGGCTTCACGCATCACATCTGGATGATCAAAACTGACAACTTCCATAAGCAACAAAAATCAAACACTCTCAGAAAGCACAGACCTGAGTAAGGATGAATTTTAATGTGCATGCTTTAAATATTTAAAACCATAGTTTAGAAATTCACTCTTAAATAGCATGAGCTGCTCAAACATCCATTTTAATCAAAGACTCTCAAAGAAATACCATAAGTCTCATGCTTCTTATCTTTTCAATAAAACAGCCGAAAAGCTAATTAGTCACTTTCCATTTAGTGATTCACAATCATATCCTCTTAAATACATGACCGGGTGCATAAGTTTCAGGCACAAGAAACAGAGCCAGGATGCTAACTGCCCCTCTAATGTGTGGTTCAGACAATGGCCAGGAAGGATTCTGACCAGAAGTCCCGTCCCAGGACTCCTCTTCTGAACCGGCCATGCTTCAAGGCTGAGGGGGCACATTTACACACTGACTACCCTCCTTCTGACCAGAGAAATAGGATCCAGTTGACTGTTAGGAACTCTCCTGAACTAACATGGAAGAGTCCAGGTTAGAAGTGCCCAATGAGGACCTAATCGAGAAAATGCAGACTATTGCAAACCATAGTACCTGCACCTCCAGGGGCCTAGGAAGAAAGAGAATTCCAGGGAGATAAAACAGGTCACAGATCAATGGAATCACTGGTGGCAGATCCCTGAACAGTAACAACAAGCATCTGAAGTCAGGGAGCTATGATAATGTTCCAAGCAATAATGATGTTCACCTTGAATTCTATATTTTAATAGATTATCAAGTCAAGTATGAGAATACATTCATTTTCTAACACACAATAATTCGTACATATATATATATTACCCAAATCTCTAAAGACTATATATCTGCAAAATGAATATAGAGATGTAGGAAGATTATGGGGTCTAGTATGGGCCACCAAAGAAATCAAGGGTGGGGTTCAGGCCTGGAGATGAGCTGGTTCAGACAGGAGCAGAACAGGAGGGGGTGGGAGCCAGATCCGGGGAGAAACAGGCAACTGCCGGTCCTGCTTGTGTTGAGTGACTATTCTGCAGGCTCCAGGCTCTTTCTTCGCCAGTGAACTGGGAGGCTATTTCTTCCGTGTTTGTCTCTAAGAGCAAAGAAACCTTCCCAGAAGCACCCCTAGGTTACCCCTTAAAGGGCAGGGGAATGGGGCCCTGGTGACTAGATGGCAACATCAGGAGTCACTGAGTCAGGTGGCCAGGGGGGTGGACGTTAGAACAAACTTAGGCTACACAAGCAAAGAGGGAAAAGATGTGACTGCTGGGCAGCAAATAGCAACATCCTGTTCAGCATTTAGGGGGAAACTCAAGGGGAAGAAAGTTGCACAGTACCCTAGTGGGCAGCTTCTTCTTCTAAGACTTTTACCTCTATAAAAAATAAAAGTTCAACATCTTAAAACCACTGTTTCTGTGTGGCATATTTAAAGAAAACTGAAGCAAAATGTGAAGATTTTAACGATTTTAGTGAAGATCTAAAGCTACAAACTCACTGAAAAGATCTATGGGGTGACTTCTCCATTTAAATTTAAATTTAAAATTTACAAGATCTGGGATTAACAGACACACACTTCTATACATAAAACAGATAAACAACAAAGACCTACTATAAAATACAGAGAACTGTAGTCAGTATCTTATAATAACTTATAATGGAAAAGACTGAAAAAAGATGATATAATTTATATTTATAACTATAATTGAATCACTTTGTTCACCTGAAACACAACACTGTAAATCACCTACACCTCAATCAAAAAGTAACACTGACAAAATATAGAGAAAGAAAGACAGCAACCCCATGGACTATATACCCCGCCAGGCTCCTCTGTCCATGGGATTCTCCAGGCAAGAATACTGGAGCGGGTTGCCATTTCCTTCTCCAGGGAATCTTCCCAGCTTAGGAATTTAACTTGTATCTCATGTCTTCTGCATCGGGAGGCAGTTTCTTTACACTATCTCCACCTGGGAAGCCCAAAATAAATGGTAGTGGTATTGCAACACTGCAGTAAAAACATGTGCACGACTCACTGCTCCATGCTTGAGAGGGCCACAGAAGCGGTCCTGCCTGCAGACTTGAGGACGAGTTTTGCTACTGTTTGATCTGGCCGGTGCCCACCAGCATCCACCACAGAGGACCCACGTCTGCATCTGACTCCACTCTGAGCGCCCTCCACTTTTCCCTGCTCCACACTCTGCCCATCTGAGCCCCAGGCCCACCTCCCCTCTGCTTGGTGGTCACCCTTCTCTCCACTCCAGAATTTGCACAGTTCATCAACACTGAATAAATCTCTAGCCTCTGTTCCAGGGACCAACTCCCTACCTAGGAAGGCACTGGTGAAAGGGTCCCCTGAGCAGACTCTTATCTTTAAACGACTGGCTATCATCAGATAAAACAAGGAGCTCTTACTCCAGGCCAAGTGCCAGGACACGGACACAATTTCATTTTTGGAACAACAGGTGACTCAGCACGGTTCCTCTCCAACACTATCTCCAGGCTGCATGTTCCTGGAGAGCGGAGTCTGGGCTCAGCAGAGTCTCAATAGTCCAGAGAGGTACCTGGATGAACACAGTCTACCGGGTTAACAGGACTAGATTAGTCTGGGGCAGGAAGAAGCAGGCTTGCAAGACACTGGTATCATTACTAGAGAGCCGCAACACGCAAAGCATAACATGCACGGCTCTCACCTGCCGAAACCAAGCTCCCCACGTAAGCAGAGCCATGGGCCAGCAGCCCATACTTCCTCCACGGGCACCTCACTTCCGCCCTCTCTGATCCTGTGGTTCATGGTTCCTTCTGTAGGTGCCTGTCTCCCAGCCTGCCTCACCCTACTTCGTTCACAGAGCCTGGCTGCTCTTCAAGGCAGGGTCCTTGCCTTTCAGCATCATACATACCTTTTCCAGGCCTTCCGCATAGCAGGCGCTCAATAAAACTTAGCTGGATCCCACATAAATCCTCGTGATTTCTGACAGGGGAATGGGCAAGCACTGCCATCCAAGCCACACATGTGAATTCTCGCCCCACTGCGGCCACGGAGCTGGCACTACCCACTCTGAGAGCTCCCACAGGCATCTGGACCCCACGAGGGCTGTCCGGGGGGGTCCCACTGACAGTATGCTCATGGCTAAACCCTCACCAGTGTCCAAGGAGCTCTGCTGCCCAAACCAGATTAACTCACTCACTGCATATGTACCAAGCATCTACTTTGTGCCAAGGTGGCCAGGTGCTAGGAAGACAGGGACTAAGACGGGTGTCCTGATCGCACAAAAGCCCTTCTGGTCCACAGGCTGTGTCCATCCCCAGGGCCTCGTAGGTTGCATTAGCAACAGGGAAATCGTGCTCATGCCCTCTAACATCCCCCTTCATTCCATGCACCCTGCTGGTCAGGAACTGGGGGCCCACAACTCCTGTACTCCTGGGCTCCTCTCTCGGGATCCTTACCACTTTCCACCTGGCATGACTATTTTCTACATCCCTGTCTTTTCCTCTCAACTCGAGTTTGAGCCCTCTTTAGGGGCAGCACTGGCTCCTGGTTCACCCCATCTCCACCCCTCACAGTTACCCCAATGCAAAGAGCAAGGTGGGTACATCCATCCGTGTCCTCCCAGGCAGACTCTCCTACTGGGACTCCCTGCCAGGCCCCTGTGGGCCCCCAAATAGGTGTCCGTGGATTAGCAGATCCAAGCCGCATTGCACAGTGACCCAGATTCACTGACTCCTCCATTCCCATCACCCACAAACTGAATCCACACCTCTTCCACATCTGTTCCTCCCGCCCCCTTCTGGAATTTGCTGGGGGGCAGGGGAGGGTGTTTTCCTGGGTGCAGGAAGCTGGAGATGAGCTCTGTTATCGAGGCCAATTTTTTTTCTAACGTCTTAGCCACATACCTGAACTACCAGCGCTTCCCTAACATTTCCTTATACATGTATCCCTTTTCTGAAAAGGTGTCACTAGCCTGGCCTCAGTTCGGTAAGCTTCTTTTTGAGGTTTTAGGCACAAAGCGAATTCATCCCTGAAATCACCAAGCAACAACTTGCCTGCTGCTGCCTGGATCCTCTTGCCTCCTCCTTGAAACCAACAGCTGACCCAGCGAGCAGCACTGCAACCCCCCGGCACCCTCCCAGCCTCCAAGATTGCACAACACAGGCCCAGCAGAGCATCTTAAATTACAGGGAATCAATATAAATCTCCCTCAGCAAACACATCTAAGCCGAGGAAACTGTCGACAGGAGGCATTTGCATCTCTTGATTGGAATCAGGTCCAAAAACCCATTGAATCCAAGTACTGCAAAGCTGTTTTACAAACAATCGCTTCTGATTACAAGGGGAGCTGCGTGAGCCACATCTACGAGCTGGAAAGGGGCTTGTTCTTATATTAAACTAATATTTTAGGCACGGAGCTTACATCACTTGAAACTACATTCAATTCAGGGGGGAAACGCAACTTCCATTTCCCCCCTGAATTATTCAAAACCCTCTCTAATTTTCAGTGCACATAAATACACTTCCCTTTAATAAAAATGCTCCTCTGAGGAACACCTCTGGTCTTTTGTCTCCCTCTTCGAATAGCTGATAATTAATGGACTTTTAACATTTTGGGGTATGAAAAGTGTTAATTATATTCTTGGAAATAACCGTCCATATTCAGCAAATTCTTTGGACTTGATCGGCTCACTGAAAGCTTTGTTAGTGGCTCTGTACAGTCAAGACTTTCATCTTTTTCCTGGTTGATATCTTTGCTCACAAATCCATTTCTCTAGTTTGCCATTTTCTCCTAAATGAATCTGTGATGTCTCTGGTGGGGATAGGCACTGAAAGGTAAAGCAGTTCTTAAAAGGTGGTTACTACCACGTACAACACCTTTGCTTACAACCCTTCCGCCCCACCCCAGTTCTAGCATTAGCCGCTTGGTCGTGTCTGACTCTTCGTGACTCCATGTACTGCAGCCTGCCAGGCCCCTCTGTCCATGAAGTTCTCCCATACTGGAGTGGGCTGTCATTCCTTTCCCCAGGCAATCTTCCTGATCGAGGGATAGATCCTGGGTCTCCTGCACTGCAGGCAGATTTTTTACCATCTGAGCCACCAGAGAAGCCCATTTGCTTTACAACACTTCTGTCCCACACCAGCTTCTAAGAAGACATTTGCAGGCACACGGGGACAGGTGACCACATGGCCAGGCAGGTATACAGCTCCTCCCGCGTGACACAAGAAGTTGCATCTCTGTTCTCTGGCAGCAGTAGCCTCATGCTCTTTATTTTCCATATAAAAGGGAAAATAGACAATTGAATATCATTCAGTCATAAAAAGAAGGAAATCCTGCCGTTTGTAACTCCATGGATAGATATGGAGGGCATATACGCCCTACTTTGGTTAAAATCCATTCATCTCCTGATGAACTTGCTTCCATGACTTGGCTATTTGTAAATAATGCTGCGTTGAACACTGGGGTGCAGACACATTTTCACAATAGAGATTTTGTTTCCTTTGGATAAATACCAAGAAGTGCAACTGCTGGGTTATATGGCAGTCCTGGTTTTAATTTTTGGGGGAACCTGAATACTGGTTTCCATAGTTGCTGCACTAATTTGCATTCCCACCAACAGAGTACGAGGGTTCCCTTTCTTCCATGTCCTTGGCAACACCTGTCATTTTTTGTCTTTTTGGTAATGGCCATTCCTAGTGGTGTGAGGTGACCTTTCATTGTGGTTTCGATTTGAATTTCCCTGGTGACTGGTGATGCTGGGCACCCTTCCCTGTGCCTGTTGGCCATTTGTAAAATCTCTGTAAAACTGTCTATTCAGAGTCTCTCTCCATTTGTTAATTGAGTGGTTTGCTTTTCTGTTAAGTTGTATGAGTTTTTTAAATATATCGTGGATTATAAATCAATTATGTTGTTCAGTCACCCAGTCGTGTCCAACTTTTTGCGACCCCATGGACTGCAACACACCAGCCCTCCCTGTCCCTCAACATCTCCTGGAGTTTGTCCAAGTTCATGTCCATTGCATCAGTGATGCCATCCTATCATCTCATCCTCTGAAGCTTTCTTCTCCTTCTGCCTTCAATCTTTCCCAGCATCAGAGACCTTTCCAATAAATAAATTATACTCCAATATAAACAGAATTTTAATAAAGTAAATAATAAACAGAATCTGTGCATATGCTCACTAGGTCCCTCCAGTCCCAGAAGCAGAGGGATTCCCAACACCTGGGGTCTTCTGGGATTCCTTCCCGTCTTGTCAGGGTCTTTATCCTTCATTGATCTCATCTTCTACACCACAGGCTCTCAGTGTTGCCTACATATGGGAATCACCTGTTCATTTTCAACAAGGCTGATGCCTGGGTCCCCTCCCCCAACCCGCAAAACGCCCTGACTTAGCTGTTCTGGGGTGGGGTGGGGGGGTTGCTCGGGTGGCAGGTCCCTACTGCTCAGCCAATGGTAAGCTCTATGCCCCAGGTGAGGAACACAGACTCGCAGACACAGTGGCCTCAAGACGTGTGTGTGCCTGTCTGTGCTTGCTGCTGCTGCTGCTGCTAAGTCACTTCAGTCATGTCCGACTCTGTGCGACCCCATAGACGGCAGCCCACCCGGCTACCCCATCCCTGGGATTCTCCAGGTAAGAACACTGGAGTGGGTTGCCATTTCCTTCTCCAATGCATGAAAGTGAAAAGTGAAAGTGAAGTCGCTCAGTCATATCCGACTCTTAGCAACCCCATGGATGGCAGCCCACCAGGCTCCTCCGCCCATGGGATTTTCCAGGCAAGAGTACTAGAGTGGGGTGCCATTGCCTTCTCCCTGTCTGTGCTTACGTGCAGCTAAAATCCAAGGACACATAATTTACCATTCTGACCATTTTTAAGTGTATGGTTGGTTCTGTGGCACTGAGTACATTCACGCTTCTCTGTGAGGGGAAGCACCCTTTGTGATGTGCTTCTTATGGAGGGAGTAATTGTGTTGCTTTTAAATGTTTATAAATCAGGGACATTTCACATAAAAAGGTAGATGTCTGGAATCTGGCAATGGAAAGGTAACACGGCCTCCCAGCCACAGTCGCCTAGGACCTGTGATGGCTGCCCGTTCAGGCAGAGTCTGGGTCTCAGGGTCACTGGGGTTCCCCCACCACCTCCACCACTGCCCCCAAGTTACTCCCAGCCTGGTCCCTGCAGACAGGAGTTACCTTCGTCCATCACCAGGGTCAAGCCTTCTCACCCTGAAAACATCTTTGGTCTTCTGATCCACGTCTCTCAGTAGCTCTCCCTTCTCTCCCTCTCCTCCCATTCACTCCCCAAAGCCTTGAATCTCAGCTTTCTCCCTTCCCCTGCAGCACCCCTAGCCAAGATCACTGACCTCACACCGCACACCCCAGAGATAAAGCACCGTCACCTGACTCCCCAAGCTGCACTGGCCGTGCTTGAATACTGCGCCCTTCTGGAGCCCCTGTTCTCCACTCCCACCCTCCCCACCTCCCCTTCTTCTCACCTGGCTTCCATCCTTGGCCCACAGCGAGGGAAGACTCACCATGACCTGCTGGCCAGCAAGTCCAAACAACAGGTTCCTCTGGGCTCCACGAGAGTCTGAGAGAAAGAATCTGAGTTCTCGCCTCTGTCACTTAGGAGCTGGGCTTTGGGACAGGTTATTTAGCCTAGGCTCCAGCATCTTCACCTAAATAATGGGGGTAATCATTCCCACCCCCAAAACCCTGTAGGAGGACCGAGAGGCAGTGTACAAAGCCTGACACTTACAGCCTAGCTGTCCCTGAGAACTCTCCGTGGTGACAGAAATGGTCCATACCTGCACTGCCCAACAAGGCAGCTACGACCTCCAGGTGGCTACTGAGGACTCAAAATGTACTTAGTGTGACTGAAGAATTAAACGTTTACTTGTATGTAATGTTCAGTTCAGTCGCTCAGTCATGTCCGACTCTTTGCGACCCCATGGACTGCAGCACAACAGGCCTCCCTGTCCATCACCAACTCCCAGAGTTCACGCAAACTCATGTCCATTGAGTCAGTGATGTCACCCAGCCATCTCATCCTCTGTCGTCCCCCTCACCTGCCTTCAATCTTTCCCAGCATCAGGATCTTTTCCAATGAGTCAATTCTTTGCATCAGGTGGCCAAAGTATTGGAGTTTCAGCTTCAGCATCAGTCCTTCCAATGAATGTTCAGGACTAGTTTCCTTTAGAATGGACTGGTTGGATCTCCTTGCAGTCCAAGGAACTCTCAAGAGTCTTCTCCAACAAGTAATGTTAATTAATTTTAAATTTAATGATTACATGGGGCCAATGGCTCCCTACTGGATAGACAAATGCAAAACCAGCATCAGTGAACAGCTATTACCACTGTCAGTAGGAACAAAGGGAACAATCATGATAAACTCCTCCAGCTCCAACTTCCCACCTGAGCCACCTGAGGAAGACTCAGGCTGGTTGAGAGCTGGTCCTGTGAAAGAACTCTACGCTCAAAATTCATCTGCGGACACGGGAAACATTCCGGAATTATCTGTCCAGCTTATTCATTTATTTGGCTTTGCTGGGTTTAGTTGCAGCATGCAGGATCTTCATTGTGGTCTGGGGGATTGTGTTTATTTTAGTTTAGCTTGCAAGATCTTTAATTGCAGCTTATGGGATATAGTTCTCTGACCAGGGATGGAATCCAGGCCCCCTGGATTGGGAACTTGGAGTCTTAGCCACTGGACCACCAGGGAAGTCCCCTGTCCAGTTTTTTGCACCTGGTGAACTTCCAGATGTTCAAGCTGGTTTTAGAAAAGGCAGAGGAACCAGAGATCAAATTGCCAACATCCACTGGATCATTGAAAAAGCAAGAGAGTTGCAGAAAAACATCTATTTCTGCTTTCTTGACTATGCCAAAGCCTTTGACTGTGTGGATCACAATCAACTGTGGAAAATTCTGAAAGAGATGGGAATACCAGACCACCTGACCTGCCTCTTGAGAAATCTGTATGTAGGTCAGGAAGCAATAGTTAGAACTGGACATGGAACAACAGACTGGTTCCAAATAGGAAAAGGATTACGTCAAGGCTGTATATTGCCACCCTGCTTATTTAACTTATATGCAGAGTACATCATGAGAAACGCTGGACTGGAAAAAACACAAGCTGGAGTCAAGACTGCCGGGAGAAATATCAATAACCTCAGATATGCAGATGAAACCACCCTTATGGCAGAAAGTGAAGAGGAACTTAAAGCCTCTTGATGAAAGTGAAAGAGGAGAGTGAAAAAGTTGGCTTAAAGCTCAACATTCAGAAAACAAAGATCATGGCATCTGGTCCCGTCACTCCATGGGAAATAGATGGAGAAACAGTAGAAACAGTGTCAGACTTTATTTTGGGGGGCTCCAAAATCACTGCAGATGGTGACTGCAGCCATGAAACGAAAAGACACTTACTCCTTGGAAGGAAAATTATGACCAACCTAGATAGCATATTCAAAAGCAGAGACATTACTTTGCCAACTAAGGTCCGTCTAGTCAAGGCTATGGTTTTTCCAGTAGTCATGTATGGATGTGAGAGTTGGACTGTGAAGAAGGCTGAGCGCCGAAGAATTGATGCCTTTGAATTGTGGTGTTGGAGAAGACTCTTGAGAGTCCCTTGGACTGCAAGGAGAGCCAACCAGTCCATTCTGAAGGAGATCAGTCCTGGGATTTCTTTGGAAGTAATGATACTAAAGCTGAAACTCCAGTACTTTGGCCACCTCATGGGAAGAGTTGACTCATTGGAAAAGACTCTGATGCTGGGAGGGATTGGGGGCAGGAGGAGAAGGGGACGACAGAGGATGAGATGGCTGGATGGCATCACTGACTCGATGGACATGAGTCTGAGTGAACTCCGAGAGTTGGTGATGGACAGGGAGGCCTGGCGTGCTGCGATTCATGGGGTTGCAAAGAGTCGGACACGACTGAGCAATTGAACTGAACTGAACTGAGGAAGTGGGCTATGACTACCATTTCAGGGACAGCCAGGAGGCAGCATCACTTCAGCCAAGTGGGGACCCCAGCTGCAAGGCACCCCTCTGGGGCCCAAGCCTGGGAAACCCGTTCCTCCCACCAGGAGCAGAACCCAGGACCCAGCACAAAGGTTCTCCATCCTGTACCTGTTAACATCCCTCTGTGCTCCCCTCGTTCTGTGACAGCCACAGTCCAGGTACCCACAGACATCTCTATGTGGACCCCCCACGGGCCATCACCAGCTCTGAACAGCCCTGGGTCTCCACCTTCCACACAAGGCCCCCTCCCTCTCCTACCCTATCCTCCCAAAGGACAGCTTGAGGCATCTTAGACAATATCCCAAGTCCAAATCCAGCTGCTTGTGACCCAAAGAACTTCTCACACTGTGAAAAGAAATCTTGGAAGTCATCTTCTTCCATCCTCTTATAAATTAAGAAACTAAACGAGGTCAAGAGAAGGTATATTTGTCAGGGGCTCTAGAGAAACAGAACCAACAAGATCTGTGTGTGTGTGCGTCTGTGTGTGTGTGTGTGTCTGTGTGTGTGTGTGTCTGTATGTCAGCATGTGTCTGTGTGTTCATATCTGAGTGTCTGTGTGTGTCCGTATATCTGTGTGTCCGTATATCTGTGTCCGTGTGTATGTCTGTAGGCCTACCTCTGTATGTGTCCATGTGTGTCTATGTGTCTCTGTGTCTGTGAGTGTGTGTGTGTAGAGAGGAATTTTAATGAACTGGCTCACATAATCATGGAGGTTGGAAAATCCCAACTCTGCAGGGTAGACCAGCAGGCTGCAGAAGAGCTGACACTGCAGTATAAACCCACAGGCCATTTGCAGGTAGAATTACTTTTTGCTAGGGCTGAAGGAGGAGGGAGCAGGGGAGCAATCTTTTGTTCTGTCCAGGTCTTCAACTGATTGGATGAGGCCCCCTCACAGCAGGGAAGGCAATCTGCTTTACCCAAAGTCCACTCAGTTAAACATCAATCTCATTCGAAAACACCCGCAAAGAAACATCCAGAATGATGTTTGACCACATATTTGGGCACCATGGCCCAGCCAAGGTGACACAAAAAATTAACCATTGCAGTGGGTAACTGACTTGACCAAGGATACTGATTAAAATCTGGAGAAAATCTAAGATAAGCTTTTAGAAATACAGTAATATAATGTCCTCTATTGCTAAAATAGTTTAAAACACAAACAGCAAGTTCAGATAACCATTTTATCCAGCATATGCTCAGTCGCTAAGTCGTGTCCAACCCTTTAGTGATCCCATGAACCACAGCCCGCCAGACTCCTCTACCCATGGGATTCTCCAGGCAAGAATGCTGGAGTCAGTTGCCATTTCCCTCTCCAGGGGATCTTCTGACCCAGGGATCAAACCTGCATCTCCTGTATTGACAGGAGGATTCTTTACCACTGAGCCACCAGCTATTCACATCTATAATCATAATAACAATATAATATGCAGACAATGTTTCTTGAGTTACCAAGAATCACACTGCGTGCTGTCTGCTTTGTATACACTATGACATTCAACTATCACACAAACCTATGGCGCTGTGATGTAATTTTGCAACAGTGCTGGGTTTTATCTGCAAACAAATAAAACTTTGTGTAACACACGTATACACCCAGACTCAAGGAGGCAGCTGAATTGGGAGAACTTTTTTTTTCTGTCTAAAAATCAAAACCATGACACGAGGCACTGACATCTGGGAAGATCACTACATCCTTCTGAACACAACAGCCCAGTACTTCTAGGTTCCTGGCATCAATATCAACTCTGAGAGGGTGACTGTGCATCAGCTCTTTGGAATCTCCTCCCAACCCAGAGCATTGCTCAGCCATTCCAAAGTAAACCAGAGTTGCACATTCGCTAATCTTGGTTTATTCCGTTACCTCAGACAACAGTCACTACCAAAATCCACAACCCCTTATCCACAGCCCCGAATACCAAAAGGTCTTGAAACTAAAGGTTGTTCTCACAATTCATCTGACAGCAAAACCTTACCTAAACCGATAGGAAGCCATATAAATAGTCTTTTTTTTTCCAATGTCCCACTTAGTGAGAATGTCCTTATGTTTTCCTTCAGAAACACAAATGTATTTGATTACAGGATGTTGCCCCAGATCCTACTGCGAATGTCATGTTCTATATGGTAGAGGCACAACCCAGAAATCTCAGAAAGATACAAATCCCTGCCCATATTTGATCCCAAGGGTTTTACAGGAAGTATTAAGGACCTATATTATCCTCATTTTACAAATGAGGCCACCCAGGTTCAAAAAGAACCCAAATATAGCTTCATTAGATGCCAAAGTGAGTAACTGCTGTTCCATATCTGAAAGGCACTCCCAACTGCAATGACGAATGAGCTGCAAACCACCAGGGGAGTCCCTCTATGTGACACTGGAAGCCATTAGAGGAGAGTGCAAAAGTTGGCTTAAAACTCAACATTCAGAAAACTAAGATCATGGCATCCGGTCCCATCACTTCATGGCAAAAGATGGGGAAACAGTAGAAACAGTGAGAGACTTTGTTTTGGGGGCTCCAAAATCACTGCAGATGGTGACTTTAGCCATGAAATTAAAAGACACTTGCTCCTTGGAAGGAAAGTTATGACCAACCTAGACAGCATATTAAAAAGCAGAGACATGACTTTGCCGACAAAGGTCCATCTAGTCAAAGCTATGATTTTCCAGTGGTCATGTATGGATGTGAGAGTTGGACTATAAAGAAAGCTGAGTGCTGAAGAATTGATGCTTTTGAACTGTGGTGCTGGAAAAGACTCTTGGGAGTCCCTTGGACTGCAAGGAGATCCAACTAGTCCATCCTAAAGGAAATCACTCCTGAATATTCATTGGAAGGATGGATGCTGAAGCTGAAACTCCAATACTCTGGCCACCTGATGGGAAGAACTGACTCATTGGAAAAGACCCCAATGCTGGGAAAGATTGAAGGCGGGAGGAGAAGGGGATGACAGAGGATGAGATGGTTGGATGGCATCACCGACTCAATGGACACGAGTTTGAGCAAGCTCAGGAAGTTGGTGATGGACAGGGAAGCCTGGCATGTTGCTGTCTGTGGGGTCACAAACAGTCTGGACACGACTGGGCGAGTGAACTGAATTGAACCCTGTTTTGTGGACAGGAAGTTAGATACACTGAGAAGACAGATAATTTGCTTCAATACATCTGGTCTCATCAAAACCAGACGCAGAACTCTCATAAAGATCCCTTTTTGTCTATACTAGAAAGAAACCAAAATTTCCACCAAAAGAAGTTACGGGAAGGACATATTTGGAAGCTGAATTTTTTCCCCCAAGATTCTCAACTACGTGAATTTGAAAAACCACTGCAAATCCAGCACCTTTCCCCTCATTTATTCGTCCGGACGTCGTTCCCTCCTTTGTAAGCAGAATGAAAGCTCCATTCAGAATCCAGCAAAGTTCACATGATTACTTAGCCATCATCAGCATCAAGTCAAGGGCACCACATGGCAGAAACAGCCCCTGATGAGTGGGAGCCTTTGTCCCAGGGAACAATAAAAGAGGAAACCCAAACTGTCATCAAGACCACTAAACATGGGGCTGGAAGTGAGGAAAGAAACAAAGAGACCAGACAGGCAAGAGGGGGAAGAAAGATGGAGGGAGTCCAGAGCAAAGAGAGAGCCCAAACAGCAGCTGCCACGTGAGGATGCCCGCAGCCCAGCCTGCAGGCCTTATGACCAGGGACCAGTCTTTCAGCTCCAGTCACTGGTGCATGAATATTCCAGCTTCATTCACAGACACCAGCTGGTCCTCCCCTTCTAAAATCACTAGTGACTTGGGGGCTTCCCTGGTGGCCCAATGGTTAAAAATCAGCCTTCCAATGGAGTGGACGTGGCTTTGACCCCTGGTCACTTTGGCCACCTGATGCGAAGAACTGACTCATTGGAAAAGACCCTGGTGCTGGGGAAGACTGAGAGCAGAAAGAGAAGGGGATGACAGAGGATGAGAGGGATGGATCGCATCTCCAACGCAATGGACATGAGTTTGAACGAGCTCTGGGAGATGCTGACAGACAGGGAAGCCTGGCGTGCTGCAGTCCATGGGGTTCCAAAGAGTCAGACATGATTGAGCGATTGAACAACAACAACAGGGAACTCAGATTCCAAATGCTTCAGGGTAACCAGGCCTGTGTGCTGCAACTAGAGAAAGCCTGTGCGCCACAAGGAAGGGCCTGCAACCACAAGAAAGACGCAGTGCAGAGAAAATAAATTTAAAAATAAAGAGTTCTGTGGCATCGAGTAAACTCACATGACTGTATGACCATCACACCATCTATCTCCAGCACTTTTTCTTCTTCCCAAAATGAGCCTCTGCATTGTTAAACACTGATTCCTCATTCCCTGTCTCCTAGTCTCCAGTCCCCACAGTCTACATTCTGCCTCTATGAATTTGACTCCTCCAGTATTACATACAAATGCATCATACAGTCTTTTTGCACTTGGCTTGTTTCACTTAGTGGAATATCCTCAGGGTTCATCCATGCTGTACTATGTCAGCACCTGCTGCCATTCGAGGCTGAACAATATTCCACTGTATGAAGAGACCGCCTTTTGTTTATCTGTTCATCTGTCAGTGGACACGTGTGGTGCTCTACCTCCTGGCTTTTGTGAACCATGCTGCTGTGAACATGAGTGTACAGGTACCTGGGTCCTTGCTTTCAGTTTTGTGGGAATATACCTACAAGTGGCACTGCTAGGTCATTTGGTTATTCTGTTTAATGTTTTGAGGACTAGCCATGCTTTTTCCATGGGAGTTTCTCCATTTTACCAAACGTGCACAAGGGTTCCAATTTCTCCACATTCTCACCAACACCTGTTACTTGTTTTTTATAGTAACTATCCTAATGGGGACGGTCTTGATCACTACCTTCTGTACAATGTCACGAACCTCCATCCATAGTTCTTCAGGCACTCTATCAGATCTAATCTGCTGAATCTGCTTTTGAACTGCGGTATTGGAGAAGACTCTTGAGAGTCCCTTGGACTGCAAGGAGATCCAACCAGTTCATCCTAAAGGAGATCAGTCCTGAATATTCATTGGAAGGACTGATGCTGAAGCTGACACTCCAATACTCTGGCCACCTGATGCAAAGAACTAATTCATTGGAAAAGACCCTGATGCTGGGAAAGATTGAAGGTGGGAGGAGATGGGAATGACAGAGGATGAGATGGTTGGAAGGCATCACCGACTCAATGGACATGAGTTTGAGTAAACTCTGAGAGTTGATGATGGACAGGGAGGCCTGGTGTGTTGCAGTCAATGAGGTCACAAAAAGTCGGATATGACTGAGCAACTGAACTGAGCTGAACTGATCCTAGTGGGTGTAAAGTCTCGCTGTGACTGGATTTGCATTTCTCTGAGATCAGTGATGTTAAGCATTCCTTTGATTTTGACTTTTTTTAACCTAAATTTTTTAAATATTTTGTGTATTTTTTTGCCTGTGCTGGGTCTTCATTGCTGCTCACAGGCTTTCTCCAGTTGTGGCGAGCCGGGGCTGCTCTCTAACTGTGGTGTGTGGGCAGGTGCACTTCAACAGTTACAGCTCGCAGGCTCTCCAGTGTGGGCCTAGTGGTTGTGGTGTCCAGGCTTAGTCACCCTGCAGCATGTGGGATCTTCCCGGACCTGGGATCAAACCCATGTCCCCTGCACTGGCAGGCAGATTCTTAACCACTGGACTACCAGGCAAGTCCCAAATTTTGACTTTTGACTGCTTCTGACTTTGGCATCTGCCCCCCAGGCTGGGCCCCCAGAAACTTTTCCACTTTACTCTCTTCATGACTCTGGACTCTGTGTGCCAGTGGGACCTTCTGTTCCTGCCCACCTAAAGGTTCTAATTTCTTGGACCAGACACAGCAGATATTCATCTTGGTCATCAGGACTGGCCTCCTCTGTCACAGCCAAGACTGATTCACTGCATAAGAATCCATTCCTGACCCCGAGACCGAATCCTCGGGATAGGCTGGGAACCAGTCCCCTGGTTGCCTCCTTCCTTCCAGGTAGACAGAGAACCAGACATATTCAAGCCCACCAGACCTTGCAATGATGCTCCAGGGCCAGACGAGCCCTGGACCCTGCCGCTGGCATCTGCCAGACAGGTCCTCACAGAGCCAGACTTCCCAAGGAGGCAGGGCCATGACCACAGCTAGAAAAATGCAAGGGACATAAGTGGTCACCAGGCAGGAGGCCCATTGGCAAGTGCCACTCAAGGTCACACTGCCCTTGCCCAGACAAGAATGTTGTCAGGCAGGGCAATGTTCCCAGAGCTCCGGGGGAACAATTCTGAGCGGCTTTACCTTTCATTCCATTTTTTTTCTCTTTATTAAGGTATAACTTGCACACAGTAGCATGCATCCCTTTGAGTGTGTAGTTCAGCAAGTTTGACAGACACATACAGCACACGTGTTACTACCACAACCAACATATAGAACAGCTCCAGCCCCCAGGATTTCCTCTGCTCCTCACACTCAACCTTCCCCACAACCCAGCTCCTGGAAAGCACTTATCTATTCTCTGTTCTATAGTTTCACATTTTCCCGAATCATACAATATATAGGTTTTTAAGACTTTCATATTGGTTAATTTGAGACTGATCTATTTAGTTTCAGGTAACCATAGTTTGTTTCTAATTTTTATTTTTTAATTGTGGCAAAATCCATGTGACATAAAATTTACCATTTTAACCAGGTTTAAACATACAGTTCACCAGCATTAGTATACAGTTGGCTAGCATTAGTACATTCACAATGTCATGAATGTACTTGCTTACCCACCATTATTGGTAACTTTACTTTTAAAGTCTGGCCTCTTTAAATGCTTATGTTTGAACTTTAATTCCTCTCAAGATCCCTTGAGAATAATGTGAAAGTTTGACAGCACATTCTGTTGGCAAGACTATGAGTAAGTCAAGATACGTCCAGGCTGCCAGCAAAGCCTTGGCCCCTGCCTGCTGCCCCACTATTTTTAGAGCCACTTGCATTCTTAAAACTGTCCTGGTTTGGATGATTATCCATGGCCATGCTTGCCATAGGAAGAGTTTCTTTCTGACATTCCTGGAGACCAAATTTTTTTTTAATGTTTAAATAAGAAACCTTATGGTCTATCAAATTACAACTGTCAGAATTACAGGGGCTTCCCTGGTTGCCCAGTGGTCAGAACGTCCAGTGGAGGGGGTGCAGGTTCGATTCCTGGTCAGGAAGCTAAGATCCCACGTGCCTCCTGGCCAAAAAGCCGAAACATCAAACAGAAGCAGTGTTGTAACAAATTCAACAAAGACTTAAAAAATGGTCCACAATAAAAAATATTTTTAAAAAAGAGAAAAAACTACAGATGCATTAACCTTTGACCCAACAACCTCATTCCTGAGGTTTTAATCTTACGATAGGGACACCTGCACATGAGCTTTGTAAACTATCACAGCAGTGTTTGCAGAAGAAAAACCATCAGAAACCATCCAAGTGGCCATCCACAGAAGCAGGTCACATAAACCATGGTGTATCTGCTGAGCCCTCCCCAAAGAATCAGTGAGCAGCTGCAGAAGGAGCAGAGAAGCTCTCTGTGTTCTGATACGGATACAGCTCGAGGACACGCACTTAAGTGAGTAAAACACTGAAGGACAGTATTGTGAATTCAGGGCTACCTTTTGTGTAGAAAGGGGCTGGTGTGGAGACAATATATATATGTATATTTGCTTGTATATGCATGAAAGAATTCTCCTAAAGATCCTAACTAACCTGTCTATCTATGGAACAGGACGAGAATGAGGCTGACAGCAAGCCCGCTAATGTCTTTTACACTTTTCAACAGCATAAGTGTATGACTGGTTAAAAAATAATTAGATAATTTTTTTAATTTTTAATAATTAAATGAATTTCAAAAACCAGAGTGTAAAATATCCCCTGGGAAAAGAACTACTAAATCTGACAATATGGAGTCATCATCATAATCAACTTATTTCCAATAGCTGCAAGTCAATGTACCTTCCAAGCCTTGAATATACCCCAAAGCCCTCAAATAATCTAGAAAGTGATTTCCTTTTTGAAATTCATCATGTAGTTTGGCTGAGAACAAGGAAGTTCCTTCTGGTGATGTGCTTTTAAATTGGAACCTGTCACCACGAAAGAAAAAGTATGCCTCCCTAATTCTCTTCTGGATGCCGTGTTCAATTCTTTTGAGGGGGAGAAAATGTTTCTTGATAATTGGAATCATTTTAAAGCCAATAAAAGTCACCAATGTCCCTGACAATGACTTGGGCAGATGGTGCAGGGTCCATGTGGCCAGTCAGGAGAGAGGGGAGGCTGGAGGACCAGGCACGGAGCCCACGGGGCCATGGGGACCAAGGATGTGCTGCAGTCTTAAAACAGAAGGACGTGATCACCAGTAATTAAACGCCACAGGACACGAGTTCCTGTAACTCCGCAGACTCTTTTGCAACAGGCTGTACTCGCAACCTTCATATCACAGTGATTTCCAGCAGAGAGGACCAAGCACTCTCTGTCAAGTTCCAACAGGAAAACAACACAATCCAAAATGGACAAGAACGCCGTTAAGGATTCCCACAAGCCCAGTGCACGATCTCTACTTTCTACTGAGGAAACAAAGATATAAACAATGCTCCCTTTCCCATTCTTCTTGCAAATGGTGTTATTTAAGCTCTACCTGTATTTCTTAAACCAATAAAGTGTGCACCCCTGAGTTGGCTTCCCTGGCTGCGCTATGCTACTCACGAAGCAAAACTGTGAGGAACCAAGGCTCAGTCTAGTTCATCCTTGTCTAAACTCTTTTATGAAGCTATGAAAGCCTTTCTGGTGTGAGATCTTTAAACTTGGGGAGAAGCTGTCACCAGCAGACACTTGCCTACTTCACTAAGCATTCTTAGCATGCTCTAATGAACGTCAAGTGCAAGAGAATGCTTAAAGAAAAGAAAGTGCACACGTGACGAGAGAAATGGAGTCGAGATGGCAGTTTTTTAACTCAGCAGAGAAATTCTATTTCATGGATCAGGGTCACCATACTTTGCACAATTGTGATTCAGAAGTCATTTTTCTATCTTCTTGACCATTGCTGGGCACTGAACATCTTGCAGGGGGCTGTGGTGGTCTGGGAAATAGATAGAAAATGGATTATAACCCACGTCAAAGCGCGATGCTGAGAGAGGTTCATTTTGTAACTCAGTATTTTTATCTTTTAACTTTTATTTTTGTTTGGCCACATCAAGTGCCCTACAAGATCTTGGTTCCTGAACTGGTAACCGAACCCACACCTGTGCCCCTCTGCAGTGGAATTAGAGTCCTAACCACTGAACCACCAGAAAATTCCCTGTAAATTAGTATTTTTAAACTGAAAACAGTAAAGAGGCAAAAATGATAACTTTCTGTATTCAGAAACCCGACATCCCAGACGACTTCCTCACTCAGACCCAATTCATAAGCAAAAGACTGGAAAGCGCAAGTAACCTACAGCCACAGCAGGACGTTCAAAAGGTCGAAGGATAACTTGGTGTTGGTAAAACCAACACCCCAACTCCAGCCTCTCTCCCAACTACAGAACTGTCTGGGAAGAGGCAACACTCTCCTTCCAGAGTGGGTCTATGCACATTCTTCCTTCACATCAGGATTAGCACATATGCAAGCGGTTTTTATAGCTCTCTCCTCCCACACACTTCCACTATCTTGGAAGCTGGTGTCTGCCAGTCCACACAAAGCTGCCTATTTTCTCTGAAACAGCTGCTCATATGCCATTGTATCCATGTCAACTAATTTAATCATCCTTCACCAGGAGTCATTCAGATTATCGCCAATCTTCTGCCATTATTACAGTGCTCTGCCGATTTTGACTTCTGATATGTTTCTCATGTCCACCTTCTCATCCCACTGACTCCATTCTGTATTCATCACCCCTCCCCTGGAACTGCCACAATATCCATGTAATGGATCCCCCTTGATTTGAACCCTCCCCTCACTGTCAATCCTAAAGAATATCCACCCTGAATATTCACTGGAAGGACTGATGCTGAAACTGAAGCTCCAAAACTTTGGCCACGTGATGTGAAAAGCCAACACACTGAAAAAGATCCAGATGCTGGGAAAGACTGAGGGCAGGAAGAGAAGGGGGCAAC
The DNA here is from genome assembly GCF_016772045.2 of Ovis aries. Taxonomy (NCBI): domain Eukaryota; kingdom Metazoa; phylum Chordata; class Mammalia; order Artiodactyla; family Bovidae; genus Ovis; species Ovis aries. The sequence continues at coordinate 31,584,286 of NC_056063.1, forward strand.
AAAAGACGAAATGGTTGGATGGCCTCAATGACTCAATGGACACACATGAACAAACTCCAGGAGATAGTGAAGAACAGGGGAGCCTGGTGCACTGTAGTCCAAGGTGTCGCAAAGACTGGGACACAACTGAGCGACTGAACAACCCACTGTGCATCCTCCAAGATGCACCACAATCTACTGAACTACAATTTCGTATCTATCCCAAGTTTAAAATTCTTCACCAGCTGCCACTATGTACTCAGTGAGGGCTAAGCTCACTAGCACCTTATACAAGCCTCCTCCAAAGCTCACCCAGTACAGGCACATCCACTTAGTAACATCACACTGTCTGCAGTCCACACACAACATCAGGCTGCTCTGCACCCCTCTGCCTTTGGCCATGCTATGCCCTCATCCTGGAACATCTTCCCATCTTATCTCATCAGCCTTCCAGGCAGCTCTCCCACCCCCTTCCCCAGGATGATGTCTCTGACCCTCAGGATGGACAATGAGTTTCCACAGCTCCCTGCACCTACCTCAACCTCCCCTTGTACAACTCACAGTGGAGTCACTGCAGAACTCTCCCCACCTCCACTGTGAACTCAGGAGGAAAGGAATCCTGCACCTCTATAACTGAAACACAGCAGGCACGCACATGTCGATTGCAATGGACAGGTATGGAAACAGGACAGAAGCTGAGTCCCAAAGCGGCAAAGGGACAACAAAAGTTAACACAACACTGTAAACCAACTAAGTGCTGCGCACAGTCACTCAGTCGTGTCCGACTCTTTGTGACCCCATGGACTGTAGTCTGCCAGCCTCCTTTGTGGGATTCTCCAGGCAGGAATACTGGAGTGGGTCGCCATGCCCTCCTCCAGGGGATCTTCCCAACCCAGGGATGGGATCCAGGTCTCCCGCATTGCAGGCAGATTGTGTACTGTCTGAACCACCAGGGAAGCCCATAAATCAACTATACTTCAAGACAAAAAAAATTAAGGGCAGGTGATCAAGATTTTACTGTGCCTCAGCTTTCCCATGATGGAAATTAAAGTATGTTCCCCTTGTGGTTGTGGTAAAGATTAAATGGGATAATATATACCAAATACTTAACACACTGCCTGACATATGGAAAGCACTCAGAAGAGATGCTATTATGGTGTCAAGAAGGAGAATAAGGCTGAGTAATTAACACCCCATTGCACATATGCACCACATCTTTATCCATTCATTTGTCAACAGACATTTAGGTTACTCTCACGACCTGGTTACTGAAAACAGTACTGCAACAAATGATGGAATATTACTCAGCCATATAAAAAGAACAAAGTAATGTCTTGGCAGCAACATGGATTGACCTAGAGCTTGTCATACTGAGTGAAGTAAGTCTGACCGAAAAATATCATATATCACCTATAGGCAGACTCTTCAAAAAAATGTTACAAATGAATGTATTTACAAAACAGAAATGGAGTCACAGAAGTAGAAAACAAATTTATGGCTATGGGGATGAGCGGGAGGAGGAATAAACTGGAAAACTGGGACTAAGATATACATACTGCTGCTGCTGCTAAGTCATTTCAGTCATGTCCGACTGTGTGTGACCCCATAGACGGCAGCCCACCAGGCTCCCTCGTCCCTGGGATTCTCCAGGCAAGAACACTGGAGTGGGTTGTTATTTCCTTCTCCAATAGATATACATACTACTGTATATAAAACGGGTAACTAATAAGAACCTACTGTATAGCACAGGGAACTCTTCGCAAGACTCTGCAATGACCTATATGGGAAAAGAATCTAAAAAAGAGTGGATATATGTTTATGTATAACTGAGGCACTTGGCTGCTTAGCAGAAACTAACAGCGTTGTACATCAACTATACTCCAATAAAAATTAATTTAAAAAAAAGAAAGTGAATAAGGATGAGGAAAGACCTTCCATGGGTCAGCTACAACCATGGTCTTCAAAAGAGCTTTCCTACCATGTGAAGGCAAGGCTAGAAGGGTTGGCACGAGGCTGGCCCAGGGACCAGAAACCTGCACTGCAAAACCAGCCTGAAGACCCTCTGTGGAGTGCTGGATGCGAATCCGGAGACTGGAAGAACCACAGCGTGCCCCTGACCACCCCGTGCACCTCTGCAGTCCAGGCCAGGAGGGGAGCCAGCCAAAGGGGGAGCGCCCTGAAACTGCCCAGGAAGAGGGCCAGGTCTTCAAAGGGGGCCCGGGGAGCAGAGAGGGAGAACCACAAGCAGCTCTGAGTCAGATGTCACAATCAAGACACTTATATAAATGTCATACCTTGATGACACTGGCCGCCAAGGCCAGAAAGGGCTGTGGCTAAAATTCCAGCCCACTCAACATGGACAATGTCAATAAGGTCCTGCTGCCGATCCAGTCGGGAGTTAAGTGTGGAAGCCGTTAATTGCCCCAGAATTCCCCCAGCACTGCAGCTTCCTGGGCTGGATCACACGCCCCATATGGAATTTCATTTTCTTCACTTACGACTGAAGGATTATCGCTCTGTCCTGTCATTTCCCTGCGGAGGCACAGGCTCCAGATGGGCCGACCCCCATTCCGTGCTTTTCCAAGAGCGATGCACATTCCCTTTGTATACATAGCTCTGCCATTTATTATTCATTCTACCGACGATCTAACCTATTAACGTGCTGCGCTTTCTTTATGAATCATGAATTAACTATGTGGCATTTTGGTGAACAGTAAAACTGTCGGGTTGTGACGGGGGAAGAGTCATGTGTGGTAGAAACTTCCTTTTACTGTGACTCCAAGGGAAACAACCCAAACCTGACAAAGAGAAGCCACACTTTTTAAGCTGGTCAATTGTAGAGAACCCAGGAACTGTGTGTTTTCATCATTCATGTCTTCACTCATTTGATAAACATTAGTCTCCTGTCAATGCAAGAGACGTGGGTTCAATCCCTCTGTCGGGAAGATCCCCTAGAGAAGGAAATGGCAACCCACTCCAGTACTCTTGCCTGGAAAATTCTATGGACAGAGGAGCCTGGCAGGCTACAGTCCACAGTGTCTCAAAAGAGTCGGATGTGGCTTAGCAACTAAGTAACAACTATACAAGCACTGTGGGAGGTAGTAAGGAAAATATGAAGGGACATAATTTCATATTTCACAGCTCCTTCAACGCCCACTCACATACCTAGGAGGAGACAAGCAAAACGACAAAGTAGGTCATGAGGAATCAACCTTAAGTGTTCATGATTTTTTAAAACTTAAGCCATTTCATAATTCACTTCTCCTAACACAGAAAATCAATGCAGGTCAGTGGCCTGCAGACTAAATTCAGATAGGGTTTGTTTGGCCAAAACCGTTTTGTTTTTTCCAAATGTGGGTCAGTATTTTAAAAACAAAATCAAGAGAGTTTCACAAAATTAAACTAATGTTTAAAAATATTTCTAACTTCTCTTAGAAAACACTTGGAAATATCTAGCAACGTTGGGACTAGCTTTCCCACAAAACAAAAAATCCGAAATAGGGGTCCCATTTGTCCCATCAGATGAGCTTTGCCCTCTTTACCTGATGTGAAGAACTGACTCCCTGGAAAAGACCCTGATGCTGGGAAAGACTGAAGGCAGGAGGAGAACAGGACGGCAGAGGACGAGACGGTTGGATGGCATCACCAAATCAATGGACATGAGTTTCAGCAAGCTCTGGGGGTTGGCGATGGACAGGGAAGCCTGGTATGCCACAGTCCATGGGGTTCCAAAGAGCTGGACACAACTGAGCGACTGAACGAAGAAAGCAACTATTTTCACCCTCCGACCAGTGTAACCATTGCTTCTACTCAGCAGTACCAGTCCCATCACATTCTGGACAGCAGAGAACACCGTAATTCCAGTCCCTTTCTAAGGCTAAAGTCCTTAAAATTAGATACCAGAATATCAGCTATTTCTCATTTTCCTATCCACCTGGTAAGGAACCAAGCCTCTACTTGGCACTTGCCTTGGTTATTTTTCTTGTGACCTCACAGGACTGTACTAAAATAAAAAACACAAACCTTCTCCTCATTTGTTTTCAGCACTTAGAAATGAATCATGATCAGTCTCACTAATAATCAGGAAAAGCAAACTAAATTTATAATTAGAAACCCTCGTCACAAAATCCCAGGGCTACCAAACAGGAAGAAACACTGCAAATATGATATAGACACTTCCAAGCACAGCACAGCAGCAATCAACAAAGCTGAAGATGCCCGGGACCCAGCAGTGGGGCCCACAGCACATGCCCTGAGTGGTGACCCCTGACCTTCCTTTACTATGACCCTCAGTAAGAAAGGCATCTGATATCAAGACCCAGTGCATCCACTTATCAATACATACTCATCTAACTGAAACAAAAGCCTAAGAAAACCTACCCACATAACACAGTGCATTTTGACATTACTCATATCAGATATGACAGCATAACCATTATTAATTTTTAATGGAGATAGCAATCCATTAAATCACTTTCATGAGACAGAAATGTGTAACAGTTTGAGAAACACTAGAAGAAGATATCTTTGGGTGTTAGACGATACATCTGCCATGTATCCATGGACTTATCCATCAGAAATCTTGTGGCATTACTTTTGCTAAAGTTGAAAAATGTTTAAATAATCTCAGTGTCCATCAAAGCAGATGGGAAGAATAAAACTTCACGTTTATATCACAGAACAGTGAAAACTGAATAAATTAAAACCAGGTCTTCATTTTGAAAAGCTTGCAATTAGTGCTATGTCTTTATCTAAAAAAAGCAAAGTGCATACGCAGAGTGTATGAAGACTTTAAACGCTAAAAATAAGCTGTATATTTCTTTGGATACACACACACATACTGACTACATGGTCACTCAGCCCTGTCCGATTCTGCAACCCCATGGACCGTAGCCCGCCAGGCCTCCCTGTCCATGAGATTCCAAGGCAAGAACACTGGAGTGGGTTGCCCTTTCCTCCTCCAGGGGATCTTCTCAGCCCAGGGATCAAACCTTCCTCGCCTGTGTTGCAGGCAGATTCTTTACTGCTGAGCAGCTGGGGAAGCTCACACACACTCACAGACACACAGACACACAGACACACACACACACACACAGTAAAGACATAACGCCATGCAAGGAAAGAATTCACACCTACTTCTGCACAGTTTTCTTGGGGAGAGGAGCACAGGGAATCGATTAAGGGAGGGGTGTGAGGCTATCGCTGTATCTGAAACATCTTTAAAAAAAAATTTCAGCAAATACAAAAAAAATAAACATCTCAAGTGTAGATGTGCATATAAGATGAATTATTTTATGTATATATGTTTGAAAAAATTCACAAAATTTTGAAATAATTTTTAAAGAATTAGCTTTTCAAGGTACACACTTCTCCCATAAGACAGGAGGCGAGCCTCAAGGGATGCAAAGGTGATGCTCTAATGTCTGCAGCGCTCAAAATGTGAGTGTCACCGGGAGGTCTTGACTACACCTTGGACCAGAAGGTAAGACTAACCTACATGGCTGTGCTTCTTGAATTTCTAACAATTGACCCCTTTAATAAATGAAGATCATTTAGGTTTTTTAAACATCAAAATATTCTACTCCCAAACGCATCCTGCTTATTCGGAAGCTCTGGTGGTTGAAATGCTGCTGGGTGCTGAATAGGCATGAATTTAGCTGATTCCTCGCAAGGCCACCTGCTAAAATAATGTAGAAGGACGTCATGGGAACCAATTATTTCCTGGATTAATAATTCTGACTACTTCTGTGGCAGAGGATCCTGAAAGAGCAGGAGGGCCACTTCGTCAGAGAAGCCATTCATTACTGTACCTGTGGGTGGTTTAGTCACTAAGTCGTGTCCAACTCTTTGAGACCCCGTGGACTGTAGCCCACCAGGCTCCTCTGTCCATGCGATTCTCCAGGCAAGAATACTGGAGTGGGTGGCCATTTCCTTCTCCAGGGGATCTCCGGACCCAGGGATTGAACCCGGCTCTCCTGCACTGCAGGCAGACTCTTTACTGACTTGAGCTGTGACAGCTCTCTCTATGCTCTCTCTGTAGCGGCTGTGATCCGAGGGCTGGTGCCCCACCCCGTGCACCCCACTCTGCTACCCATAGACGGTCTTCTTTGTGCAGATCTAAGACACTGAGATTTTTCAAAAGTGGTCTGATTTAAGCAAACATTTCTTTTGTCTGTAATAGTCAGTCTGTAGGATCAGTTTTAACACTCTCCAGCTAAATCCTATATGTATCTTGTGAAACTCGTTAAGCTCTCATTAAAGTCACAATTCATAGTTGGGACTTCACACTTGGCTATTAACATCTGGCAGCACTGTCACCACGACTGGTCCAGTATAGCTGTTCATGTGCAGCTCATGGACTTCATCTGGAACTTAACTGGCAAGGGAGGCTTTGGTATCGCAGAAAGAACATGACAAATGGGACGCTGTTGTTCAGTCGCTAAGTTGGGTCAGACTCCTCGTGAGCCCACAGACTGCAGCACGCCAGGCTTCCCTGTCCTTTACCATCTCCTGGAGTTTGCTCAAACTCACGTCTGTTGAGTCGGCGATGCCACCCAACCATCTCATCTTCTGTTGCCCCCTTCTCCTTTTGTCTTCAATCTTTCCCAGCATCAGGGTCTTTTGCAATGAGTCAGCTCTTCACATCAGGTGGCCAAGTATTGGAGCTTCACCTTCAGCATCAGTCCTTCCAGTGAATATTCAGGGTTGATTTCCTTTAGGATTGACTGGTTTGATTTCCGTGCGGTCCAAGGGATGAGAACACCTAAATCCGTGTCCCACTTTGGTGTCACAGAAGCTTTCAGACCCCAGGGAGTTTCCTTCACTGTTTGGGGCCTCAGTTTCTGTCTCTATTTTCTTGAGTGTTTAAATGAGAACTAAATGATTTGAAACACGTGGGAAGTTCTGTGTAAAACAAAGGCATTGCAAAAACATAAGGTGGAGCTGTTATTAGAAGTAAAAGCAACAAATGTAATTTGTGCAATTACATTATATAATGTAATATAATGCAAATAAACACCCAAGATTGTGATTACGGTACACTGCGACCTGTTCAATTTTTCTATAGCCCTTTTTGCTACAATCCTAATGGGTTTCATGGCTCTCTCAACTATTAATTCGAATTTTTTATCACAATGTCTTTCTCGGCTTCAGAGAACAGACACCCAGTTTGTTTCTTAAAATGAAAACCTGTGAATTCCTCTGTATGCTTGCTAATAAGCCTCTAACCCACCAGAGACAAATAATGCATGGTGTTCCAGACCAAAACCACAGGATTTGTTCTTAAGAAACAGCTCATTTTGCTGTGTTTCAGCAGCCTTGGACCATGTGTCCAACCTCAATTCACAAACATAAAAGAAAAAGCAGTGCTGAAAAGTCACAGTCATGCTCTTACTATTTTTTTCAAAGCCGGTGCACTGGGACAACCCAGAAGGATGGGATGGGGAGGGAGGGGGGAGGGGGGTTCCGAACAGGGGGACACACGTACACCCGTGGCTGATTCATGTCAATGTATGGCAAAACCCAGCACAATACTGTAAAGTAATTAGCCTCCAATTAATATAAATAAATTAATTTTTTTAAAACACTCTTAATCCAAGTATTTTTAAAATGTTTTCAAATGAATGAAATGGTGATGCTTTCCCTAGCATTTTAAACATCCAAAGTCCAACACCAATCTCTCCTTTCTGGCTTTATTTTTCTGTGTGGGTGGGTGGGTGGGTGGGGGGGTGGGTGTCAGGGGTAGAGAAAATAACAACACAAATAGCAAAGTCTGGAATAAAACACAGGTGATTTAGCAGACTAAATATAAACACTAACTACTCTCCTGCCGATAAGCATCAGCTGTGCTTGAAAATCCGAAGTCCACACAGATGCCAAGCAAGTCCTCTGTCTCCTTGGATCCTGCCCTCAGCTGGGGCACTGTGGGACCTACAGCCCAAAGCATCTCTGCTGGCCACTGGCACCGTCCAGGCCCAGGACTCCTGCCCCATGGCTCTGAAACTGAAGCCCAGGGTTTGTGGCCTGTGCTGTCACTCTGGGTGGGAGCTGCATCAGGGGGCCGGGGCTCCAAGGTCAGAGGAATGACTATTCAAATTCTGCGTCTCCCGTACACGAGTGTGATCATTTCTCAAATGACAGACCTGATTTCTCAGTAAGTTGTCCAGCCCCTTTATCTTGACTCTCTTCATGTTCTCATTCACGGTTCTAGAGCAGGGGAAGGCAACCTTTTGCTGCCAAGGGCCTTATGTTGATGGCGCAAAAAAGGTCATTCAAGCTTTCCCATAAGATGTTGTTAATTAGAAAACCTGAATGAACTTTTATGGCCAACCCAACAGTGTTAGGCTTTCCAAAAGGTCTAGTTTCTCTTGTGACTACTCTGTGCTTTCATGGAAAATACTTTTATTTATAAATTTGATAGCATAGGTTGTAATCTGTACATTCCAGCCCAGTTTTTGTTTTGTCTGACACACTCCAGTGCTTTTTTTCTCTTTTGCCCTCAGCTTTTTGAGACATAATTTGCATATGATCACCATGTCGTGGGTTAGTCTCTAAGTCATGTCCAACTCGTGACTCCATGGACGGTAGCCTGCCAGGTTCCTCTGTCCACAGGATTCTCCAGGCAAGAATACTGGAGTGGGTTCCCGTTCCCTTCTATAGGAGATCTTCCTGATCCAGGGACCAAACCGGGGTATCCTGGGTGGATTCCTTACTGACTGGGCCACCAGGGATGATATAATCACCATGCCACACCCTAGACCCCCAGAGTTGACTCATCTTCTAACTGGAAGTTTGTACTCTTTGACCAACACTTCCCCATTCTCCCCTGCTCCCCCGGCAACCACCACCTCACTCTCAGCTTTCTCCCTGCAGACATTTCCTCTAGACATACACCCCGAAGTGGAGTTGCTTCTACTTTTAATCTTTTGAGGAACCTCCATTCCGTTTTCCACAGTGGGAGTACCAATGTACACTCCCACCAATGGTGCCCAAGGTTTCCTCCTCTGTCCAACTTCTTCAGCACTTACTCTTTTTTCTTGTCTTTCTGACAGTGAAAGTCACTCAGTCGTGTCCGACTCTGGGACCCCATGGATTAGATAGTCCATTGAGTTCTCCAGGCCAGAATCCTGGAGTGGGTAGCCTTTCCCTTCTCCAGGAGATCTTCCCAACCCAGGAATCGAACCCAGGTCTCCCACACTGCAGGCGGATTCTCTACCAACTGAGCCACCAGGGAAACCCAAGAAGACTGGAGTGGGTAGCCTATCCCTTCTCCAACAGATCTTCCAGAACCAGGAATCGAACCGGGGTCTCCTGCATTGAAGGCAGATTCTTTATCAACTGAGCTATCAGGGAATCATGAGGCAAGAGCTATTGTGGTTTGGATCTGCACTTCCCTGAGCATTAGTGATCTTGAGCATTTTTTTCATGTACCTGTTGGCCATCTGGATGTCTTCTTTAGAAACGTGTCTAAGTCCTCTGTCCATTTTAAATTAGACTGTCTTTTTTTTTTTTTTTTTTTTGCTGTTGTGTTGTCTGAGTTCCTTTAAATATTATATATATTAACTCTTTACCGGGCTTCCCTGATAGCTCAGCAGTAAAGAATCTACCTGCAATGCAGGAGACTCTCACAGGAGACAGCGGTTCAATCCCTGGGTGGGATAGATCCTCTGGAGAAAGGAATGGCAACCCATTCCAGTATTCTTGCCTGGGAAATCCATGGACAGAGGAGCCTGGCGGGCCACAGTCCATATAGTCAGGAACAGTCAGACACCACTGAGCATACACAAATGTCCTTATTAGATTCACGGTTTGTAAATATTTCAGTAGGTTGTCTTTCATTTTTTTTTGCCTTTTAATTTTGTTTACTGCTTCTCTTGCCGTGCAGAAGCTTTTTAGTTTGATGTGGTCCTACTTTTTATTCTTGCTTTTGTTGCTTGTGCTTTTTAATTTTACATATAATTTGAATATTTTAGAAGAGAATAATTTTATTTTGATTAAAATTACTGATTTTTAATTGACATTTTGGTAATATATTTACAAACTGCATACATTGACTACAACTACATTATACTTTCCTTTCAGTGACTGAAATAAGTGGAAGTTGTTTTAGAAATAGAAACTCTGAAAGTAGAACTCAGAAAGGAAAAAGGTTAACAAATTCAAAATCTTCAAAGAAGCAATCTGCTTAAATTTTTTAAATGTTGAAACTGAAAGTGAACAAGTTTCTGGAGAGCATGACCCACATAAAATTCATGAACAGAAAATTACAAACTCTTTATTTAATGAAGGTACAATTACTGATTAAAGCACTAAAAAGGAACAAGGATGGTACCTACATTAAGTCTGAGTTCTGAACTAGTCAGATGAAATCCCTGAACTTTATTTCTTTATTAAATCATGATTTAATTATATCCTTGGGCCATTATTCTGCATGCAATAATAATAGTACAAAATAAATTCAGTGAAATTTGGTATCTTTCTTGCTTTCGCTCATATAAAAATCATAATATTGTACGTTTTTAATTTGCCATTGCAATACCATGTCTGTCAAAATAGGGGAATAGAATATATTTTATTTAACAGGTTGTTGCCTGTTAAATGCATAAGCATAGAATATGAGGTCTCTATCTGTACTTTGCCCCAGCCTCCTGGTATCAAATAGATGTTGGTTCACACAGCTAATGAAAAATATACAAACATTAAAAGTTAATTTTTCATACTATTTTTTGTGTGGAGAAAGATATCTGAGATGCAATGTTAACTAAAAACATAAGAATTGCTACTGTAGATACTTTATATAGAACTATGCAGCAAAAGAAACTTGAAGAGACTTGAAGATATTACACTGTAATCTCAGCACCAGTATTGTTACAAAGTGCCATCAGGGATCATTTGTTCTTACTCCCTTTATAACACTGTATAATCAATAAGCCATTATATAGATAATTTTTAAAATAAATCTTATTAAAATATATATCAGAGTGAGGTATTGTTCTTTCCACATCCCCAATGTTTTTGTGTTTGTAGATGGTTTTTGGGTGATGTTTATAACAGACAGAAACCATGGCCACACGCTTGCTCTAAAATAAAGTGCACTCTTCCCTTTCACTTTTCACTTTCATGCATTGTAGAAGGAAATGGCAACCCACTCCAGTGTTCTTGCCTGGAGAATCTCAGACACGGCAGAGCCTGGTGGGCTGCCGTCTATGGGGTCACACAGAGTCGGACACGAATGAAGCAACCTAGCAGCAGCAGCAACAGCTTCGTATATACAGACTCATGATTCCTGGAACATGTACATATGCTGGGCTCCTTTTTCCAGTGATGATGAAAGTTTTGCACAGACCACAACATCTGGGGGGCAGAGGCAAGTGTGTGAAGTGGCTGGCTTGGAAAAGGGAAATGAGAGCGGCCATGGGGCTCATCTGATCATCTGAAGGCCTCAAGAGAAAAGACCAGGATTCTCGGAGGAAGACAGAATTCTACCTCCAGCTGCCCTTTAGACAAGCTTCATCAACCCTTTCCTGGGTCTCCCACTTGTTGGCTCACCCTGCAGATTTCAGATCCATCAGCCCCCTCGGTCCCCTGAGCCAAACCCTTAAAATACACCTTTCTCTTTGTATATAATACATACATCCTATGGGTTCTGTCTCTCTCTAGGCAATCACAGTGACATGCAGGTCCGAACTGCGGACATTCAAAGCCAAGAGGCCGCTGAGTACCCTCTCTCAGAAACAATGTTACAACCCGATACATGCCTCTGATAGGAAGCACTGCACACCTATGGCAGGTGGACATGGGTGGAAAACGTACTGGAAAACACACTTTAAAACACCAACGCAGGGACTCCCCTGGCAGTCCAGAGGTTAGGACTCCACCCTTCCAAAGCAGAGGGCACAGGTTTAACCCCTGGCTGGGGAACTAAGATTCCTCAAGCCACACATTGCAGCCAACAATTAAACACATAAAAAATAAAACACAGAGACTCAAGATCTAGGCCCACCGCTTACAAACCACAGAGCCTGGACGGTGATTTAACGGCCACGCTGCAGTCTCCCCATGTGCTGAACGGGACCCCTGCCATCACTCCTTGCTTCCCTCCAGAGGCTCCCAATAAGACACGATCTGTTCAAAGAACTCTACAAACTCTAAGGGAGTGTAACGTCGACGGCAGCAGCAGAAGGGTGCAGATAATCAATCACAGCCACCCATCGGAACCTCATCACAGCAACAAGAGTGATAACAAGAGCCTCCTCCCACTTTGTCACTAAGATGGAAGGTGACACACGTGCCATAGGGTGACTGCAGTCATGGGGCTGCTCACCCGCTAAGGGAGCAATCACACACAAACCGCATGTTTCTAAAATGGGAGCCACACGAAAACTGAGGGAACATATGGGACTATCAGATACACACGCACAGCCCGAGACCTGCCAGAAGAGGAGCTCAGGGATGCAGCGACTCTGTTCAGAAGTGGACCAGCCGGAAAGGCCAGCTCTTACTACAGGTACTGAGTTGGGCATTTGGGTTCTTGCAACTTAAAGCTGTTGCTTAATCGCTAAGCCATTGACAACTCTTGTGACCCCCACGGACTGCAGCCCACCAGTCTCCTCTGTTCAATGGGATTCTCCAGGCAAGAAAACTGGAGTGGGTTGCCATCTCCTTCAGGGGATCTTCCTGTAGGGAACAAGGTATAAAGAAGGTTGAGAAGTGCTTGCAAACGAGACTCTCAACCAGGGCTGAACATTCTTGCAAATGAGATGTTCAGCTAAGAATCCTGTTTGTTCCCGTGGGAAAAGAACATTTCTTGCACACAAGGATGTTTCTCTGATTCCTCAAAAGGAACAGACCCTGGGACAAAACGGATTCTAAGCTGATAAGGAAGTTCCCCAAAACAAAGTCTTAGCTGCAGTAAATAAGCCAAGGTAAAGGTTATCTCGCCCTGCGCCTGCGCACTGTATAGTCTCTGCATCATAGTGCTTGGCAGCTTGCCCTGTAGGTTGTTGTGTGAGGGATATAAAATAAAGCAGCTGTAAGAAGCAAGTGTTAAAATATAAAGATTAAAACCACTCTGCAGTGTTGGTGTTTCATTCCGTCACCAGCATCTTCCCGACCCAGGGATCGAACCTCTGTCTCATGCGTTGGCAGGTGAATTCTTTACCACTGGGCCACTGGGGAAGCCCTCTTCCACTCCAAAGCCAGAGCTTTCCCGTACTCGACAAAAGCTCAGACTCACTGGGACACTGACCCTGTCACTTGAGGCCCCCAAAGCACACAGAGAAGAGTGGCAACAGAACTGTTTATCTCCAGGATCAGATGTAACTCTGTAGACATACCTGCGGTCCCTGTCCTTTATAATAATTTAAAAACTCTTTTCAGTACCTCCCAGGTGCCAGAAACTGCTTAGGTCTCATGGCTGCAGCAGTGACCAACACAAGCCAGGCACGTTTGAGCAACATGTCCCCAAGGAAGGCATGCAAAAGGCCAAGAGGTACATAAAATGGTGCTCCACATCGCTGACCACTGACCAAAGGCAAGTCAAAGCCACGATGAGATACCATCTCACTCCTGCTGCTGCTGTTCAGTTGCTCAGTTGTGTCCAACTCTTCGCAACCCCATGGACTGAGCATGCCAGGCTCCTCTGTCCTTCACTATCTCCCACCTGTTAGAATGAGTACTGCCAAATACATAAAACCAACCAACAACTATTTACAACATTGCTTCTGTTGTTTTTTATGTTTTGGTTTTTTTGGCCAAGAGGCATGTGGGATCTCAGCTCTCTGACCAGGGATTGAACCTACACTCCCTGCATGAGAAGTCATAGAGGTAGTTACTAGAAAGAAAAAGAAAGTGAAGTCGCTCAGTCGTGTCTGACTCTTTGTGATCCCATGGACTGTTGCCTACCAGGCTCCTCCAACCCCCTGCATGAGAAGTCTTAGAAATGGTTACTGGACCGCCAGGGAAGACCCAGAAATAGCTTTAAAGTGAAAAATGCACTTTCTTATCCTTCTGAAACATAAGCCACTACAATTAGCATAACCTTTATGACAAGGCTCATGAATAAAACGTCCACAATTATACATTTATTTATCCCACAAGACTCGTTTCCAGCTGACTATGTGATAAGCACTCTCCCATCCCATTAAATGGGTCCTGGTGACCCAATTCTGGAAGTTCCTGCGGTCCCTGGCTCCTTTTCCTACTTCTCACTCTTGTCAGTGTGGCCGCCTCCAGAGAATCCTCCACACCTTTCATTCTCCTACTCCTAATAGTGAGCAGGCTGAGAAACCAGACAGTCAATTCTCTCAGAGATATTTTTAAACCATAGTAAACAGACAGAGACTAACCGACTCTCCACTTTATACACAAGTTCACCAGCATCTCTTTGGGCTAATCAAGAGATGCTCTTACTATGGTTTAAAAATATCTCTGAGAGAACTGACTGTCTGGTCTTTGGAATACTCCAGCATCCTTTAGGGGCTTCTCAGGTGGCACTAGTGGTAAAGAACCTGCTCGCTAATGCAGGAGACATAAAAGATGCAGGTTTGATCACTGGGTTAGGAAGATCCCCTGGAGGAGAGCATGGCAACCTACACCAGCATTCTTGCCTGGAGAATCCCATGGACAGAGGGTCACAAAGAGTCAGACATGACTGAGCGACTTAGCATGTAGCATCCTTTTGGTTCACAGGTTCCTCATCATATCCCAGTTAGTTGAGTTGGATCATCTCTGCCTCCAACCTATGGAGGGAGAGAACCCCAAGGGGGCTGGGAGTGGAGGTGGCAAAGGTGGTGAGAACTGTAGCAGAGACGGGCTTGTGCTGGAATCAAGAGAACTCGTGGATGCCCAGAGTCCAGCAAGGCATCCAGATTCCCATGGCTTCCCCGGGCAGAAAAGGAACACACCACCCATGCCGGAGCTGGTCCTCTTAAGGCATCAGACTGGGCTGCAGCAGGCACTTGTCTGTCAGTGCCAGGCCAAGTGGGTGGTGGAACTGTGGCTGAGATTTGAGAGTGACAGTCAACTACGCCCTCAGCACAGATGCGGGCAGACAGCAAAGCTGGAGACCCTGGGATCTCGAGGGAGGAGGGGTAAGAAATGATTGGCTTGGAAACTAAGCCCACATTTCAGCATTGAAAACCATCTCATACCGGAGCATCCACTGTCCCGGTCACAGACACCTAGAAAAACATCATATATATGGGTCACGTTGAGCCCCTCAGTCATATCAGAGTCTTTTTATGGCAGCATCATTAGGCTATTTATAGTGAGCAATTAAAGATAGCCTAAGTGGGCCACCGCATTCCTATCTGGCTGGCTCTGACTGGTGTGGGGTAATGCTAACAAGGTACAGGCTTTTCTTAAACGCTGTGCTACACAGAAGCCTTCTCTAGATACTTAAAAATCCACCTTTCATTGGTATTTATAGTTTGTTTTTAAAAGCAACTTAAGTATTTGTGGGATGTATTCTCCATAATGTGAGCCACACTGCGGGAAACGTCACACAAACTGGTCACTGCCCGGCAGAAGGCAGGCACGTCGACATAACATGGGGGCAGCGGACGGTGCGGGGAAGCGGGGGTCAAAATAGGAGGCACAGCCTTCACACTCTAGCAGGCTGGAGTGAGACTGCAGGAAAACACTACACAGGCAGTCAGCCTCTCAAACAGCACTTTTCTCACCTTTAACACAGGGATCTAGGAACTGACCTTTGAGCCCTTTGGTATACAAAGTGCCTAATGAGTATGGGTACCTGGAGCTGCTCAGGAAATGACAGCAGTCCTAGCAACAGTCAGCGGCACATGACAAATGCAGTTAGCGTGATGAAGTAACTTCTGGATATATTCCATCCCACCCACCCTCGAGGGGGTATGTCCAGAGACAACTCAGCCGGCTATGTGGGTCCCCCGTGGTGAGGACCCCAACTCTGATCATTTCTCCCAGACCTGATCACTCCCTCCCCGTCCTCACATATCCAAACCTCCTTCTCCCAACTACCACACACACACATCTGTGTCTGTGGCTCACAGTCCTGGAAGACCACTCTTTCCAGGCTCCAAATATCTACCTGCTCAAAAATCACAGCTCTGCTTCCCTGAAACAAGATCTGTTGTCTTCCAGGAGACGCCCAGCCGGAAACCTTCCCGCCCAGAATCTCTGAGCACTGGCCACTTGGCATGTTGATCTTGATGAAAACCTCAAAGAACACACGAATATCTCCTCCTCGTGAGCCAGCCCAGCTACGTTCATCTAGAACACGACGCCGAAGGCTCTGGACGCACGGGATAACAGCACAGAAACTAAGAGAAGGCAGCAGTTGGATTTTGTTTTTCAGGACAGAAAGCTTGAGCAGTCTGTAAAAACCACAATGCTTAGAAATTAAGAAATGACTCATGGCAATCTTAGCTGAGACGTGTCAGCAGCACTCGTGATAGGAAGCCAGAAACAAGTTTTCACTGTCGAGTTCAGGGAACGACACTGGAGACAAGCCACAATCTTGAGTCAAGTTTCCATATTTTTCTGTGGAACTTATTGACAAATGGTATAAAAATTCATCTGCGTGTTTAGCAAAAGTGAATGTACTCTGAAAAATCCTTTCTTCCCCTGAAATTTTAAAGAAACGGCTAAAACAAATAGAACACTTTCTACCAGTAAAATGTAAATGCCACTTTGTCATACATTAAAATTTTACTTGTACTGAGATATTTCTGGAGTCTGCATTCTGGCTCATGCTAGGAGTGTTCATGGTTTGTTTTCTCATCTGATAAGGGAAGTCTCACCTCTCCCTTCAATACATATTTTTTGAAACAAACAGTGCTGGCACTTTCAGCTGTCTATTTGGAACAAAATAATTTTCTTACACCATATGTAAAAATAAATTACAGATAAAGTAAAGGCTAGATGCCAAAAATAAACTAATAAACTCTTAAGAGAATATCTAGGGGACTACGTGTACAACCGAAAGATTTGTGGAGGCTTTATCTCTGAAAATAAAGAAACATAAAAGAAAAGATGAATTTTGCTATATGAAAATTTTAAACTTTTATAGAACAAAAGCTATCATAAGCAAAGTGTACATACAAGCAACAAATTTAGAAAAAACATTTGCAATAAAATATTTAAAATAAAATATTAATATCAATAACATGTAAAGACTCCTCTTAGAAATAGATACAAAAAATAATTCAATAGAAATATATGCAAAAACAGATGAATAGGCAATTTTCAGAAAAGTCAAGACTCAAAAGACCAAATATATGAGAAGCTACTCAAACTCACTCTTTTGATCCAGACTAGCAAAAATTATACAGACTATTAACACCTCTTGCTAACAGAAATGTCAAAAAAAAGGACACTTTCATAAATTGCTGGAGGCAGTGTAAATTGTTACAGAAATTTTGGAGGCAATCCAGCAACATTTATGGCTAAAAATACAGTTTGATGAGATTCTAACTACTGTAGCATTTTCTTAAAAACAAAAAAGTACAAAAGAAGAGACGTAAAAATACATTTATCACACCACTATTCCTAATGGCAAAAAAAAAAAAAAAGGAAACATGAATGTTTATTAACAGGGTAACAGTTAAATAAATAAAGATGGATAGAGACTCATACCATGGAATAAAGCCATAAAAACAATGATCAGAGCTATTCTCTACTAGCAGAGTTGGAGGTAATTTCATGAGGTTTTGCTAAATGGGAAAATAATACAGAAAAGTGTGCTTAATATGACACCAGTAAATAAAGTAATTAACTCCAAATCCTTATATATGTATACATTTATGTGTTCATATATGGTTATCTGGACAAAGAGGAAAGCACAGGAGGATACACACCAGGTAATTAACATGGGTTACCTGGGATGACTGAGGGAAAGTAAGTCAAAAGAACAGCCAATGTGTATATGATCTTATATATGTATCTTATATATGTATATAGACAGATGTGCTAAGTCGCTTCAGTGGTGTCCAACCCTTTATGAGGCTATGGACTGTAGCCTGCCAGGCTGCTCTGTCCATGGGATTCTCCAGGCAAGAATACTGGAGTGGGCTGCCATGCCCTCCTCCAGGGGATCTTCCTGAACCAGGGATCAAACCTACATCTCGTATGTCTCCTGCATTGGCAGGCAGATTCTTTACCACTAGTGCCACCTGGGAAGCAGAGATAGGTGGATAGATAGATAGATCAATATACTTCTTTAAAAAGAATTTTTTAAAAGAGATAAGGTTCGGGACTGCCCTGGTGGTCCAGTGGTTAAGACTTCACCTTCTAATGCAGAGGCTGGGGGTTTCATCCCTGATCAGGGAGCTAAGATCCCGTCAAAACCAAAATATAAACAAAGAAGCAATACAGTAACAAATTCAATAAAGATTTTTTTAATGGTTCACACATCACAAAAATCTTTTAAAAAAAAGAGAGAGAGATAGGGTTATATCTGTATGTAGCAATTTTTGGGGGTGTGCATGTAAATTACTGTTAAATTCAAAAAGCAGATAGCATAATAAGATGTCAAAAAACATTCTGCTTAGATAAAAACAAAATATCAGTATATTTATAAATAAGCTTATATATTTCCCAGAACAAGGAGAAATGTTTAGAAAGTTACACACCAAGCTATAACAAGAATGATCTCAGGGAGGTTGTGATGGTTGGGGAGAAACATTAGATCAATAACTCTGCCTGTGTATGATCTATGACCTTTGTACAGAACTGCTTCAGTCATCAAAGCAACTGTGCAGACCCTTTCATGTGCAGCAAAGGCTGAGAAACAACTAGATTCATTTTTTTTAAGTTTGAACATACATATCCTACTACCAACACATGATCTGTTTTATATTCTTTAAAACAGAGGTCCCCAACCTCTGGAACCTAATGCCTGATGATCTGCTGATGGAGCTGATGTAATCATAGTAGAAATAAAGTGCACAATACATGCAAAGTGCTTAAATTATCCTGAAAGCATTCCCCCCACCCCAGTCTATGGAAAAACCATCTTCCACAAAACTGGTCCCTGGTGTCAAAAAGGCTGGGAACCTATGACTTTAAAACATACATAGACTCTATAAGGTGAAAGAAAAGTAAAGCTCAGAGATGCCAATCAAATTCCAAGATTTACAAGTTGGTCACCCAAAGCGGTAGTAGGGAGGAGCCCTCTCCCTCCAACCCCCGAGCTGTACTTGGGATCTGCGCTGAGTTTGTGATGTAAGACCTGCAGCCATGGCAGCGGACAGAGGCATCTGCTATAACAGAGTCAAGTGCAGGCCCAGGAAAAGTGAGTTCCCCCCTCCACGCCTGTGACATGAGCAGTGGCCAACACCATCATCATGAAAGCGACGTGTCCACCAGGGAGTGTTGAGATAAGTTGCCCACCAAGTCATAAGGTCTCCTCTGACATTTAAACAAACTGGAAGCAGCAATTTTATGAGATGACAGAAATAAGGAATCTTGAGGAAAAAATAACTTTTGAAGCCAACAAGACTAATTTCTCATGGGACAGAGGAATCCCACCACAGACTCCCTGGCAGGTAGGAATGCTTCTAATTGTCGGGGTGTCACTACCTAATGAGACAGCCCCTTCTATTTCTGAACAGCCCCAAAGAATTATGAAATGCCTTCCCATACAGAACCTAAAATGCCTCCTTGTAACTTCTACCTCTTGGCCTGAGCCTTACTTATCTTCTTAAAATAGAGAGATGATTTCAAGTTCTTCAGGTGAGGATCATTTGAAAACACTCCTACCCACCATGGGGTAGCATGTTACTTGCTTAGAGGTAAATGAAAGCCACAAACCCAGTAGGCAGTCATTCAGGGAGTCCCTGGACACAAATTTTCAGCTCTGAAAAAGCTTAAATCCTGGAGGTCAGAGCAACAGTACACCTATTTTGCTAACATAAAATAGTAAACATCATGCTCAATAATTTTGATCGCGTTTAAGTACACTAACTGTGAAAAGGAGCTGTCATCTTTGAACGAGGAAATGATGGCCTGTAAATTCTGTCTGAATTTCTAAAGACAATTTCCCTGCAGACATAAACAATATACTTAAAACTAACTGTAGTCTCAATCAACCCACTGAAATCTACAACTGTCAAGAATAATAAATTGTCCCTATCTCTCCCATTATCCCCCACGATTAATATTCAAAAGTTGTCTTCAAATTCTGGGTAAGGTGGCTCAGTGGTAAAGAATCTGCCTGCAACACAGGAGACTGAGGTTTGACCCACATTCTCTCCAGCATTTATCATTTGAAGACGTTTCGATGATACTCATCCTGACAGGTGTGAGGTGTTACTTCCATGTTGTTTTGATCTGCGTTTCTCTAGTAATTAAAGATGCTGAGTGTCTTTTCATGTGCCTGTTGGCCATCTGTATGTCTTCTTTGGCAAAATGTCTGTTCAGGTCTTCTGCCCATCTTTTGAGTGGGTGGTTTGTTGTTTTGATATTGAGTTGTATGTGGGGATCAAGAATTTGGGTTTCTAGCCATTCCCACGTGATACTGATGCTGCTGATCCTGGGACCACTCCATGAGGCCCACTGGTCTGTAGCAGTGCTGCTCAAACTATAAGATGCTTGGAAATCACATGGAGAGCTTGTTAAAACGCAGGGTCTGATTATTGAGGCCCAGGGTAGAGTCTAAGAGACTGCATTCCTAACAGATCTCTGGATGGAGCCATGTATAGAGGATATTAGAGGGTTCCCAGGTGGCTCAGTGGTAAAGAACCCACCTAATAAGGAGACCTGGGTTCAATCCCTGGGTCAGAAAGATCCCCTGGAGAAGGGAATGGCAACCCACCCCAGTATTCTTGCCATGGACAGAGGAAACTGGTGGGCATGGTATATGGGGTCAAAAAGAGTCGGACATGACTAAGTGACTGAGCACAAAGGATATTAAGCAAAGAAATATGCTTGGGCTGGTTACAGTTAGTTTTCATTTTATGGGGATATTTAATTGCCTCTGCCACTTAGGTACATCTCTGAATAAGCAATAATAAAAATATTTTTACTTAACTAAATGTTTCTTTACTGTGATTGAGTTCACTCTCATTACTGTGGCTTACATAAGGTTTTATATTACTTTATATGAGCATCCTAACTGAGCTTTGATTAGTTAATTAAAATTTTACTGGAATTTCATGTTTTGGGGTATTAAGGAATATAGCTGAAAGGAGAGCTTGCTTCTTGAATGCAAGGGGTGCTTTTAAAGCCCTGGCGTTCTGCTTAGTAGGAGCTTAGTGATGGTTATGGGCTTCCCTGGTGTAAAGAATCTGCCTCCCATGCAAGAGACCTGGGTTTGATCTCTAGCTTGGGAAGATCCCCTGGATAAGGAAATGGCAACCCACTCCAGTATTCTTGCCTGGAGAATCCTATGGACAGAGGAGCCTGGCGGGCTACAGTCCATGGGGTTGCAAAGAGTTTGGACTTGACCGAGCAAATGAGGGACTAAAGCACCACCACCTCCAGTGATGGTTATAGAACCTGAAGTGAATTGAGGATCAGGGGCTAGACTCTTGCTTTAGTATATACAGTGTGTCCATGTTCAGTCGCTTCAGTTGCGTCTGACTTTTTGCAACCCCATGCACTGCAAACCACCAGGCTCCTCTGTCCATGGATTTCCCAGGAAAGAATACTGGAGTGGGTGGCCATGCTCTCCTCGAGGGGACCTTCCCAATCCAGGGATTGAAATGGATTCTTTACCGCTGAGCCACCTGAGAAGCCCCAGCGGCATCTTAGTTATTGTCAACCTTATAACGAAACTTCCTTTCAGGTACGAATTCTTGGGGCTCATGCAGCCTACATCCCACACAGGTGATTCGCTCCACTCAGGAAGGGACCCTGAACTTTGATGAGACCTGGCCACAGCCTTCAAGGGAAAATGAAGACAGATAATTGTTTGATACGGTGTGGTTTAGAGCTTATCTTCTCCCACAAGTCCTTGAGTTAACCCCAACTCAACCCAGTGGATGGAGGGACATAGACATCATACAAGGGAAATCAGCTACTCTGATCAGGCAGATGGTCCAGCTAAGCACGGACTTTATAAAGACTTCTCATAACCTCAGAATTCAGGGATGGAGTGAGATGTCACTTATCTACAGAAAGCAAAATGTAAAAAAAAATAATTCCAACCGGTGGCTAATCAAGGAGTCATGATTTGTTAGGGCAGAAGTATTTCTAGGTCCTATTTTTAAAAAGATGACAGAGAGAGAAAGGAAGGAAGGAAACAGGGGAGGGAAGGAGGAATGGAGGTGAACTAAGCAAGGCTAAGGGTAAAACGACAGGCTTGAGGGACTTAACCATAGTCCAGAGGTTAGGACTCTGTGCCTCCAATGCAGGGGACACAGGTTCGATCCCTGGTGAGGGAGCTAAGATCGTGTGTGTGTGTGTGTGTGTGTGTGTGTGTGTGGCTCAGTCGTGTGTGTGTGTGTGTGTGTGTGTGTGTGTGTGTGGTTCAGTCGTGTGTGTGTGTGTGAGTGCGTATGTGTGTGTGTGGCTCAGTCGTGTTTGACTCTTTGCAGCCCCATGGACTGTAGCCTGCCAGGTTCCTCTCCATGGGATCCTCTCCTGGGTTCCTCTCCAGGCAAGAATACTGGAGTGGCTTGCTGTGCCCTCCTCCAGGAGATCTTCCCCACCCAGGGATTGAACCCACGTCTCTTGCATCTCCTTCACTGTCAGGCAGGTTCTTTACCCCTAGTGCCACCTGGGAGTGGGCTTATACATATTGTGCGTGCATGCGTGGTCAGTCGCTTCAGGAATGTCCGACTCTGCGATCCCATGGACTGCAGCCTACCAGGCTCCTCTGTCCATGGGATTCTCCAGGCAAGAATGCTGGAGTGGGTTGCCATTCCCTTCTCCAGGGGATCTTCCCGACCCAGGGATCGAACCCAGGTCTCCTGCATTGCAGGCAGATTCTTTACCATCTGAGCCACTAGGGAAGCCCTAAGATTCCACCATTGGGGCCAAAAAACCAAAACATAAAACAGAAGCAGTATTGTAACAAATTCAATAAAGAGTTTAAAAATGGTCCACATAAAAAACCCTAAAAAATTTTTTTTAAATGATAGGCTTGAATATCATCAAGATTTTCAGCAAAGTAATGTATAAAACTCAGGTAAGCCTCTAACAGCCACACATGCAGCAGCTTCAGTACATTGAGGGGTACCCTTACTGCAGGTCCATTAGGCCATTAGGCCCACGTGGTCTCTCCTTTGTCACAATGAGACTAACCTATCTTACCAGACCAGAAGACGCTGTTAAGGAAATGAGGATTTCCTTCTAAGAGAGATTTTACTGTTTTGTTTTCAATTCTCTTCTCCCTTGACAGGCATTTTCCTTCCACGTTGTGTGAGTGTGTTTTAAGTTTAACTAACTTTACACATTATCTAAGCCACTAAGGTCAATATTTACAAACGATGTGGAAGAAACATGTCCATATTTGTGGGCTTTGGGATATCTTAATTTACCTTGAGACATACTTGCAAAGTCCACAAGCAAATCTGCAATGACTCAATACAAGAGCATCAGAATGGATATTCAGGCAGGAAGAGAAGCAATCGGCCACACAAGACTTACAGTGAATTCTGAGAAATTCAGAAAGGGTGGTCTAATAATCAGGGAGGGTAGCCAAAATTTTCTACACAAAAAAAGGGAAGTTGAACAGCCCGATCAATGAAAACATGTATTCTCTTCAGCAGAACTGATTCAAATAGGCATGGGATTCCATTTCAGTTGCCTCCTGTAATAAACCACCTAACAACCCATGAGCAGAAAGCAATAGGAAAAATACATAGGGAAAACCTCACAGGCTGGCCTCAGGACAGAACTTAAGGGAAAACAATTATCTATAGGAATAAAATGGCCTGTGCGGTCTTCATTATAGTTGAATATTTCTGATGCATTTATAACTAGTAATTATTTAAAATCAATCATTCCTCAATGGGGTGATTTTAAACACAGTTATAATGCAGTTTATAAAAGTCTTTATAAACATGAATAATCACGGACAGATGGATTTCCATTATAATTAGAGTGATTCTGTTTGTTTTCAGTTGATAGAAAACCCTGAGGAATAGGTTGGGAAAACTGGCAAATCTCAGTTACACGGCTGATTGAAAAAGAACTTACTCTCTCTAGGGCGTGCTTCTTATTCCCTATAAACCTGGGTTTCCTTATTTGTAAAATGTAGTTAATATTAAAGCCTACCTGACAGGCATGCTGTAAGCATCAAATGAGGTAAGAGATGGAAAACATGCTCTGGAATGGCACAACTCTCCACAGAGAATCCTTTACACACGGGGCCAGTTCACACAAGATGAACAAAGGGCAACAGTTTAAAACTGTCCACTAGTTTCTGTAAATGCTATTCCATTTAAACCAAGCGATAATATCTGAATTTCAAATTGTTTGAGACAATTGCTAAGCATTCTTTACAGCAACCTCTGGAACACTGAAACATTTTCTGGTTACATAAATGATCTGCCTCAGGGCAAAATGCAGGAACAGGATACAGTGTAGGTGATGCTACTGGATATACTCGAGGAACACTCACCATGCTGATCAACTCACATCCTCAAAATCCAGCCACAGCCTCCTTATGGGCCACTGAAGGGTACATTTGTGAGTTTCCACAGCATACAGAAGTCCTACTCCCCCTTGCATCCTCAACCGCACTCCTTAGCCTGCGCTTGTGCACTCTTGCACGCACGCACACACACACACACACAGAGAAATGTCAGGTAAGTAGCAGTGAAAGTAAACGCAATTTTAGCTACGTTAATTAATTTAAAGCCACCTCCACCTGCTGGTTATTTCTCGCTTTCTGAGTCTTCCAATTGATAAAATGTCAATAACAAAACTTCTCCTGATAGCTAAGACTTGTGGATGAACCAGGCAATTTGAAAGTACACAAACGTCCATCTCAAAGCATGGTCACGCTGATACAGAAGACCCTTTTCACTCTCTGTGGCAGTGCACTAACCATACTACTGAATGGATCACCATCCATGAAAGACAGACAGCTTTCAAAGCACGGCAAGACCAGCACATACATTTTCTACAGACGCACATCTCTTAAGTGAGTGGCGTTTACAGTTAACACCACGCCAGCCCGAACCTCAGTGACAAGCGGTATGGTTTGTCAAGCCTGCTTGAACCACTTGCGAAACCTATGTAATCATGAGTTTCAATTTTTAAACACAGAATTCAATTTTCAAACAAATATAGAAAGTGAATTAAGTAATCATGAGTTTAATTTACATACACAGAAAAATACTTAAAATTTCTGTGGCATAAAATAAACAAGGTTATATCAACATAAGAAAATGTACTACAACAGAACCAATGACTCAAATGAACCTTATTATATATAAAAACGTAATTCATGACAAAGAATCCATCCCCAAGAAGGGAAACATGTTTAATAAATGGTTTTGGAGCATACTAGCTAGTAATTTGTTTACATATATAAATGTAAATATAGTTCAGTTGGTAAAGAATCCTCCTGCAATGAAGGAGACACCGGTTCCATCCCTGGGTCAGGAAGATCCGCTGGAGAAGGGATAGGCTATCCACTCCAGTATTCTTGGGCTTCCCTTGTGGCTCAGCTGGTAAAGAATCTGCCTGCAATGTGGGAGACCTGGGTTCGATCCTTGGGTTGGGAAGATCTCCTGGAGAAGGGAAAGGCTACCCACTCCAGTATTCTGGCCTGGAGAATTCCATGGACAGTAGAGACCATGGGGTTGCAAAGAGTCGGACACACTGAGTGACTTTCACTTTAACAAAATTGAACATGTCTCAGGCTCTAGAGGTGACACCTTCTATGCTTACAAACCACAAAGGAAGAGACAGAGACTTCTCTCCATAAAAAATGTATCACCACTGCAAATTTTTAAACAAGACTGGGCAAAATATTTTTGCTAAACATGAGAGTTTTATTTCTGTAAGGTAAGTGGATAAAAGAAGCATTAACTCGAGAAATAAGTGAGTCAAAGATAAAAAGCCCTCTTGAGTGTCCTCCAGAATAACTCCTTAACTGGGCATCTCAGGCCCTTCAGGACCCAGGCCCTGTCTTTCCTTTCAATCTAGTCTCCTGAAGCCAGGACTCCTGCCGATCTACTTGAACGCTGAACTATTAATACTTCAAGCCACTTACCATCTCCAGGAGAGTCAAAGCTTCCGAAAGCCCTATGTCTCTGTGCTTTCACAGTACTGGAGTAGCTATCCCTGCCCGCCCCCTCATTTGTCCACCTGCAAATTTAAACACTCCACAGCTCATCTCCACCAGGACACTTGCCAGGGCTCACCTCTATCACGCTGCTGACCTGCCCTGCCCAGCACTGTCCAGGAGAACCTTCTGTGATGATGAAATGTCCCATCTCTGTGCTGTCCAGCATGGCAGCCACTAGCCACGCGTGGCCATGGAGCACTTAGCATGGACCCAGTGCAGCTAAGAAAGTTTATTTCCATTTAAACTGCCACACTGAGTAGCGGCTCTCCACAATAGACAGCAAGACCATCAGACTGAGCCTTGAGGGGCTCCCTAACTTTGTCTTATTTATCTCTGCATCCCCATCACCAGCTCAATGCCAGGTTCATAAGTAGACACTTGGTAAATGTTTTTGAAATGAATAATTTTAGGTGTCAATTATGAACCAAACACTCTGAATTCATTCAATGTTCTATGTACCTGACACCCTGATTCCTTTTTATGGTTGAATAATATTCCATAACACATATATATCACAAACTGTTGACCTATTCATCTGCTGATGGACACCTGAATTGTTTTCACCTTTTGCTCACTGTTAATAGCACTACTCTGAATATGCATATAAAACATAGATTTTTGTTTTGTTTGGGCTTTTATTTATTTCTTTATTTAGTTTTTATATTGTTAGCAGGTGAATTGGTTTACACAACAAATCAGTCCACCATTGTCAGAAGAACTCAAATTTAAATTTTATTTGAAAAAATACAACACAGAAAAATTGATCCTGAACTAGTTACTAATCAGAAGACTTACTCTTCAGAGTGTAAAATAAATATTCAATTTTAAATAATTAGACAAACATTTGGAAACTGCTTTGTTAGTGCTTTTTAAGCCTATAAACTTTTCTTAGGCCTAAATATGGAAACAATTAGTATAAAAACCTACTGAGCCCCAGATGCATATACTACATAAATTAAAACATGAAAATTCCCTTTTACACAAAAAATAAAAACAGATAATCTTTAGTTGTTCCCCTTTATGTCTCAAGTTAAAAATGACTAGTTTTTAAAAAGCAGTATGTTACTCCCACATCTAAAAAGTACTACAGTGGCTACAGCAACACTGACGTTTAAAAATTAACATCTTTTAAATTGTTAAGTACGTATTTTATTTAAATTTTACTATTATGTTTTTGTTTTTATTTTTTGGCTGCACCATACAGCATGCTGGATCTTAGTTCACTGACCAGGGAGTGAACCTGTGCTCCCTGCAGTGGAAGCGGGGGGTCCTAACCCCTGGACTGCCACAGACGTCTCTAAAAATTAACATTTGACAGAAAAGGAATAACATTTTAATACAAGGAATATCAGCTGGACACAGGTAACCCAGATTCACAGCCCAGCTGAGAAATGTGTGCATAAGAATGATGAAAGCTAAATGCAAAGTTTATAAGACTATAAAGTTTGAGAGGAAAATAAAATAGAAATGCAAAAATAGACTTGCCCAAGAAAGAACAGAAAGATGGCTCTAAGATTGTACCAGATTACTTTGGTGAATTCCTAAAAAGTCTAGAACTGTGAAGTAGAATGAAGAAATTACAAGTGAAAAAATCTGACTTCACAGCTTATCTCATTTCCCTACACCCACACTACTGAAACAAGTGCCGAGTTCATTTGAAAAACACAACATTAAACTATGTTCACTTTTATAGATTCCCATTTTAAAGTAAATAAGATTATCTCAGATGCCTTTCAATGTCTTAAACTGAAAGCTTTAGTAGCTCAAGAAACCTACTGCTCCTTTACTCTCTAATGAGAAAAGGTGCCCAGGGTAGTTAAGCAAAACACTTGGCCTTTTTATGGCTCTCTGTGCCTCAATTTCTCCAATAATAAATTCCTCACTTTTTATTACCAGAACTGAAGATTCCATATAGGATGTTTGGAAGAATCTCGTAGTTGTGTACTACATATGCTAGTGTGAAAGTGAAAGTCACTCAGTCATGTCCAACTCTTTGCGACCCCATGGACTATACAGTCCATGGAATTCTCCAAGCCAGAATACTGGAGTGGGTAGCTTATCCATTCTCCAGGGTATCTTCCCAACCCAGGAATTGAACCAGGGTCTCCTGCATTGCAGGTGGATTCTTTACCAGCTGAGCTATCAGAGTAAGAAGGGGAAATGAGCAAAACTACTTTTAATATAAAATATAAGTGGTTTTGTTTCCTCCAGACTATTTCCTCTGAAAACTCTAACCTTCTTTGTGATAAACCAACTTGCATGCGTGCTCAATCATGTCTGACTCTTGCAGCCCTGTGGACTGTAGCCCGCCAGGTCCTCCGTCCATGGGATTTTTCAGACAAGAATACTGGAGATGGTTGCCAGCTCCTCCTCCAGGGGAGCTTCCTGACCCAGGGATCAAACCCACATCTCCCACATCTCCTGCACTGGCAGGCAGGTTCTTACCACTAGCACCACCTGGGAAGCCCTGATACACCAACTACTGGTTTTTAAAACAGCAAGAAAACATTATTATTGTCCTAACATCATAAAACCCAGAGGCTAAAGATATCCTTCTTTTACTAAATCTTTTAGCAAAACACAAATACATTTTTAATGAAGTCAGTCATGCTTAACGGTAAATCAAACTTGATTTCTCACATTCTCAGCAGCTGCGTGCTTCAAGGGGTTGGGTCAGGGAAATATCCTTATTCCTGAGAATTCAGGACCACTGGATCAACAGGGAGGCGTGGGTCAGTGGTTAGGCATCAAGAGGGTGGCTAAGGCCCTGGTCCATCCTAATTCCAGGCCTTCTCTCAGGAAGAGAGTCTAACCCCTGCCTCCTGTCCCAAGGATTAGCTGACCCGAGTACTGGCCGCCTCTGGGGCACCCACTCTGTTTCTCCAGTCTAAAGTCACAAGGATCAGGGTACTCCCTGGTGGTTCGGTGGTTAGGACTCCACATGTTTACTGCCAAGGGTGCAGGTTCAGTCCCTGGTTGGGAAATTAAGATCCCCCAGGCTGCATGGTGAGGCCAAAAAAATTAAAAGGTTACAGTCACAAGAATCAGATGACCTCAGTTCTAACTATGCCCCCATTGCCTCCATTCCCCTAACAGCTCTCCTTAAGCACGAATATATATCTCTGCTTGACATGGCATGCTACGCTAAGCTGTGCTGCAGGCTTCCCAGGTGGCTCAGCGATCAAGAGTCTCCCTAAAAATGTAGGAGACACCAGGGACTCAGGTTCAATCCCTGGGTCTGAGAGATCCCAGGAAAAGGAAATGGCAACCCACTCCAGTACTCTTGTCTGGAGAAGCCCATGGACAGAGAAACCTGGTGGGCTATAGTCCTTGGGGTTGCAGAGAGTCAGACACAACTGGGCAACTAAGCACACATGATGTGATATATCATATTGATATACAAATATATATATAGAGAGAGAGAGAGAGAAAGAGAGAGGTCAAAATATAGAGAGAGAGAAAGAGAGAGAAAGTCACAATGTATTCTTTTAGCACAAAGGAATGAACCAGAACCACCAAGCAGGGGAAGTCACACGATACCCTGAAATATTAACAGAGGGGCCCCCCTCTTCCCTCTCCACTCTTTCACCCAGCACAGGGTCCCCACTCAGGCAGCTGGGTGTCCAGCACCATCTCCTTGAGATCAGTGTCCCAGAAGAAAGCAGAGACATCCAGGTCAATCTGCGGCCTTCGGGCCACCGGCGAAGTCCAGACGAGGGAGAGACTAGCTGAGCACGCGGCATGGCCCCTCCACTGACACTTCAGGCGGGACAGGTCCTCAGTACGTCGGGAAGCCGGGCATGGGTCGGTACCTGGGTGCCCCGGACGGTGCTCTCTCTCCTCCCACAGACCACGCTGGGCCCCTGCAGCCTCCAGCCTTGGGGATCATCAAAAGACACGGGCGCCCAGGAAAAGGAAAAAGCCACTCCACCATTTTCTCAGCTACGAACCAGACATCCCTGAAGACTCCGAGAGATAACAAGTGCAATTGGAGGCAAAAACTAGGTCAGGACAGAAGTAAGAGAAATCATTTTTATCTCCAAGTGAAATGTGTAGCCAAGGGAAACCCACATTACAATGGTAAAAGGGGGGAGGGGTAAAATTCACCGATCAAGTCGATTTTCAGGCTCCCGGTGCGGGGGGGTGGGGTGGGGGATGGGAGTTGACAGGTGCCAGCGCTCCACCTGCCTTCCCGACAACAGCACATCATCCTACACAGTCTCCCTCGAGGGGGAAAGGAACACGGGAAGAGGTAACTGCGAGTCAGAGCACTTCTCTTGATTCCCCCAATACAAAATCCAGCCTCAAAAAGCATGTCTGGTCTTGAGGCACTGCCCAGAAGAAAAGCAAGTGCAACTGTGTAAGCAAGTGAACTCAGCCTTGGCATCCAAACACTTGGGACGTCAGAAGAGAAGGTCATCGGAGAATAATCCGTGGAAATTTACGCAAAGGGCTTGTCAGGAACTGCATAAAATCCAATAAGCTCATCATAACGGGACGGCACGTGGTCACCATCGCTGTCAGTCAAGTCTCTTGGGCAACTCCATACATCTCTTTAAGAGAACTCGTAGAGTAAAAACTAAAACTTGAAAGATAGTTTAAAACCAAATATACAGCAAGTGTGGGTGAGGATGCAGGGCAATGAGAATAATCACACACTGCTGATGGGAGTACAAACTACTACATGCCTGCATGCTCAGTCACTCAGTTGTGTCTCTTTCTTTGAAACCCATGGACTGTGGCCCGCCAGGCTCCTCCATCCATGGGATTCTCCAGGCAAGAGTACCAGAGTGGGTTGCCATTTTCTTCTCCAGGGGATCTTCCCGACCCAGGGATCGAACCCTTTTTTCCTACATTGGCAGGCAGATTCTTTACCACTGAGCCACCAGGGAAGCCCACAAAAATTGGCAAAAACCACTTTCAAAATCTGTTTGGCAGTGTTTCTTAAAACTAAACCCTACAACCCAGCAATTTCACTTCTGGGTATATACGAAGAGATAGGAGCACCGAGGCTGAACAAAAAATTATGCACAGACGTGTTCATAACAGTATCGTCCATAACAGCCAAAAAACTGGAAGCAATCCAAATGTCCCTCAACAGCAGAATGGATAAAGAGGGACTATTCATACAACGGAATGCTCACAGCAATGGAGAAAACTACGAACGCCACATGCTGCAGACAGGCGTGCAGCAAAGAAGCCAGACACAAGAGCACAAGTCCTGAGATTCCATTTACATGACTTTCAAGTACAGGCAAAACACGTCTATGGTGACAGAACAGTGTCATCTGGGAGTGGAACACAGCCACTGGAGTCCTGGACATATTCTGTATCTTGACGTGGACGGTAGTTACACAGACTTACATGTATGTGAAAAGTCACTGTACTGGACATTTTAAGATCTGTGCCTTTTTTGTATGTAATTTATAACTCACTACAAAGGGCTTCCCAGGTGGCACAGTGGTAAAGAACCCGCCTGCCAATACAAGGGACATGGGTTCAATTCCTGGTCCAGGAAGATCCTCTGGAGAAGGAAAGGGCAACCCACTGCAGTATTGTTACCTGGAGAATCCCATGGACAGAGGAGCCTGGCAGGCTACAGTCCATGGGGTCACAAAGAGTTGGACACTGCTTAGCGACTGAAAAATGATATCACCTGTATTTACCACATTTTCCCGCTGCTCCCTGCATGTGGTATGGACTCTCCACATCTCTGCTTATGCTGTGCTACATCTTATCCGAGAAGTACCATTCCGTCCATTTTCTCTTTTTAAATACTTATTTGTTTGACTGTACCAGGTCTTACTTGCAGCATGCAGGATCTTCAGTGGCAACATGCAAACTCTTAATTGTGGCATATGGGATCTATTAGTAGGTCCCGGACCAAGGATCAAACCTGGGCCCCTTGTGTTGACAGCGTGGAGTCTTAGCCACTGAGACCACCAGGGAAGTCCCGCCATCCATTTCTACTCAAAATCCTTACTTCAGGCCAAGCTCAAACATCAGGTTTCAAGACTTCTCGGTGGTTTTTTTTTTTTTTTTCTGTTGAAATAATTTTGTCTCTGTTTGGAACTGATTTGCTATTCCAAGTGCTTTGTACTATCATTTATCTGTCTTTTCTTTATAGAGAACTTAGAAGTAGAGCCTTAAAAAATTATATCTTCCTTGTGCTTAGCATGGTATTTTGCAGGGAGTAATACATAAAAAATGCTTATTACATAAAATCTCAGTCTGTGGTAAAATTTATAAAATATACTTCTATTTGCAGCAACTGAAAAAATAGTTTTATGATATACATGCTGTACATTAACAGTGAAGAAAATTTCATGACTACAAACTATAACACTAGCTATATCCCAGAAGTATAACAAAATCCTGATTAACCCGTACCTTCCTGCCCCCAATATCCTGGTAAAACAAGAATCTAGTACAGTAACAAATATTAATGGCACCCCACTCCAGTACTCTTGCCTGGAGAATCCCATGGACGGAGGAGCCTGGTGGGCTGCAGTCTATGGGGTCGCTAAGAGTCGGACACGACTAAGTGACTTCACTTTCACTTTTTACTTTCATGCATTGGAGAAGGAAATGGCAACCCACTCCAGTGTTCTTGCCTGGAGAATCCCAGGGACGGGGGAGCCTCATGGGCTGCCGTCTGTGGGGTCGCACAGAGTCAGACACGACTGAAGCGACTTAGCAGCAGCAGCAGCAGCAACAAATATCAAAATTCCATTTATATTCATATTGCAAAAACAAATATACAACAAACAGTACACACAAAACTCAAAAGTTTAATGGTCTTCAGAAGCGGGCTTCCCTAGTGGCTCAGTGGTAAAGAATCTGCCTGCAGAGCAGAATAACACAGGAGACGCAGGTTCGATCCCTGGGTCAGGAAGATCCCCTGGAGGAGGAAGTGGCAACCCACTCCAGTATTCTTGCCGGGGAAATCCCATGGACGGAGGAGCCTGGCAGGGCTACAGTCCCTGGGGTCTCAAAAGAGTCTGACACGACTGAACACACATACTCTGGATCTATCGTTATTTCATCAGCAAACAATTTCACTGACACGAGTTTCTGACCTGAGATTTTATTTTTCATAGCAAATTGTATTATGATTTTTCAAAATATTTTTTGTAAACATGATTCATGAGGGGTTACTAGACAAAATTTCAAATACTGATAAACTATGTTCATGAAAGAGGCTAATTCACAATGTGTAGTCAAGTACAAAAGTCAAGTCTACAACTAATTTTTAATACCTTAGAAAAAGAAAGCAGAGTGAGACAAGATGGCCGGCCGCTGGCTTCCACACCACCCGTGAGTGAGTTTATGTGATTAAAATTCGAAGGGGAATTTACCTAATTAAAATTAAGTACAAGTTGTCTTATTTGATTAGTTCTCTCCTTCACACTCCTGGGCCCCGTGACTAAATGCCCTGGTGACGCTCTTCCCCACAGCTGTCATTTTAATGGAAATATACTTCAGTAAATTCAGCAAATTTCTGTCCACCACTGATTGTTAGTCCATGTCAATCCCATTTAACGAACAGAAAAGCTGCTATGAATTTGTCAGCACTTTAATTTCCCTAAATGCATTTAATTGACTTTTCATTACTCAGTGGGTATTAACATCATCTTCCCTTAACAACAAGGTACAACAAAATTAACCATCATAGACGCTCACAACTTTTAAAGCCCTACCTTTCAATAGCTCATCTGACTGTTGTTACGAAGAACAGAATAATGATGGACTGAAGAGACTTCCCACCCTGGGGAGGGAGGCAGGGAGGAGGGCATCAGATGCAGCGGAAAACAGTGATCAGAGCAAGACTGTTAGGGCAACGAGGCATCGAACTAAATATTAATACACAGCATTTTAAGTTTTTCATTATTTACTTATTTTTGGCTGTGCTGGGTCTACCTTGCTGCTGGTGGGCTTTCTCAGGTTGCAGCGAACAGGGGCTACGTCTGGCTGCGGTGCACGGGCTTCTCATTGTGGTGGCTTCTCTCGTCACAGAGCCGGGCTCTCGACGTGTGGGCTCCAGCAGTTGCAGCTCCCAGGCTCCAGAGCACAGGCTCACTAGCTGTGGCACTCGGGCTTAGCTGCTCTGCGACCTGTGGGATCTTCCCGGTCCAGGGATCGAACCTGTGTCTCCCGCACTAGCAGGTGGATTCTTTACCACTGAGCTACCAGGGAAACCCCAATATGCAGCACTTTTATTATTCATCCAGAGTATCAAGATCCTGGTGATGGATAACAATGCCAAGGCAATTTTATCTTTAAGTCTTTGTTAACTCCCACAGCCAGTAACTACCCACCACAGGAAAAGCTGGCACTTTTTCCGTCTTTGCTATAAGCAAGACTCTTCTCTGTGCTTTGCATACACTGTTCCATTTTGTAGTGACAAGATCTTGATACAGAAGTGCTCCAGTTAACAGGTTGAGGAAGCTGGGAGCAGAACTGAGGTCCTTACCCAAGGCCCCAGGTTTGTTAACAGTGGAACCAGATTTAAAAACAACCTGTGGACTCAGACCTAGGTCCTAAAGTTCCACTGACTTCTGCAAAGTTAAGGATGGGCAACAGCTTCTTCTGTCAGAATAATTAAACACAACCTTCCAATTCTGGGCCCAATGTAAAAACAATCCCAAAGTGTCTTGCTCAACCCACACCACGCCAGGACCAGGAGGCTACCCAGGCCTCTCTCATCTTCCAGTCCTCTCAGCAGGAGAGAAAGGATCTAATATAAGGCAGGAAATTATTTCCTTTACAATACAGTATATAATGGAAGCGGGTCTCACTAACAGAACAGATCTTGCCTGACAAGACAAATTTGGTGCTGGTTTTATCTTTCCAAGCAGAAATCAATGTATGTGCCCTTTTTTACAGGGGAAAAAAAAAGGGCATCAGGTAGAGCTCTCATCTGCCTCTCTACTAACCCTTGCATGTGTATATGCTAAGTTGCTTCAGTTGTGTCCACCTCTGTGACTCCATGGACTGTAGCCTGCCAGGCTCCTCTGTCCATGGGATTCTCCAGGCAAGAATACTGCAGTGGGTTGCCGTTTCCTTCTCCAGGGGATCTTCCCAACCCAGGGACTGAATCCATTGGTAGGCAGATTCTTTTTCACTGAGCCACCTGGGAAGCCACATTTATGTATGTGCTGTGCTGCGCTTAGTCGCTCAGTCCTGTCTGACTCTGCGACCCTGTGGACTGTGGCCCGCCAGGTTCCTCTGCCCATGGGGATTCTCCAGGCAAGAATACTGGAGTGGGCTGCTATGCCCTCCTCCAGGGGATCTTCCTGACCCAGCGACTGAACCAGCATCCCTTGTATCTCCTGCATCAGCAGGTGGGTTCTTTACTACCAGCACCACCTGGGAAGTGCTAATTTCTACTAATCGTAAAGTGATTTCCACACTTTTCCCATTCTTTTTCAGTGCCCAAAATAATAAGAAGTACCTTGAGATGATCCAAAGACAGTCCCCTGACTGCGGGTTGCTGGCCGCTGCTGCAAGCGTGGGCCTGGGAGACCAGGTAGACACGACCCTCCCCTTTATAGGCAGGATGAGCACTGGCCACAGACATGGAGCCAGGGAGGAAAGGGCATGGTGAACCCGGCCCCTCATCCCCTCAGGGGGGGCTGCAGCATCCCCCTCCCCTTTATTCTCCACACATGTGACCTTATTAGACTTTTGTCTCTACCTTGTCAGAATGAAATGAATCCACACTGGCAAAATTAATTCTACTGGAGTTCTCACCTTGTCAGATAAATCTGTCCCCAAGAGTGAGAGGATACCTCTTGCTTGCAGGATGAAGCACTTGATAAAATTTCATAGAAGCAGACATACAGACACAAATAAATACAGGTATAACTGGAGAAAGCTGAACAAGATCAGTGCGCTGTACCAATGTCAGTTGTGTCCAACTCTGTGCGACCCCATAGACAGCAGCCCACTAGGCTCCTCGGTCCCTGGGATTCTCCAGGCAAAAATACTGGAGCGGGTTGCCATTTCCTTCTCCAGTGCATGAAAGTGAAAAGTGAAAGTGAAGTCGCTCAGTCCTGCCCGACTCTTAGCGACCCCATGAACTGCAGCCTACTAGGCTCTTCCATCCATGGGATTTTCCAGGCAAGAGTACTGGAGTGGGGTGCCATTGCCTTCTCCAAAACAGAGTTTAAACCCTGCCAAATAAGCAGTGTACATCTTCACTGTCTGTATTATTATTATTCTCTGTAACCACCCGTATAGTTGGCAAAGACAGACAAATACCTCATTATATGGCACTTTGCTTTATTGGGCTTCACAGACACTAATTTTTTTTTTTAACAAACTGAGAGTTTATGGCAAAGCTACATCAAGCAAGTCACTGGCACCATTTTTCCAACAGCATGGTTTTTTAATGAAGGTGTGCACGCCGTCTTTACCACCACAGTGATTTCTATTTCACTTTTTATTTGGAGCAATAAATCCCTCTGAGGCATTTTAACCACAGAGGAAAGGAAGTTCTGGTACAAGTGTAGACTAATGTGTTAATAAGCACCAAGCCTAGCGGGCACGTCATCAGGTGGTACTCTCTAAACTGCCTCAATCTTTTCCTTGAAGAGATAAGGTTTGCCCCCAGCAGAGATGAAGGAGTTGGCCACGCACAATGCTTTGCACTGTGTCCAGAAGAAAAACACTGTCTTCAGCGTCAGGCTCAGGATGAAGAACAAGTCACCAGGCAATAAGCAGGGCTTGTGTGACCCCAAACAACAACCCAAGATGCCTTGGGATGGTGAAACTGAGAGAGAGAAAGGTACTGAAGCTTTGATCATGCTTGTGGTCATACTTCTTACTACTCCTCATCTGTAGAACTCAGTAGAATTATCAGTTTGATGTATGCATCATCCCCCGAATCAGAGCCAGCTTCATGCCTGGCAAACTACACTGGGGCCCCTATGCTCTGTTGTCATGGTCTGGAGATGGTCAATCATTTCTAACAAAGAGACCCCACCTTTTCATTTTGCTCTGGGTCTCGCTAACTACATAGCTGTTCCTGCCTCGAACACGCCTTTCTTTAATATTCATTTTTATTTATTTATTTGGCTACACTGGGTCTTAGTTGTAGCACGCAGGACCTTTGGTTATGGCATGCAAACTCTTAGTTGCATGCAGCCTGTGGGATCTAGCTCCTTGACCAGAAATCAAACTCAGGCCTCTTGCACTGGGAGCGCAGAGTCTTAGCCACTGGACCACCAAGGAAGTCCCTCGAACACACCTTTACTGCCCTCTCATCCTGCTTCTCCATAAAACTTGGAGAGCATTCTTATAGAATGCCTCCTGCTTCATCGCCACCTGTCAGAATCCTACCAGTTACGTGAACATCGAATAAAACTCACAACTCCTCCCTGGCCATCTCGGCCTAACGTCTTGTATCATTTATAACCTATAAAATTATTCCAGTAATCAGTCGTGCGCTGCACTGTGACACTACTGATAACGTGATGATTATAGTTTCTTTTGTCATCTCCTTTTTCAGATGTTTTCCCCCCCTGGATCCCAAATACAGTGAAAGTTTATGGGAGCAGGGAACACCCTGTCACACAGCCCTGTCAGACAGAACTGACCGCCATGGTTAGAAAGTTCGGTATCCTTGCCACGTCTCAGGGTAACCACAGCTATCGTAGCTGTGATCACCTGAACGCATCTGGTACAACTAAGGAACTGCATGTTTTATTGTGTTTAACTTTAATTCATTTAAATTTAAATTCACACATGTGCTAGTGGCTGGTTTCCTGGACAGTACAAGTCCAATGCTTCTCTGTAGCTTCCTGGTGCACGGACATTGGTTGTTTTGATTTGATTTTTCAAGAACTTAGTGCTCACCTTCAAGGACTTATAAAAGGTCAATCAACTTTTTTAAGGAAAGGAGTTTTCAGTAAGTTATACACTAAATCTCCCTGCTGCTTAAACTATTCCTGGCAACAACAACAAATACATAGTCTATTAATATTATTTAATCTAAAGGAATGAACTGGTGTTGATTTGGTGGTTCAGTCGCTAGGTTGTGTCCGACTCTTTGCAACCCCTTGGCCTGGAGCATGCCAGGTTCCTCTGTCCTTCACTATCTCCCGGAGTTTGCTCAAACTGCTGTCCATTCAGTCAATGATGCTATCTAACCATCTCATCTTCTGTCCTCGATCTTTCCTGCCCTCCTGCCCTCAATCTTCCCCAGAATCAGTGTCTTTTCCAATGAG
Organism: Ovis aries; assembly: GCF_016772045.2. Classification (NCBI taxonomy): domain Eukaryota; kingdom Metazoa; phylum Chordata; class Mammalia; order Artiodactyla; family Bovidae; genus Ovis; species Ovis aries. The sequence continues at coordinate 31,622,716 of NC_056063.1, forward strand.
TCAGCTCTTCCCACCAGGCAGCCAAAGTATCAGAGCTTCAGCTTCAGCATCAGTCCTTCCAGTGAATACTCAGGGTTGATTTCCTTTAGGATTGACTGGCTTGATCTCCTTGCAGTCCAAGGGACTCTCAAAGAGTCTTCACCAGCCACCACAGTTTGAAACCATCGATTCTCCAGTGTTTAGCCTTCTTTAGGAATGAATGTAATCCTCTAACTGCCTGAAAGAATACTGGGGAATTATACGGTTTCAAATTTAAGATATTTGTGCATAATTTTCTTAAGATTAAAGAACTCTTCAAAATATCTTTTGGTATCCTAAAACTTTAACAGAAGCACAGCTCACAACTATACAAATGAGAAAAAAAAGAAGCCAAATAAAATCCATGAAATATTGCCTGATATTAGCCCAGTAAAAGGCTCTTCTGATGGGGCCACAGCCTTGGAGACCCATAAACCATATACTCAGGAGATCCCGCTGTATTTCAGATCTGAGAGGTATGAGAAGCTTGCTGGGACCACCTCCACATACAGATACGAGCTTCTCTCTCCTTCTTCCTTTGTTTATCTAAACAGCCGTCATGCATGGTTGATTTTCAGGAAAGCCAGAACTGACAGAAGGATGCTGAGCTCTTTGAAATGCTTTCCTTACTGTTCTTGACCTTTTCTCTGTTTTAAAATGTTTTGTCTTAGCAACTTCTTTTACTGCTATAGGATTCTGGCCTCCAAAATTGATATGAATCATAAACTAACCAATTCATTCATCTGTCCGCATTTGTACTTAAACGTTAAGCTAGTTAAAAACCCCAATGGCTCCAAGTTTCCATACAAAGAGTGTACTATGATCCAAGCTCCAAAGATTTTTTTTTTTTATTCTTAAGCAACGTATGCCTTCCCCCTTTGCTAGAATCCATCATACAGGCAGACCCTGGTTTTCACCTCAGTCTATCAGACACTTACACGCCAAAAATGCATGACAGAACCAGCCTCAAAAGCGACTGGCATACCATTTCTATGTAGTAAACACATGATCTTGAATCCTCAGCTGTACTTTTACGGTTCTTACTTCCAGCAGGGCTGTATGAGTCAGCTCAAATCGCCATTAAAAAATATCACAGACTAGGGGGCTTCAAAACCAGATACGTATTTTGTCACAGTGCTGGAGGCTGGCAAGTTCAAGGTCAATGAGTCAGACAATTTGGTTTCCATTAAGAGCTCTTCTCCTGACTTGCAGATGCACTTCCTTCTGCCTCACAAGCCAGGTAGAGAGAATAAGCCCTCTGGCATCTCTTTCCCTAAGGGCACTAATCCCACCATGAGGGCCCCAACCTCATGACCCCATCTTCAAATACCATCCCATTGAGGTTTAGAGCTTTCAATAAATCCTCCGTGCACTGAATTCCCCAGGGAAGAATATTGGAGTGGGTTGCCGTTCCCTTCTCCAGGGGATCTTCCTGACCCAAGAATTGAACCCAGGTCTCCTGCACTGCAGGCAGATTCTGTACCATCTGAGCCACAAGGGAAGCCCAATTTGGGTAGGGGGAGGACACATTTCAGTCCATAGAAGGGACAGGAATAAAGAGAAAGATAAATAGTGAAGACTGGCCCCAAAGAAATAAATGACACAACTCTAAGAGCTCTCAACAACCTCCCATTCTACATACCTTTCTCTCCATCACTGAAAAACCAAGTGTGACTTACTTGCCATAAATGCAAAATCCCAATCTTCAGCAAAGGCAAAATGATGTCTCTTTGGATCTTCGCATTACGATAAATTTTGAGTCATAAAAAATTTGCAGATCTGCACATGGAGGAAACTATGCCTCACAACTCAAGGATAAAAATAATTATAATCAGTTCTATTCACATGGAAAGTCTGTTTAACCTGTCTTCTCATTTAGCCAGCTGAAGCTTTAGAAGCCATTTGGAGGGTATCTCCATATGCACACAGTCTTTCTCTGATGTTGCTGAGATCCAAGCTCCTCTAGGCAGCCAACATAACACTGAGTCTCGGGAAACCCTGGGCTTTGTGGAGTACTTCTGTTCCTTTATTCCAGAAAGGAATCAAACCCACTATAAAACCCAAAACCACAGAGAAAATGCCATGCACACCAATGCCAATGGAAATGGATATAGTGAACTAATGAACTCAGTTTACACCGGGCAGAAACAAGACTCTTCTAACCACAGATCAAATTAGTTGACCAGTGGCTTTGCCTCTGACTCTCAGGAAGAGATGACCATTCTGACTCTTTCCTTTAGTCACCTTCAATCCGTATCTTCCCTGTGCTACCTTCTGTATTAAACTGTGCACAGAAAGGTTCCTGGAAGATCTCAAAGCACCGTGTGGCCAGAATCATTTTCTTCCTGCTTCTGTAGGTTCTCAGACTTAGTAAGTAGCTTTTCTAACTGTGTGTTTGTGTGTTTTTTAATCTAGATAGGATACCTGAGTCTGACTCCAGCTCTGACACAGCAACTAAAGGCCAAACATCTTCAGAGACACACCCACTCCCACTGTCTAAAGGAGAAAATCCAAACCTCCCATGTGGCATTTCGGAGCCTCCTAAGTAGCCTCCTCACCACTCCCAGTCCTCTGCAGCCATCGTCTTTTGAGTCCACACGAGGGTCTCCTGCTTGTAGACTTCTGCCCCTGTGGTCTCCTCCCCTGGAGATGCCCACCTCCCTCCATCACATCCACCACCGCCAGTACCCACCCCTGTGGTCTCCTCCCCTGGAAATCTCCACCTCCTTCCTTCACATTCACCACCGCCAGTACCCACCGTGAATCCCACATACTAAGTAAGTGTGATCCACACCAAAAAGCCTCTTCTGCTGGTCTCTAAATGGAAGGTCTCCTTCCTGTAGCTTCTGTTAATACTAGAACCCAGAAAGTGTTCTCCAGCAGCTCATCCCTTTCTGCTTTGTATCCTGTTCATCTGAAGACCATAAGCTCCTCACTCAGGTCCCCCCAACTGCCTGAACAATGCCTTTTACATTGTAGATTCTTACAGAATGAGAGAGGGCAATGAAAAAAGTGAAAGGGAAGGGAAAAGGTGGGTCAGGAAGGAAAAAATACCCAATCCTGTGGACCCCTCATCCATCCACATTAGAAGATTCAAAATATAAGCTCAAACAAATTAAAGAACAAATTCAGAATCATCTACATTATGAAATAAAAATTAAAAAGCACAAGCAGTAGTAATTAGTTCAGTCACTAAGCTGTATCTGATTGTCTGTGACCCCATGGACTGCAGCATGCCAGGCTTCTCTGTCCTCCACAATCTCCCAGAGTTTGCTCAAACTCATGCCCATTGAGTCAGTGATACTAACCATCTCATCTTCTGTCACCACCTTCTCCTTTACCCTCAGCCTTTCCCAGCATCAAGGTCTTTTCCAATAAGTTGGCCCTTCCCATCAGGTGGCCAAAGTACTGGAGCTTCAGCTTCAGCAACAGTTCTTCCAATGAATATTTAGGGTTGATTTCCTTTAGGACTGACAAGGTTTGATCTCCTTTCAACTAACTAGGGTAAACATTCGATACGCTTTGCTACAGTGTATTGGATGTGTTCTGGATTAATATTTCTTTAGAGTGGGCAGCTGTTCTAAAAGCAAGTTCAGCAGTGCCTCTGTGCCTTTGACCTTGCTGGTCCTTCTGCCTGGAGGACTGTCCCTCTTCTCTCAGTCTGCCCAGTGTTTCATGAGACATCAGGATGGCTTGAGCCTCAGCTGCCCCATGAAGCTTCCACAGCACCCACCACCCTGCAAATGCACAGCCTGTGCACCCTCTATGCCAGGCATCACCACAGATGCTAGGAATATACATATTAATGAGAAGGCCCCTCCCTCAAGGAGTGTGGGGTGTGGAGTCTGAGGGGTAAACAGGTAATAGGCTATGGTAAGCAGGCTTCCCGTGTGGCTCAGTGATAAAGAATACACTTGCCAGTGAAAGAGACATGGGTTCAATCCTAGGTCGGGAAGATCCCCTCAAGGAGGGAATGGCAACCCACTCCAGTATTCTTGCCTGGGAAATCCATGGACAGAGGAGCCTGGTGGGCCACAGTCATTGGGATATAATCAGACTCGATTGAGTGATTGAGCATGCGCACACACTTCTAGACCGAGGTGCTCCCAGGGTTTATGAACACTGATTCAGTTCAGTTCAGTCACTCAGTCGTGTCTGACTCTTTGCGACCCCATCAATCGCAGCATGCCAGGCCTCCCTGTCCATCAATCAACTCCCGGAGTTCACTCAGACTCACGTCCATCGAGTCAGTGATGCCATCCAGCCATCGCATCCTCTGTTGTCCCCTTCTCCTCCTGCTCCCGATCCCTCCCAGCATCAGAGTCTTTTCCAATGAGTCAACTCTTCACATGAGGTGGCCAAAGTACTGGAGCTTCAGCTTCAGCATCATTCCTTCCAAAGAAATCCCAGGGCTGATCTCCTTCAGAATGGACTGGTTGGATCTCCTTGCAGTCCAAGGGACTCTCAAGAGTCTTCTCCAACACCAAATTGATGCTTCTTCAAAAGCATCAATTTTTCGGCACTCAGCCTTCTTCACAGTCCAACTCTCACATCCATACATGACTACTGGAAAAACCATAGCCTTGACTAGATGGACCTTAGTCGGCAAAATAATGTCTCTGCTTTTGAATATACTATCTAGGTTGCTCATAACTTTCCTTCCAAGGAGTAAGTGTCTTTCAATTTAATGGCTGCAGTCACCATCTGCAGTGATTTTGGAGCCCCAAAAAATAAAGTCTGACACTGTTTCCACTGTTTCCCCATCTATTTCCCATGAAGTGATGGGACCGGATGCCATGATCTTCGTTTTCTGAATGTTGAGCTTTAAGCCAACTTTTTCACTCTCCTCTTTCACTTTCATCAAGAGGCTTTTTAGTTCCTCTTCACTTTCTGCCATAAGGATGGTGTCATCTGCATATCTGAGGTTATTGATATTTCTCCCGGCAATCTTGATTCCAGCTTGTGCTTCTTCCAGTCCAGTGTTTCTCATGATGTACTCTGCATAGAAGTTAAATAAGCAGGGTGACAATATACAACCTTGACGTACTCCTTTTCCTATTTGGAACCAGTCCGTTGTTCCATGTCCAGTTCTAACTGTTGCTTCCTGACCTGCATACAGATTTCTTAAGAGGCAGGTCAGGTGGTCTGTATTCCCATCTCTTGAAGAATCTTCCACAGTTGATTGTGATCCACACAGTCAAAGGCTTTGGCATAGTCAATCAAGCAGAAATAGATGTTTTTCTGGAACTCTCTTGCTTTTTCCATGATCCAGCGGATGTTGGCAATTTGATCTCTGGTTCCTCTGCCTTTGCTAAAACCAGCTTGAACATCAGGAAGTTCATGGTTCACGTATTGCTGAAGCCTGGCTTGGAGAATTTTGAGCATTACTTTACTAGTGTGAGATGAGTGCAATTGTGCAGTAGTTTGAGCAGTCTTTGGCATTACTTTTCTTAGGGACTGGAATGAAAACTGACCTTTTCCAGTCCTGTGGCCACTGCTGAGTTTTCCAAATTTGCTGGCATATTGAGTGCAGCACTTTCACAGCATCATCTTTCAGGATTTGAAATAGCTCCACTGGAATTCCATCACCTCCACTAGCTTTGTTCGTAGTGATGCTTTCTAAAGCCCACTTGACTCCACATTCCAGGATGTCTGGCTCTAGATGAGTGATCACACCATCGTGATTATCCGGGCATGAAGATCTTTTTTGTACAGAACACTGATTAGTAATCAGCAAAACATGTCCCAGGTGATCTAGCACAACTCTTTTCTCCTGCAGCTTCTTTCCATGGAAAGTGTAACATGAGAGACAAGCAAGGCAGTGGGATTAAAGGTAAAGCTGACCCTTGCAGGGCTGAAAACAGAGAAGACTCAGGAAACACCACAGCTTTCCTCAGTGATGTAAAGGACCATGACAGAGAAGACAGACTGGATGTGGCCCTGGGTGGGTAAACTTTGGGCCACATGATGTCGGGATGTTCTAACCGGCTAAGATGCACTGGAATCCCTGGGGCCTCAGCCCCCAGTAACATAGGCAAGAATCAAGCACAAAAACAAGGCTGGGGCCAGATGACAAGATCAAAGCTTCTCAAAGCCAGATCCATATCCTGCTGGTAGAATGTCATCTAGTTTTACTGGCATAAAAGGGATTTTTTTCATGGTAAAATATTTTCATGTCTATTAGAAAAAATAATTATTAATAATAGTGTTTTGTGAGCATTTACTACATGGAAGGTACTGGCGTAAGTCTTTTACTTTTTTAAAATGTAATCCTCACAAAACTCCAATGAGACAGCTGCTATTATGATTCCCATTTTGTACCTGGGGAAACAGAGACAGGGAGAGGTGGCGTGTCTGCTCTAGTCACTGTACCAGTGAAAGGTGGAGTCAGGATCTGAACCCAGGCAGCCTGGCTCCAGAATCCCGTCTGCAACCCTACCATATGCCAACTTTAACCATCCTATACTTAAGATGGAGCCAAACCTAACAGCAGATATAATCCAGAGAAAAAAATATTAAGAGTGTGGGTAGTCCTCAAGTATGGTAAAAGATCATGAATCCAGCACTCCAGTCACTTATGTTTGAAATATACTTGCCTACACATTTCAATACAGTCCCCTCCAACCCATCTCCTAGAATTATAACCACCAAGAGCTCCTATAACTTAGGCCATTCTGTGGTTACGGAGGACAAGTCATTAGAAGTGAAGCTGCAGGGCCAAGATAAAGCACGTTCCAGGGACAGTACTATGCTTTATAGTCTAAGAAAAAAATTGCTACATTGCATAGACACTTTGGGGCTTCCCAGGTGGCGCTAGTGGTAAAGAACCAACCTGCCAATACAAGAGACTTAAGGGATGCGGGTTCAATCCCTGGGTCAGGAAGAACCCCTGAAGGAGGGCACAGCAACCCACTCCAGTATTCTTGCCTGGAGAATCCCATGGACAGAGGAGCCCGGTGGGCTATAGTCCATGGGGTCGCAGAGAGTTGGATGCAACTGAAGTGATTGAGCACAGCACAGACTGAACACAGACAGACACTATGCTGCCAAGTCCTCCAAAACAGCCACCAAGGTGCAGGTGTGGACAAGCGCAGCAGAGACCCTAGTTAATATCATCGGACCATCCTGAGCCCCCTCCCCCGACCTCCTCCAACCTCCCCCACCACCGAAGTGGAGTATATATGTCTTCCCACGCTCAAACTCCACTTAAGAACGGAAAAACCACATACACACTAGATGGGGAGCTTGAGGGATCCTGCCAAGTTCCTATTTGCTTCTTTTTGAGGACTCTTGTCCTCCTTACTACTGGTTATACATGGAAATTCTTCACTACATGGAAACACTGAGAATCACAAATCAGAGCACCTTAGAGGGCAACATTCCCCGCCAGGTCTCTCCAGGCACGTACCCCTCTCTCCAAGAGAAAACTTCCCATCCTGCCCTTTGAAATGCAAATCCCAGCACACAGCATAGCGCACAGCTCCATGTATCAGATTCATGTGGGCTCAGACCTACACTGAGAGAAACCGGGAAGCCTTGCAGACCAGACAGGCCCGCACTCATGGAGCATGGCAACTGCATGACAACGTCAGCTGAGAGAGAATGATTATCTAATAACCAGGTGGCTTACCAACACCCGTGATGACTTGGCTAACACTAGAAAGTCAGAGACAATGAGCATCTACCGGCAGGCCGATGCTGGCACGGACTACAAACCGCCACTGTACACATGAGCTTAAGTGCTCTGGGGTAGGCAGATGGTGTCTCAATTCTGTCATCTTTACAAGTCAAGTGACCGCCCCTAAAATGCCCCTGACTTCTTCACACTTGAATGGAAAGCCACCAACATGTGACCCTTTCTCTTCTTGCTGAAACCTGATCAGGAAGCATGTGAAGGGCTGCTCCCACTGGGAAGAGCCGAGGACAAGTGAGCAATGAGCCTGTCAACTCCATCATCACAAAGAATTAAAAAGAAATTAAAATAAATGGATTTTGTGAAGCACCCTTTGTGAACGCTAATTACTTCCAAGTAGATTCTTGGTTATTAGACTTCACTATCAATTACATTTTTTCTTGGTAGAGGAGGTGTCCATTTACCCCTCAATTTTACTTCTTTTTCTCTAATCAATCTTTCCAACATGTGGTGATCTGTTACCACTTGCCCTAGACACTGACAGTGAAATTTTAAATGTAATGGATGAGACCCAAAGGTTGACAATAATATCTCAAATGACGAATACTCTCTCAAAATATCTCTTGTTTTTCAGATTTCCTAAGAACTGTGCAGGGTCTTCAACCAGAATAATAATCCAAGATGCTAAGGACGGATCAGAGGGGTGGGAATTTTATATATTATCATCCTATACAAGACATGACTCTCTTCACCTTCACTGGCCTATTTATAGCATTTCCACCCACGTTTCAATATCTATTTTTATTCTGCTCATAAAGCAGTTATTTAGTAAAATTCTAAGTCCCAAATTTCATGCAAGGGCAAGCAAGGAAATAAGGTCTAGAAGGACCTATAAGTCATTGGTCAACATCCAAACCAGTCGTGTTAATAAAGGAATGGACAGCGTTTCATAGGGGCGCAAGATGCATTCATTTTGCCGCATAACACAGGGGAAGGGATAAATCCATACAGAAAGGTTTGCAGAAGAATAACATTTGAGCGGTGCTTTGATAGGAAAGAGCAGAGAGAAAAGCAATGAGGAGAAAAGCATGAAGAAAAGCCTTGACTTCATAACCTGTACATGACAAATGGTGAAGTGAGAAGATCATTCCTAGAGTTTAGGACACGCTCTGACTAGAAAATATATCAGTGACCCCCTGCTTCTGCATCTTCAGCAGCATTTGATACTGTCACCATTGTTTTTAATTAAGCTCACCATTTTTATCTTCAACGTCACTGTTTTTTCTTTAGCCATTCTGATAGGTATGCAACTATCTCACTGTGATTGTAACGTGCATTTCCTAGATGGCTGATGACTGAATATCTTTTCATGTGCTTACTTGCCACCTGCATATCCTTCTTCCGTGAAATATCCATCAAGTCTGTTCATGCTTTCGTCCTCGGCCCATTTTCCAATTGGATTTTTGCTCATTACTACTGATGTTTTGAGAGTTCTTTATATATTCCAGATAGTGTCCATTTTTTAAATGCACTTTAGAAAAATTTTCTCCAGTCTGGAGCTTGTCTTTTCATTCTCTTAAGATCGTTTGCAGAGTGAAAATTTTTAATTGTGGTTTGTCTTTTCATTTTCTTCTGTTGTTTTACGAAAAGCAGAAGTTTTTAAGTCTGATTTATTCATGTTTTCATGAATGTGATAGCTCAGAAATCTTTTTGAGTGCAAAGTCACACACAAAAATCAAACTGCTATGAATTTCACAGTTTTAATTCTTAAATTTAGGTCCATAATTCACTTTGAGATAATTTTTGTGCTTGGTGTGCGGTAAGAGTCCAAGTTCACTGTTTTGCAAGTGGACGTCTGACTGTTTCAGCAACATCCATTGAAAAGACTATCCTTCCCCTCCTCGAAATACTTTGGCACTTTTGTCAAAAATCAATTGACCTTAAATGTGCAGGTTTACTTCTGGGCTTTTTATTCTGTTCCATTGATCTTTATGTCTGTCCTGAGGGCAATCCAAATTTAGTAGCATGAGTCCTCCTCATGCTGTGAGGAGGAACTAAAAGTATTAACCCGCTCTTTTGTGATCCCATGGACTGCAGCCCACCAGCCTCCTTGGTCCGTGAGATTCTCCAGGCAAGAACACTGGAGATCTTCCTGACCTAAGGACTGAACCCACATCTCCCACATCTTAGGCAGATTCTTTACTGTCGGAGCCACCAGGGAAGCCCCCTCCAACTGTAATCTTTTTCAAAATTCTCTCACTATTCCAGGTCTTTCTGGGTCTTTTGCCTTTCATTTTTATAGATACAGGTCTATAAAAATGTATTAAATAAAAAACCAAATATGTAAGCATAGTCTTTTCTAGAACTCTATATAAGACCCTCTCAATGGTAAACCATACTGTACACTGTTAACCACAGGTGAGACTGTCACTTTTCTCTCCAACCGTCCACCTTATCTTTTCATGTAACATAAGTGGTTGAAACTTGCTAAAAATAATCCCAACCATAATAATTTAAAAAGTCTATACACAGGATAACAAAACCTGGAATAAAATACCCAAAATATTATCCGGGATTATTGTTGACTAGTGTGACAAATGGTAGTTTTTCTTTTTCTTTGTATATATATTTGTTTTTGTTCAGTCACTCAATTGTGTTCAACTCTTTGCGACCCCATAGACTGGAGCATGTCAGGGTTTCCTGTCCTTCACCATCTCCCGGAGTTAGCTCAAACTTATGTCCACTGAGTGGGTGGTACCATCCAACCATCTCATAGTGTGTATACATATTCCAAATTTTCCAAATTATGCACATTACATTAAAATTTATTTTTCTTATTACAAAACACGTAGGTTTTGTTTTTTCAATATATAATCTTCCTTTTCTTCTAAAATTTGCTGTTTGGTAGAGAAATACAGAGTCCCCATCCTTATTAGCATGGCTATATCAGAGTATTTACTGTGATTCCTGGACTTTGCTCTTCCATTTCGCCAAATCCAAGGTGGAACAACGGACTTTGTAAACACCTTCCTTTATTCGTTTACTGCTGTGTTTCATAAATATTCAAGGATCGCCCTTGCTATATTTATTCTGATCTTGATAAAAAAATTTTTTCTCATTAGCCTGGAGTGATTTGTAATAAGAAACAAGAAGGAGCAGAAAGGAAAGAAATGAGATTTCAGTTTCACCCACAGCAAACGCGTTTTCATGATTTATCAGAACGGGTGTGAGTCAGCCACAATGAATACTGATCTCTTCCTTAAATCATATTATTAACCAGAACTGAACAGAATGTAAGACCAAATATTAGTGAAATAAAGCTTCAGCAATAGTTGCCTAAATGTTTAATGAAATGATGAATGGAGTCTTAAATCATAATTCAACTTCATTTCCCACTGGTTCCACAGATGATCTGAGGAAGAGTCCCTTCTCTGAGTTTTCCTATCCCCCGCCAGACACTTATAGAATAGGTATTAAATTTTAAGCCACAAAGCTCAATGTCCGAAGGTATCCCAGGCCATTAGACTAAAGGCTACCAAAAAGGTAGGTGTGATCCTCACATATATCAATTAAAATCTTGCAGGGCCACAAAGCATGCACCCTAATCCAGCAGCACTCGAGTGATTAAGTACAAACCTTGCACCATAGCCAGAGAGAAGAAACAGACCACGCTCTATATTCAGCAGGTCAGTAGCTTCATTTCCACGTGGGAAGGAACATATGTTCAGCTACGATACAACAGAGAAGCCAGCATCTCTGTGGACTGTGCTGTCTGTGGGGCAACAACCACCAGGACAGAGAATCAGCCAGGGAATCCCTTATCTGGACGACAGACTTAATGGACATGAGTGTGAGCAAGCTCCAGGAGACGGTGAAGGACAGGGAAGCCTGGCAGGCTGCAGTCCATGGGGTCGCCAAGAGTCAGACATGACTGGGCAACTTAAACAACAAAAACATACATATTTTAAGTAACTATAAGAATTCAGCTACAGTTTATGACATCACGTGATAAAACGTCCATGCACCTTTATTACTACAGATCATGTACTACTTATTACTGAGTGTCTTAAGAGATTCTTTTGCTAAAGCAACATTATCACCACTTTAATTACAGGGTTTATAGTAATCTCACACTAAATTCTCTCTTCTTTTTTTAACTGAACAAGTGTTGACAAGTAATGTGAGATAATCTGGTCCCTAACGTACGCCAGCATTATAATATGGCATTCTCTGTTACACTTCCACTGGCTTACACGTTATAAATAATGGATCAAAACTGCTTTCTTAGTTTCACTCACAATGAGCCCTTAGACTGGGATACACTAGAAAACTGTCTGAACACAAATCTCTCAAATTGTTTTCATTATATTTTATTTTTAATAATTCTATGAACTGTGAAATAGCAACAGGCCATTTACATAAGTGGGGCTTCCCAGGTGGTGCTAGTGGTAAGCAACCCACCTTGCCAGTGCAGGAGACACAGGTTTGATGGTTTGATCCCTGGGTCAGGAAGATCCCCTGGAAGAGGGAATGGCAACCCACTCCAGTATTTTTACCTGGGAAATCCCATGGACAGAGGAGTCTGGTGGGCCGCAAAGAGTTGGGCATGACCAAGCGACTGAGCATTTACTTAAGTGTTTTTTTAAATAGCATTTAAAAGTAAGATACTAAGCAATGTATAAATGTTTGTGTCCCAGGAAACAAAAGAAATATAGAGTTTGATAAATGACACCAGAAGGTAAAAGAAGAAATTAATACATATTTACGGACAACCTATGTGCCAGGCATCGTTCCAGGTACCAGGGGTCAAGCAGGGAGTGTGGCGGACGCTGTTTCTGTCACCCACCCTCCTTCCCAATAAACCTGGCTTTGTTCAGGTATTCACTTCTCCTCCAACACATCCCCTCAGGAAAAGCTGGCCCTATCCCCAGCTTCACGGTCGGTCCTGATTGATCCCATTCCCATCACCAAAGACGGCTTCAGGAATGGGTCAGTGACTCAATCGAAGTCAAAGACCTACAGAGAGTCCTTCCTTGGGAACTTCCGGAAAAGACTTTCCTCTGCCTTATGGGACCTCCAGGAATGCACTCTCTCTTCCTCCAGATTGCGTGTGGAGTTGAGAGGGCTGGAGCTGCAGCAGCCTTCTCTAGGATGACATGAGGATACAGAGGAGGGGAGAGCCAAGACCTTCACATGGAAATGGGTCTGGCAGCTCCAGGTGATGTTGTATGGACCCCCGTTCCATTTTCTGGCTTCCATACTTCTGTGTGCTAATACATCTCATTATTTAACTAATCTTAACTGGATGTTCCCCACAAGCATATGAAGGCAACTCTTCAAGGACAGACAGAATATCTGTGCTTCAGAATTTATAATCTAGGGAGGGGACCAAAACAGTGATCCAATATCCAAAATCAGGCTCCTTAATTCTGAAGGAAGACAGAGATGAGCAGGAGATTAGAAAGGCTATAACACCCTGGAGAAAGTCATGTTTCAGTTCTTAGCTAAACCACTTAGATAACAGCATCCCGTGCAAACTATTATACGTAGAACAAATACACAACAGCCCTACTGTACAGCCCAGGGAACTATATTCAATATCCTGTGATAAACCATAACAGAAAAGAATATGAAAAAGAATATATATGCATAACTGATCAATTTTGCTATTGTAAATAACTATGTATGTGTGTGCTCATTTGTTCAGTCGTGTCCAACTCTTTGTGACCCTATGGACCATAGCCTGCCAGGCTCCTCTGTCCATGGAATTTTCCAGGAAAGAATACCGGAGTGGGTTGCCATTTCCTACTCCAGGAGATCTCCCTGACTCAGGGATTGAACCGGCGTTCAGGGATCGAACCTGTATCTCCTGCAGTGTAGGCAATTCTTATCACTGAGCCCCCAGGGAAGCCCTAAGAGGTAAACCCCCACAGAAATACAGATTTCAAGGCAAGAAACAGATCACTCTGTCCCACAGGACATCAGTACTATACAGTAATAAGTCATACTTTATTATACGGCAGTGTGAATTTTCACCTGAGTAGGCTAAAATGCACATCCCAAACTGAACTAGGTTCCTAATTGGAGAGAAAATGCCATTCTTCTGACATCTATTCCCTCCTATTTTCCTTAAAGAGGTTACCCTGTGACCCCTTCATGTCTGTTCCAGGCAGACAAAAGATGAATGATATGAATTCCTCAGAAGCAGGTACAAAGATTATGCAGTCATCTAACTATTCATGTGAGTCTCTTCGAGATTCCCTTCAAAGGATCCTAACTGTCCTAGGGCCCTGGAGTCTGAACCAAAAGCACACATCTGGGCGATGACAGCTGGGCAGAAAAGACAGCACTCACAGTCACTCCCCTGGGTCCCTGCACTAGTATTTCACGGGAAAGATAAGAAGCTGCCACTGTCGGTCACTGGAGCAAAACAGCAAGAATGGGGTGCAGGTGAGACAGCCACCCATATCCTCAGGACAGCTGGACCCATGCTTTTCAGCTGACACGAGAACTGCCAGCGTTATCTTAGTATTGAAGGGCACCCCAAAGCACTGATGCCAAGTTATCAGAGGATTTAAATGTAACGTGAGTCTTCTCATATTAGCCTTCCCTCCCACTGGATATTTTCCAAGGAATCCAAAGTGATGTTGGGCTTACCAGGTGGCACTAGTGATTAAGAACCCACCTGCCAATGCAGGAGACATACAAGACAAGTGGAAGAGCCTGGCAGGCTACAGTCCATAGCGTTGCACAGTGTCGGACATGACTGAAGCAACTTAGCACGCACACAAAGTGATGTTTGGCAGAAAAGTGGCAAAATTTTGCAAAAGAGATTTACTCAAAGTTTTAGATAACATTTCTCCTTTCCTAGAAACCCCTGGCGCAGTCAGCGCTCTGTGACTTGCACTCTGCATCACTGGCCAATACATTTTTTTAATATTTTTTTCTTAAAGTTTTTAATTGATATTAAATCAGATATGAGGGGGAAAGTGAGAAGAAGAAAAAGAGCTGTGGTTACATACCCCAAAGAGGGACAGCCATAAGCAAGCTGACTGAGCAGTAACAGAGAAAGGAGGGTTTGCTTACTGTAAAGAGTAGAAGCTAAATGTTTTGCCTTTGCTGGCATCGATCTCGCACAAAACTAGACAGACACTTTCTTTCACCACCATCCTGCCTTCCCCCAACTACCACTGCAGGACAGCGCGTGTGCTAATGTGTGTGCAAAGTCACTCAGTTGTGTCCGACTCTTTGCAACCCCATGGACGGTAGCCCCCCACGCTCCTCTGTCCATAGAATTCTCCAGGCAAGAGTACTAGAGTGGGCTGCCATGCCCTTTTCCAGGGGATCTTAAAATTTTAAATTTCTACATCTTCATGGGCTGACAGGGACTTAAGGATTATTCAGGTAACTCGAACGTTTGCTTCATGTGGCAGAAGAGATGCCGTATTTTAATTCATTCATGATCTGTTACTGTCCTCAACAGTAACAGAGTTTTAAAATTTTAAAGTTTCAATCAACACTCCATCATTAAATATACTTTTCAAAGGAGGATGCAGCAACTTGAAAACGCAGGCCTGGTAAGTCCTACAAGGGAGGAGATCTAAGCCTCCTATCGAATCCCTGTATCAAATTATACAAGACAGAAAAACCCACCTGCCTAGTTCTCAAGCAAAAACACAAGCTAAATCAGACCTCTACAAGATAAAATGAAAATTCTCTACAGTGCGTCCCAAAATCATTCTTTGCACACCACTGTCCTAAATCTTACGTCAACTACCTTTCGTATAAGAATTCTGTGCAAAGAATGATAGTAAAAATGATAGCAAAGAATGATAGTAAATCTCAGTATTCACTGCAAACCGCCTGAAAACAAATGGGGAAGCCTAGCTGGAAAGCAAGAATTAGTCATTTTAGTATTTTCACATGGTCTGTCCCTAACCCACAGTTTTCCGCAGTCCAGAAGCACAGATGCCTCTAGGATCAATAAGAAAACCATCAAAGGCCACACGTGCCGAGAAGCAGGGGGCAGCCCCCAGAGCTTCTTTGTTCCTGCCGCCCCCTTACCTGCACACTTCTACCATCATCTCTGCTTACCAACTACTTCAAGTTCAGGGAAATGATGCTTCAGTCGCCTGAATTTCACCAGAAGAAAAAATTAAAAAAATCAGAGCTTCAGGGGAGCTATGGCTAAATTAACACGGAAGCTCAAACAGGATCAAAACAATGAGATGGAGCAGTAAACAGCACCAGGAAACACGGCCACCGTCTCGCATGCAAGCGCAAAATGCAGGGCACACATGCTCTCCGGCGTAGACAGTCAGCATCGTCCCACTAATTAGCATCAGAACCACCTAGCTGGCGAAGCACTCAAATGCACTCCTCATGAAAAATTAAACACACTGTCCGTGGACACCGCTCCTTCCGTGTTTACTCCTGGAAGAAACCCCCCAGAAACAATTTATTAGCTTTTGAAATAAAGAAAAGCATTCCAGGAGTTCTAAGCAGAGGTCTTCAACGGCCTCGGATGGTTTGTTTCCAGCTTTGTGTTCAAGACAAGAGATGGCTCATTCATCGAGGAAACCACGAGAGGAAAGCAATTATGGAGAGTGTAGCAGCTGAGCAGCCCGGAGACAGTCACTCTGGGTCCTCCCCAGAACGTCCCCATGGGGAAAACCCGAGAGTCTGTTCCCGAAGATGCTGCTCTTTCTGCGCCGGCACAATCAACGGGCTAATTTGGAGTGGAACACACTGGAAATACCACAGCCCATCACAAGGCTGCCCCGGTGACTCAGACAGGAAAGAATATGCCTGCAATGCAGGAAAACCAGGTTCGAACCGTAGGTCAGGAAGATCCCCTGGAGAAGGGAATAGCTACCCACTCCAGTATCCTTGCCTGGAGAATCCCATAGACAGAGGAGCCTGGCAGGCTACAGTCCATGGGGTCGCAAAGAGTCAGACACGACTGAGCGACTGACACACACATACATCACGTGGTACAGGAGATTCCCCCAATGGCCAAAACCGCGACTGTCACACAGCACTGGGTGTATTTTCTTCCTGTTGCGGATGCCCGTGGTGGGCACATGGTGTTGAAACCACCTGCATAACCACGCGAGGCCTCTCACTATCAGCACTTGGAAGGGAACCGAGAAACACGCCTTTGAAGCACAAACGGCCGAGAACAGCAGGGCACTCCGCCAACCGGTTATGAAGATTACACATTTCCTATGTGTTTCCTCACTTTACTTTGACTCTGACACACGAGTGAGGGTCTGACCCAGAGGACTGGGGAAAGAGCTAGAACCAGGGTGAAAACAAAAGGGGCTCCATTAGCTCCAAGTTCACACCTCCAGCACAGCGCTTCCTGGGACTTCCCTGGTAGCCCGGAGGTTAAGACTCTGTCCTTCCACTGCAGGAGGCACAGGTTTGATCCCTCCCTGGGGAACTAAGATCCTGCATGCCCTGAGGCCGGATTAAATAAATAAATCCCAGGCCTTTGTGTCACGTGCAACCCAATCTTTACCAGTACTTAATGAGAAACACAGATTTCTGAATCCCAACCCAGAGCTACTTAGCAGTCTCAGGGACCCTGGAAGCTATACCTGTAATTCTTATAATTGTTACAATTTGCACCATGAGCTATCAACTGCTTCACAGACAGCATACGCTGCTAAACAGACACACTCAGACACACACAGAGGCACGTGCATACACCTCTGTAGCTTTAGTCATTTGAAAGCTTTTTATATTTTATTTCAAATTTTTAAGTGAAGAGTACAAACATGCTTTCATGGTGTCCAAAAGTAACTGTGTCTACCAAAAAATTCCAGTAACCGTCAACTACACAGAAGGGGGCAAAAGCAAATGTTTAAAATAAAAGGACAACGCAATGAAACTAAACTGTTGCTCTCGAACTTATAACCATGGTTCAGATTTGTCATCACCAGCCTGAGCTTCTCTCTCTAAGGAATCACCCAATTTTTCCCAGAAGAGAATGAAAATGCCCAGAAGTCCTAAAGGAACTGGCATCTTAGGTGTGAAGAATCGGAGTGTAGTGTTTTTGTTTAGTGAGTTTAAAACCCTACAACTACTTGACCAAGCAAAATTTCAGGCCCACACCTTTTAATTTTTTTTTTTTTTTTTCAGTTTGGTCATCGTGGGATTCCCTGGTAGCTCAATTGGTAAAGAATCTGCCTGCAATGCAAAAGACCCCAGTTTGATTCCTGGATCAGGAAGATCTTCTGGAGAAGGGATAGGCTACTCGCTACAGTATTCTTGGGCTTCCTGGTGGCTCAGCTGGTAAAGATCCGTCTGCAATGCAGGAGACTTGGGTTTGAACCCTAGGTTGGGAAGATCCCCTGCGGAAGGGAAGGCTATCCACTCCAGAATACTGACCTGGAGAATTCCATGGACTGTATAGTCAATGGGGTCACGAAGAGTCAAGGACGACTAAGCGACTTTCACTTTCACTTGGTCATTATAGTACTATGATAGGGTTTTTAAAGTCGTGTGTGTGTGTGTGTGTGTGTGTGTGCGCGCGCGCGTGCTCTCAGTCACATCCAACACTTTGTGAGCCCATGGACTATAGCCTGCCAGGCTCCTCTGTCCACAGGATTCTCCAGGCAAGAATACTGGAGTAGGTTGCCATTTCCTCCTCCAAGGGATCTTCCCAACCCAGGGATCAAACCCGTGTCTCCTGGATTGGCAGGCAGATTCTTTACCACTAGCACCACCCGGGAAGCCCTTAAAAGCCATGGTCTTTAGCTATTAATTCAATGAATATTAACTGCTATTTTTATCAATGATGACTTGTTTGAAATCTACTAAATGGTGGGGAAAAAAAACAGAATGGCCTTTTTAAAATTTTTTGTTTTGCTCACCTGCTTGTTATTACACTTTTCTCATAAGGCTGGGAGCAAAAGTCCCCTAATTCTTTGCAGGTAACCAAAAGAGCTGGGTTATAAATTATAAAACAGTTTAGGCTTTATCCTAAGACACTGGATTCAGGGCTCCATGCTGCTGGTCCTGAAACATCGGTCCGGCCTGCCCCTACAAAGCTTTCTCGCCTTTTCCCCCCACCACCCCACACCCATACTCCTCCTAGGAGCATAGAGGACACAGTGCACTCATGTTGACACGTTTACAGCCTGAAATTGCCACGCTCATTGTCTGTTAATTTTTTATCTCACTTCAAAAGAGGGATGGAGGCAGCCTATATAATGTCATTAGAAACACTACCACCTCCAGGAGACAATGGGCTTCCCCAGTGGCCCAGTGGTAAAGAACCTGTCTGCAATGTAGGAAGGTACAGGAGTTGCGGGTTCAATCCCTGGCTGGAGAAGATCCCATGGAAGGAAGCGTGGCAACCCACTCCAGCACTCTTGCCTGGAGAATCCCACAGACAAAGGAGCCTGCCAGGCTACAGTCCATGGGGTAGCAAAGAGTCAGGCACAACTGAAGTGACCAAGCACAAGTATACCATAAGCTCACTTAAAGTCCACACCTCTCAGGCTTATTTTGGCTCAAAATATTTTCCTGAACCCCAAGAATATTCCATTCCTTCTAATTCCTGCCTGCCCACACACAGCACTGCAGGAAACACGGTTTTAGTTTTAGAAGCTATTTTAAGGAGAAATGAACACCTTTTCCCCTGTCCTTCTCTGTACTGGAGACCCCTGCTGTGTTGATAGCTGGCACCCTCCTATTGCTTTGTTTAGTTCTGAGGACACAACAAAGCTCATTCCCTTCAACGTTTTCATGGGACACTCTCCATCAGACACTGTGCTTAATCACTCAGAGGATAAACTCTTAGAGAAACGAACCCAACAGAACATAAAGCTCTTATTCCGTTAGATTATCATGAAACGGAATACTAATTCACGCTGCTGCCCTTCCTTGTCAAAAAAGAAAAAGAAGTGCAAGAACCTGAAATGCGCTTTCCAGAGATGGTAATGAACTGACCAAGCCACCCATAGTCAAACTTGCGTCTCTTGGTGACCAGCAATATTCACTGGCAAGACAAAAGCACCACCAGGAAACATAACACAGGTCTTTAAAATGGTACCCATGAGGGCTGGATAGAGTTCCAAAAGTTAATCAATGCCCTTTTCTAATTAGTTTGGTTGGCCTGCTTAGGGCTAAGTTCAGACAGTGGAAAAGGAACACAAGGTTATTGATAACAAATAATAAGGACTCAGTAAATAAATACTGAATAAATGAATGAAGTCAGTGTCTAAGAAACGACTGTATCCTTCAACCTCCTATACCCACATCCACCCCCCTTTCAGCCTTTCTGTTCCATCAAACCACCCAGATGCCGAGTGGGACCCAGTTAGCAGTGACAAGGCTAACTAGCAAATTAGAAACCTAGTAAATTGTAGCAGACATTCCTCACCCAACCAACCAGTACAGCTGCTGATGAACCAGGAAGCCTGGGAATTTCGGTAGCTACAGGTGCCAAGCACGTGCCTTGACACATTGTCACAGCACAGAGCTCTCCCGTCCAGATACGAACATGGCCAACCTTTTATCTATGTAGGTTGGCCCAATAACTGGAAAGCAGGCTAACCTTGTCCTCTGCAAAAAATAGTGCAGGAAACAATGCCACCCCCCTTTTACTCTAAGTGCACCAGATACCTGCCATGGTTACCCTGTAGTTACTGTATGGTTACATTTGTTGCATTGTGAACTTACAACTGGAAGATGTTTATAAGAAAACTTCCTACATTGGTGAATATACAGGGGAAGAGGCGAGGACGGTTAGGTCACCTAAATGAATCTTTACAGATTCTCACAAATGTGCAAAGCGGCAGAAGAAGAAAATCAGAGCCTCAAGGATGTAATTAGTGACTCCTAACCAGTGACTCTGGAGAAGGAAATGGCAACCCACTCCAGCATCCTTGCCTGGAAAATTCCATGGACAGAGAGGCCTGGAGGACTAAAGTCCATGGGGTTGCAAAGAGTCGGACACGACAGAGTGGCTAACACACACACACACACACACAACTCGTGACTTCTAAACTCCAAAGAAGGACTGTATGAGGGCTGGAGGCTAAAAGTCAATTTCTTTTGTTGTTGTTGCAACAGTTTTGTTTTTTATTTGGTGGCTACACATGTTTGCTTCTTCAGAATCCTGTAGTACACAGTGGCAAATCAGCTTTATTAGGCTCATTTCAGCAACAGAGTCAATGAGTCCCCAAGAGATTTCAGGAGGAGGTAAAACTGTCAGAATTGGTTTCCAATACACAGACACAAGTAACTTCTATCTACAAATAATAAGTCACAGTCATTCCCTCTTCATGATATTCATCTTTTCTATTAGAGAGAAATCCTATGGATGACAGGGAGACCTAGACCAGTCCAAACAGCATCTTTCTTAACAGCACAGCTAGCTCTGATAACACGCACGCACACACACACACACACACACACACAGCCCTTAGTCCAGATGATGAATGCTACTTCTATGTTGCCTTAAAACGTCTTCAGGGCTTCCTTGGTGGTTCAGTGGCAAAGAATATGCCGGCCATGCGGGTGGGTTACAGTCCACGGGGTTGCGAAAGAGTCAGACACAACTCAGTGCATACACAACAACAAAACGCCTTCAACATTTTAGAAATGATATAAAAAGCCAAAATAGATGTATTTTTCTCTAGACACTACATATGATATCTGGTATGTAATAAGAATTCACTATGTATTTGCTGAATAAATGAAAAATGGAATGATCAAACACACACCCTTACAATCAGCAAAAGGATAGATTAAGCTTGTGTTTTTTCTCCATGTCACACGTGTGTTTTTGCCAAGTTCACTTTCACTTTCAGGACTGCACTAACTTAAGGCTTAATTTCTAGGTAAATACACTTAAAGACTGTCATACTAGTTTTCTTTATCTCTAGTTCCATATTACAACATTAGACATTTTTATTCCGTAATATTGATTTCCAAGGCAATTTCAATCAGAAATGGAGGAATCAATCAGATGGAGGAAGATGGCATACTACTTTTGAAAGTGATGCAGAGTAGGAGGGAGCTATAGGTTTACAATTATGTGGGTTTCCAGGGGAATATAAACACAGAATGGATAAGAATAGAGCAGGCATGGCCTGTGAAGAGGCAAATTATTCACAGATGTGTCCTTATCACAAGCTGGCATGATAACCTGATCCTTTTAAAGACTCATCCTTTCATCTGTAATTCTAAATCTAAGAATCTATCTTACAGAGATTCAGAGATGTGGAAAAAGATTTGTATGTGAAAATGTTCATCTCAGGCATAGCTGAACTGCCACATCATTAGAAACAATATAAAATGTCCAACAAGAGGGAATTTGTAGAAGATATTATTGTTCAGTCAAGCTATGGAAAACTATACAGCTATTAACATTCATATCCTTGAAGAATATTGAATACTATAGATACAATATCATATAACAGAATGAGGTTCATGTCATCAGATATGACCAGACATGAAAGTCAATTTCATATTTTCTAGTAGAACGTAAAATCCTTGCGGCACTTGTGAAACATTATTCTGCTAAAAATGAGTTCTCTTTTCCCCTCTGGAAAGCCTACTCCAGGCAAACATGGAGACAGGTGCACAAAGCTTACTTTGCACCCACCGCCACCAAGGAACAGAAGCCTGCAATGTGGTTAGTATTAACCTCCAAGGTCAAAGCCCCTAAGCCCTGGGCTATGTTAGAAGGTTTGCAAAACTTGTGGAACACACACCTCTAAGGGGACTGTGGATCCCTGCACAAGGACCCAGGGTAGAGCCACTGGGCTAGGCGGTGATCCATGTCTATCCAGGGGCAAGGTGTGTCCTCAAACCCACAAACTGTAACTGAGTGGGAAGGCTCCACAGAACTTGAAATTGTTAATCAGAAAAAGGAGTGGATTTTAATACGGAGATAGTCATTTGTCTGGAGGATAAAACAGCCTCTAGGCTAGTTCCTGAGGGTCAAGGAAACCAACCACTTAGGAGATGAGAGGGAAGCTGGAGGTGGGTGGGAAAGCAGAAGATGGTTTGAATTCTATGAGCCTGGGGCTCTGCTTTAACTATCTGTGGATAAAGATGGGACTTAACTATCAAGTCTTCCCTGGTGGCTCAGACGGTAAAGCATCTGCCTGCAATGCTGGAGACCTGGGTTTGATCCCTGGGTTGGGAAGGTCCCCTGGAGAAGGAAATGGCAACCCACTCCAGTACTCTTGCCTGGAAAATCCCAGGGACGGAGGAGCCTGGTAGGCTACAGTCCATGGGGTCCCAAAGAACTGGACACACGACTGAGTGACTTTCACTTTTACTATCAAAGTTCCCTTTTACACAGAACTGGAATGTGCAGAAACAGGAGGGCAGGTTCCCTGCAAATGACTTTTACATGTTCATAAATTCTGCAGTTTCTTCTTCTTTCTAATCACCCTTTGTAATGATAATTACTTAAACACATAGCTTGAAACTATAATGCAAATGTTAGCACCATCACTCCTATAAGAAATATCTATTATTACATATTTCTTCTCCTTTCATACATGTTTGGTTGAAGTCCTTTTGTATACAAAGAGTATTTCTATTTTTCAGTCAACATCATAAACCTTTTCCATGTTATGATCATCTTCAAAATCACTTTTAATGACTTTAGAATTCATGCAGGAGATGTGTCTCGCTCTCTTAGCTTCTAAACTGTTTTCACTTTCCACAATTACAAGAGAAACTACAACAAACATTCCGTGTATAAAATGGTTTTCTTTTTGTACTGTCTCCTTCAGGTAAATTCCCAGAAGTGAGACCCTTAAGTCACCAGATATTCATGCCTTTATTGATTTGGGGATTGCTGTCAAACTGCTTTCTAAAAATTTTACAGTGATTTACAGCACAACCAAATACATACCAGAGTGTATCTTTGCCAGCCCAAAGTATTATTTTCATTGAGTGTCTCCAATGTAGTAGATAAAAGTTGTAGCTTCTTCCATCAGCATCTGTTTGATTCCACTGAAAGTGACCTATTTCCATAGGTATATCAGCTCCACTTCTCCCTAACTGTTCATTTTTCCCACTCATTTACTATTTATCAACCTAGATAAGCTCTTTGTATAACAAACATTAGTACTTGATCATACCTGCAGTCAATATATTAATACTTCCCACTCTGGCTACGTTTTGTTCTCATATCAGATGATTTCACTTTTATGACTTCAATTGATTGCTTCTCATCCTTGAAAGTCATCTACCCTCCAGGGGCCTCGTGAATATCACATTGTTTTCTTCTGGTTTTTCTAATGTTTAATTGTTGGTCTTCACTATTTAATCATCTGGAATTTCTGTATATCTCATCAGGTGTCACCCCAAACGAATGCTTTCCAAATTTCAAACCAGCAAAGCCACCAGTATTGTTAAATAATTCCACTCAGATTGATTTGTGTTACTTTCCTTGTCATACATGCACATTAAAGTCAAACGTGGGGGAACTTCCGCAGTGGTCCAGTGGTTGAGAATCCACCTGGCAATGCAGGGAACACAGTTCAATTCCTGGATGTAGAACTAATGTCTCATAGCAACCAAGCCTGCTGGCTGCAGCTACTGAGGCCCGTACGCACTGGAGCCCAAGCACCGCAATGAAAGAGCTCGCATGCTGCTTAACTCAATATTTTTTTTAAAAAAAAAGGTCAAGTGTAGGGTGGGGAGAGGATGTGCTTGGAGCATGGTCTACTTCTGATTAAGTCCTTTTATAAATGTTAGCCTCTCTCTCCTATGTTAAGGATGAAAATAAAAAGGGTTTTCTTTCCCACCTACTTTTGGGAGCTGGGTGTGTACAGTGAAGAGGGCTGCAAGAAAAACCCAAGGGAGAGAACCCACAGGGAGTCCTCTGGCAATCTACAGGGACAGATCAGGAAACCAGGAAACCACTTTCCCAATAGAAGCGTCCCATGTGGTCACGCCTCCCTTCAAACTTCCAGAGCCACTCCCTTTCATAAACGCAGTCTACCGGACACGCAGAGTATCCATCTCCTTTCCAGATTCTTCCACAACCTCGTGCAAGTACAGGTGTCCCTTGGTATCTGCAAGGGACTGGTTCCAGGGCTCCCTTGGGTATCAAAATGCACAGGTGCTCAAGTCCCTTAAGTAAAGCGATGTGGTATCTGCATATAACCTACACACATGCTCCCAGGTGGCGACAGTGGTAAAGAACCCACCCGCGGATGCAAGAGAGGTGGGTTGGATCCCCGGATCGGGATGATCCCCTGGAAGAGGAAATGGCAACCCACTCCCCTGGAGAACCCCATGGACAGAGGAGCCTGGAGGGTCCATAGGGTCACCAAGAGTCGGACACGACTGAGAGACTAACACTTTCCTTTCATACCATTTTTTTAAAGGTTCCTTAAAGACTGATTAAGTCAGAAAGAGAAAAACAAATATTGTAAATCAACACATACGTGGAACTGAGTGCATTTTTCTTAAAGCGACGTCAGAACGTCTTGTCGTTCTGGAATTGGTGCCACATCCAGCAGCATCCAGCACACAGGGAGAAGCAGTGGGGAGAGAAAAGGAATCCACCAGACTGCAAACCTTCACCCGGCGCTGAAGGGCTCAGCCCAAAATACGTCTGGTTCACGCTAAAGTGGGGAGCCGGGCGGTGCGGTGTGAGGACGCACTCTGCTGTCTGCCCTCTTCTTAGGACTGAAGGCCGGAACGGCCCAGCCCTGACCCAATCTCCCTGCTCTTTCACTACATCTCTCCTCCAGTTTCACAAGTGGAGTCTGTGGTGTCTGACACAAGCGGCATCTGAAAACATCTAGTTCCTAGTCTAAATCTCTCATCCAGGCCACTCAGCTCAAGGGATGGCACCCACTCGGGTGGGTGAACATCCTCAGGTGTTCTCTGCTCACGTCTTTTCAGACCACACTATCCTTTTAGGAGGAAGAAAATCAAACTCCTGGATTCTCGCAGAAAAGCCGACAAAGGGCTGCCTGCGAGGAATGCTGACTCATGTCTCTTCTAACAAACCAGTTGTTTTCTTATTTCACAGAAAATTAAAATAGTTGCCTGGAAAGAAGAAACAACGGTACTTGCCTAAGGGAGGAGGACCCTCAAAAAAATCTAGGAAGATTATTTTTATTGTATTCCCAAATGAGAGTTTTCCTTACAGAATGCAGAAAAAAATAAAGTGTTAAGTCGCTCACTCATGTCTGATTCTTTGTGATCCTACAGACTGTAGCCCACCAGGCTCCTATCTGTTCTTGAGATTTTTCAGGCAAGAATACTGGAGTGGGTTGCCATTCCCTTCTCCAGGGGATCTTCCCAACCCAGGGATCAAACCCAAGTCTCCTGCATTGCAGGCAGATTCTTTACCTAAAATACTATTTTGATTGCATTTCCAAATGGGAGCTTTCGTTATAGATGGCAGACCATCGTAGCAAACAGCGATTAAGCAAATTCTAAACCCTCTTGTCGAAGCTATCTGCCACTTTGCCTAACTGATCACAACTAAGTGTAATTTAGATCCCTCCCCCTAACACTGCCTCTCTCCAGGCTCAAGGTTTCACCACAAAAGTAAGCAGAATGAAGTTTATTAATCAGTAAGATTAATTCTGAAATAAGACTCCCCCGTCTGTCTCTTGTCAAGTTCGGGGAGAGTGACTAGGAAGGCTTGTGTGCCGCTCCCCACCCCCCCAGCAGACTGTTTTCCGACAGGAATGTTTTTTTCTTGGGCAACAAATGCATTTCCTGTCCTAGATCTCGTCTCTCCATGTGATGTTTCTCTGCAATGCTCCGTAAATAAACACAGTCTTTGTCAAACCTGTTACAAGATGATCTACCCCATGCCTGTAAAAAGATGATGTGTTTCACGAAAATAAAGCTTTACCTTCGTAGTTAAGCTGAATAGTAGCTACTTGTCCTCTGCCTTACAGTGAGTGCTGCTAACTCAGAAACACTTTCATTACTATAGCTTGGAAGCTGGCAAGAAGGCCACAGGCACGGGGCTAAGGAAGCCAGCATCCGCCTCGTGGACTCCGAGTCCTAGAAAGCAGAGTATCTCATAGACAAGCCCAGCTCACAAGGGGTCTGTACACACACATTCCCAAAGAAAGGACTATGCTGCGGGGATGAGGTTCCTAAATGGCCCCCAAGTCCTTTTGGTTTGTGGTGTCTTGGAAGAATCCAGCCAGGCCAGGCAGGTCTGGGGATGGTCCACAGACACCCAGCCCAGGACATGCTCCTAGCAGCTCACAGGCCTCACCCGAGCCTTGCAGGCTTGACAAAGGCATCACGGCAGGGCAGGGGGAAGTCCACCCTGGTTCCTACCCCACTGGGCCTCAGATTCTCATAATATACAATGGAGGCAGCAACATCTTATTCAGAGCATCAGTGCAGAGGGAAAATGTGACGACATTCCCTACAAGAAATTGCTGATCTGATACCCCAGAGCGGCTCTTTGAAACAGCTGTTGGTAAGTCACTCAGTTGTGTCCAACTCTTTGCGACCCCATGGACCACAGCATGCCAGGCTTCCCTGTCTTTCACTATCTCCCGGAGGTTGCTCAGACTCACAGCCAGTGAGCCAATGATGCCATCCAACTATCTCATCCTCTGCCGCCTCCTTCTCCTGACCTCAATCTTTCCCAGCATCAGGGTCTTTTCCAATGAGTTGGCTCTTCACATCAGTTCAGTTCAGTTGCTCAGTTGTGACCGACTCTTTGCAACCCCGTGGACTGTAGCAAGCCAGGCTTCCCTGTCCATCACCAACTCCCAGAGTTTACTCAAACTCATGTCCATCGAATTGGTGATGTCATCCAACCATTTTGTCCTCTGTTGCCCCCTCTCCTCCTGCCTTCAATCTTTCCCAGCATCAGGGTCTTTTCCAATGAGTCAGCTCTTCGCATCAGGTGGCCAAAGTACTAGAGTTTCAGCTTTAGCTTCAGTCCTCCCGATGAATATTCAGGACTGATTTCCCTTATGATTGACTAGTGTGATCTCCATGCAGTCCAAGGGACTCTCAAGAGTCTTCTCCAGCACCAAATTCAACCTTGTCTCAATACCCTCAACACCAAGGTCCTCCCTTCCCAAGGGATCCAGGCAAATGGACACCAGCAGCCTCAGAAAATGTCAAGAGCTCCTTACAGAGTCAGTGGCTAACAGGCTCAGATGTTTTGACTCCGTGGCTGAGAGCTGGGTTCAGGAGCCAGGATGCCTGGTTCAACTTCAGCTCCGTCTCCTATTAGTTGTGTGACTCTGGGCGAGCAACTCTACATGACTCTCAGTTTAACTGTCAATAGAATGGACTCAGTGACAATATCCACCTGGTAAGTTCACGGTGAGAACTATGTGCTTTGGGAAGCATGGGCTCCCGGGACGTTTCCAGCCCCGCCCCACCAGCCCTCCACACACAACAGAGCCTCCCTCTGCAGAAGCACTTCTTCTGGTCCTGAGGTTTGTTTTTGTGTTCACCTGTTGTTGTTACTGTTATTGGGCATTTTTCACTCTACCCATCTCCTTCCATTTAAACAGGGACTGAAGTTCGAGACATATTTGCAACTTAACAAAAACCACAGCAGAAAGCAAACAAAGATGCTAAATAGCACTCTTCTGGAGGGGAAAGGACTCTGTTCCATGGCCAGGGAAAGCAGTTGTTTCATATAAGTCTTCCTTAGGCTATTTCCAGATTAGCTGGCTCACCGATAAATGCACTTGATATTCTGTAAACAAATTTGTCAGAGAGATTTCCCCAGATAAAGGGCAGAGTTCCAGGCCCAGGCAGCAGATGCAACAACTGCAGACCTCAGCACCACCACCACCACTGCTGCTGGCCCAGCCAGCCTCCAGCTGACGATGCAATTGCCGGGCTTCCTACCTGCCGCCTGCCCTTCCTCCTGGCTGCTCTACCTGCTCAGCTGGGGCAGGTCCTTGCAGAAGTCCAGTCCAGCCGGCTGCCAGCTGGGGCCACAGGACGTGTCAGCCTCAGCATGCGTTTCTCTGAGCTGGCCTGAGTTTGGGTCACGTGAGTGCAAGAGAGAGATTTGAGACTGTGGGACGCAGGTGGTCATCCATTTACTCCAGGAGCATCTCGTGGGCCAACTCAACATGCAACGTGCCTGACTTCTCTCTACTTCACAGATGTGGACATGGAGTTTGGACACTCAGGGAGCTCTCTGAGGTCAAGGTCGTAAGTGACAGAAGGAAGATTCAAAACAGAACTTGTTTAAAAATTCCACACTTCCCTGTGTGGGGAAATCACAGAATCACCCCCTGATGTCAAAAGCCCAGAAGACGTTTGTCATAAAACGAGTCCTAGAGTAGCGCTTCCCAAACCTTAAGTGTTAATTGCTCAGTCATATCTGAACCAACTCTTCTGGAATCCATGGACTGTAGCCTGCCAAGCTCCTCTGTCCATGGAATTCTCCAGGTAAGAAAACTGGAGTGGGTTGCCATTTCCTTCTCCAGGGAAATCTTCCCAACCCAGAGATCAAACCCAGGTCTCTCGTGTGGCAGGCAGATTCTCAAAGCCAAGGAAGTCTTCAATGCCAGCCACTTCTGCAGGGAGCAGGGTTCAAACCTACACCAGGAGACCCCATAGAATTTCAACTCCAATGCCTTAACCACTCAGCCATCCCAAACCATAACGTGCTTACAAGTCACCTGTGAGCCTGAGATGCAGATGCTGATTCTAGGGGTCAGAGGTGAGGGCCTGAGCGTGTCCATTTCTAAAAGAGTCCCCCGTTTAGGGCCCACATTTCTGAACAACAGGACCCTTAGCAGCAGGCACTGAGCTTTCTTAAGCAGACACCACCACCGTTGAAGACACTTTGAGCGTGCGTCCCCCAACATGTGTGTGCTCAGTTATTTATAAATTGTACATACCTGTATTCTGACCAGTAGCTAATATAACATCATATCCAACTAGGACAAGATACAGTGTTACAGTCACAGCTCTAAATCCACATTTAAATCATCTTGGTGATGCTGAATTTCTGTCCAGCTTCTTGTCATCCGCACCCCCCCCCCCCCCCCCGCACCACTGGCTAAGAAAACTCTCATACATGGAACAGGAGAAACCACATCAATGCTGCCACTTTCTTGTATTCATTGTATTCAGGGCAAGCACTTTCACTTGTTACTATGATAGTCAGTTTCTGTTTTATAAGCCACTTATCTATTTTATGAAGGTTAATTTAGGGTGGCTCAGGCGGTAAAGAATCTGCCTGCAATGCAGGAGACCTGGATTCCATCCCTGAGTTGGGAAGATACCCTGGAAAAGGAAACAGCTTCCCACTCCAGTATTTTTGCCTGGAGAATTCCATGGACAGACGAGCCTGGCGGGCTACAGTCCACATAGTCACAAAGAGTCGGACACAACTGAGCACACATAGATAATGTTTGTGTACATACACACATAGACACGTGTATATGTATGTGTGTGCACATACACACACAGACATGTGTATGTGCATGTGTGTGTACACACACACACACATGTCTATGTCTGTGTCTACACATAGACATGTGTATGTATGTATATGTGTGTATACATACATGTATACTTATGTGTGTGTGTGTATATATATACACACAGACACAAATACAAATGACAGTGTTTTTTAAACAAGTATTCGAATTTCCTCTCTTGGTGGATCAAATTCCCCAAAGCTTTCAGGCACACTCAGTCATTCAAGATTAATTCCATCGATGTCAAGGCACAAATGCATGTGCTTACATGATGGCATTTAAAAACACAGTTCAGACTCTCAGTATTACTAGCCCTGCATTTAAACTACGCAAACACGACTGGGCTTTTTTTATTCCTGGAGGTCCACTCCAGACACGCTTCCTCAGTTTTCTCTACTTCCTATACCAACATAAGCAGAGGTTTTCTCTAGAATAGGAATATACCTCACTGCTGAGACGCAGGCAGAAACACAGCATAGAAACAGCCCTCAGAGACACCTCCCAGCTCTCATGGAGCAAACAAGCTTCAGGCAAGAATAAGCTTTCATCCTTTTCAGAAGACGTTTTAACTTGCAAATAAATGATCATCCGAATTTAATAGCGATATTCCACTCCTCTTTGGCAACTTAGAGACATACTCAACTGCACACAAAAAGGGGAAATTTTCACCCAGAAATAAATGGAACTGTGGTAAACAGGTAACTGAATATTCTGAAGACAGATATCAAGGTAAATCTTCTCTTCCCAGTGGTCTCATATGAATAGAAAACAAGTATCTGTAATAATCTGAAATTTTAACACCCAGCAGGAGGCTTTAATTTTAATGGATCTGAGTTTTTGCTGTAAAATGAATCAACTGTCTAAAGACCGACCTCTGGGATGGTTCAGAGGCATCCTTTAAAAAATTGCAGCAGAAAGAATAAGAGTTCTCTGTAGCAAAATTAAGCTTCATTTTCACAAGTCTCTTCCGCTTTCTACTGCTTGACATGTTAATGTTAAGCATACCCTCTGGGCAATTTCTGTTTGGAACACTGTTCTTCTAAACAGAACTGATCACAATCCACTGCTCTTGGGCATTCTGCACAATATTGCAAGGTTCCAGCCTGAAAGCGGAGAGAGGGGTCCCTGGTGAGCCCAACAGGAGCACCTGGCCGGGGGGGTGGGGGGGGGGGGGGGGGGGTGGGCTCTGGCCAATGAGCAAGCGAGTTCTCTCTCCTGAGCTCGTGGCCAAGACAAGACCCACACACTTTCCCTGCTGAAGCTGGACTCTAAGAAAACAAGCACTGGTGCCTTCCAACCATGTCCAAAACCATGAGACGGGGTCCTGTACAAGGAGTGGGGAGGGTGGACTTTCCCTGTCCTAATGCCAGGCTGGCAGTTACATTTCTGTCTGCCTCTGGGTCTGGGGTTTGCAGACACATTATAAGGCATCCTTCACATCCCTTCTTTGTCTGCAGGGATGGTCAGAGTGTAAAAGTGAAAGTGTTAGTCATTCAGTCGTGTCCGACTCTCTTCGATCCCTGGACTATATATAGCCCACCAGTCTCCTCTGTCCACGGAATTCTCCAGGAAGAATACTGGAGTGGGTTGCCGCTTCCTTCTCCGGGGGATCTTCCCAACCCAGGGATCAAACTCAGGTTTCCTGCATGGCAGGCAGATTCTCTACTGTCTGGGTCACCAGGGAAGCCCAGGGACTGTCAGAACCTTCACTCAAATCTTACACCAGCAGGCAGGTGGCTATGTTCAGACTCTGGCCAAAATCCCTTGCCTGGAGGGCGTTCTTCCAATGGGCTCCTGTGGCCAGAAGGGGGATGCTGTTCTGTCCCTAGTGTTGGCTTCAACAACCACAGAAAGATGAATTACTCCTCAGATGATTTTTTTTTTTTAAACACGTGAAGTTTTCTCCATATCTCTACCCAGCCCAATCCTGGGACTTAGGATCCAGATACAATGAGCTGATGGCAGCCACCCGGAAGCCCTGGTGATAATCCAGGCCTGCAAGTTGCCTCCTGAATCTGGAGGAGTAGAGATGGGGTGGGGGTGCAGACGGGTGAAGATTTCTGATGCAGAAAAACTCACGGAGGGATTCACGAAGGGCCGAGAACCTGAGCTGGATTTTGTAAGAGAAAACCCGAAGGCATAGAGGAGAGAGCGAATGGATTCCAGACTGAAGGACATGGTGAGCAGGCAGGGAAAGGCGTGTCTGGAGAACCGACAGGGACACGTGGCTGGAGCAAAGGGTTCATGGAGGGAAACTGGAATAGCTTTTTTTTTTAATTGGAGGCTAACTACCTTACAATACTGTAGTGTTTTTTTGCCATACACTGACATGAATCAGCCATGGGTGCACATGGGTCCCCCGTCCTGAAACCCCCTCCCACCTCCCTCCCCATCCCATCCCTTTGGGTTATCCCAGTGCACCGGCTTTGAGTGCCCTCTTTCATGCATCGAACTTGGACTGGGCATCTATTTCACATATGGTAATATACATGTTTCAATAGCTTCTGTCGACAGAATCTGCACTGGTGGGTCCCCAAGACTGGTCCTGCGTGGCTCTCACTCCATCAGCCTGCGTCGTTGGCAGTGCACCCGCTCAGCTGAGCTCCTGTCTCCTCTGAGTTCGGCACATCCTGCCTGCTGGCTTTCCTGCCCTAGCCTTGTGTCGAGTTTGCTTTTCAGTACAGCTGTCTGCTTGGAGCAGATTCCTCTGTGGCTCCAGACCAAGTGGGCTCTTCTGAACTTCGGCCGCGTTTCTGCCCGTTCAGCTTTCCCAACAAGCTGCGCTGAGAGTCGAGAACGTCTCTCTCTTGGGGAGCCAGCTGTCTGCTTTTCCACTGACCTAACGCTCTCTCTGGATCTACGGAATGATTGTCATAAACTCTGGAAGCACATTTTCCTTTTCGCTCGACATGGACGAATGAGAGGAATTTATAGAAGACAAACAAAATGTTCTCTCCAGAAATACATGCTTCCGCGCAATCATCCGAAACATGTGTGTTAACAGTGCACTTTGTTACAGGGTCTGTGCTAGACACCGGACGCATTAGCGGTGGTCTCCAAAACATGCTAAGCGATCATCAAACAATTTATCTTACAGATTAACCAATAAAAACAAGCTTGTTACCAAAAAAAAAAAAAAAAAAGATTTGCAGAAAAGCCAAAAAAGAAAAGAGGCTAATAGTGAAAATTCACCGTCACCATCCCACCCCCCACTTAGCCTCCAATCCCCTTTTGTTCAAAATCATCTTTTTTAAAATATCCTTATGGGCATTTGATTCTGGACCTTGTAAATTTTTCTAGTGAATACAAGAAATACAGTCCATTCATCCAGATCAGAGAATCTCCACTTTGCCAACAACCGACGTTTGGGGTCAGAAAATTCTTTATGGGGGACTGTCCCCTGCATTACAGAGTGATCGATAGCAGTCCTGGCTAGTACACACTAGAGGCCAAGAAGCAGGGGTGACGACCAAAAACGTTCCCAGATGGTGGCAAACAGTCTCCAGGAGAGACAGCAAAACCACCTCCATCAACATCTACCTCATTTGGGCCAACGTAATTCTTTCATCAACAGCTGAGCAACTGGAAGGGACTAGAATGTCATGAAATGGTAACTCATTGGAAAGCTTACTGGAAAACTCTTCTGACTAATTTTCTTTTAAACTCAGTGATCACATCCCCCATTACTGAAAATATTTCCAAAATATTCGTATCTTTTCCTGCCATACTAGTTGCTATTATCTGAGTATAATTCACTTCTTTTGACTATTGGAGTCCTTAGAATACCTAAAATTATTTTTCAGTACAGCAACTATTGTTAAGTGGTACTGCAGATATAAAATTCTAACATCAGACCAATACTGATCAGCCCCCAAATATACTCACTGCAAGTGACCTAGAAAGGATGCAGAGAGCACAGTCTGGGAGCTCCACATCTCCGTGCCTCCCTGGTAATCTTCCCTTAAACCATTCTTTTGACAGTGTTTACTTACTAGGCTATCTCATTAGACTGTAAATTCTTAGAAGGCAAAAACCTAATTTTATTCCTTTTATGTTCTCAGCATCGAGCATAGTAAATATTACAAGTCAGATGTTTGATAAACATTTATGCACCTAACCTAAAAAAAAATGAGTATGTACTAAGAAAAACAAATAAAACATGGAACCACAGCATGCATGAAGATCCTTTATTTCTGCTAAGGAAGCCGGGTGTTAGCCTGTAAGTAAATACCAACAAAAGGACTGTACAGTCAAAGCTATGGTTTTTCCAGTAGTCATGTATGAATGTGAGAGCTGAACCATAAAGAAGGCTGAGTGATGAAAAATTGATGTTTTCAAACTGTGGTGCTGGAGAAGACTCCTGAGAGTCCCCTGGACCACAAGGAGATCAAACTAGTCAATCCTAGAGGAAATCAACCCTGAATATTCACTGGAAGGACTGACGCTGAAGCTGAAACTCCAATACTTTGGCCATCTGATGTGAAGAGCTGACTCACTAGAAAAGACCCCGATGCTGGAAAAGACTGAAAGCAGGAGAAAAAGGGGACGGCAGAGGATGAGATGGCTGGATGGCATCACCTATTCACTGGACATGAGTTTGAGCAAACTCTGGGAGATGGTGAAGGACAGGGAAGCCTGGGGTGCTGCAGTCCATGGAGTCTCAAAGAGTTGGATACAGCTGAATAACACCAAAAAAGAAACTAACACAGCATTGTAAATCAACATCATAAATCAACTATACCGCAATTTTCAAAAGAGCATAAAGAAGAACCCAACTTATGAGGGGCTCTACCACAAAGCCAAGGCTTCCACTGAGTAACATATGCCATGAATAAAGGTTTCTTTCTCTTTCTAGTTTCTTAAACAAAGTGTGGTCTTACCGTGGTCTCTCAATATATCTCTGCTGTAGAAAGAAGGACTGCATGAGTCTTCCTTTCCTTGAAATGAGATGAAAGAGAAAGGAGTCCTCCTCCCAGAGCCACAAGCTTCCAAGTTGCCTTGTTCATTCTATAAACATTCACCGAGCACCCAGCACGTGTCAGGCGTTCAGTGGTCCAGGTGCCAGGAAAATAGCAGTGCATAAACAGGCTGCCAGCCCTCATGGAGCGCACATTCTGTTGACAAGCTGGACCTACAGGAGCAAGATTACAAAATGCACAGACTTCCCTCCCTCCCCCACGTGCCAAGGCTGCTCCTCAAGCCACAGAGAGTGACAATGACTTCTGCAATGGCCGTTCTGCTTCTCCTGGCATCTGGAGGAATGTCCCATCCTAGCATCTGGACACTAAGCACAGACAGCATTTCTAATAATCAAGAAGCTAAGTACAATGAATAACGACCATGAAAATGTGAAGATGAATTAAACACAAAGTTCTCTTCAGGCAAAAGCAAATCTTGAAAAGCCATTTAATTCATTCTCCTGTCGTTGACAGTGAAAGCATTAGTCGCTCACTTGTGTCTCTTTGCCACCCCATGGACTGTAGCCCACCAGGCTCCTCTGTCCATGGGATCCTCCAGGCAAGAACACTGGAGGGGGTTGACATGCCCTTCTCCAGGGGATCTTCCTGAGCCAGGGATGGAATCCGGATCTCTCGCACTGCAGGTGGATTCTTTACCGTCTGAACCACCAGGGACATCCTCTGCCTCTCCTGGCATCTAGACAAAGGTCTCCATCTTAGCACGTGGACACTAAATACACACAGCATTTCTAACAATCAGGATGCTAAGTGCAAAGAATAACAACCACAAAAATCTGAGGATGAATTAAACACAAAGTCCTTCACAGGCAAAAGGAGATCTTAAAAAGCCATTTAATTCAAGCTCCTATTGTTGAACAGAACCAAGCTAAACCTTCAAAAGAAGAGCTAGAAATGGACCTCCATGTGACCTCTCAGCACAAAGTCCTGACCTTCTGCCCTAGGAAACCACTGCCAACTGGCTGAGGTCTGCACAGGTTCTCAGTGTTTCTGACAGGAGGGAAGATGGGGCTGGAAATCCACATTGTACGAAAAATGTGCAAGCTAAAGCAACGTCATAAAACGTTTGAATAACCCATTCATTTTTAATCCTTCTGTAATTTCTGTGATCATTTTAAAAGTGATGAACTCATCTGACATAAAGTGAGGAACGCAGGAACTTTTCCAGGACTTCTATTGTAATTCATCACAAACTGGATGCCTGTTCAAATATTACACAGTTCCCTGCTATCTGTCTCTAATAGCAGGAGCGAAGCCACTGCATTTGCCTACTGGCGGGCTTACCCATTAATTACCAAAGATGGCACACTGCCAGTGAGAGCCAGGCCCCTCTGAGTGTGCCCCGATGACCTAGTTTAATCAAATCTGGCCTCGAATCCAACAGAACACAGATTTAATTCCTAGCTAGAGGGCTGGATGACAGCATGTATCTAACAGTTTGAGAGAGCAGTGCATGGAAAACTGAGCGGTCTTATGCACCATTTAAAACAGACAACAGAAAAACTAAGAGAATTCTTATCATCTTGATGGGATTGTCCACATGACTTCTATTGACTCTGCGCCCCCCACCCCAAACAACAACCAATTTCCTAACATTCTGGGCTCTGAGCCTGCGGATTTAAGTATTGAAATATGGTTGGTCTCTACTCCTATGTTTTCTCCCTAAGGAAAAGATGGATTGGGAAAAAGGTTAACCTCAGTATCCCTGAAATAATGGACCTTGATATCCTGGTGCTTCTAATCTATTCCTGAGGATTATTTTAATGCAGAAAATAAAATCTCAGTGTATTTCAGTCCTATTTGACATTTAGATATTTCAGACTCACAGGACTTTCTTTGGTGGGGGGAAAAAAAAAACATTAAGTCTTTAAAAAGCTCTAAGGTCTTTAGGAAACAAATTATAACCAACAATTCCTCATATCTCACTATATGGTGCGAGTATTCTTTTCCCTTTGGGCAAGCTGTGCGGTTTATGGGATCTCAGTCCCCCAACCAGGGATTGAACCCAGGCCCCTGGCTATGGAAGCTCAGAGCACTAACCAAGAGACCATGAGGGAAGTCCCGCAAATGTTTGTACCTAGGATCCCTCTGGCCTTGTTCCGTTGGTGCCTGCTGATGACAGAATGATGTGCTCCATTTTCAAGCAGTTCTGTCTATGACACAATCAAGCTTCATAAAACGGGGGATACAAAATTCCCGATACAAAAAAGAATTTCAGGAGGGAACCCAGTCCCGTGTCCAGGCAGGCAGTAGAGGCCAGTGGTTAAGGGCATAGCTGGCTGCAAGATCCAGCTTCAACCCTCACCACTTCTGAGCTGGAAAATGAGGGTGCTGGCAGCACCTACCTTATACAGTGTTCAATAAACAAACAAGACAATGAAGACAGAGAAGACTGGTGGGCTACAGTCTAAGGGGTGGCAAAGAGTTGGACGTGACTTAGGGACTGAGCGTGCACACACAAACACACACACACATGGGCTCACACAGTACTGAAGCAAGTGAGCACTCACCAAAATGGTAGACAGAACCAGCATTTAAACACTGTAAAGTCACATCACTCCATTTAGCTATGTACATGGTGCTACGCACCTAACCTAAAACCTTCTACCATATGATAAGCCACTAACACTGCCGTTTAAAAACCCACTGTGTATGTCCACACCTCTGCTACTGCAGTGGACCTACCTCCTTACATAATCAGCAGAAAGGATCTCTTATTAAAGTAATCAAGGCAATTATTTGGATCACAGAGGGATAAAGTTTGTCAACTCCAAATTTATGAAGATTAATGATAATGAGAGTGCTGGATTGTTCTTAAATATCATTGTTTCATTCTAACATTTATGAAGCTGGTGTTTTCACAGACCTTTCCTAGTAGTAAATATCACTCTCCCTACGAAAATGAAAGTGTTAGTCATTAAGTCATGTCCGATTCTTTGTGACCCCATGAAGTTGGCCCACTGGGCTCCTCTGTCCGTGGGATTCTCCAGGCCAGAATACTGGAGTGGGTTGCCATTCCCTTCTCCAGAGGACCTTCCCAACTCCAGGATAGAACCCAGGTCTCCCACATTGCAGGCAGGTTCTTTACCATCTGAGCTCAGTGAAACAAGAAATTATTAGCTCAAAGTCACAGGTACCAAATATCAGACCCCAAACATCATATTCTCATTCTTTCCTTGGTATTCCAAAGGAAAAGAAAAAATCGAACATAATATCTACAAATAAAGTGAAACACACAGCTAAGCAATTATCTAGGGGGGAATTAGCTCACACAAGCCTCCCTAATCCTCTTTCCCCTTTTCCTTCTGCCGCTGAACTCATTAAAAAAAAAAATCCACATCGTTTCTTTCTTCAATCATGTACCTATGGTGGGAGCAGGGAAGAGAAGTTTCAGATATAAATAACGCCAGGGCCTCTTTCCATAAATCACATAAACAGTTCTTTTAATTGATCATGTGTTCTTCTACCTTGTATTCTGAGGATCAACCCCCCTCCACTCCCCACCTGCCCCCGACACACACAGGAAAGAAATGTAGGCCTTGGCAGGGGTAAGGGAAATAAACACCAATGTTCACTGGATTTACAAGTACTCTCTGAGGTCTCTTCTTTCCTAATACTTACTTTTATTTATTTCTTTGCGCCCAGTCTTAGTTGAGGCACGTGCGATCTTCCAACTTCACTATGACATGCTATGACATGCGGGATCCTCTAGCCGTGTCGTGTGGGAGCTAGTTTCCCGACCAGAGATTGAGCCCAGGCTCCCAGACCAGGGAACACAGAGTCTAAGCCCTGGACCACCAGGGAAGCCCTTCTGAGGTCTCTTTACTGTTACTCTTACAGTAAGCGGGTTTCCTCGGTAACTGACACCGTAACATGTGTTTATCACTTCACAAAGAGAAGCCTCTTGGAGCTCCCTCTAATCAGTTCAGTCATCAGCACCCAAGAAAAGAAAAGCTTTTTCCCTGGCCACATATTTTGTGTCTATGGTCCAGCCTCGCTCCCATTTCCCAGTCCTTTCCTCTGTATGATTCATCAGCGTCCCGGTGGCTGCCACCACCATCCTGACCATGCCAACAATCACCATGACCTCTACCCATGACCTCAGCTACCAAGAACACTAGCACCATCACCTATCTGTCCTTTTTTTAATCTCAGTTACATATCAGTTATCCGTCACATGCTCCACCCGCAGCCCTCTCTCTGGGCCCAACACTTTGCTATATCTCTCTTACCCTGTATTTGTCAATCAAAAGCCACCCATTAACAACAATATAACAGCTTTTTATCTCATCCAAAGATTAATTACAAAAACTCAGCAGTTAGGAAAAGCCAGCCATTATGGACACACCCAATATTTGGAAGGCAACTCCGTTTTCCTGGGGAAATACTCAAGTTTCAGTTCAGTTTAATTCAGTTCAGTCGCTCAGTCGTGTCTGACTCTTTGTGACCCCATGAATCACAGCACACCAGGCCTCCCTGTTCATCACCAAATCCTGGAGTTCACCCAAACTCATGTCCATCAAGTCGGTGATGTCATCCAGCCATCTCATCCTCGGCCGTCCCCTTCTCCTCCTGCCCCCAGTCCCTCCCAGCATCAAAGTCTTTTCCAATGAGTCAACTCTTTGCATGAGGTGGCCAAAGTACTGGAGTTTCAGCTTTAGCATCATTCCTTCCAAAGAAATCCCAGGGTTGATCTCCTTTAGAATGGACTGGTTGGATCTCCTTGCAGTCCAAGGGACTCTCAAGAGTCTTCTCCAACACCACACTTCAAAAGCATCAGTTCTTCGGTGCTCAGCTTTCTTCACAGTCCAACTCTCACATCCATACATGACCACAGGAAAAACCATAGCCTTGACTAGACGGACCTTTGATGGTAAAGTAATACCTCTGCTTTTGAATATGCTATCTAGGTTGGTCATAACTTTCCTTCTAAGGAGTAAGTGTCTTTTAATTTCATGGCTGCAATCACCATCTACAGTGATTTTGGAGCCCCAAAATATAAAGTCTGACAATGTTTCCCCATCTATTTCCCATGAAGTGATGGGACCAGATGCCATGATCTTCGTTTTCTGAATGTTGAGCTTTAAGCCAACTTTTTCACTCTCCTCTTTCACTTTCATCAAGAGGCTTTTTAGTTCCTCTTCACTTTCTGCTATATCAGATATAGCATAAGGGTGGTGTCATCTGCGTATCTGAGGTTATTGATATTTCTCCTGCCAAAACTCAAGTTTAAATAGTCCTTAAGAACAAGAATATTACAGAGACGATGATCTACAGATAAAAGCATCTTAGAAGTGCTTGAAACCTGAAGCACACATTCTCTATCACTAAACTGCATTCGGTTCAGTTCAGTTCAGTTCAGTCACTCAGTCGTGTCCGACTCTTTGTGACCCCATGAATTGCAGCACACCAGGCCTCCCTGTCCATCACCAACTCCCGGAGTTCACTCAGACTCACATCCATCGAGTCAGTGATGCCATCCAGCCATCTCATCCTCTGTCGTCCCCTTCTCCTCCTGCCCCCAATCCCTCCCAGCATCAGAGTCTTTTCCAATGAGTCAACTCTTCACATGAGGTGGCCAAAGTACTGGAGTTTCAGCTTTAGCATCATTCCTTCCAAAGAAATCCCAGGGCTGATCTCCTTTAGGATGGACTGCTTGGATCTCCTTGCAGTCCAAGGGACTCTCAAGAGTCTTCTCCAACACCACACTTCAAAAGCATCAATTCTTCAGCGCTCAGCTTTCTTCACAGTCCAACTCTCACATCCGTACATGACCACTGGAAAAACCATAGCCTTGACTAGATAGACCTTTGTTGGCAAAGTAATGCCTCTGCTTTTGAATATGCTGTCTAGGTTGGTCATAACTTTCCTTCCAAGGACTGCATTAACTTGGTCCTTAATTTGGTTTAAAACATGGTTTAGGTTTTCCCTCCTGAGTTTTATGCCTAGAAAACTCAGGCCACCCCTCTGGCCTCCAAACCTACAGTAGCCACTGTCCCTCTGATAAGTTTCTTTCAATCAATCCAAGTGTCCAGTCAAAGCCACACCCCAAGCTATTACCTCTTTCTGCTGTCTTCAAGCAGCAGAACTCAATAAAAAGTCTCCCTTCCTTAGAATCTGTCCAGAGAACAAAACAACAGTTTACAGAGGGCTGTAAACTGTGCAAGGCCACCACATTCAAGGGGACTCCAATCACATCATTTAAAAAATTGTCTGTATTTTTATCGCAACTTTGATGACTTAAAGATGGGTAATTTATTTATATTACAAGTTTCCAACATATGGCAATAAAGTACCTCGTTCTAAAAATTAGTACAGTCTAACCATTCTCCATCAGATGGAAGTAAAAGGTCCATGGAAGAGATGCTTCTGTCAAATGTGGACAAAATGCCATATGGGCTAGAACAGCCCTCAGGAAAGCGTCTCTCAAGTGTCTCAAATGTTTTAAACCTTCTGCAATCTTGGTGGTTCAGTAAAGCTTCTCTGCGTCATTTAATGAACTCTGTTTGCATTTCATTAACTTTTTCCCTCCCAATCTGGTCTTTCTCTCTCAAAAAGCACATTCTCTAATCAAAGCAAGCCCTTAAAAATGACTGCATCATCGTGTCCTATTTCTGTCAACTGATATTATTAAACACATGTTAACATCCACGCCACAACCTTTTGTTGCTGAAAAAGATTAATTACCCCTATGAAAGAGATGTCTTTATAGACACACTCCTCAATTTTAAAATCCTTAACAAAACACGTTGCTTGAACTGGAGTTCCAATACATGTCTGAATATAATTCTCATATTTTAAAAAAAGCAAAACTAAATTATGCTTTCACATGAAAATCCAGTTTAATTCACTTGTATCATTAATAATATTTACCCAAATTCAGCACCAGCGATTTACTCAGAGTACCAAGAAGTCTCACACAACATTTAAGAAGCAACTATGTGTCCCAGTCAAGTGGAACTATAAATTGAATAGAAATCCACGTAAACTTACCTTGACCCACAGAAAACCAGTTTTACTGCCATTGGTGACAATTTGCCCTAGTTGACAATTCACGTGTGGAAACCTTAAAAGGAAAAGGGACAGGAAAATTCAGAAGAAAGGGGCAGGATCCGGGGATGTGTAAACAGTACTTCACTACACTGCTGCATCTCACTAGGAAGCTACAGTTAGTGCAAGAGTTCTTGAATCTAGACAATAACTGCGCCACAGATAAGCTCTTCATAATGGGAGTTGTTTCAATAAACTCACCATTTTTCCATTGGCTAGGATTTCAGAGATACTTAATCTTACATTCAGATTAATCCTCAATGGATTACATGACTTCAATTTTCTTTCTATCTTAATCCCTCAAGTAGTTAATGATCTGAAAACCGATTCTTAAATGCACCATATAAATGAAGGATCTTAAGGACTTAAGGCTTTTATCAAGGGAAGAACACTTCTGATACATGAACAATCATGTCCATTTTCCAGGTCTTAATTTTCTTAAATTGCACCAAATTTATACTTGTTATGCTTCTTACAGTCTTAGAATTCAGGAGAAATAAAAAGCCAGAGCAACGATAAATCCTACAGTATTAACAATATTAATATTAATTAAATCCTTAATAAAACTATATTTCAAAATAAATCAGCAAAATTTATTTTCCTCTCTAAATTGCCCGGCGAGAAGAATAGTTGTTAGGTGGTGGAAAAGACACAAATTTTCCTCCCAAAAGCTACTGCAAGAGACTACAGAATGCCTACTATTATTAGGCTGACTCATATAAAATGACTGTTACTCAACCATTTTATTACCAGAAAAAATGACAATTTTACCATTTTTCCAAACAAGAAAACAGACAGAATTGGAAAACCCAGTGATCATGAAACAATTAAATCTTCAGAACTACCTATCGCTGTGCACACGTCATTTTTCTGAGAAGCATCAGGGAGTCTGAGTATAAACTGTTTCCATTCCAACCCAGCGCATCTTCAGGGCACCTAGAAGACGAGAAGTGAATCACCTCCAGCATTTGGAAGGGCTGAGAGCACGTTTCTGGTTCCTTCTTCCCACCTGGTCCCTATTTACTGCCAACTCCCGCTCGGCTAAGTATGTTATTACATTATTTTTAATAATATACTCAGTAACCTGTCTATCTCAGGACCTTCCCAACCAGCACCCCCACCACCTCCCA
This sequence comes from Ovis aries, assembly GCF_016772045.2. Taxonomy (NCBI): domain Eukaryota; kingdom Metazoa; phylum Chordata; class Mammalia; order Artiodactyla; family Bovidae; genus Ovis; species Ovis aries. Next base: position 31,665,962 of record NC_056063.1, read on the forward strand.
CTGCTATGAACCCCACCACAACCACCCCCACTGCTATGGATGTCACATGGGGTGCCCAGTGCTGCTGGGACTAAAACCAATGGAGTAGAGGCCATGTGAGCACCCGGTGTACAAAAATCCACATGTTCACAGGCTGTGTCTTCTTCTGAAATGGAGCAGAAAGCACCTAAATAATCTTCCCTCCTACCAGGAGACCTGTTAAATGAGCTCCTATTGTTAAGTTGCATTTTTTTTTTTTGTATGAACTTGCAGTCAGTTGCAAAATAAACCTTTTGACCTCTTTTTAGACCATCTATCTATTTCTCATTCCATATTTTTAATATCAATTATCTGAAGATAATATTTTAGATGGATTAGGTTAAATAAAATATATTTAAATCCATCCTATCGACTGTTTTCCTTTTTAATATGGCTACTAGAAACATTAATGTGGTTCACACTGCATTTCTGTTGGACAGTGCTACTCTATAAAGTACAGCCTGTCTCCTCTTTATTAAACAATCTGCTACACAGACTTAGAGAATGAACGAACTTATGGTAGACAGGGAGAAGGGACGGTTAGGGAGCGTGGGATGGACATGTACACATTGCCATATCTAAAGTGGAAAAACCAACAAGGACCTACTGCTCAGGGAACTCTGCTCAATGTTATGTAGCAGCCTGGATAGGAGGGGAGTTTGGGGGAGAATGGATACGTGGATATATATACAGCTGAGTCCCTTCGCTGTTCACCTGAAACTACCACATTGTTAATCAGCTATACCCCACTATAAAATAAAAAGTTTAAAATTAAAAACAAATATCTGTTACAATGACGTTGGCCTTTCCCAGTGATTACAGAACCATGGATGCCAGACGGCACTCCCGTGACTGATAATGCAGCAGGGCCCTGCTGAACGCACGGATTTTGCGTGCATGCTAAGTTGCTTCAGTCATGTCTGACTCTCTGTGACCCCATGCACTGTAGCCCAAGAGGCTCTTCTGTCCTTGGGATTCAGCCCACTGGAGTGGGTTGCCATGCCCTCCTCCGGGATCTTTCCAACCCAGGGCTCAAACCAATGTCTCTTATGTCTTCTGCACTGACCAGGTGGGTGGGTGGAGGGGGGTGTTCTTTACCACTAGGGCCACCTGGGGAAGCCCCCACTAAAAGCTCACACAATGTTGCTCTCAAGGTTCTACCAACTCACTGGAGTTTCCTTCTCTAGTATCATTGCTGCTGCCTCACACATAAGGACCAACCTTCCTGAGGTTTCTCATCTTCTGACCTAGATATTTGACTGAATTCAAAGGCAACATGCCTGTTGTTAAGTAACACAGGGGTCAGGTCTAAGGTGCGACAAAGCCTTTGCCTCTGGCATGAAATTTAAGAGGAACCAAAAAACGCAGTAACCAAGGTGAATATATTTTTAAATAACAGCTTAACTGATATGCAACTAACATACCATAAAATGCACCATTTTAAAGGGTGCAATTCGGTGGTTTTAACAGACTCACTAAATTTTTCACTATCAAATTCAAAGACATTTTCGCTGCCCCACAAAGAAACCCTGTTCCCATTAGCAGGTACCCCATTATTCTCCCTACGCCCAGCATCTGACAACCACTAATCTATTTTGTCTCTACAAATCTGCCTATTCTGGATATTTGATATAAATGGAACACATAACATGTGGCCTTTAATGTCTGGCTTCTTCCACTTAAAATGTTTCCAGGTTCACACATGTTGTATCATGAGACTGTACTTCACTCCTTTTTATGAATGACTAACATTTATTCTATGAACATGCCACATTCTACCCATTCATCAGCTGATGGACACCAGGACTGTTTCCAGTTTGGGGCTATTACACACAAACTGGTGTATAAGTTTTTATATTACACACAAACTGGTGTATATAAGTTTCAATTCTCTTAGGTATATGCTTAGGAAGGAAATTGCTGGCTGTATTTTCTATGTTTATAATTTGAGTAACCAGCAACAATTTTCCAAAGTGACCACACTGTTTCACAGTTCCACCAACAATGGATCAGGGTTCCAATAGTCATCAATACTTGGTATTGTCTGTATTTTTTGTCAGCCATCTTAGTGGAGAGTAGTGATTATCTCATTGTGCTTTTCATTTGCATCTCCCTAATAACCACTTCATGGGAAATAAATGGGAAACAGTGGAAACAGTGTCAGACTTTATATTTTGGGGCTGCAAAATCACTGCAGATGGTGATTGCAGCCATGAAATTAAAAGACACTTACTCCTTGGAAGGAAAGTTATGACCAACCTAGACAGCATATTTAAAAGGAGAGACATTACTTTGCCAACAAAGGTCCATCTAGTCAAGGCTATGGTTTTTCCTGTGGTCATGTATGGATGTGAGAGTTGGACTATGAAGAAAGCTGAGCACCGAAGAATTGATGCTTTTGAACTGTGGTGTTGGAAAAGATTCTTGAAAGTCCCTTGGACTGCAAGGAGATCCAACTAGTCCATTCTAAAGGAGAGCAGTCCTGGGTGTTCTTTGGAAGGAATGTTCTTTAGTTTTCAGCTAAAGCTGAAACTCCAGTACTTTGGCCACCTTATACGAAGAGTTGACTCATTAGAAAAGACTCTGATGCTGGGAGGGATAGGGGGCAGGAGGAGAAGGGGACAACAGAGGATGAGATGGCTGGATGGCATTACCGACTCGATGGACGTGGATTTGGGTGAACTCCAGTTGGTGATGGACAGGGAGGCCTGGCATGCTGCAATTCATGGGATCACAAAGAGTCGGACACAACTGAGTGACTGAACTGAACTGAATAACCAAGGCTCACCACTTTTTAATAGGTAAAATTGCCATCAGTATGTCTTCTTTGGAGAAATATCAACTTGAAGTCTTTGCCCAACTTTTAATTGGGTTGCTTATCTTTATATGGGATTCCCTTGTGGCTCAGCTGGTAAAGTATCTGCCTGCAATGCAGGAGACCTGGGTTCGATCCCCGGGTTGGGAAGATTCCCTGGAGAAGGGAAAGGATACCCACTCCAGTATTCTGGCCTGGAGAATTCCATGAACTATACAGACCATGGGGTCACAAAGAGTCAGACACAACTGAGCGACTTTCACTTTCTATCTGTATGTAATTGAGTTGCAACCATTCTTGACCTATTTGGTATACAAGTTCTTATTACATACATAATTTGTAAAAATTTGCTCCCCTTCTATGGGCTTTTTATTGATGATACTCTCTAAAAGCCATTTTTATGAAGCCCAACCTAAATGTGTTTTCTTTTGCTACTTATATGTTTTTGGTATCATAGCTAAGAAACCATTGCCTAGTCTAAGATTATGAAAATTTACTTCTGTGTTTTCTTCTAAGAGTCTTTTTGTTTCAGCTTTGACAATTTTTGCCTCACTCAGTGAAATTTTGTTCTCATACTTTTTTGGAAAAAAAGAATTTACAGAATGTCCTTACTCTAACATTCCAGAGGTGGTTCCAAGATAAATGATATTTTTAAAATTAAAAATTAATGCAAAAAAATTCATGGTGAACAATATCAAAAGTTTAAACTAAAACACGATCAGCAAAATTTTTTTAAAAACATGATCAGTAACATGATTAGTCATCATATGCCATATTGGAGTCTTACACCAAAGACTCTTTATAATGTTTGTCTTTTTAAAATGTTTGCTAATTAGTTCATGAATTTTTGCATTATTTTTCATTTTTTAACCATATGAAAATATCACTTATTTTTATTGCTTTTAGGTTTTTAGCACCCCTTAAACTTTGTGCTTGAGGCAACTGCCTGACTCATCTCTTTCTAGTCCCAACCCTGCACAAAGGTGATTTTCAGACCACATCTCTGCTTTCTTCCAGTTTAACTCTCCAAACTGAGATATTAGTTCTAACTCACGTTAATATTACATTACAATACCTTGGAGAGTTGTCAAAATGATAATTCTAAAACACAGCAGAAAAAACTCAGTATGAAGTTTGGCAGCAGAGCACAAAGTAGTTATATTAAACTAACTTCCTCTGCTGGTAGAAGCATATTGACTCTCTCAGTATAAAACATATTACTAGCTACCAGTTAGACTAATATAAAATTTGTTAGCACTAGAGTCTTTAGGAAATCAAATGCAATTTTTGGCACATCTGTCATACACACTTCCTAAGATATTTAGAAATATTCATTTCAACCACAATTATTCTGTTGCATGGTTTCAGTTCTCAAATTAGCTTCCCCATAAAATAATCTGATAGAAATATAAGAATTGGGTACAAAAATATGCTTGGTTTAATATGCAGCAACATTTACAACCTGAGAAGGCAATTATTTGTGTGTAAAGGGCTGTCTGCCTTCAGAAGCTATTTTGAGTAATTTCAAACAGCCTCGTACAAAGATAATTAATTCTGGATGATTTGAGATTACTTCTCTTACACTGTCATTTAACAGCAATAGTGCTCATACTAAGTTTTCAGATCAGTATTTTGCAGTAAGTCTGGTCAAGCATAAAAATTTAACTTCTCTACGATGTGTTCGCTATTTGCTTCTGCTGTTTCGTCGCCATTTCTTATAATCCAAGGTTCTGTACTCCATGCTTCAGCCATATTACTTTTGAAAAACATTCAAAATCACTATAGCAATACTAGCATGTTTCTGGACACATGCACTTGCCTTATTACAGTCTTTACAGAAGCTAACACACTATGTTGGCTTTTCACTTCTGCAGGTGAGTCAAAGTTCTCCAAGTCAACACCAGCCTGTCATCAGTACTGGCTCCGTCCTCATCACAGGCACTGCTGCCTCACCTCTAATGCCTATGTGTACACACTGCTTTGTTTGTCTAAGGAAACTGAACTTACTGTGCAATGAGTTTGCAGGTGCACAAAGGCTCACAAGACTAATAAGGAGAAATCCTGAAGGGTCATACAGCCTACCCGCTACGGGACAGGAGAAGCACATTGACCTAGAGAACAAGACTCAATCTTATATTTTAAAAAAATCACTCAACAGACTGAGTTAACAATCTCTTCTCCTATCTAGTCTAAACTCTGGCAATAAAACATGAAACAGAAATAAGAAAGGAAACCAAAATAATAATTACCTATAAATGATATGATTGTCTACCTAGGAATTCAAGAAACATAATCAAAAAGAGGTTAGAATTGATCGAAGCTTGAAAAGTGCCCAGTTACACAACTTATATCTTAAAATCAATAGGTTTCCATACATAAAGTATTGGTTAAATATATACTACAGTCTGAATGTTTGAGTTTCTCCATAATTCATACGTTAAAAACCTGATGCCCAAGATAATGGTGTTAGGAGGGGGGTACTTTGGGAGGTGAGTGGATCATGAGGGCAGAACCTTCAAAAGAATGAGATTGCATGAGCGTGCTAAGTCGCTTCAGCGACTCTTTGTCCAGTTCTTTGGGACCCCATGAACTGTAGCCGGTGAGGCTTCTCTGTCCATGGGATTCTCCAGGCAAGAATACTAGAGCGGTTGCCATGTCCTCCTCCAGGAGCTCTTCCCCATCCAGGGATCGAACTCATATCTCTCATGCTTCTGTATCGGCAGGCAGGTTCTTTACCACTAGAGCCACCTGGGAAGCCCATGAATGAGATTGGTACCTTAATAAGAGAGGCCCCAGAGAGCATCTGGCCTGCTCCTTCCATTAAGTGAGGACAGAGTAAAAAGCAGCTCCTTAGAAGACCTGCCAGCACCACGATCCTGGGCCAACCAGAACCCCCAACAGTGAGAATAAATGTCTGCTGTATGTAAGGCACCAGTCTGATGTATGTTGTTACAGCGGTCCAGAGGGACTGCTACTGCTAAGTCGCTTCAGCCGTGTCCGACTCTGTGCGACCCCACAGACGGCAGCCCACCAGGCTCCCCCGTCCCTGGGATTCTCCAGGCAAGAACACTGGAGTGGGTTGCCATTTCCTCCTCCAATGCATGAAAGTGAAAAGTGAAGGTGAAGTTGCTCAGTCATGTCAGACCCTCAGCGACCCCATGGACTGCAGCCTTCCAGGCTCCTCCATCCATGGGATTTTCCAGGCAAGAGTACTGGAGTGCGGTGCCAATGCCTTCTCCGCCAGAGGGACTAAGAGTGTCATATTACCACTATGTATAGTATATGCAACTGATTCATTATCTAACCCTGATGCTGGGAAAGACTGAGGGCAGGAGGAGAAGGGGGAAACGGGGGATGCGATGGCTGGACGGCATCACTGACTCAATGGACACGAGTTTGAGCAAACTCAGGAGATGGTGAAGGACAGGGAAGCCTGGCATGCTTTTATGTCCCAAAGAGTCGGACACAACTTAGCCACTGAACAACAGCAATTACATAACAACAGCCACTAAGAAGAAGGCTCACTTACAAAAGCTAAGGAAAGAGTGTAACACACCCAGGAATAACCTTCAACCCCCCATTTTCCAAACATGGTAGGCGGCACGTGGGAGAAGCCTGCCATGTGAGACCACACACAGCAAATGACAGGCACAGAGGAAGACGTAAGCCCGCCAGCCTCCTACACACACAACCTTCCAAATGCCACCTATCCACCTCCTACTCATGCCATCTTCCTAATGCCACCTACCTGTATGCTCATTGCTCCAGGCTGTCCTTACGCTCCAACCCGCCAGCAAACAACCCAAGGAGACTTAATCTATAAGGAGGACTTCCTTGGCTGTGTCAGGGATAGAAATGATTATTCGCTAATGGCTTGATGAAGTAAACAGCTGCGGATCTTGTCCCCGACCCCGTCCCCCATGTACCCCGCAAGGCTAGGCCTTTCTCCAGCAGAGAGTTCCTGCCCACTGCTCCCCTACTGGCTTCTCACCTTTTCCACTGAGGGATCCACGACCACTTGCTGCCAAGTCAACACACGTCTTCTGATTAGTACACAAGGGAGCGGCCATCCGAGCACACAGGAGCCTCACCAGCCAATGAGCGCTCGCCCCTTCTCAAACCCTAACCAACCCCAACACCTTCAGACCCCAGAGTTTCTCTGGGGTTCAGTTTCACCTCCAAAGTTGCTCTAAGTTCTTGATATCCCTGAAGAAAGAGCCATGGAGTTCCCAGTGTCAGCATTCTTCACTTAACCACTTGTTCCAAGGGAACTGCAGGAATCTGGGCTGAAATGAGACTCTCCTGCCAGCTCCCCTCCTACAAGCCAGTGGGAACCATCAGCGAAGACACACAACCTCCCCTCTACTCCTGGTTTATGTAGTGGTGTGGACTGGACTCCAGCTGCCATGCGAGGCCCTCAGCCGTACCTGATCCCAAACCAACACACCACCCAAGGCCCAAGAGGAACACAACCTCACGTCACCAAAGAGGAGGGTTCCAGGGCAGGTCTGAGAAATCACCGCAACAGAATTAGAGGGGTGGGTGCTATTGTGGGGAAGCTCTGGCCATGAGCCTGCCGACAGCACCAGGCCCCCCTCATAAGCCCCAGCACAGTTCCAGAAGCCAAACTAAAGTGTGGTCAAAGGGCGTGTCTTTGTGGAGGGATGGATGGATGGATGTTTGGATGGGTAGATGGACAGGTGCATGAGTGGGCAACAGGTGGGTAAGTGGATGGATGGGTGGGTAGGTGATGGGTGGGTAGTTGGATGGATAAATGAGTGGATGGATGGGTGGGTGGGTGATAGGTGGGAAGCTAGATGGATGAATGGGTAGGTGGGTGAATAGATGGGTGGGTGGGTGGTTAGGTAGGCAGGTAAATGGGGTGGGTGGGTGGATGGACAAATAAGTGGGTGGAAGGGGTACGAGGGTTGGTGGGAAGGGGTCAAGATGGTAAGATCTGAGAAATCTTAATTCAGATATGAAGTAGAAATACTTCAGAGAAAAGGAAAACTCTCCACCCATGTCAACAACCCCCTCTCAAACATTCCTGCGGTGGACATTACAGTCTTCCATTTATCCATAAAACTGCTAATAGGAGTACGTCAGCCATTCATCTCAGCCCTTCCCAGCCTGCACTTGTTTCCTGCAGGATATTTTCCAGGCCTGAGTTTGCTCCCTGTTTAGAATTCATATTAAAGGCAGAGCCTAAGGAGTTTGCAGGAAGGTCTCCTATGGAGCTGATGCTATCTGTTGCTATTAACTTTATTAATGAGGCAGCTTTTGGTAGTTTATTTTTTTCTCCCTTTCCCCTCTGCAGCCATCTCTCTGAGATGTAGAAGAGCTTTAACCCACTTTCTTTCCTTACCCGCCTCCGTCTCAGCTTTTCTCTGCCTCTGGCTCACACCGAGATCCAAAAAAGTCCCTGTGTGTGTGTGCTCACAAGGCAGAGCTGTTTCTCCAGGTAACCACCGGATTCCTGATAATACCACTCAGCCCTGCTATTAGCAATCTGCATTTTCTCGGCAGCTCAGCTACAATATTGGCCAGATTTTTTTTTTTTTTTTGTCTTTTCATAAGACTTCAGATGTTGAAATAAGAAAAAGCATTTTTGAAAGTTAACATTTGAACATTAATTAGGAAACGGGAGATTCAGGGTTTGTAGAGCCTTACATTTATATGACGTATGGGAGGTGAGAGGCAGAGAGTGTCTTCCTTATTAAAAAAAAAAAAAATCCACAATTACAAATGCAAACTTCTGTGGCCAGGAGAGCACGCTGCCAGTGTCCCTCCCGGGGGCTTGGATGGAGCCAGAGTAAGGGCCCCTGAAGCTTAACATTCATTAGCTTCCCCGTCAAGGCGCCTCTGCTGGGAGACACAAAAGGCTAGAGAGGTTAATACGGCAGCATTAAAATCTCCAGAAAACCGCTAAGCAGAACTGTCGTCTCTTACATCGGTCCTCTGGACGCTGTTCTTATCTCTCTTTCACAAACCTCCATCCCTGCTGTTCCCTCTAATTTGGCAGCAGCGATTCATTATGAAAGCGCCTGTGCTGGGCTGGGCTTGTACATCCTTTCCCTGTTTGGGCTTCTCCCATCCAGCACTGTGTCAATTATGTAATAGCCAAAACAGGGAGTTTCACAGAATACGAAAAGCATAGTCGCAGCTCTTACATAAGCCTTCACAAACCACCCATAAGATCCACCCCTAGACTGCAATATTGGGAAATTACATAAGGTAGAAAGAAAACACTGATTCAGCAGCCAAGTTTATTTCCAAACTTAAAGACAATAAAAGCTTTTTTGCACTTTTTTGGCTAGTCTGTATTCACTTAATGAGTGTTGAATGTGATAGAAAGAATGATCTTTCAATAAATCTTGACCGTCTTTCCATGTAAACAGAAAGGAGTATCTTGACACCACGACTCAACGTCACTGTCACTTCTGCACAGAGAGATGTCCCACTTCCCAACTTAGTCAACAGGGGACCATGTATCCCGATAAACATCAACTACTGGGGGACTTCCCTGGTGGCTCAGTGGTAAAGAACCCAGCTGCCAACGCAGGAGACGCAGGTTGGATCCCTGAGTTGGGAAGATCCCCTGGAGGAGGAAATGGCAACCCACTCCAGTATTCTTGCTTGGGAAATCCCATGGACAGAGGAGTCTGGCGGGCTGCAGTCCATGCAGTTGCACAGAGTCAGACATGATTTAGCAACTAAACAACAATATCAACTACTCCTTGTGGATTTTTTAAAAATCAAGAAGATATTTTGACAAAATACAGACGTGAACATGCTATAATTCTTCAACATATCTCCCTTCCTATACCATTTTTCTCTCCCCATATTTCTAACCACTTGTTTTTTACTTTCTTTAAACCACTGTAGCCACACCTTGGGCTACAAAGTGACAAATTAGAAGAAACAGTGCTATCCTATGGGTCTCACCTCAGCTACAGATTGGAATCACTAGGGAGTTTTTAACATTCCAAATATCACAGCATCACCAAAACCCAATTAGAACAGAACACTGAGGTGCCGGTCACAAAAGGAAGTGCCCAGACATCAGTATACTTGATATTCCTACTTCTGTCTTCTTCCCTGAAAAAAAAAAATATCCATAAACACAAGTAGAGATATTAAAGGTTATCTAAATCTTTAATAACTGGCAGCTCATAATTACTGAGTTTCCATCAGCTATAAAAAATAAAATAAGTCACTAGTTTAAAAGCCACAAAGAATATCTGTGGGATCTTTTTTATTACTATCAATACGTGGTTCAAGAATTTTCACCAAGTCTCTCAAGAGCCTTTACAAAACTGTTCTATTTTTTTAACGTTTTACAATTTTACCTAATGAGTTCAAAGAAAGGGCCCTATGTTATCTTTAAGGCTATCTCCAGCTAAGACCATGTTCATCTTCCAGGAAAGTTTAGGTTTAAAGCAGAAATTGTGGCTCTGACTTCTCTTCACCCTCTCTTCAGAGATGCTCTGGTAATTCCTTTTATAACTTTACCAATGAGCAAATATTTTTTTAAAAAGCACTTATATAACAGAGAGTACAGGCGCCTTTGGTACCCTGCCAAGAGTACTTCTTTCCGTGTTTGTATTTAAAATAGAATGGTAGTAACATCACTTGTGCGCCTGAAATTCCTTCTGTGCACAGGCTCAGAATGAAAAAAAAAGAGAAAAAAAATGGATGTAGCAAACCGCTTCGCTGCTTTACCATTACACAGCTCAAAGGAAATAACACATTCATACTAAATTAAGACGAAGAGGCAGAACAAATTATCCAAAGCTGGGGGTGTTGTTGGGGTGGGGGTGGGGGATAGAGAGGTAGGGATTCGGTTGAACCAACCTACCAGCCCTTCGAAAACAGAGGATGTTTAACCTGACAGCATGCGAAGGTGCCGGAGGAGCTGCAAAAAAAACCTCAGCCGGAGCAGGTGATGCAGGCAAGAAAGAACAAGCGCTCGGATGGCAGAAAAGCCCAAATCAACCCCGCGCCGCCCAGCGCCCCCGCGGCGGGCGCTCCCCGGCTCCGCGCAGGGTCCGAGAGCGCCGGCCCCGGGGCCCCGCCAGACCCGGCCGGACGGGACAGAGGAGATTCCGCTCACCTGGGTGGGAAATAGCCTCGGGAGGTGCCCAGGAAGCCACGCTGCCCTGATGGAGAGGCTCATTGCGGACTGGCTTCCCGCACGCCTCCTCCGCCTCCAGCTCGAGTTTTCCTCTTTGGCGACAGGTCTAGACCCGGCCAAGCGGCCGCGCAGGTCCGCAGACGTGGGTGGGGGGGCCACAAACTTGCGGGGAGAAGCCGGCGGCGGCGGCGGCGCGGGCGGAGGAGGCAGGGGCGCCCCCCGCGCGCGGTCCCCGCCGCCGCCCGCCCACGCCCGCTCGCGCCCCGCGCTCACCCCGCGCCGGCACCGCCCAGGCTCGGAGCGCGGGGAAGGCGGGGTAGCGCGGACCCGGAGGCTGAAGCCCCCCAACGGATGCAGCGGCCGCCCCTCCGGCCGCCTTGCCGGGACAAAGAGAAGCGGCGGAGCGGGATGGGAGGGGGGTGCGGCGAAGCGCGGGCCTCGGAGCGCGCCGCGCAACCCGCGCGCCTGGCCGGAGAGGTGCGGGCGGCGGGGACCGCGCGGGCGGGCGGGCGGAGAGGCGCGCTCCCCGTCCGGGCCTCCCCGAGATGCACACGCCGGGACCCGCGCCCCGCAGCCCCGCAGCCCCGCCGGGGAGGCCGCAGCGCCCTCTGCCGGCCCCGGGGCCGCCGTGCGCGCGGCGTCCTGCTCCGGCTCCGCGCCGCCACGGCCCCCCGACGTCCCGGCGCCCCCGGGGGCAGGGGGCTTCGAGGAGGGGGGGGGGGGGGGTCTGCTCTTCTCCCCTGGGAACAGCTTCCAGTATGAGCTGCAGCAGGAATTGGGACCCAGCACGAGAAACGTGGAGGGCACTGGGACTCCTGATGCAGGAGGGGCCCCAAGTTGACCTCTGGAAAGGTTTGCGAAAAATGCAAGCGTTTCTTTCGAGAATCGGGTTTATCTGTGTCTAATAAACACCAAAGGCGGCTAACACTGGTCGAGGGGGTGCCAGAGAGCCTCTCGGGAATAAATATGTTGATTTATTTCTCAAATAAGTGCTCCCGGCTTCCCTAAGCAGTTCGTGCGGCAGGCTTCAAGAGGTGAGCCAGGTCAGAGAACTTCCGCTGCCTCGGGTTCAAATGTCAGTGGGATAAGCCTTTGCCTTTATAAAAATGAAATGTGGGTGCTTGTCCCCGCCCTAATTAGAAGTGTTTTCTTGGTGGCTCAGTTGGTAAAGAGTCTGCCTGCAATGGGGGAGACCTGGGTTCGATCCCTGGGTCAAGAAGATCCCCTGGAGAACGGAATGGCCACCCACTTAACTATTCTTGCCTAGAGAATTCCAGGGATCTAGGAGCCTGGCAGGCTACAGTCCATGGGATAACAAAGAATTGTACAGGACTGAGCGACTAACACTTTGACTTTCAACTTTTTAGGGGTCTTTGTCCTAACTACCACATTAAGCAGTATTTTACACCAGTTAATATTTGAAGCACCGCCAAACGGTACAGTACTTTTTTCCACACCGTCTTTTAAAATTATTCTAACAGATCTCCTGTCTCCTCGGGAAGAATCTAGGGCAGACTTCATAGCTTTTCCTGTCACTCTCAGCTGTTAATAAACAGTCTGATTCTCTGGTATTAAAAAGTCCAGTACAATCCAAGTCAAAACTGTGGTCTCACTGCACCTGAGCCTGCCTGCCTCCTGCCTCTCCTGCCAGCCCCTAGCTCCCAGTGGGCCCAAAGCTCACAACCTGCCTGGGGAAGGGAAAGGCCGTTTTCTTCTTTGTTCTACCCCTTCCCCTGGCTTCGTGCAGACTGGCTGCTCCAGGATGGCTTGGTGGGGAGCCTGTCCTGGTCCTGGCTTCCAGGTGAGCTTCTCACTGATCCTGCAACTCTGCAGGCATCACGTGTCCAAGCAGGTGGGCCCAGCCGCCTTCCACCCTGTCCATCCAGGTCACGGCCACAGCCGCACACCCTCCTCATTTCCTGGTCACAGGCAGCTTTGACTAGCCTGGCTCTTTGAAGCTTACCATGTAGGAGTCAGGACTTTCTGAGTTCATACATGTCCCCAAACCCCAGCTGATCCCTGCCAACCTTCCCAGGTAGTTCTCCAGACCCCTTTCTTTGCATGAAGTGACTGGTCTGCGCCCTCTCCCTCAGAGCACCCTATAATTCTTGCTGCCAACCTTCTCTCTAATCACTCTCTCCTCTACCTAAATCTCAGTTGAACACAGCAGAACCCTTACTCAGCAAAACCTACAAAGCTATCCCAAGGCCTTTCTTTTAAATGTGGAGACACCTCTCTCTGTGGTGGCCATAGACATGTGCTTCTCACATTTTGAGAGTAACTGATGATGTCACATCTTCAGGTCCGTGGTGGTACTCACCCCTGGGTCACGCCTCACCCTGGCAGTTCCTCCATGCTGGGAGCGCTGGGGTTGGGCCGTTTCTGCCTCATGCAGGACCCATCTACGGGGCAGCCTTAGTTCAGGAACCCCTCTTCATCCTGCCAAGGCTTTCTCAGAACTGCCCCCTGTCTGTAAGTTTGCAACATCTGGTTATTTATATTCAGTCTGACAACCACCATCTTTTCATTTGTAAATATGCTTCATTTAATTACTAAATAACTAGTTTTTAATTATAACCATTATTTTTATAAAGAAAACTGAGTGCCAAAGAATTGATGCTTTTGAACTGTGGTGTTGGAGAAGACTCTTGAGAGTCCCTTGGACTGCAAGGAGATCCAACCAGTCCTTCCTAAAGGAAATCAGTCCTGAATATTCATTGGAAGGACTGATGCTAAAGCTGAAACTCCAATACTTTGGCCACCTGATGCAAAGAACCGACTCATTGGAAAAGACCCTGATGCTGGGAAGGAGAGGAGGCAGGAGGAGAAGGGGGCAACAGAATGAGATGGTTGGATGACATCACCAGCTCAATGGACATGAGTTTGAGTAAACTCTGGGAGTTGGTGATGGATAGGGAGGCCTGGCGTGCTGCAGTCCATGGGGTCGCAAAGAGTCAGACATGACTTAGCAACTGAACTGAACTGAACTGAACCTCTGCTATTTAACTGTGAACTTTCTACTGGTCTTTTTTTTTTTTCAGTATCTTTTCTGCTTCCCTTCGATTGATTAAGGGAAGTTTTCCATTGTTTTATATTTCCTGTTATAAGAATTATACATTCTATTTTTTTCTTCCAGTAATTATTCTTAAGCTTATAATATGAATAGGTAACTGGAAATTCTAAATTTTTATATATCTGTGCTTCTCTTGAACAGTAAAGGGCTTTTGAACTCTTCAATTATCATTTCTCCATCTTACATGACATCATGCAACATTTTAGTTGAATTTTTTCCTCTGAAAATTAGAAGTGTTATTATTATTTTACAGTCAGTTTTTGCTTATTCTTCATTCTTGACTCTCACATCTTCTGGGATCAGTTTCCTTTTTTCTGGAATACATCTGGAATGTATTTCCTTTTTCTGTGTGAATGCCTTTTGCTGATAAATACTTTTGCAGTTTGGCTCCCTAAAGAAGAAAAAGTATAGTCTCTCATTTGTGTCTGACTCTTTGCAGCCCCATGGACTGTAGCCCGCCAGGCTCCTCTGTCAGTAGAATTCTCTAGGCAATACTGGAGTGGATTGCCATTCCCTTCTCCAAGGGATCTTCCAGACCCAGGAAACAAACCTGGGTCTCCTGCATTCTTTACCGTCTGAGCCACAGGGAAGCCCTAAAGATGTCTTTATTTCATTTCCACCTTCACATGATAGTTAACCTGCATCCACAATTCTAGGTTAACAGTCACTTTTTCTTTGGGTTTCCATTGCTCCTGCTGTGAAGTCAATAGTTTTGTTACTATTCCTTTGGGAGCGACCCATCTCTTCTGTCTGCTTTTACTATCTTCCCATCATTTTTGTTGTTTTTAGTTTACTTCTTGAAGTCAAGGTGTGGGTTTCATTTTATTTCTCTTTTCTGTGATTTATTGTGCTTCCTGCATCTAAGAATTCTTATCTTTCATCAATTTTAGAAAATTCTCCAACACTATCTTCTAGTACTGATTTTTCCCATTCTATCCAGAATCGGAGAAGGCAATGGCACCCCACTCCAGTACTCTTGCCTGGAAAATCCCATGGATGGAGGAGCCTGGTGGGCTGCAGTCCATGGGGTCGCTAAGAGTTGGGCACAACTCAATGACTTCACTTTCATTTTCACTTTCATGCATTGGAGAAGGAAATGGCAACTCACTCCAGTGTTCTCTACGAGCCTGGAGAATCCCAGGGACAGCGGAGCCTGGTGGGCTGCTGTCTGTGGGGTCGCACAGAGTCGGACATGACTGAAGCGACTTAGCAGCAGCAGCAGCAGCATCCTTCAGAATTCCAATCACTTGCATATTATATTTTCTTATTCTATCCTATGTGTCTCAGTCTGTTTTTCTTATTTAAGACTTCTTACTTTCTTTGATCCAGTCTCTCTGTCTCTCTTTCGCTACCTCTCTCTCTTTCCCCCTGCCTCCTCTGTCAGCTCTTTTGGAAGGACCTTTTATGGAATGTGTCTCAGAAACATCTTTCTGGGAGACATTAATCTCTTTATCCACTTACTTCCATTTCCAAATAATCAAAGGTAATCCCATGAGTTGTAACTCCACCCCTCTTCCAGAGTGCACAGGTGTGAGTGATGAGAAGTTCCCACAGGTACCCCACACCATGAAGTCAGGTGTTTCTTCATGGGACCCCAGGGCAAAATCAAGGTGAAGTGCTCTCTAATTCTACAGAAGAGAAACTGGTCTAAGCCTCCTGGACTTGGTTACTGCAGCAGTGGCTAGAGCCAATGGTGGAACCAAGAGAATTTAGAGAGAACTCCATGCAGATCCCGAAACAGACACTAGCTGTGTATTTTACAGCAGCATTAAGTGTTTGAGTCAGAAGTTACTTGCTTCTTCTTTCCTTCCTACATCTGGAAAGAGAATAATCACACTGGTCTCTGTGCCTGTTGAGTGGAAAGAGAAATCTCACAGTATAATTGGAAAAGCAGCAAATGTATCATAAATCAGAAGGTGTGCCATTGGTCACACAACCTAAGCAGGACACTGAGCTTCTACGAGCCCCAATGTCTGCATCTTTGGGGGAGATGATAACAAATGCTTTACTGACTTTATAGGACAGGATCATAGTGGTAACAAATGTAAAAGCATTTTACAAGCAGCAAAATGCCCCCCAACAATATAACGTATGATAATTTATGATAATTGTAGACGATAAGGCTTATTCCTGGTGTCCTGGCCACTCTGTGCACCCAGGCCCCAAGCCAAAACTAAACCAACTGGGCTTTTGATAGGAAAAAATCGATGTGAGAGAAACGTTTGAGAGAAGGAGGGAAAAGATAAACCAGCTATGATGGCAGTTTTTGAAATGAAGTAGATATGTCACGATGGTATGCTTTGTTCCCTAACATGTAACTAGGGGCAGAGATGCGGAAACCCTGGAGTCCTTGTGCACAGTTGGTGCACGTTAAAGTGAGGCAGTGTTACAAAAAACAGTATGGCAGTTCCTCAAAAAAAAAAAAATAGAATTGCAATATGATTAAGCAATTGTACTTCTAGATATATCCCCAAAGAATTGAAAGAGACTCAGAGATATTTCTATACCCCTGAACAGTATTCACAATAGCAAAAAGGTGGAAACAACCCAAGTATCCCACTGACAGATAAATGCATAAACAAAATGCGGTATGTACATATAATGGAATATTTTCCAGTTTTAGAAAGAAAGGAAATTCTGATAAATGTAACAACATGGATACACGGTGCTATATATGAAGTAGATGATCAGCAAGAACCGACTGTACAGGAAGCTCTACTCAATATTCTATAATTATCTGTATGGGAAAAGAATCTGTAAAAGAATGGTTACATGTATACATATAAATGAGTCACTCTGCTGTTCGCCTGAAACTAATGCAGTACTGCAAATCAGCTTACTGTGATACAAAATAGAAATTATATTTTTAAAAAACGCAACAACATGGACGAACCTTGAGGACAATATGCTAAGTAAAATAAGCCAGACACCAAAGGACAATTATGAGTCCACTTATATGAGGTCCCTAGAGCAGTCAGATTCAAAACAGGAAGTGAAATGGTCACCAGGGGCTGGAGGAAGCGGAGATGAGAAGTTGTTTGATGGGGACAGAGTTTCAGTTGTACAAGATGCAGAGGGCTCTGGAGAGGGATGGTGGCGATGGTTCACAGCAATGGGAACACACGCCACAGAACGGCACACTTAAAATGGTGAAGATGACAAATTTTATTTTACCACAATTTTTTAGAAATGGAACCCACAATCAAAATAGGAAGCCAAAGACGGTTTTCATGAGACCAGCCACTGCCTCAAGGATCAGAGGGCTCCTCCGTGCCTCCTTTCCTGGTCAGGTGGCCAGAGGCTGCAGGCTTTGAGACCTGCCCTGTGTAAAGGCTCAAGTGATGCGTGTGGACGTTCCCCATCCATTGATAGGGACCACGCCTCTGCACACACTGCCCAGCTCCCAGGCAGGTGACCACACACAGCCTTAAAGCCTGTCTCTCCTAAGTCCTGGGCTCTGCACGAGGGGATCTGGACACCCAGCTATTCCTTATCCTTCTACTGCTGCTCTGGGCCCACCAGCCTGGCTCCCAGGAGTGTGAAAGCCTTTCACCAGGGCAGAGAGAGCCAAGCTGGAAGACGGGAAGCCCAAAGGCAAAACCCCTCAGGCTTCTGACAGTCTCCAGGAGCTGGACTTACCTGTCCATCTCTCTCCTCAGCATGTTTACTGGACACTGGCTGAAGCTCTTCAATACTGTCAACACTATCTCCAGGGTAGACGACATGGT
Source organism: Ovis aries (assembly GCF_016772045.2). Classification (NCBI taxonomy): domain Eukaryota; kingdom Metazoa; phylum Chordata; class Mammalia; order Artiodactyla; family Bovidae; genus Ovis; species Ovis aries. The sequence goes on from NC_056063.1 coordinate 31,683,730, forward strand.
TAGTTCCTGTTCTTGAAAAACGGCTCTAATGTCCAAGAGTTTAAAGACCTTTTTTCTCCTGAAATTTGTAGCCGTTCCCTCCTCCAGGGAATCTTCCCAACCCAAGGACTGAACCCCAGCCTCTCACACTGCAGGAGGATTCTTTACCGGCTGAGCCACCAGGGAAGCCCCATAGTTTAGAGTACTGTAGTTAAAAGACCCTGGCACAAACTGGGTTTTGCCTCAAATATGCACTCTCTCTTCTTACATTTGCCCTAAAGGTCAGTCTTTCCTCCAATTTGAGGCTGCTCAAATGGTACAAAAGTCATAACTTCCATCCCTAAATGTAAGATAAATTCCCCAGGCAATTGTATTTGGCATGGCAAAAACATGGGTAGAATAAAAATGGCTGCAATCCTTCTGATGTTACTTGAATTTCTAATGTATTTATGAAATTAGAACTCTCTTGAGAACATGACATTAATTTAGGGCTATAACTAAAATACTACATATCAAAAGACATATGCTTTGCTTCCCTTGGCATGCTTTGCGTACTTATGGTAAGTACACTTACAAGCTTCAGATATTACGGCAAAGCCTATTGAAAAGTGTATGCATACATTTTAACACAGCCTATGGCATACAAGTGGGCTTCCCTGGTGGCTCAGTGGTAGAAGAATCTGCCTGCCAATGCAGGAAAGGTGGGTTCGATCCCTGAGTTGGGAAGATCCCCTGGAGGAGGAAATGGCAGCCCACTCCAGTATTCTTGCCTGGGAAAACCCATGGACAGAGCAATCTGATGGACTACAGTTTGTGGGATTACAAAAGTGTCAGACTCGATTTATCGAATAAACAACAGCAACAAGTAGCATACAACGAATCTTTTTCAAGAAATCTGATATATTCAAATCGGTTTTCCTAACCTCCCAGATCTCTTAATTTTATCTTATGCTGTAGTGTCTGAAAGCCTAATCACCGAAGACCTTGCAAGAGGCTTTTCAGCAAAAAGGAGACGCCCCTAGCATTTTACCTAGGATCTTAGAAAGGCGTTTCTCTGGAGAACAGTGGACATTGACCGAAAAGTCAGATATGATTATTCTATTGGCACAATACTGGAACACAAAGCACTTCTGTTCCTTCAGGCCTTCCATATCTTGACCAGTTTAGTCTAAGAAAGGCTGTTTTCTCTTTTACTAGGCATTCATTTCCCCACAGGTGCTTACTGGACACCTACTTGACCTTAGTGCAGCGTGAGGCCCATGTTGACCTGGTCCCTCCTCTCAAGGAATTTACATTCTGAGTGATGACAGATGTTGTGAGGACCAGGGGGAGAAATAAATGGGACAACGTGATGGAAACTCAGAGGGGGCTGAGTTTGGGACATGAACCAGCCCCTCACGGGTGCTGTGTGTCCTTGGTCATAGGGTTCAGAGGGAAGGGACGGTGACAAGTGCCCAAGTGGGAAGGAGCTTGCTAACTATGTCTGTGTGTTCATAACTTTTTTCTAATTGTGAGAACTAATTTTGAAGGTTTTTTTTTAATTTCAGGTTTTTTTAGACTTTATTTTCCAAAAATTGAATTAGAGAATATTAACTAGTTTAGAACCAGAGATGAAATTGCCAACCTCCCCTGGATCATCGAAAAAAGAGAGTTCCAGAAAAACATCTATTTCTGCTTTATTGACTATGCCAAAGCATTTGACTGTGTGGATCACAATAAACTGGAAAATTCTGAAAGAGATGGGAATACCAGACCACCTGACCTGCCTCTTGAGAAACCTGTATGCAGGTCAGGAAGCAACAGTTAGAACTGGACATGGAACAACAGACTGGTTCCAAATAGAAAAAGGAGTATTTCAAGGCTGTATATTGTCACCCTGCTTATTTAACTTCTATGCAGAGTACATCATGAGAAACACTGGACTGGAAGAAGCACAAGCTGGAATCAAGATTGCCAGGAGAAATATCAATAACCTCAGATATGCAGATGACACCACCCTTATGGCAGAAAGTGAAGAGGAACTAAAAAACCCCTTGATGAGAGTGAAAAAGTTGGCTTAAAGCTCAACATTCAGAAAACAAAGATCATGGCATCCGGTCCCATCACTTCATGGGAAATAGATGGGGAAACAGTGGAAATAGTGTCAGACTTTATTTTGGGGGGCTCCAAAATCACTGCAGATGGTGATTGCACCATGAAATTAAAAGACGCTTACTCCTTGGAAGGAAAGTTATGACCAACCTAGACAGCATATTTAAAAGCAGAGACATTACTTCGCCAACTAAGGTCTGTCTAGTCAAGGCTATGGTTTTTCCAGTGGTCATGTATGGATGTGAGAGTTGGACTGTGAAGAAGGCTGAGCACCGAAGAATTGATGCTTTTGAACTGTGGTGTTGGAGAAGACTCTTGAGAGTCCCCTGGACTGCAAGGAGATCCAACCAGTCCATTCTGAAGGAGATCAGTCCTGGGATTTCTTTGGAAGGACTGATGCTAAAGCTGAAACTCCAATACTTTGGCCACCTCATGCGAAGAGTTGACTCATTGGAGGGATTGGGGGCAGGAGGAGAAGGGGACGACCGAGGATGAGATGGCTGGATGGCATCACCGACTCGATGGATGTGAGTTTGGGTGAACTCCAGGAGTTGGTGATGGACAGAGAGGCCTGGCGTGTTGTGATTCATGGGGTCACAAAGAGTCGGACATGACTGAGTGACTGAACTGAACTGACTGAACTAGTTTATGACTACATATGGGCTTCCCAGCTGGCACTTGTGGTAAAAAGCCAGCCTGCCAATGCAGGAGACGCAGGAGACACAAGAGATGTGTGTTCAGTCCCTGGGTCACAAAGACCCCCTGGAGAAGGGCATGACAACCCACTCCAGTATTCTTGCCTGGAGAATCCCATGAACAGAGGAGCCTGGTGGGCGACAGTGCAGGCAGCAGCAGAGAGTCAGACACGGCTGAGCACACACGCACTACACTGCCCGTGCGTATGTATTATATACAGATGTTTGTAATTATATGAGATTTTGTGTGGCATATATATGATATATATAATATTATATATTTTCCTTTATATTTCATATATGCCACAACATATACAAAAAGAGAGAGAAATCCAAATAAAAAGGCTGCACCAATTTATACTCCTATCATTAATGCACAAGAAAAGCTATGTCACATTTCTTTTAATCTCCCTTAAAAATGTTTGCAAACTTGATAAATATAAATAGTATCCAATTTCTCTTTTTCTTTATCATATGTTTAAATGTAATATTAGAAAACATAGAAGAACATATGTAATGTGTTCATAAGTTATAAAACAAAATAAAACAGGTGATTTTAACACTTTCTTTATAAATAAGTAGTGATTAGTCCCTCAATGCAGTCTTCATTTCCATGTTTTATATTCTTAATCGAGTTGCTCATCTTTCCATGTGTCTATTAACTGTGGGTTTCCGGTACTATAGATTGCCGGTTTATTTTTCTTTCCCATTGTGATCATTTAGATTAATTCAGCCTCTCCCGTGACTGTGGATGGAGTACCATTCCCTACCCCAGTGATAGGGCTGGACCACATGAGCTCTTTGACCAACAGAATGTCAGCAGACATGACAAAAGGTAAAGGCGTTACTTATGCTTGCTCAGACAGGCTTACCTCTTGCCCTAGTGCTATCATCTAGATAACCAGCCCTGAGTAATCACTGCCTTAGAGTGATGAGTGGGTACTGGTTTCACTTTGGAGAGACCTGTACCCCCACTGCATTCCAGAGCCAAGCCCAGTGAACTTGCAACCAGAAGCAGAGTCACCCAGCTCAAGTCCAACCTAAGTCAGCCAAACCAGAGTCACCGGCAGACTTGTATGAGAAAAAAAGCTGTTGTCGTAAGCCAGTGAGTTTTAAGGTGATTTGTTATGCAGTGATACTGTAGTTAAGAGCTGACTAACACATCTAATATTAGGTGCCAAAAAGTTTGTTTGGATTTTTTCCATGACAGCTTATGGAAAAACCCAAACGAACTTTTTGGCCAACCCAATATTTATCTATCAAGGTGTTGAAGAATGTATCATTTTCTGTAATTTATCAATTTATATAATTAATAATTACTATTTAAGAAAGTTATATAATTATTAGTTTATTCTGTAACTAGCCCCCCATGCTAGAGTTTGTCTTGTATATTGATGGTGTTTCTTAATTTTACATAAGGAAACTTTCATTTTTAAGTTTGTACACATTTTTTTCCTCTTACTCTTCTACTATTTTTAAACCTTAACAGTCTCCCCAATTCTGAGACTTAATAATCAATTCCATTTTCTGTTTTTCTAGAACTTTAAAAGTGTAGTATCCAATTTCTTTCCTTTTTCTTAATCATATGTTTAAATATAATATTGGAAAATATAACAGTGGTATATTAATCATTCCTAGATCCTCTTATTTTATTCCTGAGTTCAGTGTGATATATCTGGGAGCCCTAAAAATTAATCCCAGTTCTAACTGGAAAAATGTTTATGTTGAAAACCCATTAAGATTATGTAATAGCCACCCTTTTAGCTCACATGTTTGTTTTTGCCTTAAATTCTCAATTAAATTAGCACACCAATTTAACAATCCTAATTACTTTGTGGTTAACCAAGCTAAAATTACACTTTCATTTGCTTTCCAATCCTCTAGAGAATTCAGATCTACCATAGTCTTCTAGTAATCCACATCTCTGTTCCTTATTCATCAAAATAGCTTAATTGCTCCCAAAATTTTTTATGATTTCCAGCTCCTAGATTGTCTTACGATTCTCTTATCTGTACTAGTTGTAGTTGAAGAAGGCATAATGGCATAGTGAGCATGGAATGGCATCACTCTATTGAAGGCATCCTCCTGTGAGTGAAGGTGGGTCTCCGTGGACCCTTCCCTGATTCTCTGGAGGTGGGGGGCGGTGGTTGCTGCCCTTCTCCCTGTGGTCCCATGACAGTGTGTTCTAGAACTTGCATTGCAATATGCTTTCGTTTACATGTTTGGCCACCACTTGACTGCGAGTCTCCCGTTGGCAATTACTCATTTCTGGTTGTCTAGCCTCCATCTTGATACTTGGCTCAGAGGAAATGCTCTGTACCTATTAGCTGGTTGATCAATTGATTGGAAGGTTGCGCTGGCTGATAGTGAAGTGATAGTGGGCAGCCTATTCGGTAAGCTTCCTTTCTCTTTCCTCTCTATCAGACCACGATCAATACATAATTCATTTAAACTCTTATGCCACATCATTCTTTTACACCTTTCACTCTAGGTAGTTACTGGAATGCCCCAGGAGATATAAAAGTGGGGATTTAAAAAATTATCCCAGGACTGCCCTGGTGGTCCAGTGGTTAAGACTCCACCTGCCAATGCAGGGAACACAGGTTCAGTCCCTGGTCCGGGAAGACTCCACATGCCTCAGGACAGCTACTCCAGGGTGCCTGTGCTCTGCAACAAGAGAAAATACCACAAGGAGAAGTCCCATGCACTGCTACTGGAGACTAGGCCCCACTCGCTGCACCTAGAGAAAGCATTCATGCAGCAATGAAGACCCAACGTAGCCTTGAAAGGGGAAGTCGCTCAGTTGTGTCCGACTCTTTGCGACGCCATGGACTATACCATGGAATCCTCCAGGCCAGAATACCAGAGTGGGTAGCCTTTCCCCTCTCCAGGGGATCTTCCCAACCCAGGGATCAAACCTAGGTCCCCTGCATTGCAGGTGGAATTCTTTACCAGCTGAGCCACAAGGGAAGCCCGAGAACACTGGAGTGGATAGCCTATCCCTTCTCCAGTGGATCTTCCCCACCCAGGAATCGAACAGGGGTCTCCTGCATTGCAGGCAGATTCTTTACCAACTGAGCTATCAGGGAAGCCCAAAGTGAAAGTGAAGTCGCTCAGTCGTGTCCAACTCTTTGCAACCCCGTGGACTGTAGCCCACCAGGCTCCTCCATCCATGGGATTCTCCAGGCAAGAGTACTGGAGTGGGCTGCCATTTCCTTCTCCATCAGGGAAGCCCAACACAGCCATAAATAAACAAAAGTATCTCCAGTTACTATAACGAAGTGACGCTAGCACTGTGATATGCTGGCAAGAGCACTGAGCAAGGGGTAGGAGGACTTAGGGTCCAAGTCGAGCTCTTCCCCTTAATATCCAGCTTAGAACCGCTCACTTCCATGACCTGGGACCGCAGTTTTGCTCTACAGATTGTGATGTGCCACCACATTGCACAGTCTAAGTCTTTAGACTTTAGTTCTGAACCAAACTAATCAGGCTGAGGGGTTCTCAGCAGGCAGCCACACTGCACATGGAAGGATGCGGGGCTTTGCGGTAAGGCGGGTGCGGCACTGAGTCCAAATTGTCAGTTACTAGATTAACAACCCCGGGAGAGTTATTTAACTTCACTGATTGCTCGGTTTCCTGTGGGACGTAGAACACCTCTCTTGCAAAGCTGCTGTGAAATCTCAGTGAGATGAGGCAGATGAAGCAGGCAGCACCATGCTTAGCCTGCGGTGGGGTCTAGACGGGAACCTCAATCGTGTTCATCGTGCACAGCTTTCTCTGTCCTTGCACAGAGAGGAAGCTCATCTTGCATCCTTCACTGATGCTCTCATACACTGCACACACACACACACACACACACACACACACACACACACACATGCACACACACACAGGAGAATAGGTGAAGATAGCAGAGGTCCAATTTTAGTGACTTTTTCCCCACGGTTTTGGTACCAGGAGGGCCAAAAAGAGAGGCTACCTTAAAGGCAGCGATTTAATGGTTAAATGTTCACTTCTTGATGTCTTACAATCATTAAAGAGATCTTCTCTAGGCATCTCCCACTATGTCCAATAAAAGGAAAAGTCACCAGATACATGGAACTTGGAAACTGTAGTAATTGGGTTCTTTAAATCCTGCACAAAGATACCATTAAAGTATAGGTCCCTCCCGATAATTTTTTTTATTTTAAAGAACATTTCACACTCAGTAAGCAATATTACATGATGATCCAATAGGACAGTATCACCAACTGTCCCAAATGTTGTGTTTCTGCTCCACTTTACATTTTAGATATGGATACTAAGGTTTGTGATTGCTGGTTTTGAAATAAAATCCATCTGCCTATAAGGCAATTCACTTGGAAATTGGGTCCTCAAACCTGCAAGAACCTTCAGAGCCCAGAGGAAGAACATCATCGACTCAATCATTGCCTCAAATTGCGTCTTGAAATTTCATGGTTTGGAAATGCTCTCTTCACAGATTCTGAGGCCAGGCTACTAATGCCTGGTCTGCCCAGCAGAGGGCAACAGGCCCCACGGAAAAGCAGCATGAGTCTCAGTTCAGTTCAGTTCGGTTCACTCGCTCAGTCTTGTCCGACTCTTTGCATCCCCATGAATTGCAGCACGCCAGGCCTCCTTGTCCATCACCAACTCCTGGAGTTCACCCAAACCCACGTCCATCAAGTCGGTAATGCCATCCAGCCATCTCATCCTCTGTCGTCCCCTTCTCCTCCTGCCCCCAATCCCTCCCAGCATCAGAGTCTTTTCCAGTGAGTCAACTCTTCGCATGAGGTGGCCAAAGTACTGGAGTTTCAGCTTTAGCATCATTCCTTCCAAAGAAATCCCAGGGCTGATCTCCTTCAGAATGGACTGCTTGGATCTCCTTGCAGTCCAAGGGACTCTCAAGAGTCTTCTCCAACACCACAGTTCGAAAGCATCAATTCTTCGGCACTCAGCCTTCTTCACAGTCCAACTCTCACATCCATACATGACCACTGGAAAAACAATAGCCTTGACTAGATGGACCTTAGTCAGCAAAGTAATGTCTCTGCTTTTGAATACGCTATCTAGGTTGGCCATAACTTTCCTTCCAAGGAGTAAGCGTCTTTTAATTTCATGGCTGCAGTCACCATCTGCAGTGATTTTGGAGCCCCCCAAAATAAAGTCTGACACTGTTTCCACTGTTTCCTTATCTATTTCCTATGAAGTGATGGGACCGGATGCCATGATCTTTGTTTTCTGAATGTTGAGCTTTAAGCTAACTTTTTCACTCTCCTCTTTCACTTTCATCAAGAGGCTTTTTAGCTCCTCTTCACTTTCTGCCATAAGGGTGGTGTCATCTGCATATCTGAGGTTATTGATATTTCTCCCGGCAATCTTAATTCCAGCTTGTTCTTCTTCCAGTCCAGTGTTTCTCATGATGTACTCTGCATAGAAGTTAAATAATCAGAGTGACAGTATACAGCCTTGACGTAATCCTATTTGGAACCAGTCTGTTGTTCCATGTCCAGTTCTAACTGTTGCTTCCTGACCTGCATACAGATTTCTCAAGAGGCAGGTGAGGTGGTCTGGTATTCCCATCTCTTTCAGAATTTTCCACAGTTGATTGTGATCCACACAGTCAAAGGCTTTGGCATAGTCAATAAAGCAGAAATAGATGTTTTTCTGGAACTCTCTTGCTTTTTCCATGATCCAGCAGATGTTGGCAATTTGATCTCTGGTTCCTCTGCCTTTTCTAAAACCAGCTTCAACAACAGGAAGTTCACGGTTCACGTATTGCTGAAGCCTGGCTTGGAAAATTTTGAGCATTACTTTATTAGCATGTGAGATGAGTGCAATTGTGCGGTAGTTTGAGCATTCTTTGGCACTGCCTTTCTTTGGGATTGGAATGAAAACTGACCTTTTCCAGTCCTGTGGCCACTGCTGAGTTTTCCAAATTTGCTGGCATATTGAGTGCAGCACTTTCAGAGCATCATCTTTCAGGTTTTGAAATAGATCCACTGGAATTCCATCACCTCCACTAGCTTTGTTCGTAGTGATGCTTTCTAAGGCCCACTTGACTTCACATTCCAGGATGTCTGACTCTAGATGAGTGATCACACCATCATGATTATCTGGGTTGTGAAGATCTCTTTTGTACAGTTCTTCTGTGTATTCTTGCCATCTCTTCTTAATATCTTCTGCTTCTGTTAGGTCCATACCATTTCTGTCCTTTATCGAGCCCTTCTTTGCATGAAATGTTCCCTTAGTATCTCTACTTTTCTTGAAGAGATCTCTAGTCTTTCCCATTCTATTCTTTTCCTCTATTTCTTTGCATTGATTGCTGAAGAAACGTGATCTCAGCCAGGTTTTAAAATCAAGCTCCCCAGGAGAGGTTGCCCAGGGCCATGGCCAAGGCAGACGGCACTATCCCCAAGTGGAGGAGCGGCAAGGTCAGTGCAGAATGAAAAGATGGGCCCCTTGTCCAGAAGTGTCTCAAGTCCACTCCCCTGAATTCTCAGAAACTGTGGGGTACCCTCCTGCATTCACTCAGAACTCTGCTCAGTGGTCACCTTTTCAGGGAGGCCTTCCCCGGCCAAAATGGCATTCCCCTCCAAGGTGAGGCTTGACCATTTGACCAGCTTTACTTTTTCTTCCCAGCACTTGTCACCAATACCTGATATCTAATATGAATTAGTCTGCACTTACTAGAATGTCCGTGAGCAGGAATTGTGGGGAGATTTTGGTCCATGACTGTACCCCTAGCTTCTGAAATGGTGCCTCACACTGGAATGTGGAGATGACCCTCTGATGAGACAGAAGTAAAGACCGAGGAATAACCAGGGCGAGGCCTGTCGGGGTGCATGTCCATTAGCTCAGCGGAGGGGATGGGAAAGAAGATCCCTTGTATGCAGACTTGCTCTGAAAATAGAATGCTAACTCTGAATACAACCATTGTCTTCCCATCGCCTAATCTATGATGCCCTTACCACATCCTTGGGGAGTGACAGCTTTGCTCCTTCTGCAGGTGAAATGAGGAAAGCCCAGAGACGCAGAGACTCTTACACAAAATTCCAAAGTCACGTAGCTCCCCATGGCAGAGCCTAGTCTGAAAGACCAGAAATCAGGCAAGACTCAAGTCTATCCTCGTGCTTTTTCTGACCCAGACGTGGTCTGTTCCAGACGTGGGGTCTGTCCCAGACGTGGGGTCTGCCACCTGACCTTTTCATTCCACCCTAGTGTCAGGAAGATAGACTTAGTGGCCTTGGAATTGACTCATTTTATTCACAGAGACCAATCAGCTTTGTCCTGAATGCCATTCGGGGTCAATGTATCAATCACTCTTCATTAATAAGGCCAAGCGTATGGTGTTTCTAAGCTATTGAATGTCAAGAGAAGAGATAAGGGAGTGTAGTGTGTTGTGAAATACTTCAATAGACAGGCATATTCCGAGTCATGTGAATTTAAGCATCAGCTTCCTAAATAAACATTGATCTCTGGCCCCTGTGGAGTTCATTGTCTAGCCCTGAGCTGACAGTTGTTCCAGCCCATGTACTGTAGCTAATTAGCCACAGCTACCATTCACATGAGGTTTTTCTTTGCGGTGAACTTTAATATTCAGCAGGAGAAGAGATACTCTTCCTTTAATTGTGTTTTTCTAATTAAATTGCAAATTGTGATTGCTTATTCCTCTTGAAAGGAAGATCTTAGACTTACTCACTGAGTGCCTATGCTCACATATCAACTGTTTTTTCAGAATTTATCATGACTAAATGACCCAATAGATCTTGTCCCATAGATAACTTTTGGATAAACGTAAAATTTTCCATGTGGCCATAAACCTCACAACATGGTTCTCTAATAGTGTCTGATGTATAAATATTATAAAAGGGACAAGAATAATACTCGGTCGATCCTGTGAGTACTTGAATCTTCCCAGTAAACTCCTTCTTTTGCCTTTTGCTCAAGTCAGTTTCTGTGGCTATTGACCAAAATCTCTCTCTGGTACACCTGGCTTCTAGACTCTTTTCTGATTTGTTTTCTGCTGTTCACTCTCTTCCGTTATCTCAATGCAAGTCCGGTTTCCTGCCAAATTAGCCTCCAAATTGAGCAGCTGGACGGCGAGGACTTTGTGACGGAGCGAATGGTTCAGCTCTGTCTGTCTGGAGAGTGAAGCCCCAAGGAGGGACTGCAGCTGCTGTGGAGGTCATGATGCCCCTCCCCAGCCAGCCCAACAAGCCGGAGGGAGAAGCAAGCAGCTGAGTGGACATGATCCATGGAGAAATGGCTTTGCATTTCTGTACGTGCTGTGTTTGTGATCCATGATGAATCTCATGTGGGCTAAGACTGGTCCTGGGTTTAAAAGAGATGAGCAGAAACAGCAAGAAAGGGAGGAGCTGTGCCGATAGGATTATTGTGGCCAGTGTCTGGTGATGAAACTGAGATGGATACTGAAGACTTAGGCACAAGAAGATGCTCACAAACTTCCAGACAGAATATAAACAAAATTCGAACTATTACTGCATCTAAGGCATTTAATAAACTAGACAGCAGGTGTGAAGTAAGGCCCTGTGTTACAAAAGGTCAGCTGGCTCTTCACCTGTCAGAGTCCTTCCCAGAGATGCTTATAATGGCTAACGTGAAGGGGATGTCTGTTGTATGCCAGACCAGACGATGACTGTGCTAAATGACTTGCATGCATTTTCTTATGTGATTTCACAAACTTCTGGGGTAGGCTCTACTATAATCCCCCACTTACAGACCAGGAAAGTGATGTTTACAGAGGTTAAGAACTTGCTCAAGGCCACACCACTAGGAAGATTTCAACTGGATATTAAGGGATGCTACACTGGTGAAAGGGAAATAGGATAAAGGAGAGAGGCCAGTGAGATCCTTGTATCTGCCCCCATAGTGGGTGTGAAAGAGACGTTTCAGGAGCAGATCAGGCAGAGAGAAAACCATCGTGTGTGTGCGCTCAGTTGCGTCTGATTCTTCATGGACTGTAGCCCACCAGGCTCCTCTGTACAGGGGATTTCCCAGGCAAGAATACTGGAGTGGGTTGCCATGCTCTCCTCCAGGGGATCTTCCCAACCCAGGATTCAAAACTGCATCTCTTCCGTCTTGTGCATTAGCAGGCAAATTCTTTACCACTGAGCCACTGGGGAAGCCTGGAGAAGACCAGGGTGGGATGCAACAGTATTCAGACTTCATGGGGACCTGGGTGTGTCCTGAGTGCTCCTGGGGATTGGAGGCGCTGCTCATTTCCCACCCCCCTTCCTCTCTCTGCTGTTCCTTCCAAATCTGTCCTTGTCCACCCTTACCCAGCAACACCTGCGCTCCCTTCGTAGCCAATTAATCTGACTGAGAAATTTGCAGGAGTGATTTCTGCTGGTGTCTCATGAAAAAATGATGAGAAGTGTTTTTCTCACCCTCCTCTTAGAAAGTAATCGTGGCTTTGAGTCTCGGAAACTTGCATTTACTCTTAACCCAGGAAAGAAAGAACAGGCCTTTCAAGTGCCCCAAGGTTTGAGAATGGCAGAGTGTGACCCCTCCCATCTAAGGAAGAGTAGGACCCCCTTAAGAAAGGGTCTCAAAACAGTCTCCCCTGGCATCCCCAAGACCCTTTCAGTAGATAGAGATGGTCAAAATTATTTTCAAAATAATACAATTTTACTTGCCTTTTTCCCTTTCATTCTCTCACTCACGGAGTTGTCAAGAGGCTACACAATGTGTGACATCACAACAGACTGGATGAAGAAGCAGGTATGAAAACCCAGCTGTCTTCTACTAAGCCAGATATTAAAGTGATTTCTAGAAAGGTAAAACAATACCATTCTTCTCACTATTATTATTATTATTATTATTGCATTGGAAAAGGTCTAAAGCTGAACTTGAGGAAAGTTTCATTTGGCCCTGAATTTATTTATTTATTTATATTTTTGCTACAGAAGAAAAAAAAATTTGGAGACAAAATAAAGTATCTACCTTCAGAAAAAGAATTCTTTCCATTTGTATCTTCCTCCAAAAAGTCATATGATTTATGGCTAAGCAACCCTGTGTGCATGATTGCGGTTTTGTTTTGGTCACTTTTCCTCCCTTCTGAGCATCCCCAATCCTTTAATCCAAGACACACTGGGACAGAATGAATTACTGAAACACAGGTGGCAGGCCACCAGAGAGCAACCAAATTGTGACAACTTATTACAGTAGGGTTATTGTTTTTTTATCATTTTATCTTCAACTGTCTAAAATATCACTGCTCATCCATTTCATGGCTGATGAAGACTGCCTCATGCTTGTACTCAGTTGTGTCTGACTCTTTGAGACCCCAAGGACTGAAGCCCTCCAGGCTCCTCTGTCCATGGGATTCTCCAGGCAAGAATACTGGAGTGGGCTGTCATGCCCTCCTCCAGGGGATCTTCCCGACCCAGGGATGGAACTGCATTTCCTGTGTCTCCTGCATTACAGGAGGATTCTTTCCCGCTGAGCCACCAGGGATGCCATGGAGGCTCTCTGGTGTCTACTTCTGCTCTTCAGACTGAAAGCTGTTTATGGGCTTTATTCAACACCACAAGGGGCCCATGAGGCCTTATGAAGTACCTGGTACAGAGAGGCACTCGGTTAATCTAGTTGGGTTGGACTGAAAACTCTCAGCTCTGCCAATCCAGGAATAACCAGAGAGACCTGATGAGGTGTGACATACTGCCAAGTTAACCAAGCATCCCCAGCCGGCACCCCAACTTCTTCTGGTCCTCCCCATGGACCCTGGGCCAATGCCTTAGCCTGTGGTATCCCCCGGCTGCTTCCTTCCTACTTCCCTCTTCCAGGCTGAGGAGATGGGAGGCCAGAAAGGGGATGGGAATACCCAGAGAGGCCTCCGCCAGCATCGAAGTGGCTCATCCTGGCCTATGTGTATCCAGAATAGAATATTCTTTCAGTGATTGTCTATCATTTACAAATGTTAATGTACACATAACCCACTTCACCAAAAAAAAAAAAAAAAAATCTACTCAGCTAAAATGTGTCTAATTCTGGTCAATATGGAAACGTGAATTTTTATACAGTTGTAATCAATGAGTTACACTCTATAGAGTGCTCATTTTTACTGACTACAATCTGTACCCTTGCCACATTAACGCTCACACAGAGCTTTACTGTACTGACATACTGTGGTGTGCTTACCGCTCACAGTGCAGTGGCTACTTTTTTTTGCTGTGCTATGCTCAGACATGTCTGACTCTGTGACCTCCACAGACTGCAGCCTGCTAGGCTCATTATATCATTGTATCAGTTACTTGGGTCGCTCCAATTTTTTATTGCCATGAATTGTGCTATGATACACATATTTGTGCAAATTGCCTTTTTTGTCTTTTAGCATTCCTTGGAACCTATTTCCACAAGGCAAAGGAATGAATGGATACACACATATATACATATTGCCCTGCTGTTTTACAGAAAGATGACAAGAAATTATTGGTTTCAATTTGGCAACAATTTTTTAGGCAAGAGTTTTAAAAATCTTACTTTAAAAAAATTGAGATCTTAGAATTTAAGGATTGGAACAGAGGACTTTTTAGACGTCATCTCAGCCAACTCCCTCAAGAGTGCAAAGATACCCTCCCTCCTCTTCACGATTCTTCTTGTCACAACATATTTGTTAGGTCATAAGAGAAAAATCCAGCCCCACAAAAATATGCAGTTACAACAGGATGAGCATTAATAATCTTAAAAAAAAAAAAAACTGTTGGTATTTCCTTTGATATAACCCCAAAACACAACAAATGGCTGGCTGCAGCGTAGAATTTGAAACTATATAGTGAGATTTTCATACTTTGGTACATTAAAATGCACTGATCTATATCTTGCACTTTGAATGACACTTTTACTCAGGCATGATTTTATAGCATCATGCATTGGTCAGTTGAAAAATTTTGATTCGCTAGTAGTGGGGATCTTTCCAATGTAGACACCATTCATTATATAATCAAAACATCACACTGGCCCAGGACCACCCAAACGGCTTCACTGGAGAATTCTCTCAAACATTTAAAGAAGACTTGACACCAATCTTTCTCCAACTCTTCCAAAAAAAAAATTGGAAAGGAAAGAATACTTCCTAACTGATTTTATACTAGCAGCCTTACCTTGATAATAAAATTAGACAAAGACACTGTAGCAGAAGAAACTACAGCTCAATACCCCTTATAAATACTACAAGAATCTTCAACAAAGTACTAGCAACGGCACATTTAAAAGATTATATACCATGACCAAAGGAGATTTGTTTCAGGGATGCAAAATAGTAACATATATGTATGTTTATTTTCAGATTCTTTTCCATTCTAAGTTATTACACAGTATTGAACACAGTTGCATGTGTAAAACTTCAGTGTCATTAGAGGAAACATATGAAATATTCTGGTATTCAAATACTCAGGACTGAAAAGTAGTAATTTGTTACTCATTCTGGAAATAAAACTAATGTTCTGGGGGGAGGGAGTGCCTTACTGAGCTCACATCTCAACTGAATGAATGTAGTTTTCTTAAGCACTTTGACTGTGCTTCCATTTCATCACAGAGAATATTGAAAAGACAGGTACTCAAGGGCTGACATTTGATAAACCTAATGTTTCAACTTCCTTAAAGACATTCTTAAGTGTCCAATGGCTACTGGCATGGATTGGTACCACTGCAGCACTTCAGAGAGTGAGCTGGTCAATACTGCTGATCAACACCCCTTTATGGTTTACAAAGTCAATTTTTCTATTTTCCCCCATTTAATGCTGACACTTATCATTATTTGCTATTTACAGACCAGACACTGAGGCATAAGGGCTTGAGAAACTTCCCCAGAGTCTTCGTGTTGTCAACAGGCAGCACCAGCTTTACTGACATAAAATCCTACGCTGTCTTCATGGAAACACCACCTCTCATCACCGCCTCTGACTGACTCGACCCCCAGAGCCTTGAAGTAAATGCATCTATCTCAGGCCTCCTCACTTCCTTGCTCCCCTTTCTTGACACTGTGGATGCTCACCCATCCAGATTTCTATCCCGCCCCTTGCCCTGCTTCATTCCCCGCTCCTGCAGCCTCCTCCTGTCTGTCTCCATCAAAACCACACTAGTGCCTGACCTTTGTTCTGTGCCCTGGAGTTTTATGAAGCACTTTCCCATTTATCATCTTTGGTTTTTGATCTTCAAACTGCTTTGCAAAGTAGTTTTCCATTCCCCTGTTTCACAAGGAAAATGAGGCTCTATAAGGAGCTTATTTGCCCCAAGTTCACACAGTTCACCCTTCTTGGGCCTCCTTTCCTTAAGATCCTTCCAATCTCTAAGAGATTTATTTACGCATGCATGTGAGCTCAGTCCTTTCAGGCATATCTGACTCTTTGTGTCCCCATGGACTGTAGCCTGCCAGGTTCCTCTGTGTCCACAGGATTCTCCAGGTAAGAATACTGGAGTGAGTTGCCATTTCCTCTCCAGGGGATCCTTCCAACCCAGGAACCAAACTCACATCTCCTGCATTGGCAGGTGTGTTCTTTACCACTATCACCACCTGAGAAGCCCAGATTTCCTTATAAGGAGGTTTGAATAATGGATAGCTTCTTAACACGTTCTCTCCAAGAATCATTACCTTTATGAAAGGAAGTTTAAAAAACACACATACACAGACAACACTTGTACCTATGAAATGATTCCCTAACTTTGAGACTCTTAAACATCATCATTGTTTGTGCCTCTCCAGGTGAATGACTACATGTAGCACTGAAGGTGGGCCACGGAGAAATAGAAATGATCATAGTTTTGCAAGTGAACTTATAATGGGTTTTGCCCATTGTAATCAATGAATCTAAATATCTACATTTGGAAGTGATAATATCATCCACTGTGTTCCTTTGATTTCACAAGGACATCTGAACAAGGCATGCATTCTCCTCTGAAGCCACAAACCACAGGAATAATCTAATCTCTGTGTTCAGATTGGATACATGCAAGCCTATTAGCAGAAATCAGTTGAATAGCATTTAACGGTGGTGTTCTTTCAACAGCCACAGACCGTTCTGCAAGACAACTAAGTGCCCAGTTAGAATGAACCACAAAGAGTTAAAAGGAAAATGCAGAGAAGCCCAGCTTTGAAGTTTTTACAAGAGTATGGCCACGGGAGGGAGTACTTTAAACTGAGGAAACAGGAAGTACCTAGATAAAAAGTTTATTTCATTTCCTGAAGGCGGGGGGAGGATATTTCCAGAAGTGCTCTTCCAGGAAACCGGGCCTTTCCCACCTAGATGTTTAGGTTTCCTGAGAAGAAATAAATAACCTTGCCTATCACTGTGTGGAGAATCACCTAGTCCATCAAGAGCTGCAGAAATCTGAATTTGCCCCAGTCGATGTTATCAGCTCAAAGGATGAAGACTTTGAAGAAAGGTCAGAGAGAGAAGTGGCTGCAATGCAGGGTCACCTTCTGGAGACCTAAGCAGAGCACAGACAGAAAAGCAGAGATAAGGAGCAAGTAGCTGAAGGTGTTTATTCATGAGTGGGTGCAAGGCCGGGTTGCATCCCCAGACACCTCAGAGATGATGCTCAGGATGGTACCTCAGGGTGGGCAGAGGACATCCTTTCATATACTGAGTCCTGTGGAACTGAGATCTTCAGTTAAGCCATTCTCAAATCATTCCATTCTGTCTGCAGCTCCACCGCAAGGACCATAGCTTGAATGGACTGGTGTGCGGGCGAGCTGCCACCTACTTGCGATCATGGGGCTGGGCCCAGGAGGTACATTTGGAATGAGGTTGCGGGACCGTGGCTTCCTTCATCAACACGACTTCTCCATCTTCCCAAATATCAACTTATTCAGTTGAGATACTCTGGCTGCAGCTACCCATGTGCCATGATTCCTTTTCAAGATGACTTTCCCCCACCCACTCGTGTTCAACTGAAGCAGATTTCCATCACATTCAGCCGGCTCCACCCTTCCTTCCCATGAATGCCCAGCACTCAGAGGTCCAGGTTTTTTCACATGTTCCTGAGTCAGATGCCGCTTTCGCAGCTCATCATTCCCCATGAAGCCTCTGCCACCTCTTCCATTCTGATCTGAATGAACCCAACCTGGCTGGTCCTTGGTCTTTGTGGGCCCCTTTCTGACGATGAGTAGTGGAGACCCCACCAAAATATTCTTAGTGATTTGGTATTTGTTGAAGTTTCAAAGAGAGATTTCAACCAAAGAGACATTGCTGGCGTTGCAAAGAGCCCTGTCCAGTCACGAGAGAGGTGGTGAACGGCCAGAGTCCCGACTGAACTTTGCAGCACGGGGCTTCGTTAGAAACTGCAGGCTCATGAGTGCAGCCAGGCAACGTGTCAGCAGTTTTCTAAAAGGGGAAAGTTCTCGGGAGAAAGAGGAGCAAAGGCTTCCCCCTCAGGAGTGTTTGCTGCTGAGTATGTGTGAGATTGTTGTATTCCTGAATAAACTCAGTGGTAGTATTTTGAGAACAGTAACTTGCCTTGATTGGCTCCTCAGGTGGGGCTAGTGGTAAGGAACCCACTTCCCAATATGGGTTCCCATCTCTGGGTGGGGAGAATGCCCTGGAGGAGGGCATGGCAACCCGCTCCACTGTTGTGATCTGGAGACTCCTAGGGACAAAGAAGCCTGGCGGGCTACAGTTCATGGGGTCGCACAGAGTTGGACACAACTGAAGTGACTTAGCATGCATGCATGCAGCTTGCCTTAAACAGAGAAAACTGTTTACACACTTAGAGTTAAGAGGTAAAAAGAGATGCTGTTTTTCTCATCGTAAATGTAAATGTGTGGACATCATAAATGTCCACCCCTACAGATACTTGTAGAGACCTTTTTGATTCAAGAACTAAGATGAATAGGGTGTTTCTCGGAAATGGGAAGGTGCAGTAAATAGCCTAATTCTGAAACACCAGGAGACTTCACCGAAGAAGCCTTGAAATCAATGCCGTTTTAGTGATTGTGAAATAAAACAGGGACCAGACCTGAATAAATGCATAAGATAGAAAAACAAGTCGCTGTAGTGTAAACATAAGACACAGGTAATTCTTCTCAATTTCCAAAATAAAATACACCTCAGACCAAAAAGAATGTACTGAATGATCCCAAACAATTTTCATCTTAGACGTCACAGCATGCAGTTTCTGGCAGAGTATTAGAGTGTGAAGGAAAGTGCTAGCATCTGGGAGATGAGTTATAAGGTATGTTTAAGAACTAAGTGGAAGCGTCAGATTTATTTTTGCCCCTAAAAATGTTTGTGTTTCGGAGAATTTCTGGGAAACTACATCAGATCATAAAAAAAAATTCTTAGGTGTTGCCCTGTTGACAGCCAGCATAAACAGTGGATCAAAGAAACTATCCCATCAAAGAGAAACCGGACACCAGAAATTCAGTCTTTCAGACTGTTAGATAAATCCCTTATGTTTCTCTATGGCAGAACACTGGGACAAAAATGACCTCTCGTTCCTGATACAATGTAACTAACACTCTTTTTGTGTGAAATAAAAGAACAGACAGGACCAGGAATAAGGGGGAAAAAATGGGAGCTCATCACGAGAGGGAAATGTCTGTGGCACCACCCATCCACAAGGGCTTCTCCCCAAAAGAGGATGTTGTCTGTAGGGGCTGGATTTCTCTGTAAAAAGGGAACACTGTTGTCTCTGATGAAGCCGGCAAGTCATCCACCATCCATACCAATCTCATTTGCACTCTCTAAGCCCACTAGAAAGCATAAAGCATGATTTTAAATCTCAAAGCAAGGACTCAGTTTGATAACAGAGCCAAGCAGGTTGACAGCTGAGAGGGTACAGGGTGTGAGCCACGCACATCTTCCTGTTGTCTGGCTGGGCTTTCTGCTCTGCAGCTGTGAGAGACGCAAATCTTCTTGGCGACTCTGGGTGCAGATCCAACATGCTCCAGAACAGCCAAGAGACAGCACAACAAAGAACTCTAGTCTGGCTGCTCAGTGTGTTCTTCCCACCAGCAATGTCAGCGTTACCTGGAGCTTCCTCTCAGTGCAGACTCTCAGACCCCACCCTGGTGGCTCAGTGCGTCAAGAATCTGCCTGTGATGCAGGAGACCTGGGTTTGATCCCTGGGTTGGGAAGATACCCTGGAGGAGGGCATGGCAACCCACTCCAGTATTCTTGCCTGGGAAGTCCCATGGACAGAGAAGCTTGAAGGGTTACAGTCCATGGGGTTACTTATACATGACTGAGGAACTAAGCACGCTCTCCAGGTGATATGCACTCACATTACTTTGAGAGATGCCATTGCTACTGTTTTCTGTTGAACAGAATTAGAAATGAAGGCCCCCAGGTGTCCTTGGTGGCTCAGTGGTAAAGAATCTGCCTGCCAAAGCAGGAGACACGGGTTGGATCCCTGGTCTGGGAAGATCTCACATGCCACAGAGCAACTAAGCCAGTGCACCACAGCTACTGAGCCCATGTTCTGGAATCCAGGAGCTGCAACTAGAGAAAAGCCTGAGTGACAAAGAAGGCCCAGCATGGCCCGAATTAAATAAATAAATAAATAAAATTATTTTCTTAAAAAATCAAGACCAACTTTTCCCAGACTATCTTCTCTCCCATCTTGTTGTCAGACAGTCAAATGGACACCAAATGCCCAATTAATAATTCATCTGCCTCAAGAGTCTTTCACAATAGCTGGTATTTGCATGAATGGAACGGCACTTACTTTGGACAATCCCATTTCAGTGTGTCTTTATAGGAACTAAAAGTATACTTTTTTTCCCTTAAAAAGAAATCAATTTTAAATAGTAACTTCCATAAGCAGTACACATATTTCTCCCAGACTGTTGATTAGACACACATCTGACCATTTTATTTCTTTCTTTTCTCCCTCCGCCAACATCTGCCAAATACAAACAGGGATAAGTGACGGTTTACATAACAGGTGCAGGTATTTCTACTTACAGGAATTCAATGGGATGTTGGCTTTGTCATTTGCTGTGTTTGCTTTGCTTAAGACAAACTGGGCAGTCTGGACTATGCCCTGCTTTGCAGTGTTCATCTAGTCTAGTCGAACATCCATATCTTGGGGCATCAGTGGAAAGCTGAGACACCACCTGGTAAGAAAGCTGAAGCGATCTAGTCTCTATCTATCTTTTGCCAAGTTTTGAACCAGCACATTTTACCTTAAAATGTTCATGCTTAATATCACGGCAGTCTAATTTGAAAATAAGGTTTTACTGTGCTAAAGAAAATATCACCATGACGTGTGTGTTAATTGCATCGCCACCTGCTTTGAAAAGTTAAGTGAAGCAGGGAAACAGATGTTAAACTCAAGGAGTCTGCATTAAAAAAAAAAAAAATGCTTTTCATTAGCATTCACTTCTTAATGGAAAGCTCCAGTTTCTGCCCTCAAAAAGATGTAGGTACAGTTGATGCAAAAGTGTATTTTAATAAGATTGGTAGAAACCCAGAAATGATGTTCTCTGAAAGGTTTCTATGACACATGGTTCTCAAAAATCTTTAAACAGTCTCTAGTAAAATAGTTGAGGGGATATTTCCAGGTGACAATGGGGCTGGAAGTGACATGACGTTTGTACGTGATGGGCTACTCCTGTTTGTGAAATAAAGAATCTTGTGAAAAGAGGAATTATGACTAGTATTTACAACAGCGTTTCATAAACATCCATAAATTCCAGGCACAAGACAAAAGGCATGAGTCAGAGCCCAGTAGGCGTGATGGCCGGGGAAGTGGTCCCAGGGAAGATTGCTTCCCTGTGGCCCTAGAATAGCTCTGCAGAGACTCTGTAGGAAGCTGATAATGGGCGATCTCATGTAAGGATCACCAGTAAAAATCGGGTTTTGGTCAAGAGCATTTCCTTAGCTAAAAATGTCATGTTTCCAGGCCCTGATTTGACGTTTTAGTAGATCATGGCTGAGAAGACTGAACTGGAAAAAAAACAGTACGAATGAACGTGATTTTTTTAAAGTGTGCTGCCATTTGACGCTATGTGATGAGGCTATCTTTTTTTCTAGGGTTGTTGTTCATCTTTTTTTTTTTTTTTTTTTAAACTTTGGTGCTGGACAGGGAGGCCCGGCATGCTGCAATTCATGGGGTCGCAAAGAGTCGGACACGACTGAGTGACTGAACTGAACTGAACTTTTAAAACTAACATTTAATTGGAGGATAATTACTTTACAATATTATGACTAAACTTTTAATTTATATTGGATTATAGCCGATTAACAGGGCTTCCTTGGTGGCTCAGCTGGTAAAGAACCCGCCCACAATGCGGGAGACCTGGGTTTGCTTCCTGGGTTGGGAAGATCCCCTGGAGAAGGGAAAGGCTCCCCACTCCAGTATTCTGGCCTGGAGAATTCCACAGACTGTATAGTCCATGGGGTCGCAAAGACTCGGACACGACTGAGCGACTTCCACTT
Source organism: Ovis aries (assembly GCF_016772045.2). Taxonomy (NCBI): domain Eukaryota; kingdom Metazoa; phylum Chordata; class Mammalia; order Artiodactyla; family Bovidae; genus Ovis; species Ovis aries. Next base: position 31,705,895 of record NC_056063.1, read on the forward strand.
CAGGTCTTCATAACTGATTAACAGCATTGTGGTAGTCTCAGGTTAGCAGAAGAGTGACTCAGCCATACTTACACGCGTATCCATTCTCTTGATGGGTGTGGCTTGAGTTCTCCTCCATGCTGTGATTTTCGAGGGGCGGGGCGGGCGGAAGTTTCTCTCTCCCGGAAATTCTCCGCAGTCCCACTTGTAAGTGCGTTTTTGAGAGTGCTCGTGGCAGTGCTCACAGTTTACTTAAAAGCTCGTCCTCTGAGGTCCCACCTGGTCTGAGGTGGGATTACATGTCTGCCTTTTTATTTATTTTTATTATTTATGTATAGGAGTCTGCATTTTTATAAGATGGTTCTGAGGAGGTGATCTTCAGAATGAGTTCAGAGAATCACTTATTACAACCCAGTTAATTCCTCATGTTCAAAAAAAAAAAATCCATAGCCCCCCCCCCAAAAAAAACAGAAAATAACAAGTGTTGCTGAGAATGTAGAGAAATTAAGAAATCTTGTGCCCTGTTCATGGGATTGTGGAAGGGTGCAACCGCTGAGGAAAACAGTATGGAGGTTCCTCAAAAAATCAGACATAAAATTACCATATGGCCAGACTTCCCTGGCCAGCCAGTGGTTAAGACTCTGTGCTTCCACTGCAGGGTGGGCATGGGTTCCATCCCTGGTTGGGGAAGTTCCAGATGCCACATGGCACAGCCAAAAAAAAACCCAAAAACCTGTTATCATGTGACCCAGCAATCCCACTTCTGGGTAGACACCCAGAGAACTGAAAGAAGGGTCACAAAGAGTGAAAGGGCCAAAGTCTCCGCTCCACCCTTTAGTGACTAAACAATAACAACACAATACTAATTCACGCATATATATAAACACACGTTAAATCACTACATCTTTATATGTAGTGCATAGTCATCTGGTTTCATGTGTGTATCGATATACATGTCTGTGGGTATGTGCTGAGTCACTTCAGTTGTGTCCAACTCTTGTGACCCCATGGACCCCACCAGGCTCCTCTGTCCATAGGATTCTCCAGGCAAGAATACTGGAGTGGGTTGCCATGCCCTCCTCCAGGGGATCTTCCCGACCCAGGGAGCAGAACTGCATCTCTTATGTCTGGGACATTGACAGGTGGGTTCTTTACCATTTTCGTCACCTGGGAAGCCCCTTGTACGGTTTCTTCATGTCTATAATGTTAAACAGATGATGGTTGCCAGTGGTCTCTGCAAGAATATCCCAACATGTGAATGCAGTGTATTTTCATTATGCATCATTGGGTGAATGGGCTCGTTCCTCCTCACCAAACTTACTGCACACTGCAGAAGAGCCCACTTTCCCCCAGAGGCTAAAAGGGGTGTTCTTTAAAAAAAAAAAAAATTACAAGAAAATGACTCCTAACAACAGAGGTTCAGTTCAGTCGCTCAGTCGTGTCTGATTCTTTGCGACCCCATGGACTGCAGCACACCAGGCCTCCCTGTCCATCACCAACTCCCAGAGTTCACTCAAACTCATGTCCCTTGGGTCGGTGATGCCATCCAACCATCTCATCCTCTGTCGTTCTGTTCTCCTCCCACCTTCAATCTTTCCCAGCATCAGGGTCTTTTCCAGCAACAGAGGACACATAGACAAATGTATGTCATGAGAAAGAACTGAATGTAATTTGACTGTGCACTAAACCGTTAACAGTCTGGAGTCAACAGTCTACACAGACCCAAACTCTGCCTAGCGCCACCTAGTGTGTGAATGTGTTAGTCTCTCAGTCATGTCCGACTCCTTGGGACCCTCTCAGAATTCAGGCCAAGGCTCCCTGGGGGCTTTGGTTAGACTTGGTACCCAGCTCTGCAGAACGGTGATTCTCCTGTGATGTCTATGGCAGATAAGCTCCCGGAGGAGAGCGGAGACAGGTCCTTCTCTTCTGAGGCTCCTGCCTGAGGCGACAGAAGGCAGAGAATGGTCTTGAGAGCCCCATGCAGCCACTGTCCCCATCTGAGTCTTAGGAAGTCTTTTAAACCTTCGAGCGTTTCCTGTACTCACTGCATAGGTTCTAGGTTTGGATCTTTTTCCGAGTGACATGCATAGGACTCTTAGAGGAAACAGGACAGACATAAATATGCTAACTTTTTGTTGAGGCTATAGATTCTGTGAACAATAGCTGTTGCCAGTATGAACAGAGCAACTGAGAAATGTGTTAATCTTTGTGTATACATATTGCAAACATGATCTCTATGTTTTCTCCATGTCTGTTTCCAAAGAAATCCAAGGGCTTTTCAGATGGTTTTAAGAGGTTCCCATCCCACTGATTGCACCCAGATTGGCATGGGAAACTGTGGTCCAAGGCAACTGGAGACCCATTCTTCCCTACATCCAGGGAAAAATCCAGAAAAAGTATCACAGATGTTTAACTGGTGCCTCCTAGAGGGCATGTGATGTTTAATGACCCGGGGAAGAGACATACAGAGATTTTCAAGGCTGGAGTTACCCTTGGTCATAGGACCTGGATTTTCCAAGTCCTCCATCATTGAGTCCTCCCCAAAGTGTCCCATGATAATGACAAGTTTTAGTCCAAATATAACTCACTGCTCCACCTGCTCTGCATGGACTCTGGTTTTCGGCTGTGCCACATGAGGCTTGCAGGATCTTAGCTCCCCAACCAGGACTCAAACCCCAGCCCACATCAGTAAAACTACCAAGTCTTAACCACTGGACTGCCAGGGAATTCCCTGTGACAACTCTAGAAGGAGGGTTTTTCTCCTACTTTTTTTCTACTCCCCATGGTGGAATGCCCCATACAGGAGGGCAGTTCAGTTGTCAATTCTCAATGACATTCACTCTGTTGTAATTTTCATTTCTGCAATTTTGATGACCTGAGAGCTTTCCTTAATTTATACAAGAAGAGAGAAAGTGGAACTGTGTGGGGGCACCTAGGAGCCTGGGGAAGGAGCTAAGTTTGGCCTCAGAACCACAGAATCAGGTACAAGAAATGTAGCTTTCACGTTTATTCAAGCCTCTGCTCCCTTTGACTATTTAAGGAAGAGTTATCAGGTGACAATGAGTTAGAACAGAGACATCCCATAAAAGGGACCTGAGAGCTTACCTGGTCAGACCACCTGAGAGTTCACCTGATCTCTGAGAGCTCACCTGACCAGACCACCTGAGAGCTCACCTGGTCAGACCACCTGAGAGCTCACCTGACCAGACCACCTGAGAGCTCACCTGGTCAGACCATCTCTTTCTACTGGAGCTTCTCCAGCAGTGGTCATTCTGTATGAAGATGAGCATTTATCTATAGCCTTCTGGATATGCTATTAATTCCAAAGTGGTCCTCTCCAGAAGAGAAATAAAGGAATGAAGGCAAGGTGAATGGCACATGTCTGGGGGCCAGTTCCCCAGGAAACAGACAGGAATGTTTTGGAGCCTTGGGAGCAAGGATGTTTACTGAGAAGGGCTCTGGGTGGACACCTGAAGGGGAGTGGAGGCTGTGGGAGGAGTGGGCAGAGCAGAAGCAGAGCAGCAGAGGCCGTGGCTGGTGTCTAGGAAGCTCTGAAGCCTGGATGATTCAGTCCCACAGCTCATATGTTGAAGCCCTAACTGCTAGAACCATAGAAACCAACCATTTTGGGAGATGCAACCTCTAAAGTGGTGGTTGTTGTTGTTCAGTCACTCAGTCACGTCCAACTCTTTGCCACCCCACAGACTGCAGCACACGAGGCTTTCCTGTCCTTCACCATCTCCTAGAGTTTGCTCAAACTCATGTCCATTGAGTCAGTGATGCCATCCAACCATCTCATCCTCTGTCACTCCTCTTCTCCTCTTGCTCTCAATCTTTCCCAGCATTAGGGTCTTTTAAGGTTAAATGGGGTCATAAGGGTAGGGCTCTAATCCAATGATTGGTGTCCTTCTAAGAAAAGGAAAGGGTGCCAGGAATGAGTGATCAGAGAAAAGGCCACGTGGCCACAGCAAGAGAACATCCATCTACAGGCCAAGGAGGCAGGTCTCGGGAGAAACCAACCCTCCCTGATCTCAGACTCCTGACCTCCAAACTATGAGAAAACAAGTGTGTGTTTGAAAGCCACCTAGACTGTGGTGCTTTGTTTTGGCCTCCAAAGCAGGCTGATACACAGGCCCTCGGCCAGTGCATGGATGGGTGTGGTCCCCCAGGGAAGGAGTGGCCTGTTAGGTGAGGAGCTCCCCTCCCCTGAGGTATTTATTTTGTGGGCAGGGCTGGGTGCTGCTCAGCACCCTCTACAGCATGGCCCTGGGGTGGTGCCATGAGTCAGATAAAGGACTGGAATGATGGCAAGGCAAAATTGCAGGGATGAGGGCAATATTACAGGAATCATCTCAACGATCTGCCATCAACTCAAGCTTTTACAATTTTGATCTTTAGCATTCATAAAACAACACTTCAGAATCTGAAGGCAATTTAAAGATCATCTCATCAAACACTGTATTTAAAGGCTGGAGGCAAAGAGGCTGAGAAAAGCAGAGATTCTCCCAAGATCGGAAGGCCACTGGAAACCCAGCTGGACCCAGGACCCTGGCTTCCTAGGGCTCCCTCCGAGATGCCTGGTCCAACTAGAACTGATCAATAGTCCCCATAACTATAGAGGCTCTAAATACAGTGAATGGCAACCCACTCCAGTGTTCTTGCCTGGAGAATCTCAGGGATGGGGGAGCCTGGTGGGCTGCCATCCATGGGGTCACACAGAGTCGGACATGACTGAAGTGACTTAGCAGCAAAAAACTTTTAATTTTGTATTGGCATATAGTAGATTAACAAACAATGTTGTGATAGTTTCAGATTGACAGTAAAGGGACTCAGCCTATATATACAGGTTCCATTCTCCCCCAGACTCCCCTCCCATCCAGGCTGCCTCACAATATTGAACAGTGATCCATGTGCTGTACAATAGGTCCTTGTTGGTTATGCATTTTAAATACAGAAGTGTGTACATGTCCATCCCAGACTCCTTAACTATCCGTTCCCCCTGGCAGCCATGAGCTCATTCTCGAAGTCTGTGAGTCTCTTTCTGTTTTGTAAGTGAGTTCAAATTGTATCGTGTCTTTTTTAGGTTCCACTTATAAGGGATGCCATACGCTGTTTCTCCTTCTCTATCTGACGTCACTCAGTATGACAGTCTCTAGGTCCATCCATGCTGCTGCACATGGCATGATTTCGTTCTTTTTAGTAGCTGCGTAATATTCCACAGAATGTGTGTGGCACATCGTCTTCATTTATTCCTCTGTTGATAAACATTTAGGTTGCTTCCATGTACTGGCTTTTGTAAACAGTGCTGCAGTGAACATTGGGGTGCATGTCTCCTTTCGGATCATGTTTTTCTCCAGATACATGCCCAGGAGTGGGATAGCAGGGTCATATGGTAGCTCTGTGTTCTCCCTAGTGGCTGTACCAATTTACACTCCTACCAACAGGGTAGGAGGGTTCCCCTCTCTCCACACCCTCTCCAGCTCTAAATAAAGTTTTTAATTAAAGGTCCCAGCCTCAGACTTGAAAACAAAGACAAATGTAAACTGCACTGTCCACAAACCTGGCAGCGTTATTCACAAGCTATGACTGTGTCCTGGGTGGGGGAAACCCATGAGACTTCAGTGCTCCTGTACGGCGTGCTCCAACTGACCCCAAATAGCAGAAACGATTGTTGGAACTGCTCCTGATGGTTTTGTTCCACAGACGCTTCACCCAAGCGTGGCAATCAGTCTCACTCTTAGCCTCTGAACCTTTAAGAGGGACTGAGTCATCAGTCTGAGATTCCTGCAGAGGCTGAAGCACCATGGCCAGTGATACAGGCCCTTTCTTGTGGCAGCGTCTTCATTTTGTCTTTTCTCTGACTCTCCTGACTTCCTGTCGATTCTGTGAGCAACGTAATGCCCTTCCAGAAAATTCCTTCTCTGCTTAAGTGAACCAGAGTCAATCTCTATTGTTTGTACCCAAGAACTCTGACTAATACAGCCTGGAAATTGGCTTTTGGCTCAAATATCTGTTTAGTTTGGTTTCTTGTATTTACCCATTTCTTTCCTCCTGAGAGCCTACTGCGTTCAGTCATCTGTTCGTTCACTCATCCATGGAACATTTACTGGTTGCCTTGTCTATCAGACCAAGTACTAGGTGCTTGGAATACATAGCCTATAGAGACATGGCCTCTTCCCTTAGAAGACCCACAGCCTAGTCCAGGGCAGAGGAGTTAAAAAAAAAAAATCGATGATGATGCTACAGGGTGGTAATTACTATGATCATGAGAAAAAGCACCTGACTTATACGTTAGTGGTGGGGGTGGTGGGGTGGTGGGAGGCATCCTTTGGCCACTGCTGCCTGAATTGTGTCTTCGGGGATAAACTGGATGGCAAGACAGGATGTGGAGGAGGAGGGACATTGCATGAAGAGGAGAGAATTAAGCTGGTCAGCGCATCAAGTTACTGAACCAGAGTTCCATGTGTCTATACATAATATTCTAGGTGGGGAGTGGTAAAAGTTGAAGCCATAGAAGCAGGTAGAGGTCATTGCTGTAGGTCTCACTTAGGAATCTGAACTTTATGTAATAGCAATTATTTCTGCTTTATTGACTATGCCAAAGCCTTTGACTGTGTAGATCACAACCAACTGTGGAAAATTCTGAAAGAGATGGGAATACCAGACCACCTCACCTGCCTCTTGAGAAACCTATATGCAGTTCAGGAAGCAACAGTTAAAACTGGACATGGAACAACAGACTGGTTCCAAATAGGAAAAGGAGTACGTCAAGGCTGTATACTGTCACCCTGCTTATTTAACTTATATGCAGAGTACATCATGAGAAACGCTGGGCTGGAGGGAAGCACAAGCTGGAATCAAGATTGCCGGGAGAAATATCAATCACCTCAGATATGTAGATGACACCACCCTTATGGCAGAAAGTGAAGAGGAACTAAAACGCCTCTTGATGAAAGTGAAAGAGGAGAGTGAAAAAGTTGGCTTAAAGTTCAACATTCAGAAAACGAAGATCATGACATCTGGTCCCATCACTTCATGGGAAATAGATGGGGAAACAGTGTCAGCCTTTATTATTTGGGGATCCAAAATCACTGCAGATGGTGACTGCAGCCATGAAATTAAAAGACACTTACTTCTTGGAAGGAAAGTTATGACCAACCTAGATAGCATATTCAAAAGCAGAGACATTACTTTGCCAACAAAGGTCCATCTAGTCAAAGCTATGGTTTTTCCTGTGGTCCTGTATGGATGTGAGAGTTGGACTGTAAAGAAAGGTGAGCACCGAAGAATTGATGCTTTTGAAGTGTGGTGTTGGAGAAGACTCTTGAGAGTCCCTTGGACTGCAAGGAGATCCAACCAGTCCATTCTGAAGGAGATCAGCCCTGGGATTTCTTTGAAAGGAATGATGCTAAAGCTGAAACTCCAGTACTTTGGCCACCTCATACGAAGAATTGACTCATTGGAAAAGACTCTGATGCTGGGAAGGATTGGGGGCAGGAGGAGAAGGGGATGACAGAGGATGAGATGGCTGGATGGCGTCACCAACTCGATGGACATGAGTTTGAGTGAACTCCGGGAGTTGGTGATGGACAGGGAGGCCTGGCGTGCTGCGATTCATGGGGTCGCAAAGAGTCAGACATGTCTGAGCGACTGAACTGAACTGAATATGTAACTGGTGGCTCAATGGTAAAGAATCCGCCTGCCAATGCAGGAGATGCAGGAGATGAAGGTTCTATCCCTGGGTCAGGAAGATCCCCTGGAGGAGGAAATGGCAATCCACTCCAGTATTCTTGCCTGGAAAATCCTATAGACAGAGGAGCCTGACGGGCTACAGTCCATAGAGTCACCAAGAGTCAGATACGACTGAGCAACTGAGCATACATACGTATAACCACTGAGACAGAGCAACCAGTTTTATATTTGAGATTGACTTTTTTTTAGCAGCAAGTCAAAGAACTGCCCACACTGGTTCTGTCCTTGGCCTTGTCCAATCTACTGTTGAATCCATGAAAGGCAGCCTGCATTTCTGTTATAATGGTTTTTTGCTTGCTTTCTTTCTTTTTTCTGCGCCATACCACAAAGCTTGCAGGATTCTTATTTCTGACTTCTGGCATTTCCTTTTGATGCGTTTTAACAATTCCACCTTGCTACTCACATTACCTATCTGTTCTTACAAGTTGCCTGCTTTGTCCAAAAGAACTCTTAAAATATTAATCATAGCCGTTGTCAATTGTCTGTCCAGTAATGCCCAAATCTCAGCCTCATCTGCAGCCTGCTTCTAGTGCTTTTCAGATTGTGCTTTTGCTTGCCTTTTTAAAAGCCTTGTAATTTTTGTTGAAATAGGACAATTCCTGACTCTCCAGATAATGGGATGTTGCTGTGCCCTGTGCCCTGTGCCCTGGGGTTCTGAAGGGCACAAGATAAAGCGCTGATTTCCAGCTCCTTCAGCTCCCTTTGCTCTAGGGACAAGAGTGACGATTTCCAAGCTCTTTACACGCTGGAGCTGAAACCAGTACCTCAGTCTGTTGACTGAATACAGCACAGTCATCGGATCTGAGTGAGCGTCTGTGGAGGAATACCCTGGAGCAGGGAGTCCAGGATGATACCGGGATCTGGCTGGAGTGAGCATGGAACACAGTGGGGGAGGGAATACAGTGGAAAGGAAAGTGAAAGTCGCTCAGTCGTGTTTGCAACCCCATGGACCGTAGCCTGCCAGGCTCCTCTGTCCATGGAATTCTCCAGGCCAGAATACTGGATTAGGTAGCCATTGCCTTCTCCAGGGGATCTTCTCAAACCAGCGATTGAACCCAGGTCGCCAGCGTTGCAGGCGAATTCTCTAACATCTGAGCCACCAGGGAAGCCCAATACAGTGGGGAGCAGATAATTTAGGGAAGGAAAACGAAAGGCTAACAAACAAAAAAAGCTCATGAATAAGGAGTTCTGCTTAGTTTTGTCCAAAATAATTTCAGGTTACCTGAAGGTTACCTGTTCTGATTACCTGAAGGTTTTCTTTTCTCTCTTTTTTTTTTTTTTTTCTATTTTTTGGAAAAACACAAATCTATTCACTTAAGGTCTAGAGGTCAAAAGTCTGAAATGGGTCTCCCTGGGCTAAAACCAAAGTGCTAGCAGGGCTACACTGCCTCTGGAGCCTTTAAGGGAATAATCCAGTTTCCTAAACTTTTCCAGCTTTTAGATACCAACTGTGTTCCTTTGCTTATGGACACTTCCTCTGTATTCAAAGCAAGAGGTGTGTGTGCTCAGTCACTTCAGTCATGTCCGACTCTGCAACCCTGTGGACTGCAGCCCACCAGGTTCCTCTGCCCATGGGATTCTCCAGGCAAGAATACTGGAATGGGTTGTCATGTCCTCTTCTGGGGGTCCTCTGACCCAGGGATCAAACCCACATCTCCCAAGTCTCCTGCATCGGTAGGCAGGTTCTTTTCCACTAGCGCCACTTGGAAAGTCCAAAGCAAGAAGTTTAGCATCTTCTTTCTCTGGTTGTGACTCTCTGATGTCCCTCTTTCCATTGTTAGAACCCTTGGCGATCACACTGGGGCCATCCAGAAACATCAGATACCTGAAAGGTCCCTGCAGCTGCGCAAGATAATCTGTCCTCAGGTGCCATCGACGAGGACCTGGCCTAACACAGGCGCTATTCTGCCCATCACAGAAGGCACTGGTCAGGAGGTAACGACTGGATTTACCCTTTTATATACTCCAGGGAGAAAGAGAAGCCAAGAAAGGTGATGATATAAGACTTTCCCCTTGGGACTTCCCTGGCGGACCAAGGGCTAAGACTATGAGCTCCTAATGTAGGGGGCCCGGGTTTGATCCCAGGTAAGGGAATTAGATCCCACATGCCCCGACTTACATGCTGCAACTAAGACCTGGTTGGTGTAGCCAAATAAGTAAACTTATTTTAAAAAGAAAAAAAGGTCTAGTACAGGGAGGGACTCTCCTCGATACTCTGTGAAGGTCTGCATAGGAAAAGACTCTAAAAATGAGGGGAGATATATATATGCATAACTGGGAAATGCTGCCATATGTCTGAAACTAACACAATACTATAAATCAACTGTACTCCAATCAAAAGCAAAACAAAACAAAAACTCTCCCCTCTTAAAAGTTTTCTCTTTTTTCTCTATTCCCACTTCCCCTTTCTCTTCTTGCTATCAGGGTTATTCTCTTGCCCTACTTTTTCCCCTCAGCTTGAAGGTTTTCTGCAGATTAGAAATCTATGGTCAGAGTTACACGAGATATAAAATAAGAAATAACCCATCTGGCTGGGCGGGACTGGTGTGAATGCTGACAGCACAAGTTATAGTTCCTTTCATTAAAAAATACCTAAGGGCTCGCTCCCCTTCAGTGTCACAGAGAAGGTGGTGTGACTGCCCTGTTTTTATAGCCTTGGAGAGTGCAGTGGCCTGGAGAAGGGCAGTAAATACTGAGCAATGGTGGGAGCAGCTGCCAAGGAGAAAGATAAGAGGATACATTCACCTTCCCGGGGCACCTGCATACATCAGAGCTTCCCCTTTATAAAGTCTTCTTCTTGGACTTCCCTGGTGGTGCAATGGGTAGGAATCTGCCTGCCAGTGCAGGGGACACAGGTTTGATCCCCAGTCTGGGGATCCCCAGTCTAGATGATCCCATATACAGCAGAGTAACTGAAACCTGTGCACCACAAATACTAAGCCCTCGCAACCTAGAGCCTGTGCTCCGCAAGAGAAGCCACCACAATGAGAAGCCCATGTACAGCAAGGAAGAGTAGCCCTCATTTGCCACTACTAGAGAAAGCCCCAAGGCAATCAAAACTAAAATAAATAAGTAAATTAAAAAAAAAAAAAAGTCTCCTTCTTTAACTTCCAAATTGCCTTCTTAACCACTCCCCTGCCCTTAAAAACTCCACTCATTTTTTATCAGGAAAATGAAGGAAGAAAGATGAGCAGTTGTGGGGCCTGGATTCCAACTAGAGTCCTTTTCTTATCTCTCTGAGCAGATGACTAGCAGACCACAACTAATATGTTCCAGGAAGAATATGTCGACACTTTAAAAAAAAAATGCACAGTGTGAGAGTTTCAAGTTAAGTTTTATTGGGGGCAAAATGAGGACTGCAGCCCAGGAGGCAGCACCTCAGATATCCCTGAGAAAATGCTTCAAAGAGGTAGGGAGGAGGACAGTATATGTGTAATTTGAGGTTCCATCCCTGGGTGGGAAAGATTCCCCTGGAGAAGGGAATGGCTACCCACTCCAGTATTCTTGCCTGGAGAATCCCACGAACAGAGGAGCTTGTCAGGCTACAGTCCATGGGGTCCCAAAGAGTCAGACACGACTGAAGCAACTGAGCACGCACGCATGCACAGGCAATTAAGCACATATTTTCCCAGAACGTTTCTGCTCGTCATGAGGCACAGCCATCATGGACTTTAGTCCTTTTCTAGATATGAGGAGATATAAGAATTGGGCTCATAAAAGTCTTCTCCTAAAAATATCTAACTATCTGAAGACCTGTCTTGCCAGTAGCCATTCCCACCCCCAGCACAGAGTGCCTCATTTCTCTCCACCTTGAACTCCTTCAGGGGATGTTGAAGGTCAGAAGCTGCAGCAACAGATGATTCAATCCTTGTAGAGGTAGACGGCAAGTGCCAATTTGTCTTTGACAAATAACACAGTTACTTTGGTTTCAGTTTTCTTAGGGGTAAAGTCAGGAGCCTAGACTAGAAGGTTTCTATGGTCTATGAGTCAAGCTGTTTTGTGAGTCTGGTTTTAAATAGGTTGATCCGGGTCACCCAGTTTACCCTGGTTCTCCCTCCATTTCAGAACACTTCTTTCTTGGACACCTCTGCGCTGGAAAACACAGCTTTTGATGCCCCCCCCCACCCTGGTCCCCTGAGTATGCATCCCTCCCTCTTACAAGTAGTAAATCCAGCTCGTTCATCTTAGGGGTGTTTCTGGCGGTTCGCTGGAGGAAAAGTGCAATCCCCGCTTTGCTCCAGGGTTATGCTCTGTGTCCACCTCAAGGGTTTCAGCAATACGATCCTGTGAAACTGTTCTGTCCACTTGACAGATAAATGGAAACTCTACAGAGATGAAATAATTAGCTCAAGGTCGTACCACCAGGAAGAGCCCGCGACCACACTCTCGACCACCTAACTCGGCTCGGAGCACTCTCTCTCCTGCACCCTCCACGGGCACCCCTACCGGGTGCCCCTCTTCCGCGTTTCCCAGGGCACTTGCCCAACCCACTGAACTGCTGGGGACGGGGGTGGTTGCACCCCAGAATGTCACTTCTGCAACAGATCTCCTGTGTGCTCCCGGGAAGAGCGCTATTCGGTCCCAGAAATGCTCTCTACCCGCGTCCTTGAACTTGAGGGGGGGGTGGGGGGTGGGGATGGGGCTGTGGGGGCTGCAGAGGGACCCGCGGGGGTGGGCGGGCCTCTGGGCGCGGGAGCTCGAGAGTGGCGTCGGAGCGGACCAATCCCCGCGGGGGTGCTGGCCGCGGGGCCCAATCGCAGGAAATCAGAACAGTGCCCGCCCCGGCGGCGGGGGTGACTGGGGGACTAACACCCCAGAAGCGCGTCCCCGGGGCAGGCGGCGCCGCTGAGTCACCGCGCGCAGGCCCGGCTGGGGACTCAGGGACTGCCGGCCGGGGTCGCAGGCGCGGCTGTCCCGCGCGGGCCCCAGGACCCGCCGGACCAAGATCGCACGCAGGACCGAGCCGGAGCCGAGCGACAGCTGCGCGGTGGACCGTCGCGCTTGTCCCCTGGACGCGGAAGGGCGCTGTCTTGGTTTGCTTTAAAATAAGGGCTTGAGGTTTCCCGAGCTGGTTCATTTGGTCGAATTCAACGGACTTTCATTCCCCTTCCCGCCCCAGCGCGGTGGCGCAGACCCAGCCTCCGTGCGCACCTGCTGCCCAGGAGGCGCTGCAGGCAGGCCCCCCTGAAAGGAGAAATCCCCCCAAGACTCCGGGCCCCGACAATGGTCAGACTCGCGCCCAGCAGCCTGGCAGGAAGACCGTGACCGTGGGGTGAGTTAAACAAAAGAAACAACCCCTATTACGACTGGGAGCTGCTTCTTTAAAGGCCCCCTTCCTGCCCCCTGTTCAGCAGCCAAAGCAATAATAAACAATTACGTAACTGTTGTGTCCCAAGAGCAACCTCACTGTTTCCTCTATGAAAACCAGCTGGCAGTATACAACGTGGGAGTTATAGTGTGATCACTGGTTGCCCCAGTGGGATATAACTTACTAAGACTATTTTAAAGAATCTTTTTAAGGGTTCTTGGACCTTCCTGGTGGCTCAGATAGTAAAAAATCTACCTGCGGATACAGGAGACCCAGGTTCAATCCTTGGGTCAAGAAGATCCCCTGGAGCAGGGAATGGCAACCCAATCCAGTACTCTTGCCTGGGAAATCCCATGAACAGAGAAACCTCGAGGGCTACAGTCCATGGGGTCACAAAGAGTCGGATAGGGATGAGTGACTAACATCCTTAAAGGTCCTTAAAGATCCCTTGAGTTCTTAAAGGTCCAAGTTAATCATCCTAAGTCCTTAAAGGTCCAACTGTTAAAAATGAGAAGTATGACAGTCTCAGGTTTACTGAGTATGGAAAAGTTATTTTCAACGGAAGTGCTTACTGCTTTCTGTTCCCTAGTGTGCTTGTTTACTCCACAAAATGCCCCTAACTTCCCCATTGTTGAAAACCTAGTCTATCTGATAAGAGTACAACTGATTCTCTCCTTTTCTCTTTAATAGAACTCCAGCTCTCTACCCAAGCAAGATGAAGATTCCATTTGTAGAACCTGTCATTTGCCTTAGTGTATTCGCTCTGACTCTGAACAGCCCATTGACAACACAATATGTATACAGGAGGATATGGGAAGAAACGGGCAACTACAGCATTGCACTTGAGAGCAATACTTCTGAGTGTGCAAAGAACAAAAGCAGCCCGATTTTTGCATTCCAGGAGGTAAGACATGAAAATAACCCTAAAGTGTGTTATAAAAGGAATGTGCAGCGGGGTTTTAAAGGAAGGAGGATACCGCTCTCATCATACATTGATCTCTGAAGGGTCACCCTAAAACCCCAAAGTCCCAAAGCAAGAGCCTTTATTCAGTTCTCTTTCTGTTTGAAGCTCCCTGACACCTCTAATCTGCCTCTTCTCCTTAAAACCCCTTTCTTCTCCTGTGATTCTGGCTCTTCTCCTTTCTCTCAGAAGATTTCAGTGCAGTCTCCTCTCCTGTGTGGCTGTCTCTTTCCTCCTTCCCCACAGAAAGCCTGAAAGTTGGGCAGGGCAGGCTGGAATGAGTGCTCGGTGGACACAGGTGGAATGAAACATGGGTCTTACCTTTCCCTTGCCCCCTCGCCCTGCCTCTTTCCACTGCCCACCTGACCCAGTTTTTGGTGACCCCAGAACATAGCCCTTCCCTGAAGACTGTGGGCCCCGGGCCAGTGTCCACCATGCGGTATGGGTGGCATGTGCCATCCACCATTTGGTGTTATCAAATCAGCTTTGATCCCCGCCCCTCAAATGCTGAGGAGCATCTGTATGGGGATGTGGGGGTGGAGAGCACCCATTTGTGCTCTGAGGTCAGTGAAAATGTCCTGCCAGATACCGCAGAGCCTGTCCTTCTCCCCATCCACTCTCCACCCCCAGGAGGGACACTGCCAGTCTCCTGCTCCTTAGGCAGTTCTTAACAGAGCCTGCCAATGTCCAAATGCAAAAGAGAGAGCAGCCAGATTGGGAAATTCCCTGCCCCGCCCCCAGCAACAATGCCTGAAAAACAACCACACTTAGGAGCTTTGAATTCTTCTGCTTGGGAAGAGGGGCCAAAGAGTGGCGCTGCCTCCCCAGTCAAAAGAGGAAAAAACCGTCAGGGGACTCTGGGTCACCTGCACCCTCAGAGAAAAAGAGATTATTTCCAAACAGCCATATGGATATCAAATTTCTGGCCTAGAAGGAGGTCATAAAAACAGAAGGGCCAAGAGTCTCTCTTCTTGGTTTTGTCTCCCTTCAAGAATGTTTCTTTGGACTTCCCTGGTGGTCCAATGGTTAAGATTCTGTGTTTTTCACCGTGGGGGCCATGGGTTCGATCCCTGGTCGGGGAAGTTCCGCATGCCAAGGCCAACAAACAAACAAAAAAGAATGTTTCCTGTTACATGGATGTCGTTGCCAGGGAGTGAGAAGTTTCCAGAGTCTCATCAGTCTCTGCATTTGATTCTGTGTGTCCCTTCACCGGAGCCCTAGGAGAGGAGAGGGGGATAGAGGAGGAGAGGACTTGAGTGACTGAAAAGTCTTCTGCCCTCGCCCTCCAGCTGAGGGGAGATGGCCTCGGTCCAGCTGCCCCGGTGACCCCTGTGACTGTGTGGTCACGAGTACTGGCCCCACTTCCCGCCTGGCCCAGCTGCTGAAAGCCCTTCGCTGCCCAGAGCAGTGGTCTCATATTGAAGATTTTTGCCAAACTTTTTCACTGACTGATTGATTGTGGTTTCATTGAATTAATAGTCAGGAGAGCCCACTGCCCTGGATGCCTTGGTTTACAGTCAGTGCACTGGGGCTTCAGGTGCTTTTTCTCAAATTGGGGAACTGGATACCACCCCACCCACAACTGGGATGGGGTGTGGCAACCTCCTCACCACCTGCACCTTAGGGCCTAAGAGCACTTCCTTCTGGCCCCTCCCTGGCCCTGTTCAGCTTTTCAGAGAATATTCTCCCTTCTTTAAATCCAAGAACACATGTTGCCCATTTCTTGAGTGGCTGTCTCAGTGCCCAGCTCCCTAGGTGTGTCCTGGCCACATGCAAGTTGAGAGGTTTGTGGACTGCTCTTATACCCCTAAAAATAAGAGACAGACCTCTAAACTTGGAGGGGACAATTTCAGGTTTCCCAGCAGATGATGAAATTGTTCTCGCCCAGGAATTTGTGTATAAACCTTTTAATAACTAACAGAGTCCCTTGTTACCAGCAGATAAGGAATATTTTCTACTCAACTGAAATTAATATATACATTTTAACCTATGAAATTGTGACTTCCTTAAAACTGGCAGTACTTTCCTTAGTTTCTCCTGTCTCAGTACATTGTTATTCTGTTCCATCTTGTATAGGAAATAGCATTTTTTCACTCTGATTTCTATCATCTACCCTTATATGACATATAATTATAATTCTCCAGAGTTTAAAACATATAGACACACAAGGATTTCTTCTGTCTCAACATTTATGGTTGACAGATGCTTTGAGTTTCCTTTGTTAAAATCTGCATTTCAAAACATGGGTTGCAGATGAGAGCAGTCTGTGTAAAAGACTGGGTTGGAATGACAGTGGATAGAAAGGAGAGAACAGGACATAGGAGGAGGCGTGGAAAAGGGAGGAGAACCCCAAACTGGAACATCTTGTGGAGGAGTTGATTAAAAGATAACTGTTTCACTTGTTTGTTTATTCAATAAATACTTACTTGATGGCTCCTATGTCTGTAGGAGGTACCAAGATGTGCTCAAGAAATTTATTCTAGTATAGACACAAAACAGGCAAGAGTGATTTAGCACTGACTGTAGGAGGGTCCTGTGCGGAGCACCTTATATTTAAGTCTCCTGGCAGCCTGCGAGATTGGGACTGTTGACATTCCCTCTCGTCAGATGAAGAAGCTCTGGAGTTAAGTAATTTGGTCAGGTTCACACACAGCAAGTTACAGACTCCTGTTTTACTTGATGGTTCGTTCATGTCATCCATCTGTCTATTGAGTACCTGGAAGCACTGTTCTTGGAGCCGGTACTGTGGTGACAGAACAAGGTTCTGCACCTGCCCTGGGAGCTTAGATTGGAGTAAGGAGGTCATGGAATGCACATCTAGAGTAACATATCATGTCCTGTCAAGGGGTGGTGAGTCTCTAGGGAGAAAAACGGCAGGATGAGGGGCTGGAGCGTTGGGTAGGGGTCAGTGGGATTGCTTTAGTTGGAGTGATGGTCAGGGAAGGCCTCTCTGAGGAGGTGGTTCTGAATTAAGGAAGTAAGCTGTGTGCAGATCGATCAAGTGGAGAAAACAGCAAGTAGCCTGGAGGTTTGCAGAATCTGTGCTGGGGGACTGCCCCCCAGCCCCCGCCACCACCCACAAGGAGTTTGCATTTACCCCAGTGGAAGGAAAGTCACTGAGGGACTGTGACATGAGCTGACGTGCTCATGATGAGAGGAGTGACGTGAGCTGATGTGCGTCTACCTTCATTGGTGCACTTTTTAGCAATTACACCACACTTCCAGGAGTCCCTTTTGCCTACATAGTTGATCAATGTTAAGAAAAGTAGGAAAGAATGATTTGAATTGCCATAATTGACTTCCTGTTTGGAATTGTCAGTGGATTATCAGGACTGTCTTCTGTCCTTCTGTTTAATTTAAAACTTTTTTTTATTTTCTGTTTTTTACAATGTTTATACTACAACTCAAATCAGCTATAAAGATCACCCAAAACTGCTGTGTACAGAACTGACTGGATGGAATCCAGGTTCCTCTGATTCCAGAGCTCAAGCTCTTAATCATTACACAGAAAGTATAGCTAGCGGATGATAACTGTTGTGTGAGAAGCTTCGGAAGGAGGGGTAATGACGTGGGTTTGGGAATTTCAGGGAAATCCAAGTAGGGCTGACTGTGGATGGTGCCTGGAACATAGACTGTACTTGGAATGAGTGGGCATGACGCGGAGGAGTGAGGCCAGGCCACATCTCGGGAACTCCAGGCACCAGCCTAAGGAGCGTGGACTTTCTCAGGCAGGCTGGGGAGACACTGCAGCTTTGAGAGGTGAGAGACACACTGACAGTGTGCTCTGGGAGATGTGCCCAGCATCCGGGTCTGTGATCTGCAAAGTGATAAGACTGGTGTTACACATGAACTGAGTAAAGAGACCAGTGAGATGCCAGAGTAGTAGAGAGGAAAACCAATGGGAGTTGTTCACATGGCAACTATGGGACCATCAAGAAGATAAAGGCATGAGAAAGACTGGCGGGGGAGGAAGGGTGGGCAGGATAGATTGTGCTGGGGAACACGGACGAAGGGAAAGGTTAGAAGCAAAGATGATTCAAGTTTTGGCAATACAGAATGGCTTGAATTGCATAAATATATAAAAATAGGCTCACTATTTAAAAATTAATTCAGTATCTGATATTTTTGTGGTTCATCAGGTTTTTAGAGTGCCTTCTAAATATGACATGAATAAATTTTTTTAAATGAGTTTGCATGTGTGCTAAAACACTTCAGTTGTGTCCAGCTCTTTGCAACCCCATGGACTGTAGCCCGCCAGGCTCCTCTGTCCATGGGATTCTCCACACAAGAATACTGGAGTGGATTGCCATGCCCTCCTCCAGGGGATCTTCCTGACCCTGGGACTGAACCTGTTTCTGATTATACCTTGCCAATGAGACATAATGGCAAGTGGGTTCTTTACCACTAGTGCCATGTGGAAAGCCTTTAAACTGAGTTTAGTCATCACCATTATAAAAATGGCACCCAGCCTTAATATAAAGTTTGGAAAATACAGAGAAGAGGCAAGAAGACAATGCTTTTAAATCACCCCAAGTTCTTTACGTTAAATAACTAGTGCAATGATGGTTGTGTCCGCCAATCTGTGTGCTCATAGTTTTGTCAGGCCTCGGGAAAGCGGAGTTCATCTCACTCCTTAGTTCATGGCACACTACTATCTTTAGTCAATACAGAACTCTTCTTTGGGTTTTATCTTAATTTTTAGTAAACAAAGGAATATTTGTGGAGATGCATGTAAAAAGGAAATCTGAGCTCTACCTAAATAAAAGTCTGTCAAATATGATACTTACATGTAATATTCATTCCCTTAGTGTAGACAGAAAGATGTATCATGGGAAAAGGTATCCTTTTTCCTTTAGAACGTGATCTCTTAGTGCGAACTGTCCGCAGAAGAAAGTGAAAGAAAATGAAATTTGCTCAGTTGTGTCTGACTCTTTGCGACCCGTTTGTGGAATTCTTCAGGCCAAAATATTGGAGTAGGCAACCTTTCCCTTCTCTAGGGGATCTTCCCAACCCAGGGATTGAACCCAGGCCTCCCATATTGCAGGTGGATTTTTTACCAGCTGAGCCACAAGGGAAGCCCAAGAATACTGGAATGGGTAGCCTATCCCTTCTGCAGGGGATATTCCCAACCCAGGAATTGAACTGGGGCCTCCTGCATTGCAGGCAGATTCTTTACCAGATGAGCTATCAGGGTCCACAGAAGAAAAAAGAAGTCATTACATGGCCAGTCCTGAGGCCTTGGGCTCTGTGGATCCTTGATGTGAGTCAGAGATACACCAATACATATATTTTATTTTTATGGGTCAGTGTCTCCACTGTGGACCTTGAACATTATGACTGAGCATTGATGATTATATCAGCTCTTGATCTTTGTGTTGTGAACTGGATAATGATTTAAGTTGAGAGCTTCCCTGGTGGTCCAGTGGCTGAGATGTCTTGCCCAATGCTGCTGCTGCTAAGTCGAGTCAGTCACGTCCGACTGTGTGCGACCCCATAGATGGCAGCCCAACCAACAGGCTCCTCTGTTCCTGGGATTCTCCAGGCAAGAACACTGGAGTGGGTTGCCATTTCCTTCTCCAATCATGAAAGTGAAAAGTGAATGTGAAGTCTCTCAGTCGTGTCCGACTCTTCACGACCCCATAGACTGCAGCCTACCGGGCTCCTCTGTCCATAGGATTTTCCTGGCGAGAGTTGTGGGGTGCCGTTGCCTTCTCCGTGCCCAATGCTGGGGGACCTGCAAC
Source organism: Ovis aries (assembly GCF_016772045.2). Taxonomy (NCBI): domain Eukaryota; kingdom Metazoa; phylum Chordata; class Mammalia; order Artiodactyla; family Bovidae; genus Ovis; species Ovis aries. The sequence continues at coordinate 31,725,636 of NC_056063.1, forward strand.
TAAGAGTTCACGTGGTGCAACAAAGATCAAAGATTCAGCTTGCCACAACTAAGACCCAGGGCAACCAAATAAATAAATATTTTTTAAAAACAAAAACAAAAAACTCATGCACTATAAATTCCCCATCCCTGACTTACCAGCTCTTGCTTGATTTTTCAAAAGTCTATACCAAAATACTTTCAGGCACATTGTAAACACCTCTGTAAACACTTTGTCTTCTTTTTCTTTGCAGGAAGTCCAGAAAAAGGTGTCTCTTTTTAACCTGCAGATGGACATAAGTGGGTTAATTCCTGGTCTCGTGTCTACGTTCGTGTTTCTGTCACACAGCGACCATGGAGGAAGGAAATTCCCTCTGATTTTGTCTTCTGTCGGCGCTCTTGCAAACAGTGCTTGGCTCTGTCTGCTTTCCTATTTTGCCCTTCCAGTCCAGCTTCTGATTGCATCTACCTTCATTGGTGCACTTTTTGGCAATTACACCACACTTCTGGGAGCCTCTTTTGCCTACATAGTTGATCAGTGTAAAGAAAAGAAACAAAGAACCATCCGAATTGCCATAATTGACTTCCTGTTTGGAGTTGTTAGTGGATTAACAGGATTGTCTTCTGGCTATTTTATTAGAGGGTTAGGTTTTGTGTGGTCCTTTTTGATTGTTACCGTGGCTCTTTTTGTGAACTTGCTTTATGTTTTATTTTTTCTTGAGGATTCGATGAAAGAGTCTTCATCTCAGAATATTTCTGTATCGTGGACCGAAACCTTTAAAAACCTATTTCACCGAACGTACATGCTTTTTAAAAATGCTTCTGGTGAGCAGCGGTCTTTGTGTTGTTTGTTGCTTTTCACGATGATCACTTACTTTTTCGTGACCATTGGTGTTTCCCCCATTTTTGTCCTTTATGAACTGGATTCGCCGCTCTGCTGGGATGAAGTTTTAATAGGTTACGGGTCAGCTTTGGGTAGTTTCACTTTTTTCAGCAGTTTCCTAGGAATATGGCTTTTTTCTTACTGTATGGACGATATTCACATGGCCTTCATAGGAACTTTTACCACCATGGTGGGCATGGCTATGACTGCTTTTGCCAGAACAACACTGATGATGTTTTTAGGTAAGTTACGAGTTACAAGTGTACCCTGGAATTTCGTATTTGATGTTTATATAAAATGAATGCAGTCTGATGGCTGAGAAACTTTAATACAAGATTCTCTATTTAATGTATTCTAGTTTAATTAAAGGTAATTTGTTAAAAGCAAATTTGCCAGAAGCTGAAAAACAACTGACTTAAAATAATTTTGTTTAATAACCACAATTTTCTAAATTTGCACATTTGCCCAGAAACTGTCCTGAGGAAACTTCTTCTTGTGAATCAGTTCTTCCATATAACATTCACCAACTTAAAATATTTCTTAAAGCGCTACTAAGAAGGCTACTTTAGATTTAAAAAAATAAGACTGTTATGTAAAGGATGCTCAAAAGATTTATAAGAAAAATGTTCATTGAATATATTCAAGCCTATGACCATACCACCCTGAACGTGCCCGATCTCGTCTGGATGTATTCAAGAAGACTTTGCAAATTGAAATTTCAGCAAATTGATCATTTCATGAATTAACTTTTGATGAATCACATTCTGACAAGCTGACCTGTTTCCTTAACTACCTGCACCCCATCAGTGGTTTTTGTAAGGCTTGAGTGAAAATACTGCGCTTGCAGAGGTTAAAGGATCTGTAAAGTAAGACCTCAAGAGAGGTCCATTTAGTCTTTTTCTACAAAGGCAGTATATTAACCTCTTGCTACCCTGCAGGGAGGCAGGATGACCAAGCAGAATTGTGCTTAATTTCCATCTGCAGAGCCAGGTGATCTTAGGCTAGTTACTGAACTGCTTTGAGCCCTTATTTTTTTATCGCTAAAATGGGCATCGTGGTGCTTGATTCAGAGGATTGTCACGAATATTAGAAGAGATAACTGTAAACCACTTAGCACAATGCCAAGAGTTCAGAAAAGGACAGGTCCCTCTCCCCGTCTCCCTTGGAGTTGCCAAGGCCAAAGTCAGTTAATATATGTGAGAACTTTACAGTGATCTGCAAATGTAATATCTTACTGTTTTATCTTATAATGAAAAATGCTACTGACTCTTAAGGGTCAGAATTTAAGAACAAAGGCAATTTGTGTTCCTGAAATTTTTCAGCCACAAAGATGAACAACCAACAAGATAAGGAACCAGTTTGCCAATGAGCAGATCAATAAAAGAACGCTAGCACTAAAAATGCCGAGTCTGAAAGAGCAAAACCAGAAAACAAAAAACTTACTGTAAATCTGTGATACAAATACATACGTATACCCACTCTTTTTTAGATTCTTTTCCATATAGGCCATTACAGACTGTTGAGTAGAGCTCCCTGTGGTCTACAGTAGGTCCTTATTAGTTATCTCTTTTATATCTAGCAGTGTGTATGTGTCAGTCCCAATCCCCCAATTCCTCCTCCTTCTCTCCCCTTACCCTCAGGAACCCTAAGTTTGTTTTCTACATCTGCAGAAAGTAAACTCATCTTAAACTGACCTGTCCATTGTCTATCTTCCTTTATTAAGCAGAATTCTTCCATTAATTAATTCAGTCATTAGAAGTAATGAAGCAGGATGCTTAGAGAAAATGAACTATTTAGAGGGAAAGTGTTTCAGGCTTAAAACTGACCCTGAGTTTTCCGATCGAGCCAGTTAATTGTTATCTCTTCCTCTCACAGTCAGGCTGCCATTTCTCTTCACTGTCATGCCGCTCTCTGTTCTACGGTCCATGATATCAAAAGTGGTTCGTTCTACTGAGCAAGGTGAGTGTAATTTGCTTAAGAAACAGAATGACTCTATAATCTGTACCACCCCGTAGCCGTGTACGATCAGTGTCTGTTTCTTCAGAATATTCTCAACCCTTTTTCTGCACAGAACTCCTTTTGAATCAAGTGGTAAGGTATGTGTTAGGAAAAGCTGATATTCAGGCAAGGGAGCCCCTGCCCAGGGCCTGGTGCTGCAGAGGGCTTGCTCTGGACATGCCCCATCTCACTGCAGAAGACTGCATAATTCAAAACATTTAAAAATATATTTCTGGATGCTTTTCCACGCATAAGACGTAGCTATATATTCACTCAGATGTTTGTTGACTGTGTGATGCAGAGTAATTGGAAAATCACTTAGGAATATAAAAACTACATTATGTAAAATCTTAGATGCTTTCTTGAATTATGTAATGGTTTCTTAGATACAACACCAAAAGCAAAACAACAACAAAACAGATCGATTAGAGTTTTTCCAGATTAAAAACTTTTATGCTTCAAAGGACACCATCAGGAAAGTGAAAAGAATATGTAACTTTGTTCTGTATTTTCCAAGTCTCCTGTAAGTGTTTTGCCATACTTCCATACTTAAAAAAATAAAAAGGAAAGAGAGAGGGGAAAAAAAAAAGGAAAGTGAAAGGACAGCCCACTGAATGGGAAAATATATTGATACTTGCAAACCATATGTCTGATAAGGAACTTGTGTCCAAAATATACTAAAACTCAGCAATAAAAAGATGATCCAATTAAGAAATGGGCGAAGGATTTGAACTGACATCTACAGAGAAGACGTACAACTGGCCAAACAAACACATGAAAAATGATCAACATCATTAGCCATCCGGGAAATGCAAACTGGAACCACACTGAGACCCACTGAGATGGGTGAAATGAAAAAGACAGACCGTAAGAAGTGTTGATGAGGATGTGGAGAAGCTGGAACCCTCATGCACTGCTGGTGAGAAAATCATCTAAAATGACGTGGCCATTTAACAAAACAGTTTGATAGCTCCTGATAAAGTTAAATAGAGTTACCGTATGACTCAGCAATTCCATTCCCAGGTATACCCTGAAGAGGAACGAAAACATATGTCCACACAAAATCTTGCACACAAATGTTCATAGCAGGATTATTTATAATAGCCAAGAAGCACAAGCAATGCAAATGTCCATGAACTGGTGAATGCGTAAGCAGAGGTGTGTCTGTCCCATGGACTGTGACTTCACAATAAAAAGAAATGAAGTCATGATACACATTACAACAGGAATGAACCTTGAAATCATTATGCTAAATGAAAGAAGCTGGTCACAAAAGGCCACACGTTATTATATAAATATGATTCCATTTACACAAAATTTCCAGACTAGGCAAATTCATGGAGACAGGAATTCCACCAGTGCTTCCCCACAGACTGGAGAAAAGGGAGTGACCGATAATGGGCACAAAGAGTCCTTTGGGGAGATGAAAATGTCCTAAAATTAGATGGTGGGTGATGGTTGCCCAGTTTCTGTGAACATAGAAGAACCACTGAACTGTACAATTTAAAGGGGTGAGTTTTATATTATGTGAATTATATCTCAATAAAACTGTTCAGCAAACAAAAAGAAATATCAACCTGCTTTGACTTAGAACTACAATAGACTTGTCAGAATGTATTATTTACTTTGGTTTAGTTTAGCTTGGTTTATTTATCAACTCTTGAGAAGTGGTTTCATATTATTAAATACAGTGACATTTCAAAATCTGTAGTTTGCATTTTGACATGTCTTATTACGAGTTGAAATAACTTTGTCAATTCCATTGTGATTCCATTGCTCCAGGATAGTAGAGTCATTTTGTTCTTAACTGCAAATGAAGAAATCCTTCTGGTGGTATTGAAATGTATAAAAGTGAATGTACTTCCGTCCTTCATTACTTCTAAAAATAGATATTTTTGTTAAAACATTCAGTTCAGTTCAGTTCAGTCGCTCAGTCGTGTCCGACTCTTTGCGACCCCATGAATCGCAGCACGCCAGGCCTCCCTGTCCATCATCAACTCCCGGAGTTCACTCAGACTCATGTCCATAGAGTCAGTGATGCCATCCAGCCATCTCATCCTCTGTCGTCCCCTTCTCCTCCTGCGCCCAATCCCTCCCAGCATCAGAGTCTTTTCCAGTGAGTCAACTCTTCACATGAGGTGGCCAAAGTACTGGAGTTTCAGCTTCAGCATCATTCCCTCCAAAGAAATCCCAGGGCTGATCTCCTTCAGAATGGACTGGTTGGATCTCCTTGTAGTCCAAGGGACTCAAGAGGTCTTCTCCAACACCACAGTTCAAAAGCATCAATTCTTCGGCACTCAGCTTTCTTCACATTAGGCACCTTAAAGCAATCTGAGAAGGGAAGTGCTACAGAGGTTTTCAGGTGCTTCTCCCTATCTCTATTATAATACCTTATGTAAAAAAGAGGAGGAAACTGACTTTTGCTAATTATTTTGAAATCTCTGTGCTCCATACAGCTATGAAATTCATCACTAGAGCACCCTGGACTCCCTCTTAGTTTGTTATCTGTGTACTCCTTGAAATTCTATTAATACATGAAAGTGAAAGTCACTCAGTCATGTCCAAGTTTTTGTGACCCCATGGACTATACAGTCCACAGAACTCTCCAGGCCAGAATACTGGAGTGGGTAGCCTTACCCTTCTCCAGGGGATCTTCCCAACCCAAGAATCGAACCCAGGTCTCCCATGTTGCAGGAGGATTCTCTATCAGCTGAGCCAGTTTAATATATGGGACCCAGTAAAAACAGACAGACTTGAGTTTTGACATCTATTGGAATTTTTTTAAGTTTAGAAAATAAACTCCATTGTGCTTTTATTTAATCAATTTATCTTTGGTAACTATTAAACAAGTTGTACTACTCAGGGAGTTGCAGCAAGAAGCTAGAGCTATTTCTTGAGAGGGCAGCTGTTTGTTTGCACAGCCTGACCGAGTTTCCAACAAGAAAAGACTCAAGCCACTGTGTAATAGGATTAGCACCATGGCACCATCCCTGGCTTTAGCAAGGCATCAGAAATAAAATAAAACAATGCCATAGTTAGATAACTAGGAGACCTTGTTTCCAATTAAACTGACTTCCTGTATTATCATAAATATCATTTATTCTGTATAATCCTGTATTATCATGGAGGCACCAAGTCCATATGCTACATGATGATGGATAACTGTGCCCTTGAACGAAGCTTTTATTCAATCACTTGACAAGTTTGTATTAGATGTCTACCGTGTGCCAGCACGGCTAGACCCTGGACACACAGCAGTGAACAAAGCAAATTGCACTTGACATGGACAGAACTTTCACTGGGTTCAGAAGACGCATCTCTGATAACTTAGCATTCTGCAGAGAGAGGTTTGTTTTATGAACATATGTCCTGTTGTTCAATGAAGACTCTGAAGCAATATATGAGAATATGTTGGAAAGAAATGGCAACCCACTCTAGTACTCTTGCCTGGAAAATCCCATGGAGAGGGGCCCGACGGGCTACAGTCCATAGGGCTGCAAAGAATGGGACACTATTGAGGCAACTTCACACACACACACACACACACACACACACACACACACACACACACACACCAGAATATGTATAATAGAGTGAAGATATAAATAGACAAAAATAAATACACAGTTTAAAAAGGCAAGACCATGGGGAAAACAATATAGTTTATATTATTTAAACTATAATCCAGCTGTGAAAGGTGATCCTCAAGCTTGCTTTTTCCTTCCTTATCAATCCAATTAAGCACAATCATTTACATAATTAGCACTGGGCTTCCCTGGTGGCTCAGAGGTTAAAGCGTCTGCCTGGAATGCAGGAGACCCGGGTTCGAACCCTGAGTCGGGAAGATCCCCTGGAGAAGGAAATGGCAACCCACTCCAGTACTCTTGCTTGGAGAGTCCCATGGGGGAGGAACCTGGTGGGCTACAGTCCATGGGGTCACAAAGAGTTGGACACAACTGAGCGACTTCACTCACTCACTCATAAGGAAAATGCATTACAGTTTATCATGGAAAAGGAAACTCGGCAAAGTAGGGAACAAACACAGCAGCTTTAAAAAGAAAGAAGAATCTGCAGAAACTGTAGGGACTTATACCACTGAAGCCAGGGGCTGAGAACAGCCACGGTGTTCTTAGTGATGTGAAATTTGACCAAGAGGAAGAAAAGTGCGTCAAGATGCTCAACTGTCTTTTGGAAGTTTAACTCTTCAGTCAACATGGTCTTGGATTCCAGACAGGACTCAAAACTCATGGAATAAGGACCATTTCTCTGACTGACTGTGAGCTTGAGCTGACCCTGAAGCCATTTTCAGGCTTCTTGAGCAATGCTCCAAGGCCTGCCCTTTCCCATGCCCGGGCTGTAGCAAGCAAGAGGGACAGCAGAGTCCCCTCCGAGGGGAGACAGTTGTAAGCAGGTTAAGACAGAAAAGTATGTTTTAGAGAATCACTTAGTAACAGCCTGTGGCATAACCTTCACTAGAGCACAGGGCAGTGACATAGTTACTGGACGAGTCAAACAGGAAACTGATGTAACTGATTCTTTTGTTACTCTAGAGGAAGGGATCAAATTCAAACTGCAGAACATATGATAAGATTCCCAAGGGCTTCCCAGGTGGCGCTAATGGTAAAGAACCTGCTTGCCAATGCAGGAAACATAAGATCCCTGGGTTGGGACGATCCCCTGGAGGAGGGAATGGCAACCCACTCCAGGATTCTTGTGTAGAGAATCCCATGCACAGAGGAGGCTGGAGGGCTACGGTCCATAGGGTCATAAAGAGTCAGACACGACTGAAGCGACTTAGCACACAGGTACATGTGATAAGATTATGTCTCTCTGCCTTGCCTGTCACTCTTGCCGGATCTGACCTGACCTGGATGTTGCCCACAGGGAGCCATCCTGCCCCGCAGCTGTGTCACAGATTAGCCCAGGGACCAAGAGTGGCAGGGGGGAGCCTGGAACCTCAGGGGCAGGTGGTTCTGTGTCTGAGGCTGTGGTCAGGGCAGACACACAGCTGATTCCACACGCCTAAGCAGCCGGGGCTTTTTAGCTTTTCCCTGTGGATCCTGGAAGTACTGATTCCAGCTCCTCTCTCGTCAGGTCCAAGGAGAACTCCTGACCTCAGTTTCTTCACCCACAAAATGGGTGACTGCCTCCTTCACCAGGCAGCGCCCCCATGTTTGCAGTTTTCTGTTATTTTGGCTTGTTGTTTTGTAACTCAGCCTTTTCTCTCTTTCCCTCCACACCCCGCCCCCAAACAGGTACCATGTTTGCTTGTCTTGCTTTCTTAGAAACACTTGGCGGAATCACTGCGGTTTCTACTTTCAACGGAATTTATTCAGCCACTGTTGCTTGGTACAAAGGCTTTGTCTTTCTGCTCTCCGCTGTTTTATTGGTAATTCCAACCATCAGTCTATGGTAGGTCATTATTTATTTTTTATCCTTTTATCAAAGGCTAGATGGATTGAACGAACTCCCTGACTTTACCAATACAATAACATAGATCTGTTGAAGTTTTGCCTCAGAATGTATTTTTCTCAAGAACTTTTAGACATGATGACATCTGTCAATAATTTTGTAGACTTAAGAAAAAAGAGATAGTGGCATGGCCTTCCAGGTCTAGGAGGAAGAAAGACTGGATTAGACGGAGACTCTGAGAAGCTACCCCTTATCTTTAAATGAACAACTGAGGTAATTAGTGTCTAAGAATATATATCAATATGTATATTCTATATATATATTTTTTCACATATATATTCTAAGAATATATATATTCACATATACATATATATATTCAAATGATTTCCTATAGTATATTATCCCCTGAAGGTCAAAGATTGCTCTGAGAAGATATACTTTAATACAGATTCTTGGGTAAATGATAAGAGCAGATAGAATGCACTGGATATTAAGAATTCTCTTTCCTTTCCTGAGAGTTGGCTTATTAAATTATTTCCTTTTCAAATGTAAATATACAAATAAATGCCAAGTACAGAATTCTATTTATGAACAGTACATAGAATAAAATGACCAGAGGCACAGACTCGTGAGAAATAATATGTTTCTTCCTCTGCCTTTCAATGAACAAAAAGTGTAAGCCATCTAGGTAAGTGGTTGTGAAAACGCACGAGCAAGTATACTTGACACGTTCTGTGGGGCCCAAGCCTTGAGCCAAGAGCCCTTCAACCGGCCTCTGCTGGGTCTGCCCATCTCACGCGGCTGAGAACAGGAAAGGAGGGTGTAAGCTGGGGCACAGGGCCTGGGATCTTCGCCCCCCCTGAGCGCCGTGAGGGAGGGAGGACAGAGCCTGTCTGCACAGGCTCTTAACTCCTTCAAGGTTGGGCAGGCACCTTGTTCCGAGTAGGACCTCAGCACGTCTCTCTCAGCGGAACGCTGATACTTAGATCTGCAGAGGCTGGACGACAGTAGTGTTTACTAGTCCTCTGTAACTGTGATGAAAAGCTATTCTTACCAGATACCTTTTTAGAAGGAGGCTATTCACCTGTTGAATTGGCAATACTAAAACTCCATGCTGAGCCAGTGAGCACTTGATGAGACGAGCAACCTTGTTCTTTGCTGGAAGTAGTATTATCGTGCATTATCATTTTTGGAAAGCAATTCATGAACACGTATCAAAAGTTTCCCCAAAAAAGTTCATGGCATTTGAACCAGTGATTCCATTTAGAATCTTACCCTAAGGAAATGATCAGCAATGTCAAAAATTTATATATAAAAAGTTCATTATGGCAAAATATTTTAATGACCAAAATGGCTGATGATAGGAATTGGTTAAATAAATGATGGTGCATCCATATGGTGAAAAATGACTTTTATAAGAATTGTACTACATGGGAAGCAGAATAATGGCTCATTTAAATTTTATTCTTCATTATATTTAGAAATATTCTGTTGTGGACACATATTGCTTTTATAATTGGAAAAATTAGTGCAGAGAGATAAAAGGCTGTTATCCTTTTAATAATGCTTCTAATGTAAATGCAGATGGTCTTCTGAGTTTTATTTTTTAAATCTGTTCAGTATTTTTAAAATTAAAATTACCTGCTATTTTAATTATGTCTAGATGTCTTCTGTCCAAGTTTCAGTTACAGGCATGAAACATGAACTTCACTAATAGCTTATAATATTTTGTGGGGACTACGCAGAGTAGACAGTGGGAGATGGACATCTTAGGAATTTGGAAGAGGTGGAACTCATGTAGTTTTTTTTATTAATATTTTCAGAAATCTATGCATAAAAGTCTGCTAGATTCAAAATAACCACTACCCTCCTTCTTTGCATAATTTATTAAAAAATCATGCAACAAGAGAAAGGATAGAACACAGATTGTTTATGTAGTGCCTTAATCACAGGTTTTTAAATGTCTCATTTGCTTTGGCAGTGTTGTCAAGTACGTCAGCAGAAATACGGGAAGCTATGTCCTTCTTATACAAGAAGAATCCAGCGAAGACGCTTCGGACAGATGATTAATCGTGATTAAAAAAAAATCCGAATGCACATATCATACGCTCTGACTTCTGAAGGATCTAAACTAGCTCCGATCAGGACTTCATGAATAATCAATGCTGCCGGTCCTTTCTTCTAAACTCTCAGAGAAAGAGTCCCCCTTCTAGCTTCTTACAGTACCAAGCACTCTGAGCACTTTATGAAGAACAAGTGACATATTTCCAGTAGACAGAAGAAGAAATCTCAGAACGCCTTCCACTTTGGGATTTACAAAATAAACGGAAACTTACCGGCCTGAGAAACTTGATACGATCAAAAGCAATAATCTCCCTGATGTACTCTGGTCTCTCACATCGAGACCAAGAAGAATCCTGTTTGCTTCAGTTTCTTCATCTGCACAATGGATTTCTGACCTCTCTCAAAGATTCTGAAGGCATAACTGTTGAAAATTATGATGAGTCAGTCACTGATCGGAAAACTATAGACATTTCAAGCCTTTATAATTCTCCTCTACTCGGGTAATGCTTTGTTTCATCAAGGTGTTAGTGGTGGTAGTGGTGTTAAGGCGTTAGTGGTAGTCAAAGCTTTCAGTAGCTGCAAAATCCTGAAGAGAGAAGCACTTTAATGAATATGTTTACATTTTTCCTAATATGTTTCATCAATTATAATATTTCCATAACAGTGGGAAAAAAATACAAATAGTTCCTAAAGAAAGGTAAACACCGAGTAGACAGCCAATCATGATGTAAATTAATTAGTGCTTATAGAGCCAATATTCATTCCTTATTTCTGTGAAAAGTAATCCATTTCCTACTGCCTTCTCCGTGGTCCCTGAAAACACCACATCCTTTCCTGCCTCCTGTCTGCACGCAGTGTTCCACTGGGCCTTCCTCCCTCCCCCACTGCACTGAAACTTTCAAGTCTCAGCAAAGGCAAAGCTTCCGCTTTCTCCATGTGGCTTCCAAACATTTCTACTTCCCCCACCACCACAGTCCCCCTAGTCCCTGCAGGGCTCCCCAAGCTCTCTGTGGGCACTGCCCTCCCAGCGTCTTCCCTTGTCTTGTAAAATTTGTTTACCTAGTTGCAAATGAGTCCCTTGAGGACAGGGGCAGTTTGATTCCTCATTACATCCTCAATAAAAGTTGAATTCAGTGACCACAGAATTTTGTTTTCACTTGTAAAAAATCATTTTAAGCTATATATTTAATGAAGTATGAGATTAACCAATGATATGCCATAGTCATGAAGCCAGCCTTGCAAAGAGATTGAAAAATGCGCTAAACCATATCTCCCATTTTCTAAGTTTCCGTCTGTAATAACACAAATGTCCTGAAGTACACCTAGATGATTAACTCCTTTGTAAGCTCTTCAAAGCAGATAGAGTCTTGTTTATAGCACTGCTTTTCCTGTAGGATAATCAATGATTGCTTGACCAGCAGATAACACTCATATTTTAAAATACTAGAAATTCTTATTTCCAAGACTATTCCTTTTAGGTTTAGCTAAGGTCTTCTGGGCTATTCTCAGATTGATTGATTTATTTTTGTTTAACTTCCTGTTCAGTGCTCTTCCCAAACCAAAAAAAACAAAGAAACAGTACTTTACAGTTTACAAAGTGCTTTCTATATCAACTTATTTTATCCTCTTAATAACCCTGCAAAGTAAATTATACCTCAGTGAAATGTTCAGTACTGTTCATGGTAGCTCAGATAGTAAAGAATCAGCCTGCAATGCAGGAGACCCAGGTTCAATCCCTGGGTCGGGAAGATCCCCTAGAAAAGGAAATGGCAACCCACTCCAGCATTCTTGCCTGGAGAATCCCATGGACAGAGGAGCCTGGTGGGCTACAGTCCATGGGGGGAGGGGTCACAACGAGTTGGACGAGTCAGACATGACTGAGTGCACGAGCACACTTGTACACACACACACACACACACATGCACACTACCTATAAGAAATGACGTTCTTTAGGTTCAGTAGGTTAGTTTGGAGACTTGAATGTGTTGTTTACTTGCTTTAAACTTTCCACTGCAGGCAGGAGCAGCCACCCCACCATCCTGACTAGTTAATATTCTGGTTGCCCAGAACCTTGCTGTAAATTGTGCAACGTGAATTCATGTGACCGGGTGGGGTAGCTATTTCACAACTGCCTGCCAGAGACAGCTGGATTTCCTACTTGGACTCTGTCTAATCCCACTCAGTCAGATAATTCATCCCCAATCCCACAGTTCTCTGGAGACGTGTCTCCTATAAGACCAACTGTCTTAACGCCAATGACTGAATCACCCAGAGATCCCAACTGCAGGCAACAACTTGCCAACTTGCACTGTTTATTTAAGCACACAGGGATCTACTGAAATGATAGCAGGAGCTCACAGCTCCAAAAAAAAAGCCTAAACAAGGCTCAGGTTCAGAAAACAACCAAGAACCAGGGGGACTCCAGAGATAAAGTCACAGCAACACAGCTACCATCGTGCAGCACAAAGGGCGGAGGGCATGGCCTGCACCAGTGACAAGTGGCCTCACGGTCCCCCTCCTGGCCCGCTCTGGAGTCCAAGTCCAGGACTGAGGTTTGATCAGCTGACCGGGATCACATGCCTGCCTGCAGGAGGCACCAGGAGCAGAAAGGTGGACCTTCCTAGCATTCTAGAGAGATAACAGGCACTACCTCCCCCAGACAACACAGAGAGTTCAAAGTCTCTCAGGAAGTGACAGTGGATGTCAGACACACAAAATAAGACAGACAGGTCCTACACAGTGCACGGGGAAATTGAGAGAAATGGCATTTGGGTGCTGACTTTGCCTACCTTTCCCTTGAAGCCAAACCCTGGAGGTGTTCAGTTTTCATTTTATTGAGGGAAGAGAGAGGCTTCGAAAGCCAGGCTTAGTCCTTAAAATGGTAATGTGCTCTGTGTTCCAACCAGCAAAACAAAGCAAATCAAACACTGATTAAACAATATGCACCTTCAACAAAAATGAACTGGTTTCTGGACAGGGTATTACAAAAACAAAAACGTGTTATTTTGAAAATGGACAAAAATAAAATTAAGAAGAAAGCACATTTTCCCTGTCTTTCCTGTATCAACTCTGTCCTTGGGTAACCAAATGGAAGGTCACAGTAAGTCTCCTTCAAAGGAAGTATCCTGATTGAAAAAGAATGAAGGAATGACAGATTCAGAATGACCATTTTGCAGATACTCACAAATAAGTGGATCCATGCATTGTATCAATGGCCACAAACATTGCAGAATGAGAGCCTGTTAGGTACAAGCATCAGTTTTTGGCTGTGCCAGGTCTTAGCTGTGGCATGTGGGCTCCTAGTTGCAGCATGCAAGGTTTAGTTCCCTGACCAGGGTTCAAACCTAGGCCCCTTGCTATGGGAGGGTGGAGTCTTCAACAGCGGACCACTAGGGAAGTCCAGGCATTAATGTCTTTTTATGGAAGAACATACCACTGATAAGGGGATCTTCCCCAAAAGAAGGAAGCAGAATCTGAATCTGATCAAGTTCACAGACTCAACTAGCAATTTACAGGAAATACAGGGTTGAGAAGGATGTGTTAATCTACACCACAAAGATGTAAACAGTAAAAACTAGACTGTGGGAAACCAGAGAACAAACAACTTGGTTTCTTCAAGAAATAGCAAGAAAAAGAAAAACAGGAGATAGAACCATAAATCATGAAACAGTTGACACAAGAGCCAATCACGTGTGTAAGTTACTTGGATCTGATTCAAACAAAACAGCTTAAAAAAAATTATGACAACTTTTTGGACCTTCGAAAATCTGAATACTGACTGATATTTAACTGTAAGGAATTATTATTAATGTAAGTATGATAATGATAGTATTGTGGTTATGTTTAGCTTTATAAACTGAAATATTTATACCTATAAATTATATCTGGAATTTTTTTCAAAATAATCTTGAGGGGAAAGTGGGTAAAAAATACAGATGAAATAAAATTGGCCAAGGATAAATTCTGGAAGTTAGATGAGGGAAACATGCAATTATGTTGTATTTTTCCATCTACTTTCAGGTGTTTGAAATTTTCCGTAATAAAAAATGTAAAAAGAAGAATGATGCAAAGCTTCTTGGGTCTTATTAGTTTCCTGTGTCTTCTATTAAATTTTCATAATATGCCTCAGTTCAGTTCAGTCGCTCAGTCGTGTCCAACTCTTTGCGACCCCATGGACTGCAGCATGCCAGGCTTCCCTGTCCAACACCAACTCCCAGAGCTTGCTCAAATCATGTCCAGTGAATCGGTGATGCCATCCAACCATCTCATCTTCTATCGTCCCCTTCTCCTCCCGCCTTCAATCTTGCCCAGCAGCAGGGGCTTTTACAAGGAGTGAGTTCTTCGCATCAGGTTGCCAAATTATTGGAGTTTCAGCTTCAGCATCAGTCCTTCCAATGAACACTCAGGACTGATCTCCTTTATGATGGACTGGTTGGATCTCCTTGCAGTCCAAGGGACTCTCAAGAGTCTTCTCCAACACTACAGTTCAAAAGCATCAATTCTTCAGTGCTCAGCTTTCTTGATAGTCCAACTCTCACATCCATATGTGACCACTGGAAAAACCATAGCTTTGACTAGATGGATCTTTGTCAACAAAGCAAGGTCTCTGCTTTTTAATATAATGCCTACTTAAAAAAAAATTGTTTGTTTGGCTCCACCAGGTCTCATTTAGTTGTGGCTCTTGGGATCTTCACTGGCTCCTGTGGGATTTCTGGTTGTGGCACACGAGCTCAGTTAACCAGCAGCATGTGAGACCTTGTTTCCCTGGCCAGGGATCAAACCTGCATCCCCTGCATTGCAAGGCAGATTCTTAACCAATGGACCATCAGGGAAGTCCCTGTAGTGACTCTTCTAAGCCACAGTGCCAAGGGGAGGAAGGCTCTGGCTCTGCTTCTTGTTCTGATCTTGTGACTTTCTCATGTGATCAGGATCCGGCAAGATGCAGGTGGGATTAAGGGTAGCAGTGTTTCCCCGTAGCTAACAGGGATCCTTTGGTCATAACTTCTATGATAACTATGATTATGATCACTAATGTGTCTCAAGTATATTCAATATTTTGTGAAATAACATTCATTAGTAATGCTAAAAATTAAATAGAGCACTTTAACACCAATGTAATTTTCTGTTCAAATGGAAAGTCTATGTATTAATCAAAATGATTTGATTTAGGGTCATAAGAAAAGGAATGATAGAAATGGATTATAAAACATTAAGTAAGAATCCATGAGTCCATAAGGATACCTTAAAGAGGAGGAGAAATTGGGATGGGGGTGGGGTGGGGAACCTGGCCTTTCAAAATTTGTCAACCAATAAATGCAGAAGGAATAACAAGATCACAATTTTTCAGTCCTTTCCTGTCCCCGATGACCATGTTATAACTGACTGAGACAAAGATTTTTCGTGGATGCTAAAACCTCTGGGTGAAAGATTCTTGAGGAACAGGACATACATGGGGTCTCAAACTATTACTTCACCTATTGTTAATTATTATTAATTACAAAAAGAAAACTATACTATTACAATGGAGAGCTCTGGCGGCCATCACTTGTCAACAAATCAATCGCAGTTAGTAACACCAATAAGTGGGACAACCTGACCTCATATGGCTCCTGGTATGACACATAAGTACATATATCATCTTTGCAGACTTCTTGCCAAAAACATTTATCCTGAATCTATTCATGAAGAAATAAAGGCAGTATGCTGACAACTGGTGAATTTCATGAAGGTTATGCTGGGTGTGCTATTTTTTTTTTTTTTTCTTTTGGCCACAACATGAGGCTTGCGCGTTCTTAGTTCCTCCACCAGGGATTCAGTCTAGGACCGCAGCAGAGAAAACCCCGAGTCCTAATCACTTGACCTCTAGGGAATTCCCCTCGATTCATTCTATTTCCCTTTAAGTTTCAAAATTAAAAGTTGGAGGAAAAAACAATATGGTTTCTGTTTCGCAATGTTTATATACAACACAGAAAACAGACAAAAAAACAGTGGTTGAAGTCTTTACTTAAAATCAACCCATCTCTCCAAAAGTAAATAAGCCTAGCCAAAGTGAAAACAGAATTCCTTCTGGTCCCTCACTGATCTGAAGCCATACCCTCTATATGACTTCTGTTTCATCACAGAGATGAACATATAGCGTTTTCTTGTCTCCACCAGGTCAAGAAACCAAAAAGAAGCAAAAAGACAAAGTACAGCAGATGAAGCACATCTACTGGCTCCAGAAATAAATTCAAGATCTGGGAGCAAACTAACTTTTCAAAATTTGATTTTTCAATATAAAAAAACCCTTCCTGAAATTCTGTTAACAAACCTAACAGTAAGTTCTAATATTTTAGTAATATTTAAGGGGATGTACTACAACAAACTAAAATTATAGGTTTTTTAAAATTTGAAATATTGTTGACTACTACATTATGTTATTTTCAGGTGTACTACATACTACATAATAATTTATTTTCATACGTTACAAAATGATTATCATGGTAAGTCTTAGTACCAATCTGTCCATCTGTAAAAGTTATTACGGTGTTATTGACATATTCTTTATGCTGTATATTACATCCCTGTGGTTTATTTATTTTATAACTAGAGGTTCAGTTCAGTTCTGTTCAGTCGCTCAGACGTGTCCGACTTTCTGCGACCCCATGAATTGCAGCACTCCAGGCCTCCCTGTCCATCACCAACTCCCGGAGTTCACTCAGACTCATGTCCATAGAGTCAGTGATGCCATCCAGCCATCTCATCCTCTGTCGTCCCCTTCTCCTCCTGCCCCCAATCCTTCCCAGCATCAGGGTCTTTTCCAATGAGTCAATTCTTCCCATGAGGTGGCCAAAGTATTGGAGTTTCAGCTTTAGCATCATTCCTTCCAAAGAACACCCAGGGCTGACCTCCTTTAGAATGGACTGGTTGGATTTCCTTTGCAGTCCAAGGGACTCTCAAGAGTCTTCTCCAACACCACACTTCAAAAGCATCAATTCTTCGGCGCTTAGCTTTCTTCACAGTCCAACTCTCACATCCATACATGACCACTGGAAAAACCATAGCCTTGACTAAATGGACTTTTGTTGGCAAAGTAATGTCTCTGCTTTTGAATATGCTATCTAGGTTGCTCATAACTTTTCTTCCAAGGAGTAAGCGTCTTTTAATTTCATGGCTGCAGTCACCATCTGCAGTGATTTTGGAGCCCAAAAAGATAAAGTCTGACACTGTTTCCACTGTTTCCCCATCTATTTCCCATGAAGTGATGGGACCAGATGCCATGATCTTTGTTTTCTGAGTGTTGACCTTTAAGCCAACTTTTTCACTCTCCTCTTTCCCTTTCATCAACAGGGTACTACCTCTTAATCCCCTTCACCTCTCTTGCCCAACCCTCCAAACTCCTCCCCTTTGGTGACCATCAGTTTGCTCTCTGTACCTATGAGCCTATTTCTGCTTTTTGTTTGTGTTTGTTCGATTTTTATATTCCACAATAACTGAAACCTTATGTCTTTCTCTGACTTCACTTACCGTAATACCTTCTGGGTCAACCCACATTGTCACAAATGACAAGATTTCCTTCCTTATGTGGCTGAGTAGCATTCCATTATCTTTGTGCATTCCTCTGTTGATGGACATTTCAGTTGTTTCTATGTCTTGGCTACTCTAAATAACGCTGCAGTGAACATAGGAGTTCACATATCTTTTCAAATTTTTGTTTTCTTCAGAAAAATACCTGAAAGTAGGTTGCTGGATTGCATTTGTTGTTGTTGTTTAGTTGCTAAGTCATGTCTGACTCTGTGACTCCATGTTCACCTGTCCACCTCTGTCCATGGGATTCTCCAGGCAAGAATACTGGAGTGGGTTGCCATTTCCTTCTCCAGGGGATATCATGACCCAGATTCTTTACTGCTGAGCCACCTGGGAAGTCCACTGGATTGTATAGTAGAATAATAACCTTGTCATATAGAATATTCTTGGTTATAAGTTTTTTCCTTTCTTCACTTTGAATATATTCTCCATTCTGGCCTGTAAAGTTTCTGCTACAAAGTCAGCTGGCAGTCTTATGGAAGTTTCCTTGCATGTAATTAGTTTCTTTTCTCTTGCTTCTTATTTATTTTTTGGGGGGCCACTTCAGTTATAATGTGTCTTGCTGTGAACCTCTTGGGGTTCATCTTGTTTATTACAACTGACTCTATGCTTCTTAGACCTGGATGTGTTTCTTTCCCAGATAAGGAAAGTTTTTATCTTTTTTTTCTTCAAATAAGTTCTCTCTCTTTTCTCCTGGTGCCACTGTAATGCAAATGTTAGCATGTTTGATATTGCCTCAGAGGTCTTATTAAATGCATCAATTTTTAAAAACTTTCTGTTCAGTTTTTGGTTATTTCCACTGCTCTGCCTTCCAGATCTCTGATCTATTCCTTTGTATCATCTAATCTACTGTTGATTCCTTCTATTGTTACTGTTTTCTTCAGCTCTATTTGGTTCTTCTTTTCTAACACTTCACTGAAAATCTCACTATGCTTATCAGTTCTTCCCCCCAGTCTGTATCTTTAAGGTCATTACCTTAACTCTGTATCAGGGAGATTGCATATGTCCACTTCATTTAATTCTTTTTCTAAAGTTACGTCTCATTCCTTCACTTGGAACACGTTCCTCTGCCTCATTTTGCCCAATTTTGTGTTTATTTCTGTTGCATAAGTCAGCTCCTTTCCTGACCTTGGAGGTGACCCTATGTTGCCGATGTCCTGTGGGCCCAGCATGCTCCCTTCTGGCCACAGAGCTCTGTGCTCCAGGTTGTCCCTATGTGGGCTGTGTGCCCTTCTCTTGTGGCAAGACTGACTACTGTAGGTGTGCTGGCAGGTGGGGCTGGCCCCTGGCCCACTTGGTTTTGAGGCTGTGCCTTGTGCAATGAGCTGTACCCAAGGGTAGGCCTTCCACGTGATTGGATGTTTGACCCATACAGGCGCAGGGTTGCTGCTGGCCCACTGGTAGGTGGGGCCAGGCCCCTGGCACTAATAGGCTGTGAGAATTCCAAATGATGCCTGCCAATGCTGCTGTTATCATGACAGAGCAAGTTCTCCAAAGTGCCAGCCATCTCCATGTCCAGGGGGAGTCCCAGCTGCCTCCTGCCTCCCTGGATCCAAGATCAGCAAGCAGGCCTGACCCAGAGTCCTTTCAAATTGACATCTACACTGGGTTATATACACCCTTTAAGAGAAAAGTCTGTTTCCTATAGCTCTCTGGCTCTTCTGAACATAAGCCCCACTGGTTTTCAATGCCAGATGTTCTGGAGGCTTGTTTTCCTGGTGTAGGTGCCCCATGCTGGCAAGTCTGATGGGTGCAAACTCCTCACTCCTTGGGGAGGATCTTTATAATTGTGATGTTCCTCCCGTTTCCTCACCAACCTCTGGGTGTGAGTCCTGACTGTACTGTATCTCTGTCCCTCCTACCTGACTCATGCCTCATGCTCTTACTTGTGGGAAATCTTTTCTGTTATTCTTCAGGTTGTTTTCACAGGTACTTGCTCTGTAAACAGCTGTAATTCTGGCATGTCCATGGGTACATTCAGGGTCTCTGTACTCTGCCATCTTGGCCGCCTCCCAAACCAAAGTACAGGTTCTTAATTAAGGATTTATGGTGCATGAAGGAACCTGAATTTCATTTTGAAATCATGAGCTAAATAAGTTCACTGAAGTATCAGTTTTGGTTTTGCTTTATTAGAACAAGTCAAAGCTTTGTTAGAGTCACCCAATTGCAGATTCCAGTGTTAGATTATACACTGTATTGTCTGTTTCAAAAGTAATCTACTTGTTCAGGCTATCTTCTATTCTTGCAATGTCTATATTCCAAGGAATAACAAAATGCATGAAAGCACTGGTTATATTTGTCTACTAGTGAAAGAGGGATTATACCCAGTGTAAAGAAACACTGATTAAAGTGATCAGCCTGTCATACGTATTTTATACAAGGATAGGTGTGAAGAAGCATGTTCACTCAAAGAGCCACCCTGCAATGAGCCAAACAGTACTCAACTGTTTGCCAACCCACCCAATACTTTCAGACAGTAAAACCTGCAAGTTCCTTTATTCACAGATATTTAAAAAAACATAACACAGAACTACATTCTAGTCTCATTAAGTATATCTTTTATTGTGAATTTTATTTTAGTTAATAAAATTAGTCAGGCAGCAACCTGTGAACTCTATTGTTAAGACGCCTCAAATACTAAACTGATTCCTTAAGAAAAATCACAGCATCTAAAAAAAAAAAAAAAAAGCCTAACTGAAGAGCCTGACACCTAAGCAAAGTTAACTCAGAGGAACCTGCAGTTTACTCTTATGAGGGAACCCAAATTATCCTAACTCCAGGTAAAAACTAGGGACTGCAGAGACTAAGAAATAGTAGCAA
This sequence comes from Ovis aries, assembly GCF_016772045.2. Classification (NCBI taxonomy): domain Eukaryota; kingdom Metazoa; phylum Chordata; class Mammalia; order Artiodactyla; family Bovidae; genus Ovis; species Ovis aries. The sequence goes on from NC_056063.1 coordinate 31,746,357, forward strand.
TTATTTCAGCACTGGGGTACACCCGAAGAATTAACCAGTGCTGACAAATGTCATTAATATAAAGGCAGAAACAAGCAAAGAAAGGAAAGCAAGCATATAAATCAGAAAGCTTTTCAAAAGTAAGCAGACTTTCTGGGATCCACCCGACTTATCCTACTGGGACTGAGATTCAGACTGATATAAACATTTCCCCCTAAAATTTCCAGGTGATTTTACACACACCCAGGGATGAGGATCATTGGCATAAACACAAAGAAGGTTAATGAGGAAGGGGTGGGGGGCAGGGGGTAGGAAGCAAATGACCTTCAGAAAACAGGCACTAATCATGTCCATTTCTGTGTTTAAAGCATCAGCTTTACCATTTAGACTGTGTTCATTAATTTCATAGTACCCTCTACTGGTCAGGAAAGGTATCTAAGATTCTTCAACTAAGGTACAGAAATCTCCAACTTTTGTTTACACTTAGCTGAAAGAGAACACGTTTAGAAACAAGTGAACCTTCATTATTTCTATATTTTCTCATAATTTAAGTGTAAAGTGGGGTGGCAAAGACTGTGCTGGCAAACAGTTTTACACTTGATCTCGACAGTCAGGAGCAGTTTTTACTCTACAATATTCAGTAGTATCCCTGGCCTCCAAGCACCAGATGCCAGCTGGAAACCCTTCCCCGGAGTGGTGACAACCTAGACCTTCCATCGATGTTGTTCAATGACCCGCCCCCACCTCCCAGAGCGGAGGGGAACACTGCCTTCAGTCATACATCAGTGACTCACACAATAAAAATGTTCCTGAGAAACAGATAATCTTTAATTTCTGTAAACTAGGTTCATAAAAAATAGCTTATTAAGAACAAACCACCATAGGGAAGATTTCTTTTTAAACAAACTATCACGGAATTTGTTCATGGATAGCATGTCTATGTACATGAATGATCTTATGTTTTTAAACATCTTATGATACATAAATCTATGCAATACTATAGTTTAAAACTGACATCTCCTGGGTGTTTAAATTTTCAGTTTAAAGATAAGACCAAAATAAAAAACCTGAAAGAATCAAAGAATATACCTATAATTCTAATGTAGCATCAACAAACCAAGCATTATTCTTTTGAGTATTAATGGACTATATTGAAACAAGGTAAAATCTAATAGTCTTGTTCTGTCCTTACTTTGAAATGTTGCCCCTGAAATCAATTATAGATGTTTATTCTGAAAGATGCAATTATAAAGGTTGCAGGCTCAAAACTACTCAAAATTAAATTTACGGAATAACTAGAAAATAGGCTGATTTGGAACCTGTGCATAGTTTTATAATACTAATTAGTAACATTTCTTTAAAGACCTAGAAAGCTGTTGTTTTTATATAAATAAGAAGTTTTAAAACCAACTCCCTTGAGTGCTTTTAATTATCACATAAAGCAATGACCCAAATAATTTCAAATGATCACAGATGTTTAGGCAACACTTCTCATGTGTCAGTACTTTTAATGTTGTGCACATCAAATTATAGGAAAAAGACAACTATAAACAAGACGCAGCCCCTCCACTTCCATGAACAGCACACGGCATTACAGTAAGCCAAGTTTATATTCAACCATCAAATGCGGTTCTCCCATTAGTTCACTTTGTGATGGGTCTGAAAAGAAACAAAAATAAACATGTTAAAGGGTCTCAAAAAAAGATAAATTCTGATTCCACTCACATGAAAATTTAAATTAGGCAAAACAAGTATAAAGTGGCAGAAAATATACGGCTGGCCGCCTGAGGCCAAGGGTGGAGGAGCTGACTGCAAAAGGACCAAGGAAACTTTTGAGGGATGATGAAAACATTTTATATCTTGATTGAGGAGACAGTTCCACAGCTGCACACATTTACTAAAATTAACAGACTGGACACTGTAAAACAGATGCATTCCACTGTATATTGACTATACCTCAATTCAGTTGATTTTAAAATAAAATATAGATTGAAAAAGTTCTCATGTTTCAAAGTTCTTAAATTTTCCAGTGGCTTCCAAGTTTTTTTTTTTTTTTTTTAATTTTAGTTTTTATTTTTTAAATTTTAAAATCTTTAATTCTTACATGCATTCCCAAACTTGAACCCCCTCCCACCTCCCTCCCCATAACAACTTTCTGGGTCATCCCCATGCACCAGCCCCAAGCATGCTGCATCCTGCGGCTTCCAAGTTGAGTCTAGGAACAATCGCTAAGAGATTAAGCAATCCTTAATGCAATCTACAATTTCATTTCTATCATTCTGTGCTCTGTTGCAAACACATATACACACAAACCAGAATCCTAGAGTAAAAAAACCTTAGGAATCTTCTCTCGTCTGTACTGATGAGTCAGACAAAAGTCTTACTTTAACTTTGATAATGCACCTAAGAAAAAATGAATACCAACAGCAAGCTTCCTACAAACAAATAGAGCGTTTTCTTTTTTGCCCTCTACTCCTCCACAAAGAACAAGAAACAGAATAGATACCCAATGAATTAAACTGTAAAATCAGTTTGTTAAATAATCATTAAAATAATGATTATCAAGAATAACAAATCGATTTGGATATTTCCTCACTGGACCTCCTGAGACTGGAGATGACTGTGTCATTATCAGTTCAGGAATCCTGACTCTGGCCACTTGTCACACAACATAGTAGCCTCAACAACAGCTGATACTGTTATAATTATTAATAAATGGTTAGATATACAAGAGTTTGCTACAATTATTAACAGAGTAGAGGACTATGTATACAAGGGGCATCCAAAACCCAAAGGTATGCTTACACAGGAGTACAAAGAATAAAGGTGTCTGCTGAAGCAGTGCTTCGTGTTAATGAGAAGCATGCACCCTCAACACAGGTGCTGATGCAGCATTCCTCCTGTGAGATACACACAGTACGAAACCAACTGTGTTAAAAGATAAATACTAAGCAATGACAAGTATCTTCTTTTTATATGGAAAGTCTAGAAGGACATCCACTAACTAAAAGCAGCAGCCAAACAGGGAAGGAAGGAGATGGGTTGGGGGTAATTAATCATGGAGAATGTGAGTCTCGGCTGTGATGTTCTCAATTTTTAAAGAAAGAATATCCTCATTTATATAATGCCAACCTTCCTTGAAACTGCTTGTCTAAGCTTTTTGATTTGATAAAACGCTTGCCCTAGAAGACAGCACACCCTGTGCTGGTGAGCAAGCCCCAGCCCGTGGAGGGTCCTCCCAGGCAGGAATAGACACCTTGGTCAGTTTCAGTTTCCTCATCTTCAAGTGACAGGAAGGGAGTAAACAGAAGACCACATTCAGCATTAGGAAAAAGTCTCACATTGTCTTCCCTTCCTTATAATACAGCATGCAGATTTTTGTTGGCCAAGCACTTCTCTGATGAGCAAGCAAGCAAAACCTTTATCACCTCCAACACTTTAAAAAAACATGGATTTTCATCCCAGTTTAATAGTCTTCACATTGGACTTAGATTAACACAGTACTCCCTCACTGTAGACTTTAAAATTCCTTCTGTATCAAAGATGATGAGGAGAAAGTGGTGAGCCAGAGCTTTTCTCACTCAGCACAAACCAGGCACCTTAGGAGGCCCTGGGGACACAAGAGTGAACAAGACAAAGTCCCCAACTCTCCTGGGGCCTGTATTTAAGTTGGGAAAACAATTAAGAAACAAGAAAATACCAGAAGAGTGATATGCAAAGAATTAAAGTGAGGTGACAAGGTGACTGGGAGCACGTTAGACTGCGCAGTCAAGGAAGGCCTCTGTGAAGGGGTGGTGTTTAAACTGGGACTTGAGAAGTGAGGGGAAAGTATTCAAAGCAGAAGCAACAGCTAAGGCAAGGCCTAACTGTTCACCTTACCTGTTTTAAATGAGGACTAAATGTAAAAGCTTAAGAATCCGAGGTTTCCTGCACTCAAAAAATGCCCTCACAGAAGAGGCTCATGAGACTTCTGCTGTGTCCACAGCACTTCTTACCAAACATTGGCAGCCAAGCAAAACTAGTATAATCCCGCTTCATTATTCTGTTTTTCCTGAACTGCTGGGGCACAATGAGCACAGGCGATACTGGACAGAACTGTATTTGCTTTCTTTCCTCAGAACCAGAAAAAAACAGGATGCTACATGTTCTTAATTAAAAGTCATTGACCTCAAACATAATACAATCATCCAGAGAAACTTGTTAACATTTTTTTCTTTAGTATTCGCCATCTACAGAAACACATCTAGGAGGACAAGGAGGGTATTTTTGAAGAAAACTTTCATTTTTTTCTAGGTGTTTTTAAAGCTAGTTATATCCCACAAATATTTTGAATACTGCAACAACAATCCTTGTTTAAGCTGCCCTAAGAATATCATACTGGACTCACACATCAGACTTTATCCTCAGGACATGAAATCAATGACTGTCAATGGTTGCCTGAAAGGACTATAATCTCAGAACGCCACAGACATCTTTCACTTTTAAAACCAGTTAAAGAACAGTTATTACCATTAAATTTTATCTTATTTCAGTGAATAAACACAAGTAAATTTAATCAACTATAGCTACATGGTGACAAAGACACTGTAGGTTTCATTTGCTGCTGTTGCCTTGTACATTACTGGGGCTCCTGAAAAAGGTGTGGAATGCCACTTACCATTAAGAATATCTTCAAATCCAATAGTCTCATCATTACCCCTCAAAATATCCAGTGAAAGGTTTGAGCTTGGAAGAAATGGAAGACGCTGAACCTTCAGGAAAAGTATAAAAGAGCAAACTTAGAAATAGTAGAGAGGAAAAAACATACATGATCACATTTCAGTGTCTTCATTATTTGCAAAATTCACAAACTAAATAAAATATCTATTTAACTGGGGGGGGGGGAGGAGAGGAATGATAAGTCCATATTTTAGACCCAAATTTTTAATTCTTCATAACCTTATTCAAAATATAGACACTGAAATTGAAAGCTTTTACTAATACTTAATCATCCCATCAGGTCCGCACACTATTTGGGACCTTTGCATCTGTCCAGGAAAACCAAAGCATACCATGTGATGAAACACAAAATTCTCGAGTCTAACATCATGCTTTGTTTCTAAAAAACATGGGACAATCAAATTCTTGAAGAAATTCTGAAGAAATGCACTGAGAGTATTACTTCACTTACTAAACTGATTATTCATTTTGTATGTTGTTCTGTAATGCTCACAGCACAAATACAAGTCATGACCCTTTAAAACAGTAGTGATAACTAGAGATCAAAGGCATCTGTGGGCTTTTAAAAACTACAGTGCCATTCTGAACTAGTGCTATCTACATTTTCCAATTACTAAATACATATATTGCAGACTGGGGTTCCCTTGCAGCTCAGCTGGTAAAGAATCTGCCTGCAATGCGGAAGACCTGCATTCGATCCCTGGGTTGGGAATATGTCCTGGAGAAGGGAAAGGCTACCCACTCCAATATTCTGGCCTCTAGAGTTCCATGGTCTGTATAGTCCATGGGGGTCACCAAGAGTCGGACACGACTGGATGACTTTCACTCATACTGCAGACCAGTACCTAAGTATAGTGCAGAAAGCATGGGCTATAGAGTCAGAGGTTCAAACTCTGCTTTCAGTACTCACCAACCCAACAGCCTTGCCTAGTTACCTGATCTGTCTCACCCTGGTTCAATACCTATGACACAGGACAGCAGCACCTTTCCCTCACACCTGCAGCACAGTGTGCTGTAAAGTATGGCAGTCACTGGCACATAGTTGGCTATAAAGTATGGCAGTCACTAGCACTTACTCAACAAACTTTAATGCAGCCAAACCAAATTTTCCATTTTTCTGCTGTTAGCTATCCAGCAGTCACCGGAATCAATGCAGTGTGGCATGACAGAATCTGGAGCACAGATGGGGGACAGTTCTTAAACACCTGAAGGACGTTTTCTTCCTGAGCAACATGTGTATTCAGTGATATACAAACTGCCCACTAGACACCTCCATTTGGATATTCCTAGAGGCATCACAAATTCAAAGTAATTCCCCAAAGGGAGAGAAATATAAAAGTGGATGCCTGTAAATATCCAGACACTGAGTCTCTAATCAAAGGGGTTTCCCATTTCAAAGCTGCTTTTCTCCATGAAGTAGGAATGGAGGTCATATCCTAACAGGGGGAAAGTAGAAGAGGCTGCAGGCAAGAAGAGAAGGTGAGGTTTGTACAGCTTTTACCAGATAGAAGACTCCTCCCAATCAATTCAGCACACAAATGGGATGCATGCAAACTGACACCTGGAAACCCACCTGCTGCACTGCCTTGAATTCCATCTGTAGTTTTAGTGGTGCAAAAAGACCCTGGATATTTCTCAATGTGGAGAAGTTCATCTTATCTTGGTTGAGCTGGAACTACAAAGACAACACATAATTTTAAATGTGACATTCTGCTTTCAAAACAGTGACCACTGACATCCATGTGACACACACATACACAGAACCTTTAGGTGGTCTTCAGGACATCTATACATGTCCTACCTTTGGGAGTGACCTTTCTCCACCTATTTAACTGACTAATATGGTCTAAAACTGTTCAAATGTTCCCTCTTCTAGAAAGCCTCCCACAGGTTGGCTGCTTCATCTGTGGTCCTCTACAATGCTTCAGGTAGTCCCAATCCACTGCTTATCTTCCCATTAAATTTTCAGCCCCTAAAGGATGGGGATGATGTCACATCCATCTGTGTATGTCCTGTGCCTAGCAGTAACTTGGAGATGAAGGGCCTGAAAAAAAGATCCAAGGCTAGAGGGACGGGCTTGGATATCAACAGCAAAAATGGCAGGGGAAAAATATAAAAGAAAAAAAAAGATCATCAAGTGAGGAAATATTATGAGAGGAATGGAGAGGTGGACCAACCTCTAGAAATGTCCATAAAAAAGACAAAGGTGTAGAAAGGGAGCTTTAGTGAACCAAAGCCTATTCCACAGGATATTGAAAACAAGGCTTCATGTTCTTTATAGTCAAATGCTCAACACCAGAATTGTTTTAATCAGGTATTACTAACATCATTTTTCTACCAGAGGGTAAAAATAAAAACACAGGTAACATACTTACATTTTTTTCTGATAATTCAAGAGGATGACTGGGTAGAAGTTCATTTTTCACACAAGAGAAACTGAAAATAAGCATTTAAAAGGGAGGTTACAGATCACTCAATACCTAGAGCTCACAATTATCTATCAGCGCTGTCATACAATGAAATGGCACAGGGAGCTTGAGGGGGATGAACAAACTATTCTGTATGCTGACTATGGTGGTGACTGTGGGAATTAATACATATATAACTCACAGAACTACACTAAGAGGGAAAAAAATCAAGCATTCTATATATTGTTGTAAATATATCTATTATAGATCCTGGAGGTCAAGAACTCAATAAACTGGGGAGAACCCTCCAAAAAGTGGTGCTAAGTGACGCTCTGTATCTGGAGAAATTTGTGTGTGTGTGTACTACTATTACTCTGATGATGTGATTCTTTTATTACATAAAGTATCTACATCTCTCCTGTTCATATCTAATGCATATTCAATAGTTAATATATTTTTGATAAGTACATACTGAAAAACGTGTTTGAGATTTACCAACTACCTACTATATGCGAAGTACTACATTAGGTGATACATAGCTAGAACCGGGCCACGGGTCTCTATCATTCTCCCTACATAAACATCACCATCTTATTCTCCAAACCAGGATTGAAGAGCTGAAAGAAACCTTAGAAATCCTGCAACATCAGTATTTATCAAATACTGTCTTTGTAAAAAGCATTACCCATAAGTGGAATTTGAAAATGGTCCTGCTCATGGTAATCTTACAATCTGAGAAGAAAAAGGAGCATTTTGTGTATGTGTAGTGGGAGTGGGGAGAACGGACCAAAACCCAAAACCAAATCATCAGGACTCGGTTACTGGCTAGCTTATGAATTTGATTATACTATAAATCAAATTATATCTCCAATTCCAAAGGCAATATACTGCATCTTTCACTACAAAATGGAAAGATATCAATGAGGCATTATGTCAGCTTCCAGAGACCAATATTAGAATGACATTCTATGACTAAATACCTTCCAAGTAAATATAAAATTCAAAACACAGTATGTACACAGTGGGGAGGATATTTGACTAAACAGAAAAAACCATCTGCCGAGAAAAAGGACCAGTACCAGAAAATGAGACCTAAACATATAAAAACGTAATGGAAAACATAAAGGGAAGCGGTGTAACTGTGCTATAACTAGAAATGAAAAACAAGAGCAGCTAATACTTACTTACTGCTTACTAGTGTCACATATTGGTCTAAGTATTTTCCAGGGATTAGCTCATTTATTCTTCAAAATAAGACAGATGCTATTACTAGCCTTATTTCACAGGTGAGGGCAATGAGAGACAGAACAGTTAAGTTAATGTGCCCATGGACACACATCTAGTAAATAGCACAGTCATGACCAAAACCCAGAGCCCATGATTTTTACTGCTATGTTCTAGCATCTCCCAAAGAAAAGTGAACTACTCCCAATTTACCTTAGTTAATAAGATGAAGAACAAAGGGCTCTCCAAGTTATCAGAAGCAAAAAGAGGAATCCCACCAAATCGTGCTGCCAGGTAATCTCTCCTAGGAGGACACACTTTCTTGGGAACCTGTTATTCTGGTAAAATGCTTCTTCCACTACAGAAACATTCATGCTTCCTCTCCTCCTTCCCTTTAGTCTAAAGTATACTACTTGCTATCTTATAAATTAAATACATATTTATGGCTTATCAAAAGATTTAAAGAATATTGTGAAAAATAATTCACTTATTATAACAAAGTCACAACTCCCCTACATACCCTTTTCGAAGAAGATCATGACTTTCAAAAGGTCCACTTGCCGACAGCTCAGTAACTGGAATACTGTCCTTTAGCTGAGATCCAAGTCCTCTGGCATTCTACAACACAAATAAAAAACACTATTATAGGTGGGAGGTGGGAGGGGGGGTTCATGTTTGGGAACTCATGTACCCCCATGGTGGATTCATGTCAATGTATGGCAAACCCAATACGGTATTGTAAAGTAAAATAAAGTAAAAATAAAAATTAAAAAAATAAAGTAAAATAAAAAAGCAACACTATTATATATTTAAAAAATGTTAACAACTCACACTGAACCTCTATGTAAAAATACTGCTTAAGCATCTGAGAAAAGATAAGGTCTCTGCCCTCTTAAGACTATAGTCTAGGTCATTACTATGAGCCTCAGTATCACGTAGAGGGATGCACAAGGTTCAGTGAATAATCTGGAATTTGGGGCAGGAAGGATTCCTGAGCTGAGTGCTCTGAGACTGAAAGGCATTCCAGGAAAACAAGAACATGGGTAAAGGTATAAAAATATAAATGAACAAGCCACAAGTAGTTTGAGATGATTGGCTAACTATATGTCTGAGTAGGGCAGAAAGAAAGGCTGGTAAAAAAAAATGAAAAGGCTTAAATATGCAAATAAATTAAGATTTTGTTCTAAATTTGAGCACCTGATCATGATCAGATTTACTTTCACTGGGAAGATCCTTTCTTTACGTTGGAATGATGAGCACAGAATGAAAAAAGTTGAGGACAGAATCCTGGGAATACCATTCCTTAAGGACAAAGAACAAGGAAAATGGAATTAAGAATGGACAGAAGAGCTAGAAGAGAGTGGTCACAGAAGCTAAGGAAAAAAGGGAATCTCAGAAAGCGTTTGGTTTCCTTAAGAGGGTGCTACCTGTGAAAAATAAACGCACTTAATCAGGCTGGCCTAAATAAAAAGAAACAAAACGCTAAGATTCACAGTATATGTGGTACTTGTGTATTGTCACCCTACTCATTTACACTCTAATTTAGTCACCAAATATTTATATCTACTATGTGGCAGGTACTCTACTAGATGCCGAAGATACATATCTGGCGTCTAGGGCTTAGTCTAATGGAGAGAGAATAAACATGCATAATAAAAATGTCTCAAATGTTACAACAGGTAAAACACAAGATGCTGAATTTAAACTAGCATAGAGTCGGACATGACTGCAGCGACTTAGCAGCAGCAGCAGCGCTAAATACAACATCCTTGCAATCCTGAAGAAAAATGTCAAAAAGCTACAAGCAGTTTGGCGTTCAGTCTATACTCTCCTAGGAGAAACTACTCTGAGAAATTAACTTTTTAAATTGCTGTTTTACTTCAATTTGTGCATTTCACTATGGTCAGGTATTGTAGTTTGTCCAGGGTTTCTCCAATCTACTAATCGCGTCCAGGCTCTCACACCTGGATAACTTTAAGAGCACTCTACTGGGTCTTGCTGCCCGTACACTCCTCCATTATCCAGTTCTACACAGCAAAGTCAGCTTGACATGCAATCTCCTCCAACAATGCTGGGAGAAAACCAAAAAAACAAAACAAAACAAAATCTTTCACTCACTCATCAATGCCTTGTCTGAAAAACAATGTCCAAGGCCCAAAACCTGGAACTCAAGAACCTGCACAACAGGTTTCAACTCCCCTGAACAGAAGTCACGGTCAATTAGGAAAAGAAGCTGGAATCTAGTGTCCGTCACTAACCTAACAGGTGCCTGTGATGAAGGAACGGAACCTTTCTGGCCCTGCCTACTCATCCTTCCAGGTATCTGAACTCCTTACAGGACTAGAGTTGTATGACTGTACCTTCCCAAATGTTATTTCCTACATGCACAGCTCCCCTCCTCCCAGACTGCTTTATTGTTAAGCGACACAAGAAAAGTCTCTTCTAGGCACAAAGAAAAGGGGGATTGTGATCTCCGGGTTCTACCCATTATCACTTTGTCAATTCCCTTCTGTAAATATCGCAATCAGTACATGATGTTTCTAAGAAAGTAGCAGAGGGGAGCAAATCTATGCAAAGTTAACACTAGTTATCTCAGAGTGTCTTTGAAAATTTTATTTAGCTGTGTCAGCTCTTAGTTGCAGCATGTGGATCTTTAGGTGCACCATGCAAACTCTTAGTTGCAGCATATGGGATCTAGTTCCCTGACCAGGGATGGAAGAACCCCAGCCCCGACATGGGTAACACCAAGAGTCTTAGCCACTGGACCACCAGGGAAGTCCCTCTGAGTGTTTATAAAACCTCTTTTCTATGTTCAACAGTATTCACCAACAGAAGTAAGTGTTAGTTGCTCAGTCATGCCCAACTCTTTGGGACCCCATGGACTGCAGCCCACCAGGATCCTGTGTCCATGAGATTTTCTAGGCAAGGATACTGAAGTGGGTTGTCATTCCCTTTTCCAGGGATGTTCCCGACCCAGGGATAGAACCTGGGTCTCCTGCACTGCAAGCCGATTCTTTACGATTGAGCTACAAGGGAACCCATTCACCAACAGAAAGAAGCTTTCTAGATTTGGACTGGTAGTAAGAGTCACGGGCAATGACGATTCAGGAAATCTCTCCCGAATATCAAACTTTTTTAAGTTAAGAGGAAAAAAAGAGAAGGGGTGGGGGAGGAGGAGGACTCCACTAACAACGCTAACATATGGGGAGTAACAAGTATCTAATTTTACCCCCTCCAAAGCCTGGCATGCTACAAACTCGCCAAAACGTTGGCAAAGTAAAAGCAGAGTGATGGAAAGCCAACCCATAGTTGTGGGTTTGTCATCCAGGAGGTTCCGAGGGTCGAGGGGCGGGTGAGAAGTTTGCTGGACGCGACTCTCAAGGGTTCGCCCCTCGGAGGAGGGCTAACGGGCCGTGCCCCCACCCCAAGACCGCCGCAACTTTCGGGTTTGCCCTTGCCAGCTCGGCGCCGACTCCAGGAAGAGACTCAGGTCGGGGTCGGCTGGGGGATCTAGGGGGTGGGAAGAGAGAAGAAGAGGTGAGAGAGGAGGAAGCCGAGGCGCGGCTCCCGGTACCAGCGCCGGAGCCCAGCCCGGACGGCCACGAGTACCCCTGAACCCCGTGACTCAACAGATCATGGCGGGAGAGGCGGGCTTCCTCCTCCTCCCGCCGCTGCCGGGGGGACGGGCAGGAAGGCGGCGGGTTACTCCTGCGGCCACCGACCCGAGCCCGCCGGCCACTCGGGTCGCTCGGGGTCGGGAGGGGGGGGGTCTCACTTACCATCTTCGACTCGCTCGGCGTACAGACGCTCTCCCCTTGACGGTCAACCGGCCCCGCCGCTCACTTCCGTTTCCGGGCTGGCCCCCCCAACATCCGCCGGAAGTGCGTCCGTCCGGGCGAAGGAAGGAAGGAGGGCGCGGGGCGCCTGGAGGGAGCCGCGTGGGGCCGGGGCTCCCACGCTTCAGGTCCCGAGGGACCTGGGGCCAAGGGCGCTGTGAGGGATGTGGGCTGGCGGAGGGCGGGGAGGGGGGGCTCGGGCCTCTGCTCTCTTCGTCAGCAACCCCGACCGCCGGGGGAGGGGCAGTGTGCTTTGCCAGGTGCGTCGCCCCGTCAGTACAAAATCTCTGAGGTAAAAATGACTTTTTTTTTTTTTTCATACGGATAAGCAAGGCCCAGGTGGGATGAGTGATTAGGCTGCACCAAACCTGGAACCCAAAGGTTTTCCCAATTTCTTTTGCTTTTTTAAAATTTAAATCACGTATCGACGGCGTCCTCTGTTTAGAACCCTGGACCGAGACTAGAAATAGAGAAATGAACCGGCTGGCTGTGGGTCCTCGCTACAGCAGTAGAGGAGCTTTTGGCGGTGGCCAGGGTGACAGCTAAGCTAATTGAGGGCTTTTATTTGGGCTTCCCTGGTAGCTCAGCTTTTAAAAATTCGCCTGCAATGCAGGAGACCCCGGTTCAATTTCTGGGTCGGGAAAATCTGCTGGAGGAGAGAGGCTACCCGCTCCAGTGTTCTTGGGTTTCCCTTGAGGCAAGTGGAAGAAAGAGCAGACACCACTGGATCAGCTTTTGAGGACAGTGGCATCTGTGCGAAAGCTAGGTTTCAGCCAGCGCTAAGATGTGCAGATAACTTGGAGCGGAGTAAAATGTACCAGGAAGTCTTGGTTGCATGTTTTCAGGGCCACAGTAGCAGAGGAGTACCTGAGTAGAGATGTCAGTTTCTCTCCTTTCTGCCCTCATGCAGCCTATACACACTTTACCATAATCTCTGGCACTCAGACTGTTTCCCACGGACTCCTGCAGTCGGGGGCCATGTCTTACAAAGTGTCCTATCTGCATTGTAGAAAGCACCCACTAATGTTTATTAAATGAAAAGTGGAGGGGAGGAACGCATAAATGGATACTTGTGCCTAAGAGGTAAGACTGACTAATATTGTTGGGATGTAGGCTGGAAGTAGGTTTGGAGAAGTTTCCAGAATCACCCTTGTGCACCTGGAGCCCAACCTGAAAGCTCAGCACTATAAGCCAAGACCCTAAATCCTTGTCTGGTTCCAATTATGCCCCTTCCCTCAGGACTGGACTCAACAAAAACTGCCATCCTACCACAGTCTCTACAATTCTGCTATCAGCTGACATCAGGAGCCACAGTGTGTGTATGTGTGTGTGTTGTGCCCAGCCTTCTCATTGCCTCCAGCTGCAAATTCTGGCTGGGCCTGCTTATCCTTTCTCCCTCCCAGCCTCTCAAGACACTTCTCAGCCAGGTGGATTCTTTTGAGCTTTGAATTCAGAATGGGGGGATTTGGGGAGAGGCTTGTGCAAGGCTTGGTGCCGTAGCGATGTTTTCCCTCAGCATTTAAGGTAGAAGAGTGAGCTCTTCGTTGTCTGAGAGAGAAAGGAGGGAAAGCAATTCATGGAAAAAGTTAAAAAAAAACATATTCTCTCCAAGGTAGGTAAAACTTCAGTTCAGTCACTCAGTTGTGTCCAACTCTTTGCGACCCCATGGACCACAGCACACCAGGTCTCCACGTCCATCAGCAACTCCCAAGGTTTACTCAAACTCGTCCATTGAGTCGATGATGCCATCCAACCATCTCATCCTCTGTCGTCCCCTTCTCCTGCCCTCAATCTTTCCCAGCATCAGGGTCTTTTCAAATGAGTCAGCTCTTCACATCAGGTGGCCAAAGGATTGGAGTTTCAGCTTCAGCATCAGTCCTTCCAATGAATAGGATGGACTTGTTTTATCTCCCTGCAATCCAGGGGACTCTTAAGAGTCTTCTCCAACACCACAGTTCAGAAGCATCCATTTTTCGGCACTCAGCTTTCTTTATTGTCCAGCTCTCACAGCCATACATGACTACTGGCAAAACCATAGCTTTGACTACCTGGACCTTTATTGGCAAAGTAATGTGTCTACTTTTTAATATGCTGTCTAGGTTGGTCATAGCTTTCCTTCCAGGGAGCAAGCATCTTTTAATTTCCTGGGTGCAGTCACCATCTGCAGTGATTTTGGAGCCCCAAAAAATAAAGTCTGACACTGTTTCCACTGTTTCCCCATCTATTTCCCATGAAGTGATGGGACCAGATGCCATGATCTTAGTTTTCTGAATGTTGAGTTTTAAACCAACTTTTTCACTCTCATCTTTCACTTTCATCAAAAGGCTGTTTAGTTCTTCACTTTCTGCCGTAAGGGTGGTGTCACCTGTATATCTGAGGTTATTGATATTTCTCCTGGCAATCTTGATTCCAGCTTTGCTTCATCCAGCCCAGCGTTTCTCATGATGTACTCTACATATAAGTTAAATAGGCAGAGTGACAGTATACAGCCTTGACGTACTCCTTTTCCTATTTGGAACAAGTCTGTTGTTCCATGTCCAGTTCTAACTTTGCTTCCTGAGCTACATACACATTTTTCAGGAGGCAGGTCAGGTGGTCTGATATTTCCATCTCTTGAAGAATTTTCCAGAGTTCATTGCGGTCCATACAGTCAAAGGCTTTGACATAGTCAATAAAGCAGAAGTAGAGGTATTTCTGGAACTCTTGCTCTTTCGATGAACCACTGGATGTTGGCAGTTTGATCTCTGTTTTCTCTGCCTTTTCTAAATCCAACTTGAACATTTGGAAGTTCACGGTTCACATACTGTTGAAGCCTGGCTTGGAGAATTTTGAGCATTACTTTGCTAGCATCTGAGATGAGTGCAATTGTGCAGTAGTTTGAGCATTCTTTGGTATAGCCTTTCTTAGGGATTGGAATGAAAAGTGACCTTTTCCAGTCCTGTGGCCACTGCTGAGTTTTCCAAATTTGCTGGCATATTGAGCACACTTTCACAGTATCATCTTTTAGGATTTGAAATAGCTCAACTGGAATTCCGGGACTTCCCTGGTGGCTCAGAGGTTAAAGCATCTGCCTGGAATGCAGGAGACTCGGGTTTGGTCCCTGGGTTGGGAAGATCCCCTGGAGAAGGAAATGGCAACCCACTCCAGTACTCTTGCCTGGAGAATCCCATGGAAGGAGGAGCCTGGTAGGCTACAGTCCATGGGGTCACAAGAGTCGGACATGACTGAGCGACTTCACTTAACTGGAATTCCATCACCTCCACTAGCTTTTGTACACAGTGATGCTTCCTAAGGCCAACTTTGCATTCCAGGATGTCTGGCTCTAGGTGAGTGATCACACCATCGTGATTATCTGAGTCATGAAGATCTTTTTTGTATAGTTCTGTGTATTCTTGCCACCTATTCTTAATATCTTCTGCTTCTATTAGGTCCATACCATTTCTGTCCTTTATTTTGCCCATCTTTGCATGCAGTGTTCCCTTGGTAAACATTAGATGTTTCCCTTGGTAAACATCTAAGGTAAACTTAGAACTGTTGTATTAAGTATAAATTTCAGAAATTGCTCCCCTGCAATTGGCAAGGGTGGTACAAATTTCAACTAAGAAGAAAGTTATTATGTTTCAGAGGACCATAAAATAACCTCCAGATTATGAAGTGTACCTCCAGCTCCTCTTTAAACTGTCTGAATTCTGACCGTGTTGGGAAAGGTCCAGTGTGCTTAATTTAAGATAAATCCTATTTACACATCCTTCTTTGCAAGTCCCTTTATAAATGTTAAGAGATGGAGTATGTTACATCAAGTTTATTTGACAGACCCTTTAACCCTCAGAGGTGGGTGTTTCATATTTCCTCTGAAACATTTTGCTATGATTTCAGTTAGAGCTACCTTTAAAGAGTGTTCTCTGCTTAGAAAAGCTGGGTTTTGATAATACTAGAGTGGACTCTTTGGAATCCAGGTGTTTTCTCTGACATCTCCATTGCCTCAGGAACAACTGAAGTTAGCATTCCATTTTCCTTGCTTTCACAGCCCTGTCTTAGGTATGTGTGATTTGTTTGTTTTGGCTGTGTTGTGAGGCACGTGGGATGTTAGCTCCCTGACCAGGGATCAAACCTGTGGCCCCTGCATCGGAGGCACAAAGTCCCAACCACTGGACCACCAAGGAAGTTCCCCTTTATTTTTTGAATTTTTACCTTGGGTGTATGTGTGCTCAGTCACTCAGTCATGTCTGACTCTTTGCGACCCCATGGACTGTAGCCCACCAGCCTTCTCTGTCCATGCGGTTTGCCAGGCAAGAATACTGGAATGGGTTGCCATGCCCTCTTCCACGGGATCTTCTGAGCCAGGAATCGAACCCGTGTCTCCTGCATTGTAGGCAGATCCTTTACCTCCGAGCCATCGGGGAAGCTCCAAGTCTGTATTTTTAGGAAACGGTTTGTATTTTCAGCATGGAGAGTCTATTTATTTGCCTGTGGAGCATACAGCTGGTAGGTTATATGCAAAGAATTTAAAATTTTAGACTTGTTTCTTTTACCCTTCATTTGCCAGTCTACATGTAGGAGCATAGAATCATTTTAATAGTAACTAGAAATTTTAATTCTGAAGATATATCTGCCAACAAACATTGTGCAGAGCCTTACAAAGCCTGGTATATTATGCCTGCATGCCTAATGTTTTCTGTTTAGATGCTGGTTTTGGATAATAGTGTCAGTGGTCCCCTCCACTGTCATGAATAACTGAGAGGGGAAGTTTTAATATTTTTGAAAATTGGAAAATTTATCCCCTGAGGACAAAAATTTGAGAGAAAATCTGCATATATTCAAAGCACACTAGAAGATTATCTCAGAAGCAGTTTATATTAATCTTATTTAGAATCTAAAAGCTGATTTAGAATCTAAAAGCTGAAAAACACAGCCTAAGTCACTCTGATTGTATGACCGGTTTGACTCTCTTTCCTTCTAGAAGCAATGCATGCTCATTGTAGAAAATTAGAAAACAATATAAGGGGGAAAAAAGGGAATGGAGAACAGAGTTAACCACTGTGAACACATGGGCTCTGAGACATTCTAAGACAGAATATGTTTGTCATTTTAAAGAAAATAGAGTGACTCCATTTTCTACGTGAGCTGGGAAGTTTCCTCTTGGCTTTCTTCACGGCCATGTTATTATTTAGTAAAATATGTCATTCTGAAGCCTTAGAAAACACCCTTCCTTTACTTCTTCAAGAATGGAGAATTACACGTAGGCTCTTTACTCAACATTTTTCATTCTGTCAGTGTGGTTGGATGCCAAGTGGCTGTTCTGAGTAATTTTTGAAGGTACGTTTTTTTGGTGCTTTGCCAGGGAAATCATAACTCTTAAAATGCACCATAGACCTATTGAATTTATGGATAGATATTATGTTCCATGTTTTGTTGTTTTCTCACTGTTTTAGTCTCTGGGATTGATGCCAAAGGCCATTCAGCCTCACTCCATTTATTAGAGTGTACAACTAAGTTTACACATTAGAGTTTAGAGGGGAAAAAAAGACCTTGTTTATCATTTGGCTTAAGATGTCTTTATGTCAGTGAGAAAGGAAAGTATTATTTCTCAAATACCACAGTGAAATCTCATGAGAAATAGGGTATCATAGTTAACAAATAATTACCCGTTGCCTGAGCCACAAGAAGAACTCCTTGCCTTATTCCAGACCATCTTCTCTGCTGCTGTCAGATGTTTTGTGTCCTAAAATTCAAATCTGTGACTTCCCTCCTCAAAGCGCTTCACTTGCTCCTCATTCCTGGCCATCCAGGATTCCAGCCTCTGTCCAATGGCAAACAGGCCTTCTGTGATCTGACTGCTAACCTCATTCTTAAATCCTTTACTTCGGTCATATTAGATTACTTGGAATTCTCTGAAAATGTCATTGTTTTCATGCCCCTGCACTTTTATTCTTGCTCTCCCCTCTTTCTGGCATGCTCTGTTGCACCATCTCAGGTCAGCATCACCTCCTCTGTGAAGTCTTGCCTGACTTGCTCCACTGCCCCATTCTCCCCGCTTCAGGCAGAAGGGATCCTTCGTGCCCCATAACATACGCATACTTGTTTGACTGCAGCTGTAGCACATTGTTGCACTTGTTTGCACATGTGCCTCTCCTTTTTTTTTTTCAGCTTTTTCGTCTGTAAATCTCATTCACCATCTTTTGGGAGCTTTCATCTTACTTTAGGAACACTGTAGTAGTCTTTCAGCTTGTATTCCATCTCTACCATCTTATGTTATGAATTCTGTTAACTCTTACTTTTCCTACGTTTTTTAAATCTTGAATTTTTCTTAGATTAAGCTTAATTTAATAATTTTTTTCTCTTAACTCTGTTTTTTCCCTTTATTAGTTCAGCGCTTATTACCTTTTTAAAATATTTTGTGAGATGTCCTAGAATTTTAATGTACATAGTGTGTACGTGTAATTTAGTAAGGTGTGTAATTAATCAAATGTGTAATTTAATGTCTTCAGTTAGTCAGTGTTTTACCCTCTTGAACAAAGTACAGACCTTTGAATGCCTTATTCCTATTATCTCCTTCCTACTTATATGCCATTTTTTTTCTACTAGCATTTTGATTCTATATTATTTCCAAACCTTATAATTGAGCATCATTGTTATTTAACACAGTTATTTTATAGGTTTATCCATGTATTCATCATTTTCTTCACTGTTTGGAATCTCTCACCTTTCTGCTATGAGTTTTCTTCATCCTAAAGTATATCCTGTATAAATTTCTCTGAGTCTGTCGGAAAATGTTTTTATTCCACCAATATTCTTGAAAGATAGTTTGTTGGTTATAGAAAATTCGGTTGTCAGTTACTTTCTGCATTTTGAAGGTACTATTCCAGTGCTTTCTGAAATCCATGTTGCTTTGGATAAGTGTGCCCAAAGTCTGTTTTTCCCCTGTGCATAATCAATTTCTCCCTCTGACTGCTTTTAAGATTTTTTTCTTTATCTTTGACCACAAAGTACCTTGGTATGAATGTGCCTTTTTACTTATCATGCCTTGAATTTGTTGGGCATATTTCTGTGATAAAACAGGAGTTGTTGTTGTTCAGACACTAAGTCATGTCCAACTCTTTGCAGCCTTATGGACTGCAGCATGCCAGGGTTCCCTGTCCTTCACGGTCTCCTGGAGTTTGCTCAAACAGGGATGACACTCCTAAAAAAAGTCACATTTACCTGACCTGTCCTTCCTCCCTTAGCCACCACCTCATTTGAACACAGTTATGAGATCTGGACCTGTGAGAATCATCTTGAAATCATGAGATTACAAACACAAGAATGAAGAAGTAGAAGAGAAAGCATCTAAGTCCTTAATAACCTCACCAAGCACTGAATTGCCTACTTCTAGGCTTCATGCTTGGAGAAGGAAATGGCAACCCACTCCAGGATTCTTGCCTGGGAGATCCTGTGGACAGAAGTGCCTGGCAGGCTACAGTCCATGGGGATGCACGAGTCAGACACAACTTGGTCACTAAATCACCATCACCACCAGTCTTCATGTATAGGAAGGAAATAATCGCCTTTTTGCTTAATGTTTGTTCTTTAGTCAGTTACTCAGTTGCATCCAAAATTAATCTTAATCAGAACATGATCCTTTATTTCTCTGTGAAGTGCAACAAGCACTGTAACAGAGTAAGTGCTCAGTAACATTTCAAACAACTACTGGTCATATTGAATCGTGTGTGAAGAAGTCTGTTTGTCTTTGAAAATATTGATAAATTTGATTTAAGAATTTTCTTTTTAATAAAAAACCTGTAGCTGACCTACAGATCAATTTTTAAAAAGACAAACTAATATCAAATACCTACTAAAAGTACCAGACAGTGTTTCTTCTACTATGCCATAGCTTGTCAGACTTAACTGGACAAGTACCACAAGGGAAGCCTGGCGTGCTGCCGTCCATAAGGTTGCAAAGAGTCAGACACGACTGAGCGACTGAACTGAACTGAACTCTGGTTCCTAAGTTAATTCTTAGGAACCAGAAATGCAATCAAAGACATATGAGACATACATGCTTCTTGAGTCATTATGTTTGAAATATATCATTCATTCTTAGGAAGGAGGAGGCAAAAGAAATGAAAATCAAGGTTAATCAGAAAATCTGGCCTGAAGGAGTTGCAAGTGTAAGCAGGAAAGAAGAGGAAGGAGAGAGTGAGATAGAGAATGATAGAGAGGTCACAACAGCTGATTGTCTTTACTCTTCTGTCTTCCAACCAGCTCAGCTGTCTTTTAAAAAGAAGACATGTCTTAAGAAGGAGCAATCTGCAAGCCAGCCAGAAGCAAAGACGCCATTGATTGACCTGTGGAAAGTGCTCCTATTCATCCACTGCTAAATGCATTCTAAGAATGCTGACTGCATTATTCAGGTGTGGCTTTCTGGGACAGAACGTGATCTTGTGCTGCACGAGGACACACACACAGAGCCTACAATCTGGGGAAGCTCCGAAAGTGTGTGTTTAACCTCTCTTCCCTATCACAGACATTTTCTCACAGCTCCTAAAGAGCTGGCCTCTACTGTACTGCAAAGGGCTTCCCTGGTGGCTCAGTGGTAAAAAAAACCTGCGTGCAAGTGCAGGAGATGCAGGTTCGATCCCTGGTCTGGGAAGATCCTCTGGAGAAAGAAATGGCAATCCACTCCAGTATTCTTGTCTGGGAATTTCCATGGACAGAGGAGCCTGGTGAGCTATAGTCCATGGGGTTGCAAAGAGTCAGACACAACTTAGCGACTAAATAACAACTTCACTGCAAAAACTCAAATATGCTTGAAAAGCTTGTTTCTTTAGTTGATTACTCCCAAGGTTTTCACCTCATTCAGTGTAGGGAATCCTGTTTCAGGTTCTATGTAGGAAGAATCGTTTCAGTGCTCAGAGCAGTCACCCTGAGCAGTAGAACTGAGGTAGACTGAGTAGACTCAATCATATTTGTATCATGAGGATAGGGAGATGCAGGAAGCTGCAGTCTGGCTTGGGTTTGAGAATTGGTTCTCCAGTTGACCAAGAGTCCCTCCCATCGCCACGACAAATGTGTAAATGCCCAGTCTACCCACCTCATTCCCCCTGATTGACATAGCCCAGGCTCCTTAAAGGGTCAGAATTCACACACATTTTTAAACAATCAATATGGTCATATCTTAAAATAGGAGAAAGAGAAGCCTTGAATGCTTCCAAAGCAACCATTTCTGTCCCTCAGAGGGTTGCTGCCTGACCTACCAGGGAGGAGAGTGGCTGCTACTGGGGCATTTGGATTTCCTTCTATTTCTACTATATCCCAGTCATTAAAATGGGGGATCTCCACAGAGTTAAAGGTTATTTTACACAGGAAGCACATTCAGTATTAGTACAACAAATGTTTTCCTTTCTCCAGCCATGGAAGAACTCCACTCAGAGGGAGTCGTGATAAATCAGAGCATCAGCCCTTTCCGCTTGGACACCAATAAGTCCTGCACTTCAAAATTGCTGACCTAAAAAGGATGCTCAAGAAGGAGCAAGTTTTTTTTTTTTTTTCTTGTAAAGAAAGCAACACCAGAAGCAGTGTGACTTCCTTGTTCACTTAGATGCATGCAAAAAAGAAAAGTGAGTCACTTTTGAGTTTCTAACTTTAGCTTATAGAAACAAAGCACTGAATCATGGAACTTGTCAGGGAAGACCTGGATATAGTTTTCTCTAGATAATGTTCATATTGAAAGAGTCCGAAATTCTATTTTTGTGGTAAAGTTACGGGATTAGAGCTACAAGTGTCTACTCATCAGTAATTTTGCAGTTCAGGATGTGACTATAAAAACATTCCAGCAGAGATACGGCAGAGCCCACAGAGCCATCTAACTTCATTGAGTCAGCCACACTCAGGCTAGAACTTCTCTGAATCCAGAATTGAAAAGGAGCTGTGAGATCAACATTAGGAAAAGCACCGTGGACTCAGTCCAAGTATTCTTGTTCGTCATGCTGTGGATGAAATGAAGGGTTTAAAAAATCACTTATTCAGTCATTTGGAAACTTAAATAAAAGCCTTTATTTGATAGGATCCAAACTCAAGTCCTTCTGCAAACCAAAACAACTCTCTTGAAAACCTGACATAACAATTAGCCTGCCCCAAATAATGAGTGTTATTTCCTCCCTTTTAAAAGTACTAGCCCCCTGCCCTGTCCTCAGTACTTTTAAAACTTGCTTTTATTATCTCTCATACATACGGTCTACCTTTCCAGTTCTGATGGGTTTGTAGTTAATAGGTGTCAACCAACAATCAAGCAATTATTGGTAACAATACCATGAAATAATTTCTAAAACTGTTTTAACAATCACGCTTCCTCGCTTCACCATTCTGCCATACTGCCGCCCATTAGAGTAAACTAAGCAAAACAAAGTAATTTGCTGACTCAGTGCATTCCTAAACCATGATTTGGGGAGTATCTGATGTTTGGAATGTTTGCATTATGGCTCTCCCAACCGTGAGAGGATTTGTTTTCTGTAAGATTTCCTGGAGTCCTGGGATAGTTGTTGCACACTGCAGTTAAATTCAATACTATGTAGGGTTCTGAAGAATGATTGAACGAACAACAACCAAAAACCCTCTTCAGCATGAATATTCTGTCCTTTCTGCATTTGTCAGGGTCGCTGTCTTTGCTTCAGGACTTTCTTCCTTCCACCCTCACAGCATGAGCCTGTGGACTGCCTGCTGAGGAACATCCTACTGAGAAGAACCTCCAGATCATTCCGTGAGATGGTAACAGAAAGGAACCAAGGTGAAAAGAGGGGTGGTGTGGGGAACTTCCCTGGAGATCCGGTGGTTAAGACTCTTCTTCCACTGCAACAGGTGTGGGTTTGATCCCTGGTTGACTGAATGGCGTGGCCAAAAAGCAAAAATAAAAGATGGTGTGAGATTCCCTCAACCTTCTGGTAATTGACTTGGCTTCTGGTAATTGATTTAGGGTCTTGGATACATATCCTTCCTTAAAACAGTTCCCACGTAATGCCAGACCATGTGTTGAGACCTCTACCTGTGTTCAGACCTTTCAAATTAAACATTATTAATAATTGCCATTTTGCAAATGAGCAAATTAAGACTTAGAAACCTTCACTGCACTGACTGTCGTTAAGTCAGTGACAGAATCAGTTTGTCAGGTTCTAGAGCTCAAGCTCAGCATTTTGCTATGTTGTAGCCACGCGTTCTGGGAAACAAACTCACTCAGAAGGACAATGCAGATAGTGGAGTGCAGTTTATCACACCGGCGGGCCCAAGGCAGAGTCTCCTCTTAGCCAAGGACCCTGACCAGCATTTGTGAAAATCTTTTATACCCTATGTGTACGTGTCTGAACCCACCACTCCAAATTCCTTGAGACTTACGTAGACCAAGGAAAATACAATCCCAATAACCCCATCATTCACGTGCTATGTGCTCATGTGCTCCAACAGTCAAACAGCTATCCAGTAATCAATAAACCTGAGGTTATACTCCGATAGATACAGAAAAATTTATGGCCTGTCTGGAGGAAGGGGTGATTATGTTTTCTCTTAGGCGATGAGTAACCTAGATATGATCTTCAAGGTTCCCTTGTCTTGAGGGGGTCTTATCCTTCTGTTGTTGTTTTCATAGGCACTAAACACAGAGCTCAGAGTCCATTGGAAAGGTGGCCGAGCATGATCAGCATGAACAGGCCTAAGATGGAGTCCAGGCCCTATGAATTCCTTCTTCAGCTATAGTTCCTGGGTAGAAAATTCAGCCACAGTGCCCTTTAAAAAACCACAGAAATCACGATCTAGCCACATGCAAAATAAGTATTGGTTGAAAGTTTTCAGAAAAAGTAGCAAAGATTTTGAAGCTGTTTGGACGGGCACATAGACAAATGAAAAGAACTATCATTTCTCTTTGAGTGCTGTTTATGCAGCATTTGTAGTGTTCACCTGATAGCAGACTGGGAGCAACCGGATACTGCACCATCTAAGGTTGCTTTGGCTGATCACAGTGGCCTCAGAAGGAGGGACCACCATTACACAAACACACCTCTTACAGGCCACCACCAAGTGAACTGAGAATGTATTTCCATCTCATCCTATTCTCACATGTCAGTCCACAAATGACTTAGTATCGCTGACTGAAAACCCAAATCTGAAGGTACTTAGAGGAAAAAAAGACATTCATGCTCTAAAGCCCATTTCTTCTCTCCTTTATTGAAGCTAGCATTAAAATCAACAATATAAGAGGTGCATTGCACTCGGAAGCACTGCATTTCATGATAGTCATAGAGTACCTCCTTAGTGCTACAATGATGACATATGGCCACACACACACACAAAAGGCAAGTTCAAAAGATGATCTTTCCCCAAAACTTCTAAATAAGATTGAAAGACATGCCCCCCAAATGCCATTCACTTGATTCATGTACTGTCTTCAATCAAATCTCAGCATTCCATTCTAAACACGAAGAATATATTTTTAGTGTCAATAAGTAAAGTTCCCAGCTCTCAATGTGAGGGGTGGGAAGCCTTTATCTTGGTGGGGGTTGGGCAATGGGGACCTCCTAGCCTCCTTCAAATAGCCACCGAATCCCTTAAAGTGAAAGTACTGGTTACTTAAGCAAATAAAACAAACAGCAATCCTTTGATCTTTAGGAAGCTCTTTCTTGTTAAGGTAACATTCTGTCTGACTTTTATGTTTCAGCATTCATTGTATATTTAATTATTTTTAAAAGTTTTGTTTTAAACGATTATACTTTTTTCGTAAGTTAAGATAAACACAGGCATGCTTTGTTAAAGATTAAAAATAAATCTCACACGAAACTGCAAAGTTGGCAAAGATAATACCACATGGGGTCGGTATGTTCCAAAACACGATTCTCACGGGGCCCCTCTGAACACACTGAATTAGAATTTTTGTTCTGAAAAGTTTCAGGAAGCCCCTGACTCTAACCCACCCTTTCCTGAAACTGGTGAAAGTATGAAAAAAAATTACCACTCAAGTGAAAATAGAAGAGTCTCAACACTTTAGGGAGGCATGTTTTGTCTGTCTTTTAACTTGTTACTGTGTTCAAAAATACCTTGTGATAGCTTTCAGACAGGGAACAGACTGGGATAGCAATATTAAAAGAAGGATGTTTTCATCCTTCAGTGGGTACGTTATCAAATGACTGCTTTTAATTAAACTTGAGAGTAATTACTAGATCTTACTACACTGGAAACATCACTCATCCCTATTTGAGTTTGATTGTAACCTTTTATAAATAAGGGTTCCCTTTTGGAAATATCAAAATAGAGACAGGTTTTCCTTGTCGCCTCATTTTTCAGGCTTATTCCCCAGAATCTTTGACTGTTCACTTCCCCTTCCATTTTATTCTTTCTTTTTATTACAATACATCTTTTCCTGCAATTGGGAGAGTCGAATCCATCATGGATTCCGGACCAGGACGTCTGAGATGCTAAATGCAGTTCTCAGGGCAGACGGTAGGTGGCGTTGAAAAGCCGTGCCTCAGCCAGCCATCCTTGCTGGAAGTCCCATCAGAAGTGTGAGCAGTCTGATGTAATGCGACAGGAGAGAGAAGCAGTCGGGAGCCAGAAATCGTGGGTGTCTACTCCTCCCTTAGACACCCATGCTTATGACTAGGATCCCTCTTACTTTCAAATGGAAAACTATTCTACCCCAGTTGAAAGAATTCAATATTCAGATCCAGTGAACACTTTGCAGAAGGTTGTTTTTACTTTCTCAATGCCCAAGATGTCCATGTGCCATTGCTGTTTGCTAAAACTAAACAAAAATGTACACATGTGAACTCAATAACGTGTTTATGTTTAGAATTACAGGAGTCCTTTATAAGTCTAGCCTCAGATTTCTGGAAGGAAATATTTTCCATCGGGAATAACAAATATATCGGTTTTCTAGGGTTTCTCTAAGAGAAAAGTTAGGAAGAGCATTGCCCAAAGATGTCAAGTGCAGCTAGAACTATGGAACTCAGCTCAGAGTGGAATGCGATAAGCCATCAGAAAGGAATGTGATCTGGGTTTGCTGGAATGAAGTGGGGTTTATTAGTTATTCTTTCCCAGGACCAAAAATTGACAATTGGTTGGCCTAGATGAAATTGTTGCTATTTGGACAGGCTTGTGGGAATTAGGAGAAAGACTTAGAAAGCTAGAAGTTCAAGCACGTTATTGTTCTGGCATTGGGCCACTGCAGTCTGTGAAAAATAGAACTAAAAGCAAATTAATTGAGGGTTAAATCTTCATAAAAACTAAAATTATATAATCTTGGAATTAGAGATCATGTGTTCTAACCTCTCTCCAAAAACAAATATCCCCAGAAGAACATCTTTGAAAGATGACCTTCAAGACATTTTCTGGGACACTTTGAAGAAAGAGTTCTAACAGCTTTTCAGAATACCCTACTCCATTCCCAAACCCCTGATTTTAGCACTTCTTGAACCATGGTGAGGAGCCTGGAACACACAAACATATTCTTGGAGTTCTAAACGAGATGTGCGAATTTTTGTCTTTTCATTTGGACAACAACTGAAAGAGAATTAATATGTAAACACGCTACAGTGACCATTTTTTTCTACTTAGTAAACTTTCTGGTTATGATCAGTTTTAGGTTTACAGGGAAATTGAGTGAAAAGTATAGACATACCTTATACCCCCTGACTCCTCCACCTCCAGTTTCCATATGACTAATATCTTACATTAGTAGTAGTGAAGTCGCTCAGTCGTGTCCGACTCTCTGCCACCCCGTGGACTGTATGTAACCTACCAGGCTTCTCCGTCCATGGGATTCTCCAGGCAAGAATACTGGAGTGGGTTACCATTTCCTTCTCCAGGGGATCTTCCCGACCCAGGGATCGAACCCAGGTCTCCTGCATTGGAGGCAGACACTTTAACCTCTGAGCCACCAGGGAAGCCCAATATCTTACATTAGTGTAGCACATTTGTTGAGCCAACATCAGTGCATTATTATTAATTAAAATCCATACTTTGTACTAGGGTTTGTTCTTTGTGTTGTACATTCTAGAGGTTCTATTTTTTAATTTATTTTATCGAGGTGTAGTTGATTTACAGTGTGTTGATTTCTGCTCTACAGTGATATGATTCAGTTATACATATATACACATTTTTTTCATATTCTTTTCCATTTGTGTTATGAGACTAGTTCAACTTTCTTTGGGACTTATAAGTAAAGAACAGACCTGGACTGAACAGGCAACAAGTGTTGTTAATTTTAGTGAAGAAAAGTGACAACCTGCCTCACTAACGGAGGTCTGTCTGTGGTTCAGTAAAAGAAATATGTTTTGTTTGAGTCATTGCAAATTATGCAGTGGCCTACACCTCCAAGATAAAAACTATCTTTGGTACCATATTCATGTCCTGAAGGGTGATTTTGTTTTAGCAAACAACATCATCTCTCACATTAAAATAAGGCTATTTCAATATTGTTGACATTGTAGTTTTTTTGCATTTAATTTATACATTTGTAAATGTAGTTCATTAATTTAATTTGTAAATTTGTTTAACTGTAAGTATAAGGATTTTTGCCCATAATTAAGAAGTGCTATAAAGAAAATAGCTTTCCTGGTAGCTCAACTGGTAAAAAAAATCCATCTGCAATGCAGGAGATGCTGCTTCAATTCCTGAGTCAGGAAGATCTGCTGGAGAAAGGATAGGCTACCCACTCCAGTATTCTTGGACTTCCCTGTGGCTTAGCTGAAAAAGAATCTGCCTGCAATGTGGGAGACCTGGGTTCAATCCCTGGATTAGAAAGATCCCCTGGAGAAGGGAAAGGCTATCCACTCCAGTGTTCTAGCCTGGAGAATTCCGTGGACTATATAGTCCATGGGGTCACAGAGTTGGACAGGACTAAGTGACTTTCACTTTCATAGAGAAAATACCTGCAAGTGCTATGACTGTTAAGACGTTAATATCAAAAATATATGAACACCTCATCCAACTCAATATCAAAAAAACAACCCAATAAAAAGCAGGCAGAAGACCTGTATAAATGTTTCTCCAAAGAAGACATACAGATGGCTAACAGCCACATGAAAAAGTGCTCCATATCGCTAGTCACCAGGGGAATGCACATCAAAACCACAATGAGATAGCACCTCACACCTGTCAGAGTATCTGTCATCAAAAAGACTGCAAATAACAAACATTGGCAAGGATGTGGAGAAACAGGAACATTTGTATACTGTTGGTGGGAATGTAAATTAGTGCAGCCACTATGGAAGATAGTAAGGGGGTACCTCAAAAAAAATAGAACTACCATATGATCCAGCCATTTCATTCCTGTGTATATACCTAAACAAAATGAAAACACTTAATTTGAAAAGATATATGCTCCTCAGTGTTCATAGCAGCACTGTTTATAGCAGCCAAGATATGGAAGCAACCTGTTTCCATCAACAGATGAATGAAGAAGATGTGGTATGTTTGTATCTACAATGGAATGTTACTTAGCCATTTAAAAAGAGAATGAAATTATGCCATTTGCAACAATGTGAATGGACCTAGAGAGTATAATGTTTAGTGAAATAAGTCAGGGAAAGGCAAGTACTCTATGTTATGGCTTATATGTGGAAACTAAAAAGTAATGTATATACCCAAACGGAAATAGGCTCACAGATACAGAGAGTGAACTAGTGGTTACTAATGGGGAAGAGAAGGGGAGGAAGGGGCAAGATAAGGGTATGAGATTAAGAGATACAAACTACTACATATAAAGTAGATAAACAACAAGAATACATTGTACAGCACAGAGAATTGTTTTAGTTCTGCCAGCAGTCTAACCCACAAGCACAGCCCCTTCTTTTGTAATAAGTAAATGGAGTATAATCTATAAAAATATCAAATCACTATGTTGTACATCTGAAACTAACATTGTAAATCAACTATACCAATAAAAAAGAAGAGAGACATTATAGAAAAACACTTGTAAACCCTGGGGATTTGAAGAATGTTCTTTTCTGTATGAAGGTCTATGCATAACTCAGTTTAAGAAGCTCTGCTCTAAGCGTGTGCTGGTTTTTCCCCATGTAGTCCACAGGACTGCCTCCCTGTGGTTTGCACACACTGCTCCTGGTTCTCCCCTTGGAAATCTAATCCTTTTCTACACAACAGCCCTCTGAGTATTCAGATGTAACAATTGCCCAGTTTAAAGTTTTCTCTTTTATATTTCAAGAGACAGAGAACAGGTTAATATAGACTGAGTATATGTCTAACCCCTGGGGGTCAATTTATACCTCTACTGCCCTCCTTCCACTGATAGTATTAGGAGTGAGGCTAAAGACTTGCTTTCCTCATTTACCAGTCCTCTCAAGAGTGAAGGCAAGGTCAGCCTGGCCTGATTTGTTCTTCATGAATTCATGATGACTCTTAATTCATGATGAACTTATTCTCTGAATGCTCTTGGCTGTGTCCTGGGCAGATTAAGCTGAAGGGTTACGTTTCTGTAATACAGCCTTCTCCAATTTGAACTCTAAGACAATGTTTTCCTATAACCAGTGTTCTGGCCACTCTTATCAAAGAGAATCAAGGATGGTTCTTTAAATATAACCTCAAGTCATATCCTCCAGGACCATGGTTTGATGACCCAGACCTAGGATGAAGAATGAGCAGGGCTCGCTGGGAAGCCTCATGTTGCTGACAACCGATAGTTAAAGTTACTGCCTGAGTCTTTGATGCTCCAACCAAAGTTGCTCCTTTGGAGGTTGGGGTCAAGGTAGCTGGGACCTAAAGACCCTGTGGACTTGGGAGTGGTGTCAGCCAACTGCTAAGACAGAAAATAAGGACTCTTTGAAAAAGACCCCATCCTTCTCACATGAAGGATTGTGGTCCATCATGGACCAACAAGTGAGAGTCAACAGAAAACCTGAAGAAAAAGTACAAGTCAGTGACCTCAAGATCTGAGAGCAGGTTGGGATGAGGTTTGAGGAAGTTTCTCCAAGTAGGAAGTTGAGGAAAGAGCATGGAGAAGAAGAGTGTCCCGAAGCACCACTAATATGGGTGCCCGGTGTGTGTGTCTCTGTGGGTGTGTGCGTGAGTGCACACATGCACTTGCACTTTCCGGTGAGACAGAAGGAAGAACTAGAGAGAAGACAGTTCTGCCAACAGTCTAACCCACACAACCTAACCTTAATAGAGTAGGGGAAAGGGAATTAAGCATTCTTCCCTTTCAGTAACATGACTTTGATGCTCATAATCAGTTGTGAGGCCTCTACGAGAAACTACAAATTTTGATCCTTCAAAGCTGGGAGGTGACTCCTGTGGGACTTAGTGGTGAGGAAGGTGGTGCAGAAAGCCAGTGTCTCCACAGGACAGCCTTTGCTAATTAGGCACATATCTGGATGGACTCCTAGCTACCTAAAGACAAACCTGGATATTCCTCATATGACAAAAGAGCATTGATCTTGGAAATGAGCTGGGGTAGGTCTTCGCTCCAAGACTTACCAGTCATGTGATCCTGGGAAATTCACTTGGCTTCTCTGGGGCACAGTTTCCTCCTTGGTAAATGGGATGGTAATAGTATGCTTAGCCCCAGGGTGGTTGTGAGAATTAAATGTTGAAATATACATGAAGTATTTAAAGAGGGGCATATGGAAAATGTTACATCATGTGTGATTTAATTTTTTTTTTAACTTGGCCTTTTCCTAATTTCCCTCATGACTCAGATGGTAGGGAATCTGCCTGCAACATGGGAGACATGGGTTCAACCCCTGGGTTGGGAAGATCCCCTGGAGAAGGGAATGGCAACCCTCTCCAGTATTCTTGCCTAAGAGGCCCCATGAACAGAGGATCCTGGCAGACTACAGTCCATGGGGTCGCAAAAAGTCGGACATGACTGAATGACCATCACTTTCCTAACTTCAGAGGAAGCTGGGGAAGTGCGTATGTGGCTGAGGATAAAGGAACTACTAGAGGTGGCTCCAGCCAATCAGGACTTTCCCCTGGGGTTGTGTCAGGACTGCTTACCCCAAGAACAGAGTGTCTCCACCTGGTATCTACAGAAAATCAGAGTAGTGCTAGTAAAGAAGAAGGGGGAGGGTGGTAATGACTATAGGAGAAGCTTCGGACTGTATTTGCCACACACCTTGACTTTCAAGTGAGACACACATACACGTGGCTGACCTAGATGGCGGATCTACCTGGGGGCCAACCACAGCCAAATCTAGGTCCCTCGTTTTAGTGTTACTTGCCGGTACCAAATGATTTAATAGCTTGTGTTTCCCAACTATCACGGCCCCAGTACAATGTGTTCACATATGAAATTTATAGACCTTAGACATCTTAAAGAACAAAGTACAGCTATCACAAGAACACCAACAATTAAAGAGTCACTCTAAATAACAGTACCTCCTATTTAGAGCATGTGCTACTGGGCTACTTGGTCATGATTCTCTCAGCTGTCTTCATCTGAGGTATTCTACTTGTCTTGTTTGACCAGAGAACTTTCAGTTTCTTTAAGAACACATATTTCCCCTGGTACACAGCTTCAGCTTTGACAGCTTGGACAGAAATAAGTTAGCTATTTGTTGCCAACTTACTTGTTCCATTTTTCTTTTCTTTCTTCCTTTTTAGTTTTTTTGCTGCACTGCACATGGGATCTTAGTTCCCTGACCAGGGATAGAACTCATGCCCTTTCACTGGAAACTCAGCATCTTAACTACTGGGCCGCCAGAGACCCCCAGGAAAGTCCCTCACCTGTTCCATTTTGAAGCAATGTAAATATCCTCTATCCGAGGAGTAGATTATGATTCTATTATGAAATGTTATGTGGAAACTAATCTCATAAGGGTATAAGACTGTAGCAACAAGGAAGTCTAGGTAAGTATCATAATAAACATCAAGTGAACAAAGCCATAGAGGAGATACTCTGGGTCCATCCATGTCTCTAAGGGTTTTCAGTTGTTCTAACCAATTTCCAGCCACCAGGCTGAACATCTCTGAATTGGGGAGCTCTGCCCCAAGCACCCCCAATTATGGACATACACATAGTTGAGAAATTACCTCCTTTTTTCCACCCCACACCAGTCCTTAAGCAGTGGCCATGGGCAGTCGATGTACAAGTACCCTACCTCCAGTATCCCTTTGAGCTGCATGTTTAGCACTGTGTTCCCGAATTTCCTTGAGGATTAAGCTTCTATCACTTGATAAGGCTGCTCTTTATTGGCTTCTCTCCTTCACTGTATGGATTCCCCATGCCCCCAGTGGCATTGTCTGCACTCCTCAAATAAACTACCTTGGCATGACTACTTTGTCTCAAGATCTGCAGCACAGGGAATTGTAGCCACATCTGTATTTGTCCCTATAGATGATGTGTGCACACACAGGCCAGGAGGAAAGGGAAAAACAATGGCAGGAGTTTGACTGAGGATGGTGAGAGTATGTTAGATTTTTTTTCCTTCTATTTTCTAAACTTTATGTCCAGTTGTTATATGAATGTAAACATTTTTTGTTTCATATTTTTAAGCAATAGTAAGAACATCTGTGTGCCTCAAATTCTCATGCCCAGAAAGGTTGCAAACAGACATGAGAAATAGCTGTTAAGGAAATGGGCTGCCCACAGCATGGTCTGTTGCAAGGAATGCAAGGGTGATAGCACAGGAGCCAGTGAGGTTTCTGAAGCCAGAGCATGACCTTTTAGAAACCAGACCTCAGTCTGGTCCACAGGTAACATCTCCAGCAAGTCAAGGTTTACCTTGTTTAGTGCCCAAAGTATAGCAGCATCTATTTTTTTTTTCAAAGAGCAAGCTGGATAAATGCAAACATATTGTATTCATTCCTTTTTTTCTTTTTCTAACTTCCAAATAACTAAGCATTCTCTTTGGAAAGTTTCTTCACCGGTAAGCAAAATCATTTGTGTTTTAAAATTGTGGTCTGTAGTTTATATGATCAACTTTTATGTTACTGAGCTGTCTTCCATGTAAAACCTATTTTTAACCTGAAGAGGTGCCTCTAGATACATAACAGCAGACTGTAGAAGTGAACATTTTACTTTATTTTCCCACCATTTTCTTATTTAAAACTTCTAATGGGCGGGAAAAAAAAACACAAAACATATAGGCATGTGCAATTGATTCTATCGTAAAGGGAATTTAGGCCCTAAACCAAGAGCTAAAGGGATTGTAAGGTGTAAAGCCAAACTATTTGGATATGTCATCTTTGAGATAAATATTGTACCCAACAATTTTTTTGAAATGGGGAGGAGTAGATAACTGCTGGATTCAAGAGGGTAAGTGATTTTATTTGAAAGGCTAATTAAGTCAACATACAAGTTTTTCTTCTCCTATAGACAAAGTGAGGGTGGGGTAAAATGAGGAAGGAAAATGTACCCTTTACCTCCTGTTATTTCTTTCTCATGGGAAGGCCGATAGAAGCCGTAGAACATGCTTTAGAGCTAAAGATCTAGGTTCAGATACTGGTTCAGCCACTTACTGGCTGGGAGGTCTTTAGTGAGTTCTTTAACTTCTCTGTGCCCCCATTTCTTCCTCTGTAAAATCGACATCATACCCGAGAGAAACACCCCTTCATAACAGCAAAGAAAGGAAAGGCAACAGAAATGCCAGTCAACGGAAGTATGTATGGAAAAAAATCACACAGCCAGGAAAATGAATGAAGCTCAGCCGCTTGTGAAAGCATGGATGAACCTAAGGAATGTGATGCTTGGTGAACAAAAGCCTGCCACCCTTTGCATCCAGTCCAAATCTAATGAAAGCTGAGCAATCAAGCGTTTGGGCGTGCAATGGAAAAAAACAAGGAAATGCAAAATTCGGGATAGTGGGGTTGTGTGTGGGGGCGGGCAGGAGAATGGATTGGGAGGAGCACAGAGAGGGACGCAAGTTACTGTTCATGTTTTTGTTCTTGGGTTGGGCGGTAAGTTCATTGGCAAGTTTATTTTGTTATTTAAAATATGAATAAATGAATAAAAGATGAGCAGAAGAGGGCCAAGCCTGGAACGACAATGTGTCCTGAACCAATTAACCCAGTTACAATGAACCCAATTCTAGTACATTTGAAATGGCAACAAAAAGAAAAATAGACAAAGTAGTATCTACTTTATGGAGTTGTGATAAGAATTATATGAGAAAATGCATGCCACATACTTAACATAACTGCCTAGAAAAGAGTACATTTTTAATAGATGATATCTCATTTTGCTGTTTTGCAAAACCGGAGTTTTTAGATGATTTTAGACTTTGGAAATGTCTCATATACTTGGAATGTGTTCATTTCAACTGAACAAGATGAATTCTAAGACTATTCCCATTTTCAGCTCAGTTCCACGTATATGACAGATGAATAGAACAGATCCTTGAAGCTAGCCATTCGTTTTCTAAGGCCTACAATGTGCCAGGTATCGTGTTGGGTCCTGGAGATGGTGGGGGGTGTCACGCAGCTAGTCTTGGCCATCTTGGAGGACATGGTGCTGAAGGAGTAAACAGATAGTCAGGTGGTTACAGAGGTGATTAGAGCCAGAGAGCGAGGAGCACACTGTGACTCAGCACCCCTAACCCTCATCACAGTGCCGCGCAGGGCCTGGGCACAGGCTGGCCCGGCTGTGAAGCATCCACGGCCCAGCTTCACCTCCGTGGGCGAGTGGACAGGTTCAGGGTCACCATGAATAAACACATTAGCCTGAGCCAAGCGTTTAGAAGAGTGCCCGGTGCACAGTGAGTCTCCGGTGCTCATTGATTTATTTACTATAAAGAAAACAGAGCAAGGGTATGTAGTGAAGGGTTCAGCTGCCACTTCCATCTTTACCCACCAACACAAAGACCTTTTTACCTGTGAAAGGGGTTGTCTTACACATTCAGGCTGCTATCACAACTACCATTGGCTGGATGGCTTATAAACAATAGACATTTCTTTCTCCCAGTGCTAGAGGCCGAGAAGTCCAAGATCAAGGCTGCATCTGACTCAGGGTCTGGTGAGAGTCCACTTCCTGGTTCATAGCTGGCACCTTCTTGCTGTGTCCTCACAGGGCGGAAGGCTCTCCAGGGTCTCTTTTATAAGGGCATGAATCTTCTTTAGGAGGGGTCCTTTCTCATGACCCACGTGTGTGCATGCTAAGTCACTTCGGTTGTGTCCTACGTTTGCAATTCTATGGATCATACCCTACGAGGCTCCTCTGTCCATGGGCATTCTCCAGGCAAGAAAATTGGAGTGGGTTGCCATACCCTCAAGACCTAATCACCTCCCAAAGGCCCCACCTCCTCATACCATCACCTTGGGGATTAGATTTCAACATATGGAGGTGAGGGTTGGGGCACAAGTGGTCAGTCTCTGTCAGGGTCCATCATGCCTTCCTCCTGTGGTCCTTAGTTGCATGGTCGCTATTAGCACTGTCACCTTTGACTCTCCCTTGAACAAAATCACCCAAGTACTTAGCTATCCTTGCATTCCATGCGAGGAAGTGGTGCTGGCTACCCTCACCTGTGTAAGTGTCATGACCTGGGGGTTTGTGAGCAGGAAGGACTACAGGCCTCCAACTTGGCTGCCCGTCCTCAGCTTCCTGCCTCAGTCCATAGCACCACTGACCTCAGGCCCTTTCCTAGCTCCCTGGGCTGGACAACTCAAGATTTTACTTATGGCTTTTTACTTGGACATACTTACATTACCCCTGAATATTTACTGGAAGGACTGATGCTGACGCTGAAGCTTCAATCCTTTGGCCACCTCACTTGAAGAGCTGACTCATTGGAAAAGACCTTGATGCTGGGAAAGATTGAGGGCAGGAGGAGAAGGGGGCAACCGAGGATGAGATGGTTGGATGGCATCAGTGACTCAATGGATATGAGTCTGAGCCAACGTCGGGAGATGGTGAAGGACAGGCAAATCTGGTGTGCTGCAGTCTATAGGGTCGCAGTCATGGACTGAGATACGACTGAGCGACTGAACGACAACTTGGACATAAGCCCAGGCAGACAGTCTCCCCAAAGCCAAAGCCCCAGGTATCTCTATCATCTGCCTGTCTCCTCCACAACCCCCACCCCCACTGCTAAAAGCTAGCCAGAAACAATTTGACAGGTTAAACTAGGTTCACAGACTTGAAAATGTTTGTCTTATTATAGTGTAAAAACAGCAATAGCTTGGGTTATAAATGACAGGTATGATTAACAGAATAATCTTCAGCTTATTCCAGCCAATGACATTGAAGGAGACATTTAGCTACAATCACTGAGACACTTTTCATTCAATAAGTGCTTCTGAAACATTAGACATGCTTGTCTAGACACCATATAAAGAGGTATCCGCTTTCACTTATCACTTGGAATAACTGTACTCATAATGAGTTTATGAGATTACTCATATTAATAATATGATTTTGAATACATGTCTCTGCTTTCGTGCTACACCTGGTTGATTCTGTGGGGGAAACGTAGCATCACATGCAGACGATGACTCTTCAGTCACTGCAGAATCTCCAACTTTGACACCAGCATCTTCAACTCTCAGCTCAGAAGCTGAGGGGGACTGGGGAGAGGACTGTACTCACAAAAAGGTAAGAACAAGTTGCATTCACTTCTCTGGAACTGTGAAGAAGTGCTAGGTGATTATGGGAATGGGTATGATTTGGAGAGGGAAACACCTGTCCTGTGAAAGGTAAAACAAATGTTGTTTGAATGAGGACTGCCTGAAGTTTAACCCTTTAGCTCTGTGGATGCTAGCGGGGTGCAAGCTTCTGGTGCCCGATCTCTGACCCCAAGTTACCCCGACCCGGGGTCTGGCAAGGACCTGCCCACCCCCTCAGCCCCTCTGTCCCACCTAGATTTTTATGTTAAATAGTTCCTTTTGGCTCTGCATATGCTGATGTCAGCATGGTATTGGGAGCTAGTAAGTCCTATCACTCAAGCCAGTGCTGTCATATTAATGCAGTTTGCCTATCCTTCTAACCCTCAGTGTGGTGTCTCCTGCTTTCATGGGAGAGCAGCGCTGGGCCCCAGTGACCAGTGATGGAATGCCTGGGGAGGAGGGGGCAGGGGAGTGGGCACCCGTGCTGGGCCCCCTCCTGCTGGCCACATTCCTGCTCCTGCCCTGGTCTGGGTCAATGTCACTGAAGTGACAGGCCCCACTAGGTCACCTCCAAAGCCCCTGCCCTCCCAGAGTGCCTAATGGACAAGCCGCCTGTTTCTACAGGCTGCTTATGGGCACATCATTGTACAGAGAGGGTTCCACAGCCTGTCATCTAAGGCTGCTCAGCAATTCAACCCTGTTTCCTCCTGATGGTGAAGGCTGGCTCCAGCTAATTTTATGTCTGTGACAGGGTGGGGAGCAAGAGCAGATTGCATCTGTTCTGTGGTGTCTTTGGCCTCCAATGAGTGGGGACTCGTCCCCTGGTCCAGAGTGTGGCCCTTGGCCCCAGGCAGCAGTGAGGCTCCCACCAGACTGTTGTGTCCTTCCTATGGCTTCCCTTTCCTTGGGGTCTCTGTGCATCCGGGGGATGGGTGTAGCTGGGGGGGACCCATCTGTGATAGGTGATAGGTGACCCAGTGATAGGGGACCCAGTGATAGGTGGTTCAAGACCTCTGTGCCTGGGGGATGGGTGTAGCTGGGGGGGACCGTCTCCCTCAGCATCCTGCTCTAGCTGAGTGCCCGAGGAGCCCTCCCTCACGCTTAGACGCCAAACCTGAACAGAGACACCCTTGAAACTTCTCAGGGATCACCATCAGAGCTCGTTTTGCTAGAAGATTCCACCCCCTTCTCAGGCACTCATCAGCCTCTGGACCCTGGCTCCACTGCCTCTGAGTCTTGTCCTTCCCATCCCTGACTCCACTGGACTCATCCTGGCTGGAAAAGCAGTGTGATGTTACCTTGCCTTTCCTCGGCCCTGATTTATTTATGGCATAATTTATTTATGGTATAATACATGCTGTGAGGGTGACGGAGCCATTTGGGAGTCTGAAGAGCCAGCCTAGTTCATGCTCAAGGGAACTTAGGTAAAAAGAAAGAGAAATCCATATATAGTTTATTAAAATATTTATAAAGATACAGGTTAATTATATCAAAACCTGAGAAAGGTCAGAAATGATAAGATAATGGGGTGGAGTGAATCTGGGTCACAAATTGCAACCTAAGGAGAGAGAGGGAGAAGAAGGCAGGGTTGATGCTTGGGCAAGAGAGGCAGCCCAGGACCACGGTGGCTTAGGTGCCTGTTGACAGGCTGGAGGTGAAGGTGAGGTGAATGGATTGGGTTGGGGGTGGGGGCAGAGCCAGAAAATGCTCATGAACTGAACAAAGCTGACCAGGGAGGGTCGGGTGAAGATGGTGGACGAGCAGCTGAGGGGAAGATCTGAGCAGGCCTGTGCTGAGTTTGACTTGATTAGATGATAGTGGAGAAGACCAGTGACAGGTGGTTCAAGACCAGTCTTGAGGGTGAGGTGGGGGAGGGGAGGGGAGGGTGGGAGTGTTCTGGGGGCGGATATAAAGACCCAGGGTGCAGGTGCAGAGCCATTAGGGCCTGGAGGAGGGGTCTGGATGGGCTTCTGGGGAAGGGAAAGTTCAGGCTGCAGAGGAGGAAGCTGCTGTCCTTGGCGAGTGATGAAAACCAGAGAGGCTGCAGAAATGACCAAAGCCAGAGGCTTGCAGAAGCAGGAGGACACTGGCACAGCCCACAAGGACAAGGATGGAGAAGCTGGGCAACAGGGAAGGCTGCGTGAGGAAGGGTGGGGACTCTGAGGTCTCAGAGCTATTTATATTCCGTTGAAGATGTCCTGGAGACCTTGGTACGTGACTTACAGGAGAGCAGAGGCCAGGGCACGTGCTGAGTTTGGAGGGTGGTGGGAGGCAGTTGTGGGCAGTGCAGGGTGATGGGAGGAGTAGAGGGCTGGGCCCTGTGTGATGAGAAGGATGGGATCCCTCCCCAAGAAGTATGTAAGTCACTTCCGAGGGGTCTGTCAGCCCTTCCAGCACTGTCTCTGAGCTTGCAATGCTGAGAACAGAGCCAGGACGCCACTAGCTCACTTTTCTTGCATTTAATGTATAATGTGAAAGTTATAATTCTCTTTAAAGTACTGACAAAGGAACGTGACTTATGCACAAGAAAGAGGCATGGGATTTGGAGTCTCCCAAACTCAGATTAAAATCCTAGCTCTGTAAAGAAAATGTGGTCTCTACACACAATGGCATATCATGAAGCCTTAAGAAGGAAGGAAATTTTGACACAAGCTACAACATGGATGGATCTTGAGGACATTATTCCAGTGAAAGTATCCAGTCACGAAAAGAAAAATCCTGGGTGTGATTCCACTCATAAGAGGTATCCAGAGTAGTCAAGGGCTTTCTGGGTGGCTCAGTGGTGAAAAACTCAGCTGCTAACATAGGAGGTGTGGGCTCGATCCCTGGGCTGGGAAGATGGCAACCCACTCCAGTATTCTTGCCTGGCAAGTCCCATGGACAGAGAATACTAGTGGAGCCTGGTGGACTATAGTCTGTGGTTTCACAAGAAGTTGGACGCGACTGAGTGAATGACCATCGACTGAGTGACTTATAAACAAGTATATTTACATCTGAGCAACTAAATAACAATAAGAAGAGTAGTCAAACTCATAGAAAGTAGATTCGTGGTTGCCAGGGGCTGCAAGGATACTGAAGCGGGTTGCCAAAACTGATGTAGAGTTTCAGTTTTGCAAGATGAAAAAATTAGAGATTTTTTGCACAATCTGTGAATAGAGTTAACGCTACTAGACTACGTTACAAAGAGTTTAATGGTAAGTTTTATGTTATGTGTTTTTACCACCGCCAAAAGAAAAAGAAAGATCCTAGATAAATCTCCCAATGGCTGTGTGACCCTGACCTCATACAAACCAGCAAATTTCTTAGTCTCAGTTTCCTCATCTGTAAGATGGGCATAGAGCACCCATCTCAAAAAGATAATCTGAGGATTAAATGAAAGCATGCATGTGAAGCTCCTAGCATAGTACCTAGCACATGAAAAGCCGTTTTTTTGGTCACTAAGTCATATCCTACCATTTTGTGACCCCATGGACTGTAGCCTGTCAGGTTCCTCTGTCCGTGGAATTTTCCAGCCAAGAATACTGGAGTGGGTTGCCATTTCCTCCTCCAGGGGATCTTCCCAACCCAGGGATCAAACCTGAGTGGCCACATTGAAATCAAATTAAGTTAGTTCCCCTGTTATCAAAACCTGGATGGTTTTCTTTTAAGACCAATTTGCCTTTCCCAGCATATTATAGGGCAGCCCCCACAGCACTGAGGATGAAATAGTTAATTAGGAAACCTCCTGAACTGCAGCACCTAGAGATTTGTGATGGACTACACACAAAGTATCCCAGCATTCCTGTGCTTGATCAGAGGAGGGTCCTGAGTAAAGAGGTCACCCTTCCCATTAAAACAAGCTGGACATAATCTCTTCTGACACCAACTGGGCAGAATTCCTATGCCACTGATCAGAACAATGAGTGTGCAGATTTTCTGGTAGAGAACCTGTCTGCAAAGCAGCAGTAAAAGAGTAGCAGTTATTTGGGCGCACCAACAGTAGAGAACATACCTCCTTAGGAATATTATGACTGAATGTTTACTGTATAATTGAAATTTGAGCAAATCCCATGCAGAGACCTAAGGCCAATGTGGAATATGCTCTGGAGAATCACCAGAATTTAAAAACACAAGATGCAGAGGACTTCAGACGGGACCAGAATTTTCTGTGAGCTGCCCCTGGCTAAGGGTTTTTCTTACCCTTTGGGAGAAGAATTTGGGAGTTTATGCCCAAACTCCTTTCTGTATCACATACAGTTTGTTGCCTAAAATTGTAAGTTAGTTGGAAGTACCTGGATCGGTCTCATTTCCTAATGTGGCTTCAAGCTTTCTCTGTACTTTTGTTATCTTCATGAAGTCGTGGGTCACAGACTTCTGCCAGCTATTATTACAGCAAGATACCTGCACAGGGTGGACCCCTTCTGACTCTTGCAGTTAAAATGCTGGTGCCCGGAGTTTCCAGGTAAGCAGCAATGTTGTCTGGGTGTGCATCCTGTAACAATAGCGCACCACACCCAGAAAGACAATATGCCCAAATATTAAACGATCCTACTCAGGCACTGTGTCACGTATGACACGCATCTTAAGATGTCAGGGCCCTCAAGAGGGTCAGTCAGACTGACTTCCTATTGCTCTCAACTTTCTCAGGCTGTTTCTTTTTTATTTTTAAGGTGTTCCATGGTCTGTCCCCACCTTGACTGACAGCATGGTGGAGGGTACGGAGCAAGGGGCTTTGGCGTCGGGTCACAGTGAAGTGAAGTCCCATCTCTGCCCCCTTTCCTGACTGCATAAGGCTGATCCTATTACAGTACTTATTTCTTTGCAGCCTCAGAATTCCTTCCGAGGAATTTTCTAGAAACTACCTCAAGTCAATGGAGAAAATTGAGATGGTATAGCTGAAGGATGCCTGTAGGGTGCTGCCTGGTCCATAGGAGCTGCTGCCCTCTCATTTCCCCTGATTCTAACCCTGGGTTCATTCTCTCTAACCCAGGGCGCTGGCCCTGAGGCCTGGAGCCATTTCTCTGATGAGCCGTTTTCCTGTCTTTACACACCCTTTGCCTTCACCAGTTATTTCTCTCTCTTTACCAGAAGGCTGACCGGGTCCTTCATTTCAGGACCATCCTCGGTGATCTCCAAGGATGTGTCTGGCTTGCCAGCATCTCAGTATTCTCTAATCAGGCTCCTGTTGGGACTTAGCTGTTTTTTCATCACACTTCCCTGGGTTTTGTTTTCTGTTCCCACCCTACGTGTGTATGTGTGTGTGAGAGAGAGAGCACGTGTGTGTTTTCTCTTCTGTACCAGTATCACTTCCCAGCCTACGCCCCGCATCCCATTTGTCGTCAGAGGCCCAGCAGGACGGGTCGGCCCCTACGTGCGCTCCAGCCTGCCTCTCCTCCCACCTCTGCATCCTGCTTGGGACTTTCTCCCGAGTAGCCGCTGCTCATTAACTCGGCCTGAACCCTGGTCTCACGGCTACGTGTCCAAATGAAAGGGCTGCTGAGACTGCGAGGATCTCCCTGCTTCCTGAGGAGAGAAAATCAATCTTTCCTTTCCCTTCAACTTACAGTCAACTTCCTCCAGGAAGTAGGTGCTCTGTATTTTACACCATGTCAAGGTACCAGTTAAATCCTGGAGTTCTTATCCGAGAATTGAATGCAGGGTTTCAACAAGTGCTCCAAAGCGGGTTCTTCTCCCTTGGTCCTGCTCATATAATTTCATCCGGCTCACAAACATCCTGTTTGTTTAAAGTGCATTTCTGTGATCTGCTGTTTCCGCCTCATTGATACCATTGAGGATGAAGCAGTCTACAGAGTTTATTTGTTCTGTCTTATGCTAAAAACAAGAACATGGAACTATTGGTGACCAGGCCCGCCCTGAGGTTTGGAAACCACACCACAGGTTCTTGGTCCCCTACTATGAGTCCTGGGAGAACCTCAGGGGTAGCTGTGAGGGTCTGATAAAGCCCAGGGCCTGGCACCCTGCAGCTTTTAAAGAGTGAGCTGAGGCAAACTGCTGCGAGGGGACTCGAGAGAGCAGCTTGTTTATCTCCACTTTCTCCACGGACATCTCTGGACACAGATGGTTGCTGTTTTGTTTTAACGAATTTTGATTTTTTTTTTTTCCTCCCCCGTCATGGTTAAAGGAGAAAACAAGCTTTTAAAATGATCTAATCTTTGTCCGGTGTTACTTGATGGGAAATCACCAACCTCCCCAGGATGTGAGTCGGAGGAGGGCTGGTGCTAGGACAGGAGATTCAGAATTCAGAAACTTCGAAGAAGCTGTGTGGACATCTGCTGAATAATGAGTCGGACCTTGGTTCCCCATCCACAAAAAATGGGAGTTACTGTGTGTGGACTGCCAGGTTTTTAAACAAGGAAGAAATTTAAAGATATTTTCAGTGCAAAGAACTGCATAGATTTTTGTCGATTAATTTCTTTTTTTGGCATCTAACTGATTTACAATATTGTTTCTGCTGTATGGCAAAGCGATGCATAGATTTTTATGATGATTATAGGTAATATAATGTAGGTATAGTACACACACTATTCATTTTGTGTGAATCCCCCACAAAAGCCTCCAAGGCAGGCCTGGGACTCCTAGCTGACAGTGAAGAGGACAAAGTTTGAGGGGACCCTTGACTGGACTTGAGTCCCAACTGCTGGTGAAGGTTGCTTCAGTATTAACTTTTGTAGATTATACATCACAAATAGAACCCATGCTCATCGTAAAAACATCTGAACAACAGAAATATTTAAAGTATGTAAAGCAAAAAGTGATGGGCCTGACTCCCCAGAAGGAGGTGAGCAGGGATTCCCTGGTCAGGGAACTAAGTTCCCACAAGCCGCATGGTGGAGCCAAAAAAATAAAATGGGTACCACACAGTTTAACTTTTAGAACATTTAAGGAAGGTTAGA
Source organism: Ovis aries (assembly GCF_016772045.2). Classification (NCBI taxonomy): domain Eukaryota; kingdom Metazoa; phylum Chordata; class Mammalia; order Artiodactyla; family Bovidae; genus Ovis; species Ovis aries. The sequence continues at coordinate 31,789,926 of NC_056063.1, forward strand.
GGTGATATACGTAAAATGCCAGGCAAATGCTGAGGAAGGAGGATCATGGTTATTTCTAATAGACTTTTAAATTTCTAGGGTATTTTTCTTTCTTCAACTGCAAGAATACTATTTTTCTCCTGATTTGAGCAAGATTCACTGTACTTCACAGAGATACTCTCCAAGATGCTTTATTTTAATAAATTCTCAGTGGGGTTCATTCCTATTTCCTTTTTTTAAAGTCAGTGGTTTTCACATTAGAATTACTTGGGAAGCTTGGAAAAACCTCAAATTAGGCCATACCACAGAGCATCAGAATCTCTGTGGGCAAGACCTAAACCTCTGTATTTTTCTAAAGATCCTCGGGTGACCTCAACACTCGAGCTGAGCAAAGAATCATCACTTACTGTGATGCTGTAGGTGCTGTCAAGAAATAAACAGGCCAGAGCAGCATAGGTTTTCATTTGCTCAGTGTGTTTGTGTTAAAGAGTTTATTACCTTTCCTCTCTCAATGGAGTGTGATTAATATTTAAATACACATGCAGAGGGAATGCCAGAAAAAATTAAATCAAATTTGTTGTTGTTCAGTCACTCAGTCGTGTCTGACTCTTTATGACCCCCACAGACTGCAGCACATCAGGTGTCCCAGTCCATCACTATCTCCCGGAGTTTGCTCAAACTCATGTCGATTGAGTGGGTGATGCTATCTAATCATCTCATCCTGTCTTACCCTCTTCTCTTTTGCCTTCAATCTTTCTCAGCATTAGGGTATTTTCCAATGAGTCAGCCTTTGGCATCAGGTGGCCAAATCATGAAGGATAGATATTTTTATTATAAGACCACTTTAAAGAATATTTGTTTTTAAAATATTATTTTAGTTATTTATTTGGCCATCCCTCAAAGTATGTATCCCAAACCAGGGCTCGAACCTATGCATTGGAAGCATGACGTCTTAACCACTGGACTACCAGGGAAGTCCCTTAAAGGATATTTAGAAAGCAGGAAAAATCAAGCAGGCAAACAATTAACAAATAATATCACCACCTTTATATTATCTATAAATCTCTCCTGGTGTGCTAGCAATGCAGCATTTAGTTTTTCTGTAAATAGATTTACAGTATGTAATTATCCTATCAGATGTTAAAATTCTTTTTCATTAGTGACCAATTAAGGAATGATTCCATTATAGAGAAATTTGGCTTTGGGCTCTGAAGGGGCAAATTCAATGCTGTCTCACCTTGGTCATCTTGGGGAGTCTACATTCCCTCAAACCTTTTTGCCACTTTGATTTCACCTCCTTTTCCAGAATGGAATAACGCTATGGAAATGTGCAGGTGATAACAAGGATGGGCTGGAACAGGGAGGAGAGGAAAGTCATGGCTTCCACGTGTTACTGTGAAGTCAGGTTCTGTAATTTGTTCTTCACAGTGAGAACCGCACTTATTAAGAAGCTCTTCACAGAACCTGTGGGAAAAGCACCAGCACTGGGTGGCAGTGGCTGCCAGCAGGGGGGAATCACGTAACTGGGGGAGAGGGTTCACCCTGTGCCCTTCCAGACCATATTCACTGGTTTCTTCCCTAAAAGAGCAGATGCAGAGTTTAAAACAATCTCCTCTTTTTTTTTTCTTTCCTGAAATATGATTTTTTTTCCAAATTGAAGTATAGTTGACTTATAATGTTCTGTTAGTTTCAGCAAAGAAATTCAGTTATACATACACAAACAATCTATTTTTGACTGTTAACTACTTTCTATTGTCCCTTCTCTGTCTGGGACAGGTACTGTGTTAGGTGTGTTTATACATTTTCTCATTTTCTGGGTTCACATTTTGCTTTGTCATAGCAGTTGTTCCAAATTGTACACAGATCTGGCTTGACCTTTGAAAGCTGATTCATAAACCTGCCCACAGGTATTCCGAGGAACCCAAGGACAAAGAACAGACAAGTTTCTGGATGTGGGGCCACAAGGCAGGTATTGAAGGGAAGGGGCTGTGGGCGGGACATACTTAGACAGGGTGAGGTAAGAGGGAAGAGATTCCCAGGAAAGAAGGGAGATTTCTAAGTTGTGTATGTGGCAGGAGGACCTTTGTGGAGTGTGGGGGAGGAGACAGGTGCAGCCTGAGGGAGGGCTCGACCAGAGCGATCCCACAGCGCATGAAAAGTCCATTTATATTGGGGTCCAGCCTGACAACCCCAGAAAGGCTCCCCCTGCCCTCTCTTCATCATAAAGTAGAACCCGTGGGGACTGGAAGATAAGTTTTGGACAGTGTCAGCTGTGGTAGTCCCACCGAAAGTGTTCGCTGCCTGACTGCCTTGATTCAACTCCAAGAGAGAGGAGCCCTCTGCATTTGTTTGTGGGGAGGCCCTGCCCTGCCCAATCTGTAAGAGAGTGCATTTGCACCCATTGTCCTAAGTGAACTGAAGGCAAAAGGAGCCGAGAGATGACATTGAAGAGTAGGCTGGCATTTGCAGTGCCACGGATGGACCTAGAGATGATCATACTAAGTGAAGTAAGTCAGAGAAAGACAAACATCGTATGATATCACTTCTATGTGCAAACTCAAATACAATACGAATGAACTTATCTGAGAAGCAGAAGCAGACCCCCAAACATAAGAGAACAGACTCATGGTTGCCAAGGGGGATGGATTGGGAGTCTGGGGTTAGCAGATGCAAACTAACACCTATAGAATGGATAAACAACAGGGTTCTACTGAATAGCACAAGGAACTATATTCAATACTATACCTGTAATAATATAATAGATAATAATATATATCTATATCTAGATAATAATAGATAATAGTATAGATAATAATAATAATATATATACGGAGAAGGCAATGACAACCCACTCCAGTACTCTTGCCTGGAAAATCCCATGGACAGAGGAGCCTGGTAGGCTGCAGTCCATGGGGTCGCTAAGAGTCAGGGACGACTGAGCGAATTAACTTTCACATTTCACTTTCATGCATTGGAGAAGGAAATGGCAACACACTCCACTGTTCTGGCCTGGAGAATCCCAGGGACGGGGGAGCCTGGTAGGCTGCCGTCTATGGGGTTGCACAGAGTCGAACATGACTGAAGCAACTTAGCAGTAGCAGCAATAATATATAATAATAATAATAATAATATACCTGTAATAAACTGTAATGGAGAAGAAAAAAAATGTGGGCCAGAACATTTTTGACATCCCAAAGGGATGGAAGGGGAGGCTCTTGGTACTTCTTGGAAGGAGAAATGGCCAGTGATTCAGTGCAAAGGAGGAGAGATTTTAGAATAAGATGGATGTCCGCCCAAATAACTCACCAATGACAATTCTCTGGTCAGATCCTCTCTGAAGCATTTCTAGGTAACTGTCCCTGGTGCCGGGAAGGAACACAAGAAGCACGACCACGACCGTCTCCATGGCCCCTTCAGGCATCCCTTGCCACACACCTGGTGATTGTTGAGTAAATCAGACACTCACGGAGTTCATGCCATTCTGCAGGCAGGTGTCCTGTCTGGATTCTCATTTATTTCCTTCAGATTTTATTACAACTTGCAGTGATTTTCTTTCCTTGTTTTTTTTGTTTGTTTGTTTTTTGGTTTTCTTACCTTTGTTCCAGCCATCTCATCCTCTGTCGTCCCCTTCTCCTCCTGCCCCCAATCCCTCCCAGCATCCAAGTCTTTTCCAATGAGTCAACTCTTCCCATGAGGTGTCCAAAGTACTGGAGTTTCAGCTTCAGCATCATTCCTTCCAAAGAAATCCCAGGGCTGATCTCCTTCAGAATGGACTGGTTGGATCTTGCAGTCCAAGGGACTCTCAAGAGTCTTCTCCAATACCACAGTTCAAAAGCATCAATTCTTCAGCGCTCAGCCTTCTTCACAGTCCAACTCTCTGATGCTGGGAGGGATTGGGGGCAGGAGGAGAAGGGGACGACAGAGGATGAGATGGCTGGATGGCATCACTGACTCGATGGATGTGAGTCTGAGTGAACTCTGGGAGTTGGTGATGGACAGGGAGGCCTGGTGTGCTGCGATTCATGGGGTCGCACAGTCAGACATGACTGAGCAACTGAACTGAACTGAACTACCTTTGTTCTCCCCACTGGACAGTAAGTTCTGTGAGGATTAATCAGCTCTGCACCTAGACAGTGCTTAGTACAGAGCAGGTAGCTCATAACTATTTGCTGAATTAAAAGAATGAGTTGCAGAATATTCAGGAATAAATGCATACATGAAATTTATAAACGTAGTGCAACAAAAGATTAAAGTACTAACTATTCTATTTTCTATTTTCACCTGTCTCACTCCATGCCAACCTAGGAGCTTCCCTGGTGGCTCAGACAGTAAAGAATTTGCCTGCAATTCGAGAGGCCCGGGTTCAATACCTGGGTCAGGAAGATCCCCTGGAGAAGGAAATAGCAACCCACTCCAGTATTCTTGGTTGGAAAATTCCACAGACAGTGGAGCCTGGCAGACTACAGTCCATGGTGTCACAAAGAGTCAGATATGACTGAACGACTTCACTTCTTCAACCTAGGCTGTGACTTCTTTTTACTTTTTTTTGGCCTGTGGTTTCTCCTCTAATCCTAGCACTTAGGAAGCCCACTTGGGTCACTGCCTGATTATCATTTACCTACTTCAGCCACCAAGAGAGTGTGAGATGGCAGGGGGACACTGGGACTAGAAAGCCTGCCCCAAGCGCTAGTCCCTCTGGCCTCATCTTGTCACTTTCTGACATGTTCCAAGCACCCTGAAGCCCCTCCCAGGCACTGGCACATGCCCTGAAGATATTGAACAAATTCACATCTTGGAATAGCTTGCCCATTTGTCTAGTTTTATCATCAGGTCCTGAATGAAATAGACAGCGAGGAAGCCACTGAGCCTTTAGACAAGGACAGGCCCGGGTGATAGAGGAACTGAGTGAATACACAGGAACAGCACAGGGTTGAGGGGCGGAGAATAAACCCAAGGGTCCTGGTGCCTGATGCTCCAGGGATCAAGGCTTACCATGGCAGAGAGCTCTGGAAGTGGCTTATAAACATATCATGTTACTAAAGTCACTTTCATACCAGATAAATCCAGTATCCTCTACTCACTAGTAGTATCTGGCACTGCACTGAATATTTTGCGTGGATTCACCAGGCAACATTGGTAGGGAGATTGGATGACATGTTCTCTCCATTTCATAGATGTACAAACTGATGTTCAGTGCAGTGAACAAGCTGTGAACCCAGGCAGTAGGGTTCCGAAGTCTTCACCCCTAACACTGTAAAGGCCCCTCCTCCTGGTCCATCATGGCAGCAGCTCAATGTAGGCACAGACTGAAACTCTGATCCCAAGTCTTATGTATTTTCAAATCAGATGACAGCAATGGCCCCTTGTTTTTCTTCTGGCTTGGCATCAATGCAGAAATGAGTGTTTAAGGACCAACCAGAGTGGGAGGAAAGTCTTTGACAAGGAATTCATGTCCCATGAGACTCCAAAGTGACTGAGTGCGGTGCGCCTCATTTGGAGGGGGTCTGGGGATGAAAGGAAGTCATGTCTAATGAGGGAGCGTCTGGAATTTTTCATGAAAAATGGCAGCACAGCCCTGGAAAAACTGTGTCATGCTCTATCTCTCCGAAACACAGATGGGATGCGTGGTACTCCCTTGGGACAAGCTCCGACAGGAATTCTGGTGGCAGGAAGGACAGCAGCGCCCACCACAGGGATCAAGAGAGGCCTCCAAAAACAACAGGTAGTGATTCATCTGCTTGAAACGTAAAGGACACTTGGGGATGTTTTGGCTGTTGATGCCTGGCCTCACCATCCAGGACCTCCATGGAAACTCACAGGATTACTGTGTGTGGCCTCTCACGCTACTGCAACCCTCTTCTGAGGGCCCATGAAACTTGTTATGACCCCTCAAGCCCTGTGAAGGGTGGCAGGTTCCCCGAGAAGACCCTTAAAAGGAGCACCATAGACTTTCCCATCTCTCTCTCCTTTCCTCTTAGATTCTCCAAAGAAGAAATCAAAGAGACTGAAGGCAGGAAGTGGCCCTTATCCTGTGATCTCACAGCATCCCACTTGGAGCTCAGTGCCGCAAAGGGAGACCTCTTCTCTGAAGTGATAAGATGAGATGCTTTCTGTAAGATCTGAGAGGCCATTGGGGCTTAGGGCAGTCTTGTCAGCAGGATGCTGGCTGCCTGATCAGGGGCTTAAATCATAATCTCCAGGAGACTCCTGTGGCTAAAACTCTCAAGAGCTGACATGAGGGCCAAACAATTGAAGTATTCATGCCCCAGATCGCAGGCAAATGAATGGATGCCTGGAAGATTCTGGGGCCAGTTCACTTACAGCGTCATGAAAGACTTCGACACCAGATTAGATATCCTTTGTGCCCTGTAAGTTACGTTTTGGGTTTTCTGTGAGAACACAGACATCTTTATCAGGAAAGAGGGATGCAGGAGTACCAGTTGCTCAGAGAAAAGAGAGCCCAGGAAAATACATTAGGATTAAAACAGCAGAACAAGCATCGTGGTGAAAACAGGAGCAGAGGTGGTTAATTTCATCTGGGCAGGGCGCTTAATAGGCACATAGGGAGGGCATGCTAGGTGGTTCTTCAGTCTCTCAATCGTGTCTGACTCTCTGAGACCCCATGGACTGCAGCACGCCAGGCTCCCCTGCCTTTCACTGTCTCCTGTGGTTTGCTCAAACTCATGTCCATTGAGTCAATGGTAACATCTAACCATCTCATCCTCTGTCACCCCCTTCTCCTCCTGCCGTCGATCTTTCCCAGCATCAGGGTTTTTTCCAGTGAGTCAGCTCTTTGAATCAGGTAGCCAAAGTATTGGAGCTTCAGCTTCAGTATCAGTCCTTCCAGTGAATATTCAGGGTTGATTTCCTTTAGGACTGACTGGTTTGATCTCCTTGCTGTCCAAGGAACTCTCAAGAGTCTTCTACAACACCACAGTTCAAAAGTGTTCTCCGTGGAGGAGACAGCATTTCTAAAAACACTACAATGAGATACTACCTTACATGCCATAGGATGCCTGTTGTCAAAAAGTAGCTGGTGGGGATGCGGAGAAATTGGAACTCTTGTACACTGTTAGTGGGAATATAAAATGGTGCAGCTGCTATGGAAAACAGTATGGAGGTTCTTAAAAAATAATTAAAACTAGAACTACCATGTGATACAACAGTACCACTTCTGGGTATACATCTGAAAGAATTAAGAGGAACCAAATGTGTATTTGTACATCTTGTTAACAGTAGCTTTATTCATAATAGTTGAAAGGTAGAAACAACCTAAGCACCCACTGATGGATGAGTGGATAAACCAATGTGATCTAGTCATACAATAAAATTTCATTCATTCCTCTAAAGGAAGGAAATCCTCACATATTCCTACAACATGAATAAATCTTGAGGACATTATGCTAAGTGAAAAAGCCAATCATATAAGGACAGATTCTGTATGATTTGACTTATATGAATGAGATCCTTAGAATGGTAAGATTCATAGACACAGGAAGTAGGGTAGTGATTGTCAGAGGCTTGGGGGGCAAGAATGGAGAGTTTTTGTTTCATGGACAGAGTTTCAGTTTTACAAGATAAAAAATAGTTTGTGGTAGACAGTGGTGGCAGTTGCACAACCATATGAGTGTACTTAGTGCCACTGAACCATGTGCTTAAAAACCATTATGATAAGTTTTATGTTACATGTATTTCACCACCAAAAAAACAAAGGCCCCAAAACTAAAAAAACAAGAGGCAGAGTGAATTTTAAAGGAAAGACGAGTCTGTGAGCAGAGGCCTTAGGAGATGGATCAGCAGATAAAAGCAAGCCAGGTCTGAGCCAGACTAAACCAAATGTCTTGCTTCACGTTGTGTGACAAGGAGAAGGGAGAGGATGGGAAGAAGAAATTCAAAATAAGTGATCTGTGGGGAGAAATAGCTATGTCTTGAAAATTACACAATAAACATCATGGTCGTGTTTAGCATAAATAAATTTTATGCTCTTTTGCTGTAAAATATGGTATTTGGAACTCTCCCAAAGTCATTCCTGTTATGAAGTTGGAGAGAAACAGCAAGATTCCAAGTTAGAAAGTTCCCATAAAGGCTATGCCCCTTACCCATCACCCAGGCAATCATCTTTCTATTTGTATCAGGTGGGCATCCCAAGAAGCACGTGTAAATTAGGATAATTAGAGGAGGGCTAAGTAAAGGGACCCTTTACAAAGATGTGGGCAGGCAATCACAAAGGATATGACAGTATTCTAAAGCAGTCGTCCCCAGTCTTTTTTGGCACCAAGGACCAGTCTCTTGGAAGACAATTTTTCCACAGACCAAGGTGGTGGGGGATGGTTTTGGGGTAATTCAAGTGCATTACATTTATTGTGCACTTTATTTCTATTATTATTACACCAGCTGCATCTCATATCATCAGGCATTCATTGCCAGAGGTTGGGCACCCCTGTTCTAGAGTAGCAGGAGGAATTGTTATCATCTCTAGACCTATAGGGTCAGCGGAATGGGTAGTTACTGGATCAAGGAGTGAGTCACATGGCTCTGAGGCTGTCCCCTTGAGGTACAGTGACCTTTGGTGCACGGATGAATCCAGCCCTTGACAATCCCACCAAAAGGGAACCTGAGGGAAAAAATTACCCTTAACTCACTCCTCCTCATGCCTGGGACCTCGGGCCAGGGTTTCCCCTAGGCCAAGCCCAGCTGGAAGTCACAGGTTAAGGATCCCGTCCGAGGTGACTCTCTAACCTTACAGGAAGTCAGCATCCCCTGGAAGGCTTGCCAAAACACAGATGGCTGGACCAAAGCTTCTGGTCCCCGAAGCAGTAGGTCTAAGGTAGGAGCTGAGATCCTGCATGTTTAATAAGTTCTCAGGTGAAACCGAGGATGTTCATCTAGGGACCACGTTGCTGGTGAGTCCACACGAGGTGACCTCCCGCAACAATGGGAGGAAGACGGGTGGAGAGTAGATCTAAGAAGACAAACAGCGTGTTGAACATAAAGATGTTGCCGGATGTCATGTTAGGTCTGCCAGCTTTGAGGCCTCCATTTTCTTTCCTATGAAGCAAGCAAGGTCTCTGGCCTGCCTTCCAGAGCATTCTGTGATGCCCACCCTGGACACGGGGCTGCAGAATCTAATGCCCTATTCTCTGGGTGACCACAGAGACTTCATTACAGGTGAAGCGGTTCCTCTTGCTGTGGACTATCCAGCGGTGGAGAGCAGCTTGCTGAGAGTGGGGTGAGTTGTCTGGGGGAGTCTTCCATATGTTTTCTCATTGTTTTTCTTGTTGGATGTGACACTGTTTGGGAAAGGACATAAACATTTTAACTTTTCCACGTTATTTCCTTGTAGATGAAAAGAGTTGTTTACCCCATCAGATAAACTACCTTCCAAAGTCAGGAGGCCCCATTTGACTTGTGTAAAATCAGGCATCATGGTGATCGTTTTAAATATATCAAGAGAATGCACTGAGTGAGCAAAAGTCCATTCGGTTTATACTGATTTTGCCTTTGAAATCACTGTTGGCTGTTTTGCCTGCAAAATACCTTTTTCAAGAGTTCATTTGTTAAAACCAAAAGACACCGATTGTCCCGTTGGTCATTGGTGGTCCTGCATGCATGAGACACGTATGTGTTCTGAAGGTTTACGTGTCTCCTCGAGGGTGTTTGAGTCCAGGATGTTTGCAGTCAGGCAGATGATAGACAGGCATGGCTGGAAGGGGTTGGAACATTCCCATCTGTCCCTCATTCCCCCTTTTGTCTTCATTTGATTTTTCAAAGGACATTTCTTAAATTCTCATGCAATGGCTGGTTAAAAATAGATTGCTTCTCAGCAGTTAAAAACTGCCATGTCCAGGAATCTTCAAACAGCATTTGAACAATCATTTTGCTTTCTCTTCAGGGTATCTCTGACCCAGAAGTTTAAGTCATTCTGAAATTACCATTTCACGTATCGATTCACTCATTTGTGTGTGGCTAAGAACTCGATCCATTTGTAAGGCCTGGGGGAAGATGGCAGTTGGGAGACTTGTGACCCAGTTCTGACAAATCGAAGTTTCAGGTTTCTTCAGGGTAGATTTTTCACTGGGAGCTTTCAGAGACATGGCCCAGGTCTGTCTCTACTGATCCATATCATTCATTTAACAAATTGTATTGAGCACCTACAGGGTCTGGAAGGCTGGGCTGTTTGGGCTCTTCGTGAAACAGACATAGATATGGGTAAGGTACTAATATAAGGTGAAGAGTTCTCTCACTGGACTTGAAGGTTCCTGAAGACAGGGACTGAGTTGCTCATTTTATGATTATATCCCCAGTTGCCTAGCACATACTGAGTGCTCAAGAAATATTTGCTGACTGGGTGCAGTAATAGAAAAATAAACCAAGAGCTGTGGAAGCACAGAGAAGGTACTGCTTAGGAGTCCAGGACAAATCCTAGCTCATCAGGAAAAGGGAACAGGGAACCCTCACCCCTGCCTTCCTAGGAGGCCAGTGAACAGACATACATTATCTTTAAAGGTGCTATTTGTTTTTATGTATCCATGAGTCTGTTTGTGTTTTGTTATACATATTTGTTTGTATTATTTTTCAGATTCCATATATAAGTAATATCATATACTGGTTGTCTTTCTCTGACTGTTTCACAAAGCATAATATTCTCTAGGTCCATCCGCATTGGTCCAAATGGCAGAATTTCATTCTTTTAATGGCTGAGTAATATTCCATTGCAGAGAAGGCAGTAGCACCCTACTCCAGTACTCTTGCCTGGCAAATCCCATGGATGGAGGAGCCTGGTGGGCTGCAGTCTATGGGGTCGCTAAGAGTCAGACACGACTGAGCAACTTCTCTTTCACTTTTCACTTTCATGCATTGGAGAAGGAAATGGCAACCCACTCCGGTGTTCTTGCCTGGAGAATCCCAGGGACGGGGGAGCTTGTTGGGCTGCCGTCTCTGGGTTCGCACAGAGTTGGACACGACTGAAGCGACTTAGCAGCAGCAGCGGCAGCAATATTCCATTGTGTGTATGTGTGTATATGTACATACACTGAACATTCTGTATCCAGTTGTATATTGACGGACACGAGTTGCTTCCATATCTTGGTTGCTGTAAATAAAATATTGGGGTGCATGTATCTTTTCAAATTAGCAGTTTCATTTTCTTTGGATATAAACCCAATCGTGGAATCGTCTGGTAGTTCTGTTTTTAGTTTCCTGAGGAACCACCATACTGTTTTCCATAGTGACTGCACCAATTTACATTCCCACCAACAGTAAAGAAGGGTTCCTTTTTCTTCACATCCTCACCAATGTTTGTTATTTGTGATGATAGCCATTCTGATAGGAGTAAGGTGGTATCTCTCTGTAGTTTTGATTTTCATTTCTCTGATGATTAGCAATGCTGGGCATCTTTTCATGAACCTGTTGGCCGTCTGTATGTCTTCTCTGGACAAATGTCTGCTCAGGCCTTCTGCCCCTTTTTTGATTGGGTTGTTTGGTTTTTCATTGTTGAGTTGTAGGAGCTGTTTATTTTAGGTGTTAACCCCATTTTGGCCATTTCAAGTGTTTTCCCCCATTCCCATGGCTATCTTTTTGTTTTTTCATGGTTTCCTTTGCTGTGCAAAAGTTTTAAGTTTAATTCAGTCTATTTGTTTATTTTTGCTTTTATTTCTTTTGCCTTAGGAGACAGATCCGAAAAACTATTACTATAATTTATGTCAAACAGTGTTCTGCTTATGTCCTTTTCTAAGAGTTTTATGGCTTCAAGCCTTACATTTATGTCTTTAATCCATTTTTGAGTTTATTTTTGTATACGGTGTGAGGAAATGATCTAATCTCATTCTTTTACACGTAACTGTCCAGTTTTCCCAGCACTGCTTATTGAAGAGACTGTCTTGTCTCCGTTGCGTATTCTTGCCTCCTTTGTTGGAGATTAATTGACTATTGACTGTAGTTGTGTGAGTTTATTTCTGGTCTCTCTAGTTTGTTTCATTGATCTATGTGTCTGTTTTTGTGGAATCTAAAAATAAAGCAAACGATATATATAGCAAAACGAAAACAGACTCACGAATATAGAAAACAAGCTAGTGGTTACCAAGGAGGGAGATGGGAGGGGCAGAATGGGGTATAGGATTAAGAGATTAAAAACTGCTGTGGATAAACTAGATAAACAACAGGATATACTGTACAGCATAGAAAATTACAGCCATTACTTTGTAAAAATTTTAATGGAGTATAAGCTATACAAATACAGAATCACTATATTGTACACCTGAAATTAATTATTGTAAGTCAACTATAATTTCTTTAAAAGAAAAAAGGTTCTATTTGTTTTGACAAACAAATGAGACAAAACAAGCACTTTTATTGAGATATAAGTTAAATTCCATACAATTCACCCATTTCAAATGTGCAGGTCAATGGTTTTTTTCTTTTCTTTTTTTTTTTTTAGCATGTCAGACTTGTGCAGCCATCACCATAATCAACTTTTGAACATGTTGGTCACTCTCAGTGCCCATTAAAGCCAATTCCATTCCCCCCCGGTCTTCTCTTTCCCATCCTAGCAATAAGCAGCCATCAATTAATTCCCTTTCTTTCTCTATATATTTATCTGGGCATTTCAAATAAATGACATTATACAATAGGTGGGATTTTGAGACTGTTTTTTTGGTCCAGAACAGTGTTTTCAAGGTTTATCCAAGTAGTACCGTGTATCAGTACTTCAGCTCTTTTTATTGCTGGATAATATTTCATTGTGTGGATATATATTTATCCTTTCTTCAGTTGATGTCTATTTGGGCTATTTCCACTTTTTAGCGCTTAATGCTGCTATGAACACTCATGTACAAGATGTTTTGTGGACATAAGCGTTCCTTTGTCTTGGGTGTATACATGCCTAGAGATGGAATTGCTCAGTTGTTGGCTAACTGTACATTTAACAATTTGAGAAACTGTCAATCTATTTTCTAAAGAGGCTGCACTGTTTTACGTTTTCAGTAGTAGTGTATGAGCATTCCACTTTCTCCACATCCTCCCTAACACATCACTGTCTTTTTTATTTCAGCCATCCTAGCGGATGTGAAACAGTATCTTATTGTGGTTTTGATTTGCATTTCCCTAATGACTAATGATTTTGAGCATTTTTGTTGCTCATCTGCCATTTGTGTATCTTCTTTGGAGAAATTTCCATTCATACTTTTTGCCCATTTTAAATAAAATTCTTTTTACTATTGAGTTGTAAGATTTCTGGATTCATGGGACGTGTGATTTGCAAGTATTTTCTCCCATCATGCGTGTTATATTTCTGCTTTCTTGATGTCCTTTTGAATAACAAAAGTTTTACAATTTTGATGAAGTCCAATTTACTTTTTGTTTTGTTGTTGCACTTTTTATGTTATTACTAAGAAGTTTTGCCTAACTCAGCTCCATAAGGTGTTACTCCTATATTCCCTTCTAAGAGTTTTATAGTTTTAGCTCTTACATTTGGAATCAAATTTTGTGTGCAGTATAACAAACAGGTCCATCTTCATTCTTTTGCATGTGAATGTTCGGTCGTCCTAGCACCATTTGTTGAAAATAATATTCTTTCTGTGTTGAACCCTCTTGGCATGGAATAGATTTTTAGGTATCCTACATTTTCACTCAGTGTTACCCCAATTCCTTTGAACATGTTTATTTTCAATAATTTCTGGCCCCGTAGCTCAGCACCATGGCCAGGCCCTCCCACAAGTGAGCCTCTGCAACATGTACACTAATGTATCTATAACCCAAAGAGAAGCCACTCTCTAATCTCCATGTATGTTAGCCAGGGTAGACCACACAGTGTTACCAACATCTCCCCGAGTCTCAGTGGCCCAACACAATAAATGTTTCCTTCCCTCTCTCATCACAGCCAATGTGAGCTGGTTGGGGAGGAGGCGTCCACACAGTCACTCAGGACCCAGGCTCTTTCCAACTTATGCCTCTGTGCCCCTGTGACCTCTTAGTCCTTTTCCAGGTCGGAGGAGCTCGTGGGAATTTTTAAAGGGCTAGGCCTGGAAGTGGCACACATCACTCCTGCCCAGTTGCCATTCCCCAAAACTCAGCCACATCACCCAAGGGGCTGCAAGGGAAACTGAGAAATCAGACTTACTGTTTGCTGGGAGGAAAAGGAGACAGACTTCAGTGAACACACACACAGCAGTCTCTGCCATACTGTCTATTTTAAGAATTGTGCGTGCCTGTGTGTTTACTTCTGACTTCTGCTCAGAACCCTTCACTTCCACCCTCCTTCTTCCACATTCCTTGATAGAGGAACGCCTTTCCTCTCTGGAGGCTCATGCTCAAGTCTGTGAGCCTGCTGGAGGGAAGTTGCCAGGTTGAAGAAAGATGAAGGTCTCTGTGAGCAGAAGTGGGGAGCAGGAATGATGCAGCCACAGTGAGACCTGCGAATGAAGAGGGTGGAAGCCGATTTCCTAAAACATGAGCTAAAGGAGATCTGAAGCTTACGTGAAGGCAGAGCCTTGGGCACTGGGCGTGCTAAGGTTACCTTCTGCCTTTATGAACTTGGCTCTCGCAAATGTCCATTGATAGAATGTCATAAACTGAGGGATTGCGAACAAATGTAGCATGAAGATTTCACCACTTCAGAGAGAACTCTTGGGAGTTAAATTTTATAGCCCTCTGATCAAACTGTCCTCTTGTCTTAATCCTGTGAATCACAGCCTTTTCCTTATCTCGACTGTATTCTTCTGCTGAAACTCAAAACCTTTCTGTGACTTTGCCATTAATGGGAATGGAGAAGAGGCAGTCACACTGTCCCCAAGGGAGTCGTTTAAAGAATGAAGAGAATTTAGGTCTTTCCTAAGCCATCTGCTGTCCGCATTATGAGTCCCAACCTCTTTGACTTTGGAATGGCTCCAGGTTCCCTGCCACTCACTCTAAGTTGGGGCCCTAAACTGAACCAGTGCCCATGGAGACATTTTTGTGCTTCTGTAAAGGCTGACACTGCTACCAACTCTCCAGGAGCCTCACCCATGGATGCCACCCGTCTCTTTTTATGGGTCAGTGGTTGCTTTTGACTAATGTTGGCTGTGGTTGGATGTCTCCTTCCCCCTACACCAAGATCCTCTCTGTCCTTTGAACTCTTTCTCAGGACACACCCTTAACCTGAAACACCCCTTTGTGTCTAGCTTGAAACCCCCCCACCTACCACTATTCAAATAATCCCCAAATCAGACATCTCTCCCAAAGCCTTTCCCAATCAGCTGGACCAAGGAGGTGACTTCCTACGCCACCCCACCCCCTCCAAAACCCATCTTGTCTGGACTTGCCATGTACACAATCACACGGAAAACTCTTGCACCATTTCCTTATTAATCCCATTTCACTAATTAACACATTTGTTATTTGTCTTGGGCTGGTTGGCCCAGTCGTAGCTGTTAGTCTGAACCAGTGAGTTCTGTCTGACACTAGAAGATTTACTAGAGATCATTTCATCCTGTTTACAACTGTTAATAATCGTGTTCTGCTTTCGGGTCAATAATACTTGATTCAGGTCAAAGATACTTGGTTTGGGTTCAGGTCAAATTCACAAAACATCAGAACTCAAGTGATGCCTTTAGCTCCGAAGTTAACTGAAGGAAGGAAAAGGAAAGTTGAGTGCAAACAACATTTATTTTTATGTCCCCTGCCCTGTGTTTGGTACTTTAAACATAGCGTCTTAGGGGTTTTCACCTGAACCCAATAGGAAATATATCATTGTCCTCATTCTTTAGATGAGGCTCAGAGAGGCTAAGGGCTTCCCAGGAAGCACAGTATAAAGAATCTACTTGCCAATGCAGGAGACACCAGAGACACGGGCTCGATCCCCATCTCCAGAAGATCCCCTGGAATAGGGGAGGAAATAGCAACTCTCCAATATTCTTGCCTGGAGAATCCCATGAGCAGAGGAACCTGGTGGGCTACAGTCCATAGGGTCGCAAAGAGTCAGACATGACTGGGCATGCACATGTGCATGAAGAGAGACTAAACAGTACATCTAAAATCAAACCATACACCCATGGCTGATTCATGTCAATGTATGGCAAAAACCACTACAATATTGTAATTAGCCTCCAATTAAAATTAATTAATTTTTAAAAAACTAAAAAAAAAAAAAAAAATCAAGCCATAAGTTCTGGAATCAATATGCAAATCCATGTCTGTTTTTTTTTTTAAATTAATTTATTTTTGGCTGCACTGTGTCTTTGTTACTGCACATGGGCTTTCTCTAGCTGTGGCAAGCAGGGACTACTCTCTGGTTGCAGTGGGTGGTCCATGCCTGTTTGAATTTATTGGTTCTTGTAGCTGCCCTAAGCATCTAGAGCAGGTGTTATTACTTGCCTTACTTAGAAAACATAGCCTCAGACCTCCCTGTAAATGTATATGCTGATCACAGGGGAGAAAGAGAGGGTGGCAATGAAAATCCATCTCTTTTACTAGAAAATTAATTTCAAACAGATACCCTTCTGATGATGAGTGTTATAGTTTCATATAGGTACAAGAAAGACAGCAGGTATAATGAAACATGTATAGACATTGCACTTTTTTTCTATATGATGGTTCAAAGTAGTATTTTCATGGAGAGAAGTCATATGGCTCATAAGAACATAATTAGGGCTCAGTTCTTTTCTATATGATTGCAAGAATGGATTGCGCTGGGGAAAGACACAGGGTACTATGTATGGGCTAAGAAGACTTTAAAGAGTCCTATCTCTGCACACCACTGGGCTTGACATGTTGTTTTGCAGCCTGTAGCAGTGGACCCAAGGAGAGTCCAGGGGTGTGAAAAGGGTTTTAGGGAAGATTCTGTTAAGGCCACAATGCAAGGACTTCTGCTTCCTGATTAGCAACTGAAAACACTGTCAGGACACGTATATGGAGTGTATTTTATTTCTGGTGAGGCTATTTCTGTCATCCATCATGTCTCTTCCTCCCGCCTCCACTTGCCTCTCAAGCACCTCTTTGGAAGGTGGAGAGATGAGGGGCAGGAGGACATTGAGGGGGAGCATTAACAACTCTTTTGACTTGTCCTGATGGTTTCACCTTTGGATTTTCAAATTCTTGAAGGTCTAAATTCATTCATGCTGCATGTAAAATTTAATGATCACTTACATGTTTTAGCTCATTTTCACTTTAAAATAGCAACTAGATTTGAGAGATAGAGACCCTGAGCAAGAACCACCAGTGAAGCCTTTCCCAAATTCCTGACCGACAACAAGTATTGAGATAATAATGTTTTTTGCTGTTTTAAGTTACTGAGCTTGGGATCATTTGCAATGCAGCAGTAGGTAACTAATACAATTACCTACTAGACAGGAAAGGATTTGCCTGCAATACCAGAGACTTGGGTTTGATCCCTGGGTCAGGAAGATTCCCTGGAGGAAGGCATGGCAACCCACTCCACTATTTCTGCCTTGAGAATCCTATGGACAGAGGAGCCTGGTGGGGTACAGTCCATGCGGTCTCAAAGAGTTGGACACAACTTAGTGACTAACACTAGTTTTATCTAGAAAAGAGATAAGAGGTCTGAATTAATCTCCATCATATTTTGATTACATAAAATATTTAAATATATTTGTCTTAAATACCAAGTCTATTTTCTTTCCTAAAAGGTAAAATATAATTTGCCTTTTGCATAAAGGATATTTGAAATTAAAAGTAAATGAATAATCAAATTTTACATCTTGTGTGAAACATGTCTAGCATCATGAAATGTATGTTTCCTCTAACAAATGAAAGTAACAAATCTTTAGTTTGGTTTTTATGCAACAGATGTTTATTTTTAAATGTTTTAGAAATTATAGGGAACTAAGGCATTTAGCTGAACAATGTGTCCATAGGGACTTCTAAATTTTCTTCAAGCAAATCCTGGATATATATATGGCTTGTGGAGATTCCCTTGGGAATCCCCCTAAATCCTATTGTACTTCTGGGTCCATGCTATGCCCTCAGTAAGTAGTGCTGAGTCACCGGGGGTTGAGGCAACACAGTGTGGCAGTGCTTTTCCTTCCACCTGTCTCTACCTTCTTTTACAGTGTCAGGAGATGCATTTACATATATGCAAATGGTCTTCAGAATCATAACATTACCTAGATATTAAAAATTTGACTTTCAAATATGTCTCCATTTCCAAATAGTTTCATCTTCTTTACCTGCAACAAGATTCATCTAAGTCATCTGAACTCTTGAAGTACTGTCATAGTTATTAAAACACAGTCTCACCTTGGAGGGCATGTCAATTGCCAACAATAGACTTTGTACGATAGACTTATTTTGATTGTGTTCTTAACGGTACGATCTCTACCCCTCTTTTATATTCCTCTGTTTTAAAATACTTATTGATTAATTTGTTTGGCTGTGCTGGGTCTTAGTTGTGACATGCTGGATTGTTTAGTTGCAGCACTTAAACTCTTAGCTGCAGTGTGTGTGGGATCTAGTTCCCTGCCCAGGGATCAAACCCAGGCCCCCTGCACTGGGAGCCTGGAGTCGTAGCCCCTGAACTATAGGGAAGTCCTTCTTTCTTTTCTTTTTTTTTCTTGTGCTTCTTTTTTACTTTTGAGAGAAATCCGCCTTTTGTACCTCCAGTATCCTTTTTCCTCTTTTGTAGAGACTTCTAAATCTTGAGAAGTTAAAAATCCAGTTAAGATTTTTGTTGCTCAGTAATGGATGAAATGTAACCTTATTTGTCTAGTCTCAACTTTAAAGTAGCCATACCTGTGTTTTCTTTGGAAGTTTCTAAATCTTCATTTTAAGTTTATTATTTTATTTTTTTTTTATTTTTCCTGAGCCCTTTTCTTTGCTTTTGACCTGAAGATACATTTTGCATCTTCAGAGCTCTTTCTCTTTCCCCTGTCCTGACTTCAGAGAACCTGGGTACTTCAGCTTTGTCCTGATTTCTTTTTGGGGTACTTTCTGAGGTTCAGCCATCTCCAGGTTGGAGCCCCAGGGGCTGGTTTTACAAAGCTCTGGCTGCTTCCTTATTGGATTATTTGGCTCTGACATAGAACTTTTCTTCTGTAACAGAGCTCCCATACATCCCATTTCACTGGAGAAAGAAATGGCAACCCACTCCAGTATTCTTGCCTGGGAAATCCCATGGACAGAGGAGCCTGGCAGGCTACAGTCCATGGGGTTGCAAAGAATCAGACATGACTTAGTGACTAAACAACATCTACTTAAATGTAAAGTAAATAACTCACCAGCTACTCTTAGGACAGGAATGGGCTTCTTGTCACTGTCTAAGGGAATATACCAGGTTTTCTTCCTGCTTCCTCAGGTGTTTTGTTACGAAACTAAAATGGTTCCCCAAAACTTGTTACTATTTATAACACTGGCTAATTTGTGTGTGTGTGTATGTGTGTGTGTGTGTGTTTTTCTTTTTAGGCTTACCTAAATAATTTGCTCCTTGTTCTATTGTTTCAAATTTCATAAAAGCAAATCCCACAGGGATATCCAGTAGACTTATATAAACAACATTGTGACGTTTCCCAAATACTCTTCAATTCAGCTGGGATTCACATATTTTTGGAAAGCAGCTCCTCAGATAGATTAGAAGCAGTGTTAAATATGTAAGGACTTAGTGGTCAACTGTATTCCTATAAAACTTTTTTTTTTAAGCGTGTAAAGAGTAACTTGTAGACTAAGCTTTTCATCAATCCTGTATCTTAGAAGGGCAATAAATTTTATTTTTAAAAATTTTTTAATATATATTTATTTTAATTGGAGGCTGATTACTTTACAATATTGTATTGGCTTTGCCATACATGGCAATAAATTTTAACTTTAATATTAATATATATAATCTACATCTATCCTTATATCTATCTTTATCATATATATACATTCATATCTGTACCATAGGCATATACATTCTCCTAACCTGACAAATACTTTTAGTGTTTTATTATAAGTTGCAAATGGAGATTAAGAACTCAACTTTTAGAGTCAAATGGAGCTGGAGTTGAATCCTGGTTCCCTCATTTACTAAGGTAAGTTCTCTGAGCTCTGGTTGCCTCTCTGTGGAGACAATGATGCAGAGCCTATGAGACTGTTATGGGGATTATGTGTGATAACATTTACAAAGCACTTACCTTTGAAAGTGAAAGTGTCAGTCGCTCAGTTGTGTCCAGTTCTTTGAGACCTGATGGACAGAATCCCACTGGGCTCCTCTGTCCATGGGGATTCTCCAGACAACAATACTGGAGTGGGTTCTTCCCAACCCAGGGATCAAAACTGGGTCTCCTGCATTACAGGCAGATTCTTTACCTTCTGAGCTACCAGGGGAGCCTTGTACCTATGCTACCCAATGGTACTGGCTGTTCTCTTCTTTGCTACTTATTAGGTTTTTTGACTCTTCCATGTGCACTTGTTTTCTGCTAGGAAAGATGCTTTCATAGTAAGAAATGTATTTAAGTATTGCTCTGATGATTGACTATGCCAAAGCCTTTGACTGTGTGGATCACAATAAACTGGAAAATTCTGAAAGAGATGGGAATACCAGACCACCTGACTTGCCTCTTGAGAAACCTGTTTGCAGGTCAGGAAGCAACAGTTAGAACTGGACATGGAACAACAGACTGGCTCCAAATAGGAAAAGGAGTACGTCAAGGCTGTATATTGTCACCCTGCTTATTTAACTTATATGCAGAGTACATCATGAGAAACGCTGGACTGGAAGAAGCACAAGCTGGAATCAAGATTGTCGGGAGAATTATCAATAACCTCAGATATGCAGATGACACCACCCTTATGGCAGAAAGTGAAGAAGAACTTGAAGAGTCCCTTGATGAAAGTGAAAGAGGAGAGTGAAAAAGTTGGCTTAAAGCTCAGCATTCAGAAAACTAAGATCATGGCATCTGGTGCCATCACTTCATGGCAAACAGATGGGGAAATAGTGGAAACAGTGGCTGACTTTATTTTTGGGGGCTCCAAAATCACTGCAGATTGTGACTGCAGCCATGAAATTAAAAGATGCTTACTCCTTGGAAGGAAAGTTATGACCAACCTAGATAGCATGTTAAAGAGCAGAGACATTATTTTGTCAACAAAGATCTGCCTAGTTAAGGCTATGGTTTTTCCAGTAGTCATGTATGGATGTGAGAGTTAGACTCTAAAGACAGCTGAGTGCTGAAGAATTGATGCTTTTAAACTGTGGTGTTGGAGAAGACTCTTGAGAGTCCCTTGGACTACAAGGAGATCCAACCAGTCCATTCTAAAGGAGATCAGCCCTGGGTATTCACTGGAAGGACTGATGTTGAAGTTGAAACTCCAATACTTTGGCCACATAATGCGAAGAGCTGACTCATTTGAAAAGCCCCTGATGCTGGGAAATATGTGAGGAGAAGGGAATGACAGAGTATGAGATGGTTGGATGGCATCACTGACTCAATGGACATGGGTCTGGGTGGACTCCTGGAGTTGGTGATGGGCATGGAAGCCTGGTGTGCTGCAGTTCATGGGATCGCAAAGAGTCAGACAGGACTGAGAGACTGAACTGAACTGAACTGATGATCTGATACCAACTTCATGCTCCTGGGTGCTATTACAGCTCTTCATATCTGTGGAATATATCTCTCACATTGAAATATTTAATAATTAGAGGTTCTTTCATAGAACATAGTCATTAAAAAAATTATCAAGTTTATTCCAGTTGCCAGTTTTACACATCACATGAAATCCAGACTCTACCTACTTGGAATCCTTGGGTTGGTGGAACTTAATCACAGACTCAATTTGGCCATATCTTACATGGAGCTTTTTATCATGTGTTCATTCATTCTGGAGACAAAGGAGAGAAATGTCAGGGTAATCAATGGCAAACAGTGGATATGACCAACCTGACCCTAGCCCCCATTCTGTCTTCTGTCTACAGCTTTCCCAGATGTTGTCTGATGCCATCTGAATATGGAGAAGATAGCAGGAGAGATGGCCAGGAGCGGTTGTGCCACTTGGGCAGGTGCGTTTACTCCATTTAATATAGAAAGGACCCTGGATTACATGGGTGTGTAGGCAGCTCAGTAGCTGTCTGAACATAAGCTTTCTTCAGGGATCTCACCCAGGGTTGCTGTGTTGGAGACTGTGGAGAGAAGGCACGCTGTGGAGAGACACACTGTGGAGAGAAGACTGGGGAGAAGACATGCTCAAGCTGGAGCCTGACCTGCCTGCTGGGGAAGGGCCAGCTGAAGGCTCGTTTGGAGAGCCCACAGACGTGTTCCAGGAGGCCTGGCGGGCAGCCCCTGCCACAGAAACAGCCAGGCTGTGTGGGCAGGGAGGGGGCTGCTCTGCCCAGCATGCTCCACCCCTGCCTGGACCCAGCAGGCCAGGTGCAGGGGAGACGGAGAGAAGGGAGAGTTTGCAGACCATGTCCCATCCCCTACATTGTACCATTGAGGGTCAAGGAGGAACACTTCAAGAAGACTATAAGGTTACTGTTTTTATTTTTTTTAATTTATTAAATTTTTTTTTTTGCCATACCATGAAGCATGTGGGATCTTAGTTCCCCAACCAGAGACTGAACCTCTCCCCTCTCAATGGGGGCAGAGAATCATAACCACTGGACTATAAGGGAAGTCCAAAGGTTAGTATTTGTGTGTGTCTGTGTGTGTGTGTGGAAAATGTCACATATAAAGGTAGAACAGAATAGAATAGAGTAGTATCTCCTGTCAACCAGCTTCAATGGCTATAAACTCGTAGCCAACCTTATTTCTTCTATACCCTCCAACATCCCCCCTCACCCCGCAACTATTTTGAAGCAAGCCCCAGCTATTATACTCTGTCACCAAAAATATTTTAGTATCTATCTCCAGAAGATAAGGGCTTCAAAATAACCACTAGATTCCTGAATGTTCACAAAGATTCCCTGATTGTCTCATACATTTTTATGGTTTATGTGAATTGACATCCGAATAACTCCATGCGTTGCTGTTGGTTTTTGTCTTTTAAGACTCTTTTAATCTATGGTTTCCTCCTACTACTACTTTTTCTTTCTCTGTAATTTATTTTTTGAAGAAACTGTTGTTTTTCCTGTAGAGTTTCCCACAGTCTGGATTTTGCTGATTGCTTCCATGTGACATTGTTTAATGTATTCCTCCATTCCTGTATTTTCTGTAAACTGGGAGTTAAATCCGGTGGATTGATTGGATTTAAATTGATTTGATTTTCTGGCAAGACTATTTCATAGGTAATGGTATATTCCTCCTCAGGAGTGGAGTGAGTCACTCAGTCATGTCTGACTGTTTGCAACCCCATGGACTGTAGCCCTCCAGGCTCCTCTGTCCATGGCATTCTCCAGGTCAGAATACTGAGTGGGTAACTGTTCCCTTCTCCAGGGGATCTTCCCAACCCAGGGACTGAGCCCAGGTCTCCCGCATTGCAGGCAGATTCTTTATCGTCTGATCCACCAGGGAAGCCCTCTTCCTCAGGAGGAATGTAATATCCAATTGTCTTTTACTTTTTAAAATTGTGGTTTAAAAAAAAAATAAAACTTGCCATCCTAACCATTTTAAAGTGTACAGTTTAGGAGTGTTAAGTACATTCACACTGGTGTGCAGCCAATCTTGCAAAACTGAACCTCATGCTCATTAAATAACAGCCCTCCACCTCCCTCTGCACCAGCCCCTGGCAACCAGCATTCCGCTTCCTGTCTCTATGAATTCAACTACAGTTTCTTCTTTTGAAAGGCGGAACTAAGATTCCAAAGAGAGATATGTGTGAAGGGTCGTATAGAAGACCAGCTAGGCTGCACGGAGGACATGTGAGCACAGGCGGGCAAGACCTAAAGGAGGAGACGTCCAGCTAACCTAGAGCAGCATTTTGGGAATCCAGGGATAAAGCAGAGACCACTGAGTAAACAGGATGCTCTCCACTTACGGCTGCTGCAACAGTGAGACAGGGAAGCCAAGGAAGGACTGGGAGAGGAGTAAGAGTCCAGTGCCCCACGCAGAGAAACACAGGCCAGCGGCTCCTGGGACACCCTTAGGGAGCAGAGAGATGTAGGCTGGCTTCGGCAGCAGCTGTAAAAGGGTCAACCGAGGGGGCTCTGTCTCTCCCTTCACAAAGGCCAAGCGATGAAAGAGCAGGTCCAAGTCCAAGATGAATGTGTCTCCCAGTCCTGACTCAGAACGGGATGCGTTGTTGGGGCCTGATGGCCCGGCTTGAGGCAGTCCCTTTGGTTTGGAATACGTGCCCAGTCCTGCTACAGCTAGTGCCCAGGAAGGCGGGGCTGGGTGGCCCTTCCAGAAGAGAGGCTGCATCCAGCTCACTTGGGCCAGTCTTTCAAAGGTTGATGATCTGAAGAGCAGGTGCCAGTTGCTGCAACCAGAGTCTCAGGTTTTGTAGTCCTGGTGCAGTCCCCTGGGAGGCACAGGCGGAGCCCCTCGGTTCCTTTCTTAAGAACCTGTTGCAGGGGGAGGTGTGAGAGGAGAGTGCATTTGTTCATTCATTGTGCTCATATGGCAATACTAACATATGAATGTTCGCCACCATGCCAAATGACTAACATTCAGTGTTGCAGACTGGTTTTTCCCTTTTTATTGAAGGATCGTTTCCACACAGTATCATCTTGGTACATCATTGTTGTTCGGTCACTCAGTTGTGTCCAACTCTTTGTGGCTCTGTGGACTGTAGCACTCCGGGCTTCTGGAGCTTCCCTGTCCTTCATTATCTCCTGGAGCTTGCTCAAACTCATGTCCATTGAGTCGTTGATGCCATCCAACCATCTCATCTCCTGTCGTCCCCTTCTCCTCCTGCCTTCAATCTTTCCCAGCATCAGGGTCTTTTCTAATGAGCTGGCTCTTCACATCAGGTGGCCACAGTATTGGAGCTTCAGCTTCAGTCCTTCCAGTGAATATTCAGAATTGATTTCCTTTAGGATTAACTGGTGTGATTCAATATTTATATACATTTCAAAATCATCACCATACAGAGTTATTACAATATTACTGCGTTCCCTATGCTACATGTTACATCTCTGTGACTTACCTATTTTACAAGACTGTTTTTTGTTTTCATATCTAGCGATTTACCCAGTTTCTCATTCTTGTCATGCCACCTACTAGCCGCATGGCTGTGGATCAGTCATTCACTGTCTATAAGGAAAGTAAACAATACCTACGCCATAGAATTGTTTTATTGAATGAAATTTTATGTGTGAAGTTAATTTATCCACAATGTATAACCAAAAGTTTAAATTTTATATTTATCATTAAAAAATACATTTTATCAAATTATCAACAAAGTCCTCTAATGACTTTTCATTGCCTGCCTGAGAATAAGATTTAACTCCTTACCTGACCTAAGAGTATATGGAATTTGGCCCCCACCTGAGTCTCTGGCCTCATTCCTTAGCACCCTACTGCTCACTTTCATACACAGACTCTCACCACTGAACTGATAATCAACTTCTGCTCCTCAGTCATTTCAGAATTGTTCCCACCCAAGGGCCTTCGCATGTACTCGGCCTCCAGGCAGAAATGCTTCTCCCCTGGCTCAAAACTTCTCTTGAGTCTGCTCTCAACTCAAATATAATTTCATCATATCTAATGCTGTCCCCTGAGCTGCTGACAGTCTCTGTCACAGTCAACTATTCTATTCTCTTTTTGAAATGATCACTCTCTTATTGAATGAGGATTTCATAAGTATATTTTACTTATCATTTATGTTCCCTGCCAAAAGGGACGTAAAGACTAGAATTTTGTCTTCTGTATGTCTCATCTAGGCTAATGCCTGGCTCAGAGGAGGGTTTTAGTAAGTATTTGTAGAACAAGCTAATTATTGTTGAAACTGTTAGACTTTTCAGTAGTCTTATTCTTGGAAGCAAAATACATTTCAAACTTTATAATTTTATATCCCAAAGAATATGATTCTTCAGGCCTATATATGTTTTTTTAATTAAAAATTATATTTGTGCTGAGCAGGTCAGTTTGTAATTTGCTCTTTTTTTTTTAAATCAATGACACTTGAATATTTCTTTTATAGCATCATTTTTCATGGTGACGTGGATATACGATAGTTTATTTAACCAATTCCCTGTCGTATACATATTGAGAAATTCTGGGTTAAAGGCCCATTGATAAATATCTCAAATTTCCCTCCAGAAAGACTGTGGCAATTTACATTTCTACAAATGGTATAAAAGGAATCCACTTATTCTGAACAGTTTCCAATACCAAATTTATCATTAATAAAATAAACAAAATGCTCATTTGATCAGTGAAAACATATCCCATTGTTGCTTTAGTTTGCATTTAGTTACTGGTGAGTGCAAACTGGTTTCCTTTGCTTCTTATCATGTTATATTTCTTCCCTGAGGAATTGTTGCCCCATCTGTGTGTGTGCTGGGAAGGCAAAGTTCATTGCTTTTACTGATTTTTCTACTGTGGTGTTCATCTTTTATTGATTTACAAGAGTCATTTTTTTGACCTGGGAGATTTTTGCAGAAACTAGCTCCTGTGGTCAGTGATTTTTATTTTGGCCAGCTAAAAATTATTTCTGTTATTTTACTAACACTCTACAGGTTATTGCATCCAACAGGTATGCCTGATACACCTGTGAAGTCTCCAGCACTATGCTTCATTTTCTCTTTCTATATCAGAATCAATCACTAAGGTTTTTTGTCTTTTTTGTTGGTCTAATTTCACATCATCTGAATCAATTATCTTCTGAAGGACTAACATCTTCTAGTGTGTGTGTGTATTTTTATTTAACTCAGACAATCAGAGAAAGTATCTGCATAAAATTTGCTGAAAAATTCTTCTTCATTCAAAATTTTGTGATGCATCATTTTTGAAAATTTTATGGTAATAAACTTGCATTTATAATGTATACAAAGTTGAAACAAAAACCTAATGGAGCAAAATGTGAATGATAGCGGCAATCATAAGTTGCATAATGAATCCTTGATCAATTTTAAGCTCTAACAACTTCACATGCTGATGTTAATTGTATTACTCTCTAAAAACGCACTGATACTTCTCCAGTGAAAAATGTGTTAAGGTAACTAACCTTTGTCACAAATTGCAAATATTTCCTCCATCTATTGCTTGCCTTCTAATTTTCATTTTGGGCCTGAGGCCATATAAATCTCTAGTTAGGCTTATGTCCCAAAACCTCAGCCAGCCAGAAGGGAATGTTTACCTCGGTGACACTTAAGTCCCAGTCTAGGAGGCATGGCTCCCTGGACAACACCAGGCTGGGCCAGGGCATCTGAAGCATCAAAATAATTCAGAACTAAAGTTTCCCAGAACAGGGCTTTGCTGGTGGTCCAAGTAGTTAAGAATCTGCCAGCAAATGCAGGAGACACAGGTTCCATCCTTCCCCCAGTAAGACGCGACATGCCACAGGGCAGCTAAGCCCGTTTACTGCAAAAACTAAGCCCTTGCTCTGCAGGTACCGAAGCCCACAGGCCACAAGAGAGGCCACAGTGATGAGAATCCTGCAACGAAAAGGAGCCCCTCTGTCTGCAACTAGAGAAAGCCCAGGTACAGCAATGAAGACCCAGCACAACCAGAAAAAAGTAATTAATTAATATCTTTTAAAAAAGATTCCCAGGACAGTCTCTAAAACAACAGGCTCTGTTTACTTAATGACAGGCTTATGGACTACCCTCTGCCACTGACCCAAGGTATTTAAAATTTAAAATAGTAACTCTTAAAGATCCCAAGGAATGAAGGGATAATGATGAAATAACATGCAGTAGAATTTTATTTCAAAAATTTTTCTTAACTATTTTATCTACTGTTTTCCATAAAGCCATCTTCCTTTGGGTTTTCATAAGGCCAGTGTGCAATAGTGGCCAGATCTATGGAGAGGGGTTCCTGGTGAGGGATGTTCTGGTTGTGTGTGTGTGTGTGTGTGTGACAGGATAGGAGAGGACATCACCTTCCATCTCCAAATGCTAATTTTTGGCACAATGCTTCTCCAATAAATACAACAGACATGAACATCCTCACCCTGGTGAGACAGCCTCCTTGTGTAGGATGATTGCTGAAACCCTTTGCCCATCTCTTGTCAAAACCTCTGGCAAGACAGGTAAACCTTTTCTTGGCCCAGTCTAACTCCTCCCAGGATATAAACCTCTCTCTCATCCCCTCGCCGTGGACAGCCCTCCCACTGCCCTGTTTTGAGTCCCCCCTGAGCCATCCCTCTTCTGGACCAAATGACCTTGACCTTCCCCACCTAGCCCAGGGCTGAAGTCCCAAACCTCTCCCTGGCCTTCTTCCTTTGTAACCTTGTATTCATGTTTTCTGGTTCTGCTCTGTGTCTAGAGTGTCACAGAAGAGGGAAAGAGATGAGTTAGAAGGTGCTAGGCAGGAGGAACTCAAGGAAACGAGCTGCCCCAGCCCAGGAGAGAAGCTTAGTGGTAGGATTCTGATGTCCCCAGCTCCCCCAGCTCTCACCAGTGTCTCAGGGATCCCCTGGGCACTCAGCGGGGGCCTATCCAGGGCAGAAAACCTGGTGGCATCGGCAAGGTGGGACCTCCTGTGCCCAGGGACTGTGGCCTTTTCAGCTACATGAGAACACCTCAGGGGCAGCATCTCAGGCTAAACATGGTTCCCTTCAGGAGGCATGGAGCAAGAGTCGTCAGTGCTTCATAAACAGGGCGACACGAATGCTCGACATGAATGTTTTATTAAGAACGTGTGCCGTGACGAGGCTGAGGTCTAATATGTGCCAAGAATGGCAGCATGCCTGCATAAATCCTTGTCCTCGCTATGCTGTTAACACGCCTACCGCAGCCAGCTATTTTAGGCTTGTTGTCAGATTTGCTGGGGTGCGTCTGCAAAGCAGGACCAGAGCTCCAGAACGCCAGACTCGTCATTAAATGATCTTTCCTCAATCACAAGAGTCATTTAAAAACACAGATAGTACTCACCCTCCACCATCAGTCCTCTCCTCTTACTTGTCATTTCCTATAGAATCCAGCCCATCAGCCCCTGTTTATTAGGTGTAAATGTGTTTCCATCCGTGGCCCAACGAAAACCCAATTCCAACACTTCATTGGTATTTGCTGTTTTATCATCTGTCACTTGTGCCCTGAGGCATAGTGACCTTTTTTTTTTTTTTTTAAGGTAAAATGAGCTATGCTTTGTCTGCTCATATTTCTCTTTTAGCAGACACGTCACTGGACGTCTGGAAGAGAGACACAGGGACCTGATGGAGTCCCTCCATCACAAAGCTCTTCAGGGACTTCACTTCCCTAGCAGTCCAGTGGCTAAGACTCTGTGTTCCTAGTGCAGGGGGCCTGGGTTCACTCTCTAGTCAGGGAACTTGATCTCATATGCTACAACTGAAGATCTTACGTGCCACAGGGAAGATGAAAGATCCCGTGTGCTGCAACTGAGACCCAGAGCAGCCAGATAAATAATTTTTTTTTTTTAAAGAAACAGCAAAGTTGTTCAGATCCCGTGGGGCTGAAGATTTCAGAACAATCTTGAAAGTGAAACTAACCTTGCCCTCAAATGTGCAAAATACCATGTCCCATGGCAGGAATCAAACTGAAGCCACCAGCCAGCACACACAGCATCAGTGAAGTCAAAAGTCTTTTATTGAGAAACTACTATGTGCCGATCATTAGTTGAAATTTTGATTAGCCGAAATTTGGCAAGAAAAGACAACCCTTTTCCATTATTCATCCTTTATATAAGCAGGTCCTACCTTTTTCAAGTTCTTTAGAATAAGAATGACCTGATGTGGGCTTCCCTGGTGGCTCAGTTGGTAAAGACTCGGGTTCGATCCCTGGGTTGGGAAGATCCCCTGGAGAAGGAAGTGGCAACTCATTCTGGTATTCTTGCTGGAAAAATCCCTTGGACAGAGGAGCATGGTAGGCTACAGTCCAGGAGGTCACAAAGAGTCAGACATGACTTAACAACTAAGTCACCACCACCTAAGGGATAGTCCACGAATGTTTTCCCAGCCGGCCTGCCCTGCTTTCCAGATTTCTCAGCAGACTCTCATCTTCAGGGTCTGTCCAAACAGGGGGAAAGAAATACTTAGAGGAAGAAGAAACTCAGGCTCAAAATAGCACACTGTGCTGACCAAACCCCATCTGATGCCGCATTTTGCCTATTCTGTCCTCATTTCCTCTGTCCATTTTCCCTTAATCTCTAGTATGTTTTCCTCCCCACAGCACTTCTAACAATTCCACCCCTCTTCCCGGCCAACAGCGTACTCGGTGTTTACAAGGTTGGCTGGTAATGCCACAAGGAAAATGAAATTATAAGAGTGTCTATCTTGACAAACCAACAGATTTTTAAACCCTAGCCAACCAGACTGTCATATTAGAAGTAATCTTTGTTATTATGTATTTTATGATCTCTCAGAGTTTACAGTGTTGGGATTTGACTTGTGATTGTCCTGGAATGTGGCATCAGGTTCTGTTTTATTTTGTAAATTCCAGAAAATGAGAGACCACAAGATGTGGTTTTGGTGGCCTGATTTCCAGAGTGACACAGATACTCAGGTGCTAAACGCATGCCGTTTGAGGATACGGTCCATGGGAAACTGGCTCAGATAACCTTTATTATAAAGCAAAATCAAAGACATCACTTTCCCAACAAATATCTGTATAGTCAAGGCTATGGTTTTTCCAGTAGTCATGCATGGATGAGAGAACTGGATCGTAAAGAAGGCTGAGCACAAAAGAATTGATGCTTTTGATCCGAGTGCTAGAGAAGAGTCTTGAGAGTTCCTTAGGCTGCAAGGAGATCAAACCAGTCAATCCTAAACGAAATCCACCCTGAATATTCACTGGAAGTATTGATGCTTAAGCTGAAACTCCAATACTTGGGCCTCCTAATGCAAAGAGCTGATTCATTGGAAAAGACCCTGATGCTGGGAAAGATTGAAGGCATGAGGAGAAGGGGACTACAGAGGATGAGATGGTTGGGTGGCATCACTGACTCAATGGACATGAGTTTGAGTAAACTCCAGGAGTTGGTGATGGACAGGGAGGCCTGGCATGCTGCAGTCCATGGGGTCCCAAAGAGTCGAACGCAACTTAGCAACTGAACAACAACAGCAACAAACCTTTACTCATCCTGCTCTTGGTGGGTTAGTATAAGGAACTGTGTAAGGAAAAGGTACTTCCATTCATTTCTGAACACATTTAACAAGAGCAGGGTTTCATAGTGACATTTAGCACAGAACAAGCCCTTCAGAGGCCGGGCTGTCTGCTGGGTGCCAATTGACCGGGAGCCTCAGTCCTGTGCCTGATTCAGGACGGACTCAGGGCCGGGACACCAAGGTGGCAGGCAGAATGTTAACGACAGCAGCGGGAGAGGCCCCATAATCTGGGCTGGGGAGGACCAGTTCTGCGGACGTGGAGGCAGGTCCCAAGCAGCGGGCTGTGAGGAGGTGAACAGAGGAGGCCCAGAGCCGCAGAGTCCGGGCCTCGCATGGGAGGCTGGAGGGAGGCCTATGAAATGACAGCACAGGACAGAAGCACATGTGGGAAGGCTGACCCGGGACTTGTCTGGGGACCTGATGCCGAACGAGAAGACCAGGGAGACAGCAGGACTCACTGAACTCAGCTCTCAGAATAAAAACCATTGCAAGGACCCTTTATTGAATCTTTGATGTGCACCAGGCACTTCACCTTCCATACATCCAGTCTACACAAATCGTCCTGCAGCCCCAGGTGATGGAGCAGGACTCTGAGGCCCTGGCCTCCCTGCTAAGACACGTGCGAGCTAGGACAGAGTCTGCCAGGTCTGCCCCAGGTTGTGTCTTCTTCACCACCTCCCATTGCCGAGTGACCACGCACGTGGCAGTTTCTGAGCGATGCGGCACCTGTGTTACAGCTGTTTATTCACATGTCCATTCCGTTCATCCTTTTAGGAATTCTCCCAGAGATTTGGTTTCTGCGATGTTGCTGAGTCTCGGTGTCCCGTTCCTGCAGGTTGCAATCTGAGCCCAGGGCCGCTGTCCCAACGCTGAGTCCATGCCAAAGTGAAGTGAAAGTATTAGTCACTCTTTGTGACCCCATGGCGTTATAGCCCACCAGGCTCCTCTGTCCATGGGATTCTCCAGGCAAGAACACTGAAGCAGGTTGCCTCGCCCTCCTCCAGGGGATGTTCCCAACCCAGGGATCAAACCCAAGCCTCCTGTACTGGCAGGTGGATTCTTTACCATCTGAACCACCGAGAAGTCCACGCTGATGTTCTCTTAACTGAGAATCCTTGCAGAGCATCAGCCCACACAACACGCTTTCTGTCTTTTCCCAAGCGAGCCTAGGAGGTCTTTTGGTGCCAGGATTCTGCATCGTGGTTCCCACGTCCACTGAGTTGAGCACAGAGCATCAGCAAGGCTAGAGCTCTGGCAGCAGGGCCCTGACGAAGGCTCTCTACTGTCCCCTCCAGCTCCCCTTTCTGTCTGCAGAGTGGACAGCCCCCTGTGGATCCCGATGGAGCCCCAGCTCAGGCAGGCCTCTGATGTAGCCAGGCCCCTGCAGCTTGGGGGATGCATGTTTCCTCGGGCCTGGATGGCTCCTCCTCTGTCCTCAGGCAGAGCCTGGCCGACTGCATCTCCCAGACACTGGGATGTACCCCCATCCTTCTATAATCCGGCTCCCCCCAGCACAGGAGCTCCTTAAGGGTTGAACTGTTTCTAATTTAGTTGAAAACCCCAGTCCCTGCACAGGCTTTGGCACTTAGCAGCATTCCGGGTATATTTGCTAGCAAAACAAGCATGGAGTGTTGGGTGAGGTGAGGGGACATACTTGCAGGCTGTTTGAATCTGGGCCATGGAACCTTTGGAGGGAGCTCAGGCCCAGGGATGGAGCTTTGCAAACACAAATATTGAGAGAACATCTGAACCGCTGACGGGAAAGTGGGAGAGAAAACAAGACCCAGGACATCCCAGGATGGTACAGAGAGGGGAGCGGACACATAAACATTTCTGATGTTTTAGATTCAGAGGATTCCAAGGAGAGGACAACTTCAGGCCAAGGAGAGGTACTTTTTTTTTTCCCTAGTGAAATTCAGTGAGTGTCGCACTAGACACATTTGCTAGAGACCTGGAAATACAAAACGAGTTGGAATCCATGTGAGTCAATGCTGGGGTGAAGGGGAAGTTTTTAAGGAGTTCTTATTTTACCCCCTGACTCTTCCTGTGTCTCCTCATGTCCTCATCCTAACAACTGGGGGAAGTGACTCTCATTCTCCTGTGCAAGACAAACAAATTTAGCCTCCGAGAAATTGAATGATTACCCAGCATCATCGAATGTGAAGTCTGGACTTCAAACAGCTCCATCCTCCGCACGTTAATCTCCCATCTGCTTGCTGTCTGCCCATCCCTTTGAGTTGCTGGAGGAATCCCAGCTCGTTTCAGCCCCGGAAAGAGACAGGACTTCAAAGTCCCCTGGGACGTTTCTCCCCTGCTCTTAGGTCAAATGCGTTCTTCCTCCCATTATCAAAGCGATGTCAACTTGTGAGTCCGTTTCTTCAGCCCCAGCTGATGACTCTGTCTGATCACAGAGGGTCTGTCCCTGTATTTTCCGGGCTCCATGGGACTCTCAGTTTGCATATCCTGCTTCTTATCTTGTGCTCTGTAACGAGTGGCCTCTTGACCTTTCTCCAGTTCTCTTGCATCTTGAGGGTGAAGCCATCCAAAAAAAAAAAAAGACTTACTAATTTGAGGCCATATAAAAACCTCTTAGAGTAAAGCAGATGTCTTTGATGAGTAGTCATACATTAAAAAGGAATTAATTTTATGGGATAGTAATTGCTGACAAGCTGACCTGTGGATAACATAAAAATCAGGCCCACACGCCCAAACCACAAGGCTCTGTGGAGAGGGGCAGAAAGCCTGTGGTGTCCCAGTCCTGCTCACAGTGTGTGCAACAGTTTGTCACTAACCAGGGAAGCTCACAGCAGTCTTGGTGTCCTGGGTTCTCACTAGGGGTCAGTCACTTTGACACTTTTGTTACCCGGGTCTTTGGTGTCATCACCAAGAAATCATTGCCAAAATCCATTGTCTAGTAGATTTTTTTTTTTTTTTGGCTGCACCGCATCTTTGTCTTTGTTGATGCAACCAGGCTTTCTCTAGTTGTGGTTCACGGGCTTCTCATTGCAGTGGCTTCTCTTGTTGTGGAGCACGGGCTTTAGGGTACGTGGTCTTCAGTAATTTTGGCTCCCGGGTTCCAGAGCGCAGGCTTGGTAGTTGGGGCGCTCAGGCTTAGTTGCCTTGAGGCATGTGGGTCTTCCCAGATTAGGAATCCAACCTGTGTTCCCTGAGTTGGCAGGGAGATTGCCACCAGGGAAGTCTGAGAAGCTTTTGACCTGTTTTCCTCTATGAGTTTTAGGTCCTTAATTTGTCTTGAGTTATTGTTTTTTCACCTTGAGTTAATTTTATATATTGAATTAGAGAAGGCTTCAGTTTCATTCTTTTGTATATGGACATCCAGTTCTCCCAGCACCATTTGTTGAAAAGATTGTCCTTTCACCGTGAAATGGTCTTGACACCTTGTCCAAAATCATTTGTGACTATAAATGTGAGAGTTTATATCTCGGCTCTCCCTGATTTTTATTTTTTGCCTCTATGGATATGGAAATACACCATACTATGTCTAGTTCTTGAGAGGTTCTTGACCTTGAATGTGCACCAAATGTCCAAGAAACTTCCCAACATACACGCTGGGCTCTTTGCCCAGAGTTTCCGACTTAGCAGTTTTGTAGGGGGAGGGACCTGAGAATGTGCACTTGTAATGAAGTTTCCAAATCATGCTGAAGATGCTTTTCCTTCACAGACTGTTGTTTCAGGGCAAAGATTTGTTAACCCTGGGGATTCGGGATACCTCTTGAGTTTCTGATGAAAACTCTTAAGCATCTCCCTCCCCAAACTACACTTATCCATACAATTTTGCATTCAATTTTGGGACTTTGTAGTCCTTCCACTCAACCTAATCCATGGATATCTTGGAATTCTGGCGGACCTCCAGTTAAGATCCTCTCCTTTGGAAGCTGGTTGCATTATCAGGGGAAATGCTGGTATTAAGATGCAGGCTCTGCAGTCTTAGAATGTTGCAAATAAAGCATGCAACTCTGTCCATTCATTGATTGATGTCAACCCATTCATTCATTGATATAGTCAGTAAATATTTCCTGAGCACTTAGCATGTAGCAAGCATCATGTTAGGCAATGAGGGTAAATCCAAGCCACCACAGAGGGCACACAGGCAGCGAGTAGCAGAAATGTGGGTCCATAGGCAATCACACCCCTCGTGATCAGTGCAGCCTCAGGAGAGGGACAGGTTAATAAAGGCAGGGTCACAAATGCCTCAAACCCAGGCCCCACAAAGTCCAGGCCACCCATTAGGGGGGATGGCTGATGATCCAGTTCCCAGGATGTGTGCTCACTGCAGCCCTCATTCTGGGTGGGGTCTTGTGGCTCGCCTTTCTGTTTGAGATTCCGTCTCTGTTTGATCTTGGTGTCATGGGGTCAGATAAATAAGGTGCTCGAACAAGAGCCTCATGAGGGACTTCCCTGGTATCCAGGGACTAAGCCTTATGAGGGACTTCCCTGGCATCCAGGGACTAAAACTCCATGCTTCCAATACAAGGGGCGTGGGTTCAATCCCTGGTTGGGGAACTAGCATCCCACGTAGCATATGACACAGCCAACAACATAATTAAAAACAAAAAACAAACAAGCAAACAAAAAACCAAGTGAGTCATGGAAAGTTTTTGGCAGAAAGGGTAACCAAGCCCCCGCTGATGAGAATAGTTAAGCCAAGGGACATGGGGAGGGGGTGAACGTGCTCTGCTCAGTGAGAATGGTGTGTCTGAAGGCCTGTGGGTAAATGCCAGGCAAAAGCATTTGGGTGTTTTTTTTTTTTTTCCCCTAAAGAAATGATGGGAGCCCCTGAAGGATTTTAAGGAGGGGAAGGAAGAGGCACAGCTGAAATCACAGACAGGTGTGCTCAGGACGGATGCACAGGTATGTACTCTGAGGGTTGAATTTTAATGCTCCGCAGTGACTGCCTGGTAGGCTGCAGTCCATGGGGTCGCTGGGAGTCGGACACAACTGAGCAACTTCACTTTCACTTTTCACTTTCATGCATTGGAGAAGGAAATGGCAACCTACTCCGGTGTTCTTGCCTGGAGAATCCCAGGGACGGGGGAGCCTGGTGGGCTGCTGTCTATGGGGCTGCACAGAGTCGGCCACGACTGAAGCTACTTAGCAGCAGCAGTGACTGTCTGGATGTCCTTAAGAACTTTGTCTTTGAATTGGTGTTCTGTGAGTGAGTGAAGGTTGCTCAGTCGTGTTCGACTCTTTGCGACCCCATGGACTATAGAGTCCATGGAGTTCTCCAGGCCAGAATACTTGAGTGGGTAGCCTTTCCCTTCTCCAGGGGATCTTCCCAACCTAGGGATTGAACCCAGGTCTCCCACATTGCAGGCAGATTCTTTACCAGCTGAGCCACCAGTGAAGCCCATTCTATAAGTAAAGTTGAAGGAACTCTGAGTCTGAAGTCTGTGGCTGGTGAATTCCTGCCCTACCCTTTTGTCACAGGCAGAGGTCCTAGTGGTGCCTCCGACCGCCTCAGCCTCCGCAAGTCTCACCGAGTTTGCATTGACTACAGGTACCTGAATATCCTCTGTCGGCCAGATCAAGGATTTCAATTTCCAAAACTCGGTCACGGAGCCTTCTGCAAAGTGAAGTCACTCAGTCGTGTCCGACTCTTTGTGACCCCGTGGACTGTAGCCCAACAGGCTCCTCCATCCATGGGATTCTCCAGGCAAGAATACTGGAGTGGGTTGCCATTTCTTTCTCTAGGGGATCTTCCTGACCCAGGGATCAAACCAAGGTCCCCCGCATTGCAGGCAGATGCTTTAACCTCTGAGCCACCAGGGAAACCCCAAAAGGCTCATGGAAATCATCCCTTTGATCATTTGCTCTCTGGGGCCAGTATTCTGTTCTTTTCCATCCTGAGTCCCCTCAGGGTGCACTATTGGGGATGGCAGAATTTTTCCCGTTTATTCTCAGTTAGCATGATTATTCTCACCCCTTGCTTAAGGCCCATATGGTAGAGGCTGTGCTGTGCTCAGATGCCCAGTCATGTCTGTCTCTTTGCGACCCCATGGACTGTGGCCCTCCAGGCTCCTCTGTCCATGGGATTCTCTAAACAAGAATCCTGGAATTTCCTCCTTCAGGGGATCTTCCCCATCTAGGGGCTGACCCTGCATCTCCTGCCCTGGCAGGCGGATTCTTTTCCACTGTGCCACCTGGGAAGTCCTTAGGCTCCCAGGCGACCTTCCTTACTCTCAGTCTCTCTTCTAAATGCTCCAAACGGGAAATATTTTGTCGGGCCTTATCCCATGCGTTCAGATCGTTGAGCACATGCCCGTGCTGCCTGCGCTTTGAGAGCCACTCTGCCTTCCCCAGATCCAAGCCTGTGCCTCCTGGACAGGACGCAGCGTCCCTGGTAAGAAGCAGGCCGGGCAACAGGGCATGTGCCGCTGTGTCCCCTGTGGGGTTTAATCTGCAGAAGAAACATCAAAAACTTCCTGTTCCCAGGGGAAAGCATTTCACCCAACCTTCCCAATCAAACCTAGTAAATAGAGGCGTGAGTCACGGCATGGAGCACTCTTGAAGAAATGGGCAATGAATAGAGAAGCTTTTGTGAGTCATGTGGCCAGATGAGAATCACCGAAAAGCAATTTCCACAAAGGCAATCCGGGAGATGCACCCAGCACTTCCTCTTCCTTTAGAACATGTGTCAGAGGAAGTTCACGGCCCTGGTGTGTGCGATGCCATGGGGGAACACTTACCCGGCCCCACTGGGGCAACTTCATCCCTGTGGTTCCCTTCACTGTGTGGTCCAGAATCACACTGGAGCATCCTTTCATTCTTGGATTCCCTCTCGGCTCTGCAGTGAGGCCCAGATTTACCCCTCCCACCTCCCCACTCGTGCATGACACACTGGGGACTTGGTCATTAAATCTGGTTTAGCACCAAACAGAGAACCCTAGCCATAACAGGGAAGTTTTTAAAAATTAATTTTTATTGGAGTATAGTTGCTTTATAATGTTGTCTTAGTTTCTGCTGTATAGCAAAGTGAATCAGCTCTACATATATTGTTTAGATACGCTTCCCATTTAGGTTACTGCAGAGCCTGAGGAGAGTTCCCTTGCTATACAGTAGGTTCTCATCAGTTATCTATTTCACACCTCATATCAGTAGTGTATACATGTCAATCTCAATCTCCCAATTCCTTCCACTACCCCTTCCCCCCCACCTTTGGTGTCCATATATTTGTCCTCTACATCTGTGTCTATATTTCTGTTTTGCAAATAAGATCATCTGTACCATTTTTCTAGATTCCAAATACGTGTGTTAATATACAATATGTTTTTATCTTTCTTACTTACTTCACTCTGTACAACAGTCCAAAACATGTGTTGATATTCGATATGTGTTCTTTTCTTTCTGATTTAATATCACTCCATCACTCTGTACAACAGTCTCTACAGATGACCCAATTTCACTCCTTTTTGTGGCCGAGTAGTGTTCCACTGTATGTATATGCCACATCCGATTTTCCATTCCTCTGGTGATGAGCCTTCAGGTTGCTTCCACATCCTGGCTATTTGTAAATAGTACTGCCGTGAACATTGGGGTACATGTGTCTTTTTAAATTATGACTTAGGGTATATGCCCAGGAGCAGAACTGTTGGGTAATGGGGGAGATTTGAAAGACACATATGTATCTGAGGCTAGAACGGCCTTGGATTTAAATCTAGAGAGTGGCTAGGCCACATCTAGAAGGATGAAAATGCTGGAGTTAGAAAGAAAGGGAGCCTGAGAGAGAGGGGCTAAGAGAAGGACTTTGCTCAAACAGGAGAGGATGCACTGATACACTGGGGCACGGAGAATGGGGCCAGAGCCCAGGAAAGAGCAGAGGCGCTGCAGAGCTGAGGGCGCGGGGTGAGGGGGAGAACTCGCCCAGTGCCCCTCCAAGGCGCCTCTCTATCTGGGCAGGGGCGTGGCTGGCTTCACAGGCAAGCAAATTCATTTGCCCTGAGTCCCGTGCTCCCAAGGGCCTGAGCTTGATTCCATGCTCCACTGTCATCTCCTTGCAATTGGGAAACAGGGGCCTGTCATGTTTATTTTGCACCAGGTCCCCCAAACAACACAGCCAGTCCTGAGTGGGGACCCTGAAGGTTTTTTCTGTGCAGGGGCAGAACAAAGAGCCCTGACTTTCAAAGGGTGAGCTCCCCACCCGTCTGGTGAGCCAGGACAGAGGAACCCCTAAGTGGTCACCATTCAAGCACGTCCTGAGGCAACATTTAATCAGTGAAAAGATGCTTAAAAAAGATGCCACTTAAAGTGTTACACCATATCAAGGCCCTTCTGGGAATAAAGGAGGTCCATATTGATGATAGAATCGATCTTCAGTCTAGATTGGAATGAGCTCATTTTTAATAATTCCAAGGACTTCCCCGGCATCCCAGTGGTTAAGCCTCCGAGCTCCCAGTGCATGGAGCATGGGTTCCAACCCTGGTTGGGGAACTAAGATTCTACGTGCCAATGGCAACTAAGCCAGTGTGTCTCCACTAAAGGGAAGATCCCGCTTGCCTCAACTAAGACCCAGTGCAGCCATAAATAAATAAAAACAAGAATTGCTCTTCTTTGGAATAAAATGACTGTATTCTCATAGGAAGTGCCAAACCTTTTCTTCCTTTTTACCTGCCCCAAACGAACTCAATGTAGTAGATTGCAAGAGACAGACAGAGAAAGAGAGATAGAAAGAGACACAGAGAAAAAGTAAGAAGGAGACACAGAGAGGAGCACAGGAAACTGGTGACTGATTTGATTGAAAAATCACACCTGACTTTCACACCCTCAGCAGTGGCTCTGTTCTCTTCTCAAAGGAGGACATGGCCAGGCCATCATGAATCGAGGAATCAAGGCGGGGCGTAGGGTGGGGGGCCCTCATGGCTGTCTGATCACGTGGTTGAACCCTTGGGCCCAGTCCAGCACATGCCGGCCCACCTCGATGGGCTCTGACAGCTGGACCTACATTTTAAATCAGTCTCTGGCTTGTCTTTTATCCTCAAGGTATAAGCTGCCAAGACAAGTCATCCTCTTGGTTTTGAAAGAAATGGCCGGGCCCAGCTGGCAGTTGACCAACCAAGCAGTATTTATGGAGCCCTTCTGACATCCAAGGTCTTCCCGTGCAGGGTCAGGGAGGGACACAGAGAGAAAGAAGTGGAGCTGGCAACCCCCGTGGGGCATCACGATGCAGGTAAACCGGTGGGGGTGGGGGGGCAGGGACTGACCGGGAGGAACAGAGTCAGAGGCTCCAGCCTCTGCTGGGAGGGGGCTATCTTTAGAGAACCATCATTATCTTTAGAAAGCAGTAGAATTTACTGTGCTGAAGACCCAGAAAGAAATGGTTCCAGATTTCCACTTGTTCTCAGCTCGGATTTTGCATTTTATCTCAGGAAGTGTCACGGGGTTGCTTTCAAATTATCCAAACAAGTAACTGACTTTAATACACAATGTGCACATGCTAAGTCACTTCAGTCACTTAGACTCTTTGTGACTCCATGGACTATAGCCCACCAGACTCCTCTGTCCATGGGATTCTCCAGGCAAGAATACTGGAGTGGTTGCTGTGCCCTCCTCCAGGGGATCTTCCCAACTGGGGATCGAACCTGCACCTCTTATGTCTCCCGCACTGGCAGGCAGATTCTTTACCATTAGTGCCACCTGGGAAGCCCAATACACGATATGACATGTATGCATATTTAGTATGTGTGTTGCTGCTGCTAAGTCGCTTCAGCCGTGTCGGACTCTGTGTGACCCCATAGACAGCAGCCCACCAGGCTCCCCCGTCCCTGGGATTCTCCAGGCAAGCACACTGGAGTGGGTTGCCATTTCCTTCTCCAATGCATGAAAGTGAAAAGTGAAAGGGAAGTTGCTCAGTCGTGTCCAACTCTTCGCAACCCCATGGAGCGCAGCCTACCAGGCTCCTCTGTCCATGGGTTTTTCCAGGCAAGAGTACTGGAGTGGGGTGCCATCACTTTCAAATTATCCAAGCAAGTGAATTACTTTAATACACACTACAACATATACATATACTTTCTGTGTGTGTGTGTGTGTGTGTGTGCACCCATGAAGAAATACCTCTTTACCCCCAACAAGAATATTTTTCATTGGTTGACATTGTCTCTTAAGACATTAAGAATCTTCACTTTGCAATTGTTGAACTTTATAATGCATATGTTTATCCACATTTCTCTTGAACATATACATATGTGTGTGTGTATGCACAGTGCAGAGCAGTCATTACTCAATCAAGGTATCGGTCATTATGATTAGTTTATATTTCATTATCTTAGATTTCCAACCTTTCCACCAGGAGGGGAATGAGTCCTCTTGGGAAAAGGTAATCACTGCCTTACAATCATTGCAGGGGTGTTTGTGTAGAGTTTAAATGTTGTCGCTCTATTTTCTTTCTTTTCGTTTTTTCCATTTCCATCCCTCCCCCCTCCCTGTTCTCAGGTCCTGGACTTTTTTCCAACTCATATGGTTCTCTCTCAATTTTCTGTTTAGACCCTTAATGTGAGATGAGAACAGGAGGCTGAGAGTATGTGTGTGGAGGGTGGGGTAAGAGGGGGTCTGGGAGGAGGGGACACCGGGAAAGCTGAACCCTGACTCTGGCCTTGGGGACCTGGCCAGGGGAACCCAGTGGCTGCTCCAACACTAGCCTCATTGCTGTTCGGTTGCTCAGTCATGTCTCTTTGCACCCCCATGGACTGCAGCATGCCAGGCATTCTTGTCCTTCACCATCTCCCAGAGCT
Organism: Ovis aries; assembly: GCF_016772045.2. Classification (NCBI taxonomy): domain Eukaryota; kingdom Metazoa; phylum Chordata; class Mammalia; order Artiodactyla; family Bovidae; genus Ovis; species Ovis aries. Next base: position 31,831,715 of record NC_056063.1, read on the forward strand.
TGCTTGAACTCATGTCCATCGAGTCGGTGATCCCATCCAACCATCTCATCCTCTGTCATCCCCTTCTCCTCCTGCCTTCAATCTTTCCCAGCATCAGGGTCTTTTCAAATGAGTTGGCTCTTCGCATCAGGTGGCCAAAGTATGGGAGCTTCAGCTTCATCATCATTCCTTCCAATGAATATTCAGAACTGATTTCCTTTAGGATTGACTGGTTTGATCACCTTTCAGTCCAAGGGATTCTCAAGAGTCTTCTCCAACACCACAGTTCAAAAGCATCAATTCTTTGGCACTCGGCCTTCTTTATGGTCCAACTCTCACATTCATACATGACTACTGGAAAAACCATAGCTTTGACTATATGGACCTTTGTCAGCAAAGTAATGTCTCTGGTTTTTAATACGCTGTCTAGGTTGGTCATAGCTTTTCTTCCAAGGAGCAAGTGTCTTTTAATTTCATGGCTACAGTCACCATCTGCAGTGATTTTGGAACCCAAGAAAGTAAAGTCTGTCACTATTTCCATTGTTTCTCCATTTATTTGCCATGAAGTGATGGGACCAGATACCATGATCTTTGTCTTTTGAATGTTGACTTTTAAGCCAGCTTTTTCCCTCTCCTCTTTCACTAAAGAGGAACTAAAATGCTCTTTGTTTCCTCTTCAGCTTCTGCCATAAGGGTAGTGTCATCTCTGTATCTGAGGCTATTGATATTTCTCCCACTATCTTGATTCCATCTTGTGCTTCATCCTCCCCAGCATTTCTCATGATGTGCTCTGCATAGAAGCTAAATAAGCACTAGCCTCAGGGCTCATTTAAGCTCATCTAACCTTCAGTTTTCTTAAGATCATGAGGCGTCTTAAGAGCATTACCTGACCATTGAATAGGAGTTTTGATTCACAAAACTCAGAGATACAAAATCTGTATGTATAACTTAAATTTTTTAGACAGAATTTACTTTTGTTTTTTGAACCCCTATTCTGCAGGTGGCAAAAACATCATCACTCCAGAGTAAACTGAATCAGGATTTCCTTGACTGATTCAGTTTCCCCCCACCTGCCCATGAATCTGGGATTAGGTCTGAGTGCTAGGGTGCCAACGCCACACCCTCAAGGAGTCAGACCCTGGTGATCTTCATCTCCCCATCCTGGCATCTGCCAAGATGCTCCCCCTTCTTCCAGGTCCCTAGTTGCTGTCATCTCCCAAGGTTGACTGTAGCTAAGATGATCATATTTCTTCCGGTCTCTGTTGGTCCCTGTGGGTCATGCTTAGCCCTCACCTGCAGGTTTACTGACTCTTTCAGTTATCTCCTCACACCTCCAGGAAGGAGAGCTGGCAAATATTTGGATGCTACACCCTGGGGACAGAGGAGGACCCTTGGTGGGGCTGTCTTAGGCCTTCTCCATGCATTTTGGCCAGGCTGCCAGTTTTACCTGAACTGTATCTCATGCCATCAGCATGAGAGAAGTGCAGTGAAAGTCGCTCAGTCGTGTCCTACTATTTGCAACCCCATGGACTATACAGTCCCTGGAATTCTCCTGGCCAGAATACTGGAGTGGGTAGCCGTTCTCTTCTCCAGGAGATCTTCCCAACCCAGGGATCAAACCAGGGTCTCCTGCATTGCAGCCAGATTCTTTACCAGCTGAGTCACAGAGGAAGCCCAAGAATGCTGGAGTGGGTAGCCTTTCCCTTCTCCAGGGGATCTTCCCAACCCAGGAATTGAACCAGGTTCTCCTGCATTGCAGGTGGATTCTTAACCAACTGAGCTACCAGGGAACCATGAGAGAGCCTCACCCTAAACCTGATATCCTTGATATGGTAGCATATCTGTGTCTACAGTCCCCTGACATTCCTAGCGATTCTTTCACCCCCCACTCCCCTCCCCATGATGGCTTCTCCCTTGCCCTCCCTAACTGGTCTGCATGACTCCTGTGGAGTGCAAAAACCTGTTCTTATCTGCTCCTTCATTCACCTGTGTCATTTATGGCACAAATGCTGTATGCCCTAAATCCTTCAAGACCTTGCTCTTTTGAGACTCAAAAAACTTTTATCTCTGCTGTGAGACTCAAGATCTATTTTGAAATCCAAAACCTGAGTGTGGTTTTCTTTGTTTTCTCTGTATTTCTGCTTTAACCCCATTGAGTCCAAGGACAATGAGAACAGAGCCTCTTACTATTGTCTGATTGGATTGGGGAGAGGGGGTAGTCACAGAAAATATGAGAGGGATAAAAGCACAAACAAACCCATTCAACAAAATGACCCCCTTCACACCGTGATGATGTTGAAAGCTGCCTGTTGATGAAAGCCTTTTGTTGTTGTTGATGTTCAGTTGCTGAGTTGTGTCCGACTCTTTGTGACCCCAGCAGACCAGGCTTCCCTGGCCTTCACCATCTCCCAGAGTTTGCTCAGACTCGTTAATCAAAAGGAAACATTTAAATTAGTATATGGAAGATGACCAGTACTTTGAAGCAACGTTTACAGAAAATTCTAGTTTTACTGCTTTGTATTAAATGCTAGGGTTTCCACGTGTGTTTGTTCATTTAATCTCCTTTGATCTCTTTTTTCAAGCTAATATTTTTAGATGAGGAAACTGAAGCCCAAAGAAGTTAAGCTGCCTGCCAGAGGGACCCTGTGGTAAGGGACAGAATAAGAACAAGGACTCAGGTGTGGTTTGGCACAGAGCAACAGGAAACAGAAGTGATATGACATAATCATGTAGTTTAAAAGGCTCTCTCAAAGCAAAAAGTATCTACTTCAAATCTGCATTGCTTTGTTCCACTGTTTTCTCTGAGTTGTATGTATTTTATTCCTTCACACACATCATTTTTATGCATGTTATCTAAAGCATTTTGAGAAATCTGATACATTTTACCAGGTTGGAAAAGTTTATTTTTATTTCAGCTTTTTTGATATGGGATATAATTCAACCAAAAAGGACTTTTTTTCACTAGATTGGTTTGGTTCAGAAAAAAAAAGGCAAAATCTGGAAATGAGGATAGCTCAAATGTATCTACCAAATTGTGAGTACTTAAAATCATTATTTAAAAAAACAAAACAAAACAAAACAAAAAAAAACAAAATAGGGACCCAGGAAATGTCTTGGTTCCCATTCTGGAACCCCTCCATGACATGGACAGAGGAGCCAGTTAGGCTATATATAGTCCACAAGGTCACAAAGAGTCAGACACGACTGAGTGACTTTCACTTTCCCATGACATCACACACCCAGAGTGGGTGAAAGAAAAGAGGGATTGAAGCTGGAAGTTATTACTCTGGGGCAGCTTCCACAACTTGGCTGGCTGGCCTCATCAGAGGAGTAGTGAGGATGGAGTGATATTTCTGCATTTTGGCAGTAGGACCACTTGCCTTCACCTGGGTTCTGTGTGACGGCTTTTGTATAACAACTCCATTTCATATGCAGACTTCTGTCTGTAACTGAGCCATGCGTGTAGGTGCTAAGTGCTTCCATCGTGTCCAACTCTTTGTGACCCTATGGACTGTAGCCCGTCAGGCTCCTCTGTGACACCAAAATGAAGCCTCCTGGATGGAAACATACGAAGTTAGAGGAGACAGCGCTGGGCAGCCAGATGTCCAGGAGACAGTCCTGAGGCTGTGACGCCCTCCAGGCGGGCCCCGCCAAAGTCAATCAACTGCATTTGGAAGGCAGGTCCCCTGAGCTGCACAGCTCAGAGGGAAAGTCAAGACTTAGTTCAGTCCTGAACTTAACTTCTCTATTGTCTACTAAAATTAGCTGCTTCTGTGATCTTCAGATGAACCCAGAATCCATCCATCTTCTCCCAAGCTCAGCTCAGTCCCAGAGGGTAGAGAGGAGAATGGACAGACCAGATGACTCTTTCTTGGTCAAAGCTGGGTCTGGGCCGAGGCACTGGGGAGATTCTTGGTGTTGCTCTAACCCCATGTTGGTGAAACCTCAAGCCCTTCTGATGACCCCAGGTTAGCCCTGTGTGGTTGGTTGCTAAGTTGGGTCTGCTTTGTGACCCCATGGACTGCAGCCCACCAGGCTCCTCTGTCTATTGGATTTTTCAGGCAAGAATACTGGAGTGGGTAGCCATTCCCTTCTCCAGGGGATCTTCCTGACCTGGGGATTGAACCTGTGTCTCCTGCATTTGCAGGCAGATTCTTTGCCATCTGAGCCACCAGCGAAGCCCCAGGTGAACCCTACTCACCTTAAATTCCTGTTTGAATGTGTGCCTTCTATCAGAGCAGACCTCAGACTAGAGAAGATCCACTAAGATGTTTAATGGAAATCTGCCAGTCCCAGGCAGAGTTGATTCTAGACAGGCCCACACAAGAGAGAGAGAGAGGCGAGGAATCAGCTGGAAGCATGACTGAAGATAGCAGGATGGTGGCTTCTTGGCTAGGATGGGGTGGTTTGTAGGAGGAAGGGAAGGACTTATTTGTATTTGCCCTGAGGCCAAGGGATTTGATCAAGAAAGCTTTCGCCTGGCATGGAGGAAGGAAAAATGCTCTGGAAAACCGGTAGAACCAGTTACTGCAGAGGTGGCAGGAAGGAAGACCCTGCATACTGCCCCACATCAATAGATTGAAACAAGTGGGCATTCTAGTAGAGTGCCAGTCAGCTTGGAATACACCGATCCTATCAGTCAAAAAGGAAGAAGGACAGGACTATAGGCCTGTACAGGATCTCAGGCTAGTCAACCAGGCTACTGTGACTTTACACCCCACTGTTCCAAACCCCTATACCTTACTTAGCCTTCTCCCGCCAAGGACTAAAGTTTATACTCGCTAGATCTCAAGGATGCCTTCTTCTGCGTATGCCTCGCCCCAGCATCACAGCCCATCTTCGCCTTTGAATGCGCAGATCCAGTTGGGGGCACCAAGCAACAGCTCATCTGGACTCCCCCACAAGGGTTTAAGAACCCCCCAGCCATCTTTGGGGAAGCCTTGGCTTCTGACCTGAACTCATTCCATCTGGAAGAGTATGGATGTTGGCTCCTACAATGGGGATGACCTGCTGCTGGCCGCCAAGACCAAGGAAAAATGCTGGGAAGGGACAAAAGCACTGCTCCAGCTGCTGATGGAAGCAGGTTACCGGGTGTCAAAGAAGAAGGCACAGATCTGCAAGGAGGAGGCAAGGTAGCTGGGGTTTGTTTTAAAGAAGGACACAAGGGTCCAGACCCTAGTTGGGTCCTATCTGCTGATGGCACTAGCCTGATAAAACAAGGACAATGGCTGTCAGGTTAGCCAAAGCGGAAGGGCCATCAAGACTGAAAAGGGGTGGTGGAAATTGCCAAGTGGCAAATTGTTGGTACCAGAGGAACTGGCACACAATCTGGTAAGCCAAACACACCAAGCGACCCGCCTAGGCCATGCTGCCTGCTCACAGGTTAATGCTGCCTCTCGGGTATTCAGACAAAAACCTCCGGGTATTCAGCTGAAAGGCATGCTGCCATCTGAACACCTGGGAGTGGACTTCACTGAAATGAAACCTCACCAACACCACGGTTACCTGCTGATCATGGTATGTACATTCTCGGGATGGGTAGAAGCTTTTCCTACCTGGACTGAAAGAGCATCAGAAGTAGCCCGGTGCCTGCTTAGGGAAATAGTTTCCAGATTTGGACATCCTACCAGCATTGGGTCAGACAATGACCCGGCTTTTGTGCTGATTTAGTACAACAAGTAAGCAAAACTTAAAACATCAGATGGAAACTGCGCACTGCATATAGGCCCAGAGTTCTGAGATGGTGGAATGAACCAACCGGACCTTAAAGAGACTCTCCGAGTGGATCATAGAGACTGACTGCTCCTGGGTGGACTTGCTTCCGACGGCTTTGCTCAGACTCAGGATGACCCCACAGTCCCAAGGCTATTCTCCATACGAAACTGTGTATGGGGGACCCCCTCCCACAATAAAACAGGTGTCAACAAATTTGTCTCAGGTAAGGGGGAACAGGATTTCACAGCAGATGGAACTGGGTAAGGTAATAAATCAGGTAACTAAGTTTGTATAAGAAAGGGTGTCATTCCCCCTTGGGGAACATATTCATGAGTTTACTCTTGGTGACCAAGTATGGGTCAAAGATTGGAAACATGATTTGCTAGCCCCTTGGTGAAAGGGCCCTTGTGTTATTCTAACTACCCCTACTGCAGTTAAAGTTGCAGGTATTGTCCCTTGGATCCATCATACGAGGGTGAAGGGAACATACAACGCAGACCCAAAAAAAGTTGAGTGGACAGCACAGAGGGACCCCGCTGACCCTCGAGAGACTAAGACCTTCCTTAAGAAGAAGGAAAAGAAGATTCCGGACGAGTCCTTTCAGGATGAAGCCACACAATCGACTCCTGCTGCTTGGCCTCATCAAAGTGATTTTGAATTTAACTCCCGTTTCAACTCAGGACAACGTTTTCATCTCATGGGCACATTCCTACGCAGACTTCCACAACACTTCCAACTGCTGGGTATGTGGGGCTATGCCTCTGTCAGTGATGGATGGACTTCCTTGGTGGGTGTCACCGCTCTGCCAAGGAGATTTTAAACCACTCTGCTCTTTCCTGGGATGACAAAAAGAGACTTTCCTCTCTCTTGTCAATCATAACCTCTCCTTGCTCTCTTGGTGTAAGACCTACAGTCAGTAGACTCGGGTCATGGGGTTACATTTGATATAAAGGCCAGTGTAACAAAAGCCTAACCTACTTGTTGTAAATCTACCCTGGTAGCCCCAGCAAATCTACCTTATTTACATGCTAGGTGGACAAGATCCATGTTTCAATGATATGAGTATATTGCTGCCTTATTCGTATCCTCTATAGAGACAACAGATATCATGATTAAAGTAGAGGCCTTGACTAATTTCACAAAACAGGCCCTCCTAGATAAAACAATGGAGAAGGCAATGGCACCCCACTCCAGTACTCTTGCCTGGAAAATCCCATGGATGGAGGAGCCTGGTGGGCTGCAGTCCATGGGGTCGCTAAGAGTCGGACATGACTGAGCGACTTCACTTTCACTTTTCACTTTCATGCGTTGGAGAAGGAAATGGCAACCCACTCCAGTGTGCTTGCCTGGAGAATCCCAGGGGCGGGGGAGCCTGGCGGGCTGCCGTCTATGGGGTCATACAGAGTCGGAAACGACTGAAGCAACTTAGCAGCAGCAGCAGCAGATAGAACAAAAGCCATCCAAGCCTTAAATGAAGAGCAAATCCAAATGAGAAAAGCGGTAATTCCTAATAGAATGGCTTTGGACATACTCTGCTCAAGGAGGGACCTGTGCCATAATTAAGGTTGAATGTTGTGTATACATTCCTGACTTATCTGGCAATGTATGGACTGCTTTAGATGACATGAAAAACCAGGTAAAAGCAATGTCAAATGAAAACATTTCCTTCTGGACTTCGGTTCTATCTTGGGTGAAGAGCGATTGGTAGAAAACTATATTAACCACTGTTATAGTTGCCTTGATAGTTCTGCTTTGTGGACCCTGAATTTTACAATGTATTATGAACTCTGTAACCCGAAGGTTGATATGATTCTCCCAAATTGGCAGTTGGAGAGCCAGGGTGCAATATATCCCTATGAATGATGCTCATAATATGAGTTAAGAGCATCAAGAGGGGGGAATGAAGAAGGAATTCATAGGGCCTGGACTCCATCTTAGGCCTGTTCATGCTGATCAAGCTCAGCCACCTTTCCAATGGACTCTGAACTCCGTGTTTGCTAAGTCACTTCAGTCATGTCCGACTCTGTGCGACCCCAGAGATGGCAGCCCACCAGGCTCCCCCGTCCCTGGGATTCTCCAGGCGAGAACACTGGAGTGGGTTGCCATTTCCTTCTCCAATGCATGAAATTGAAAAGTGAAAGTGAAGTCGCTCAGTCGTGTCTGACTGTTTGAGACTCCATGGACTGCAGCCTACCAGGCTCCTCCATCCATGGGATTTTCCAGGCAACCGTACTGGAGTGGGGTGCCATTGCCTTCTCCAAACTCTGTGTTTAGTGCCTATGAAAACAACAACAGAAGGATAAGACCCCCTCAAGACAGGAGAACCTTGAAGATCGTATCTAGGTTACTCATCACCTAAGAGAAACCATACACTAATCACCCCTTCCTCCAGACAGGCCATAAATTTTTCTGTATCTATCGGAGTGTAACCTCGGGTTTATCGATTATTGGCTAATGTTTGACTGTTTGAGCACATGAGCACATAGCACACGAATGATGGGGTTATTGGGATGGTATTTTCCTTGGTTTATGTAATTTGTAGCTCAGATGGTAAAGAATCTGCCTGCAATGCAGGAGACCTGGGTTCGATCCCTGGGTCAGGAAGATCCTCTGGAGAAGGGACTGGCAATCCATTCCAGGATTCTTGCCTGGAGAATCCCACGGATAGAGGAGCCTGACTGGCTACAGTTTGTGGGGTCGCAAAGAGTCGGACACAACTAGGTGACTAACCCACCCAAGGAAATTGGAGTGGTGGGTTCAGGCACGTACACATGAGGTATAAAAGATTTTCACAAATGCTGGTCAGGGTCCTTGGCTAAGAGGAGACTCTGCCTTGGGCCCGCTGGTGTAATAAACTGCACTCCACTATCTGCATTGTCCTTCCTTGATTCCCGGAACGTGTGGCTACAACAAAGGCACTTCCAGGCTTTCCAGGCTTCCACCACTCTGTCCCTGCCTCCCCTTCCAGGCTTACTCCCCACCTCTCTGCTGTGAAGGCTCTGTGCTCTGGTCATTCTGGATGGTCTTCCATCCTCTCCTGCCTCTGCATTGGCTCTCACCCCTGTCTGGCATGTCCTACCACCCCCACCCTGCTGCTCAAAGTCTAAAACACCTGTGGTCCTTCAGGACTCAGCACATGCACCCTATCCCCCAGTCTAGGTTGAAAACCACTGCTCCGGGCTCCCCAGCCTCCTGGTTTACCTTTCCAGGTACTCATGTGTTACACGCAAGACTCCTGGCCTTTGGCAACCCTTGTGGGTGTGAGGATGTTGGCACTGATGCCTGGTCCTGGATTTCAGTGCAGATCCCCCTAATACAAACTAAGTTCTACTTGATGACCATCCAGAGAGACAGACCCTTAATCGCCCCCAGGTGTTACTGTCAGTGCCCAGAAGCCCACCTGCGGCAGAGACCAGGCACGGGGTCAGGCTCCCCAGGAGCCGGGAGGCCACTCAGGCTTCCAGGAAGGCAGTGACTGAGTCAGACTGCCCCTTGGAAAATCCAGACCTTGCCCTCTCTGGGAGGAGAGCTTGGCCTGGGATATCCGCTGCTTGCCCAACCAGGTTTCTCCTTCCAAATCACCTGCTGCTGCTGCTGCTGCTGCTGCTAAGTTGTGTCAATCATGTCCAACTCTGTGCGACCCCATAGACGGCTCCCCCATCCCTGGGATTCTCCAGGCAAGAACACTGGAGCGAGTTGCCATTTCCTTCTCCAGTGCATGAAAGTGAAAAGTGGAAGGGAAGTCGCTCAGTCATGTCCAACTCTGTGCGACCCCATGGACTGCAGCCTACCAGGCTCCTCCATCCATGGGATGCTCCAGGCAAGAGTACTGGAGTGGGGTGCCATCGCCTTCTCCATCCAAATCACCTACAATCTGGTAACCCACCTCATGGCACTCCTTCCCAGCAAAGGGTAGGGGAATGGAGAGCAGTCAAGCAGGCCTCTTCCTTCATCTCCTCCCTGGAAAGTGGAAAGAGAAGGCCCTCCCTTCCAGGGAAATGTGAAGAAAAGAACTAAGTGTGTCCCCAACACACCTGTGGCCCAACCGTAAAGAATCTGCCGGCCAGTGTAGGAGACCTGGGTTTGATCCCTGGGCCAGTAAGGTCCCCTGGAGAAGGAAATGGCAACCCACTCAGGTATTCTTGCCTGGAGAACCCCATGAACAGAGGAGCCTGGCAGGATACAGCCTGTGGGGTTGCAAAGAGTCTGACACAACTGATTACCCAACACTTGCACTTTCTAGAATGCACCTGGCTGCAGCTGACTGCCATCCTCTTCCTGATCTCCTGGGAGTCCCGCCTTGAGGATTGTACCTGCATACCCTCAGTCTCTACGCCTCCTTTTCCCCAGATCTCCGTAGCTGATCAGCCACGATGACCCATGAGCACCCCTTTGATCTCTCCCTTCTGCATCCCCACAGCCATCTCCCTCCTTTCCAGATCTCATCATTTTTGGCCCGGGGATTGTTCCAGCCTTCCAGCAGGGTCCAGTGCTGGGAGCAGCTCGCCACTCTCTCCTGGAGCAATCTTGTCCAGATGTCGAAGTGACCATTTCACTTCCTGCTTCAAACTCTTTGCAAGCCTCCTCATGGCCTTCAGGCTGAAATACACAGGGCTCTTCCTGGCGTTCCAGGCCTTCCACCACTCTGTCCCTGCCTCCCCTTCCAGGCTTACTCCCCACCTCTCTGCTGTGAAGGCTCTGTGCTCTGGTCATTCTGGATGGTCTTCCATCCTCTCCTGCCTCTGCGTTGGCTCTCACCCCTGTCTGGCGTGTCCTACCACCCCACCCTGCTGCTCAAAGTCTAAAACGCCTGTGGTCCTTCAGGACTCAGCTCATGCACCCTATCCCCCAGTCTAGGTTGGCAACCCGTGCTCCGGCTCCCCAGCCTCCTGGTTTACCTTTCCAGGTACTCACCTGTTACACACGAGACTCCTGGCCTTTGGCAACCCTTGTGGGTACGAGGATGTTGGCACTGATGCCTGGTCCTGGATTTCAGTGCAGATCCCCTAATACAAACTAAGTCTACTTGATGACCATCCAGGGAGACAGACCCTAACTCATCCCGAGGTGTGGCTGCCAGTGCCCAGAAGCACAGCTGCAGCCAAGATCAGGCATGGGGCCAGGCTCCCCAGGAGCCAAGAGGCCACTGGGGCTTCCAGGAGGGCAGTGACTGAGTCAGATTGCCCCTTGGAACAATGTGGACCTTGCCCTCTCTGGGAGGAGAGCCTGGCCTGGGAAACCAGCTGCTTGCCCATCAGGTTTCTCCTTCCAAATTACCAACAATCTGGAAAACCACCTCAAGCCCCTCCTTCCCAGCAATGGGTAGGGGGATGGAGAGCAGTCAGACAGGCCTTTTCCTTCATCTCCTCCCTGGAAAGTGGAGGGGGAGGGCCCTCCCTTCCGGGGAAATGTGAAGAAAAGAACTAAGTGTGTCCCCAACACACCTGTGGCCCAGACCGTGAAGAATTTGCCAGCCATTTCAGGAGACCTCAGTTTGATTCCTGGGCCAGTAAGGTCCCCTGGAGAAGGAAATGGCAACCCACTCAGGTATTCTTGCCTGGAGAACCCCATGAACAGAGGAGCCTGGCAAGATACAGCCTGTGGGGTTGCAAAGAGTCTGACACAACTGATTACCCAACACTTGCACTTTCTAGATAGAATCTGGCTGCCATCCTCTTCCTGATCTCCTTGGATTTCCGTCTTGAGGATTGTACCTGCATACCCTCAGTCTCTAAGCCTCCTTTTCCCCAGATCTCCGTAGCTGATCAGCCACGATGACCCATGAGCACCCCTTTGATCTCTCCCTTCTGCATCCTCACAGCCATCTCCCTCCTTTCCAGATCTCATCATTTTTGGCCCGGGGATTGTTCCAGCCTTCCAGCAGGGTCCAGTGCTGGGAGCAGCTCGCCACTCTCTCCTGGAGCAATCTTGTCCAGATGTCGAAGTGACCATTTCACTTCCTGCTTCAAACCCTCTGCAAGTCTCCTCACTGCCCTCAGGGTGAAAGACACAAGGCTCTTCCCGGCGTTCCAGGCTCTGCACCACTCTGTCCCTGCCTCCCCTTCCAGGCTTACTCCCCACCTCTCTGCTGTGAAGGCTCTGTGCTCTGGTCATTCTGGATGGTCTTCCATCCTCTCCTGCCTCTGCATTGGCTCTCACCCCTGTCTGGCATGTCCTACCACCCCCACCCTGCTGCTCAAAGTCTAAAACGCCTGTGGTCCTTCAGGACTCAGCTCATGCACCCTATCCCCCAGTCTAGGTTGGCAACCCGTGCTCCGGCTCCCCAGCCTCCTGGTTTACCTTTCCAGGTACTCACCTGTTACACACGAGACTCCTGGCCTTTGGCAACCCTTGTGGGTGTGAGGATGTTGGCACTAACGCCTGGTCCTGTGTTTTCAGTGCTGCTGCTGCTGCTGCTAAGTCGCTTCAGTCGTGTCCGACTCTGTGAGACCCCACAGACGGCAGCCCACCAGGCTCCCCCGCCCCTGGGATTCTCCAGGCAAGAACACTGAAGTGGGTTGCCATTCCCTTCTCCAATGCATGAAAGCGAAAAGTGAAAGTGAAGTCGCTCAGTCGTGTCTGACCCTCAGCGACCCCATGGACTGCAGCATTCCAGGCTCCTCCATCCATGGGATTTTCCAGGCAAGTGTTCTAGAGTGGGGTACCACTGCCTTCTCCAGTTTTCAGTGCAGATCCCCCTATACAAGCTAAGTTCTACTTGATGGCCATCCAGGGAGACAGACCCTTAATCGCCCCCAAGTGCTATTGTCAGTGCCCAGAAGCCCACGTGCGGCAGAGACCAGGCATGGGGCCAGGCTCCCCAGGAGCCGAGAGGCCATTTGGGCTTCCAGGAGGGCAGTGACTGAGTCAGATTGCCCCTTGGAACAATGCGGACCTTGCCCTCTGTGGGAGGCGCGCCTGGCCTGGGAAACCCGCTGCTTGCCCAATCAGGTTTCTCCTTCCAAATCACCGACAATCTGGAAAACCACCTCAAGGCCCTCCTTCCCAGCAATGAGTAGGGGGATAGAGAGCAGTCAGACGGGCCTCTTCCTTCATCTCCTTCCTGGAAAGTGTAGGGGGAAGCCCCTCCCTTCTGGGGCAATGTGAAGAACAGAACCAAGTGTGTCCCCAACGCACTTTGTGTCCTGACTGTAAAGAATCTGCTGGCCAATGCAGGAGACCTGGGTTTGATCCCTGGGCCAATAAGGTCCCCTGGAGAAGGAAATGGCAACCCACATCAGTATTCATGCCTGGGGAAACCCATGGACAGAGCAGCCTGGCGGCTACAGCCCGTAGGGTTGCAAAGAGTCGGACACAGCTGAGCATAGCACATCTGCACACCTAGGTACCAAGCACCGAGATTTTAGTCCTCCCCTTATCCTCTGTATACCTGGAAGTCAGCATGGTGCCGAGCATGTAGATGTTGCTTAATAAATGTTTGCCTGATAGTGCACTACCCGAAGAGAAAGCAACGTGTGCAGTAAAGTGACTGAGGATGTGGCGCTCTGAAATCCGAGTACCTGAGTTCAGAGTCAGACGCCATCACTTACTGTGCCACCCAGAGCAGTGCTTCACCTGATATGACGACTTTCTTACCTCAAAAATGAATTTAAGAACAGTGCCTATTGTTTTAGGGTGTGGAGAATGAAATTATTTAATATGTGTAAACCAGAGTAGACCAGGGCTTGGTGTGTAGTACATACTCACGTGGTGTCAGCTTCCTGTAGAGATGTTGCACACAGGACCTAAGCTGGTACCCAAGCCAGGCATTCGGAGAACTCCTCTTAACTCTTCTCAGTTCCTTAGTGAGAATTCTTCTTAGTGATGAAATCTACATGTAAACATACACACATAAGCAGATATATAGGTATGTGGGTATGTATACACGTATAATCAGACTTTTAATACTCTGATGTTAATGTCCTTTCTACTTTTTTTTTTTTTTAATTTGACGGTGTCAGGTCTTAGTTGCAGCACTCAGGATCTTTGTTGAGTCACGAGGAATCTTTTGTGGTGGCTCAAGGGCTTAGTTTCTCTGAGGCACCTTAGTTCCTCAACCAGGGATCAAACCCATTTCCCTGCACTGCAAGGCATATTGTTTACCACTTGACCACCAGGGAAGTCCCCTCCTGTCTGCTATTTTGATATTAAAATGTCCCGTGTTTCAGGAAATGACTCTGATAAGCAATGATCATTGTTGTTTTTACTATCTCAAAAAGCCAAACTAAACCTGGCTCCCCCAAGTGCACTTTGAGATGTTATTCCTGGTCTGTGAGTACAAAGCCTGGGAAATACTTTGTCACTGGGAGTGGGGGGCGGTTTCTCTCCCTCCTGATGTTGCAGAATGGATGACAGTGGTTCCCAACCTTGGCTGCACGATTAGCATCACACTGATCCCTGGGTCTGGCCCCCCAGGTTTCTAACACAATAGGTCTAGATGCCAGGACTTTACAAGTTGGCCACGGACAGCCAGGTAAGTGAGCTTGGACCAAGAGCCAAACGGTGACCATTTGTTTCCTTTTTTTGTTCTCTAATCAAATACCCAAATACTTCAATAATTTGGCTACCTTATGTGACAAGTTGACTCATTGGAAAAGACCCTGATGCTGGGAAAGATTGAGGGCAGGAGGAGAAGGGGGTGGCAGAGGATGAGATGGTTGGATGGCATCACCAACTTTATGGACATGAGTTTGAGCAAACTCCAGGAGATAGTGAAGGACAGGGAAGAGTGATGGGCTGCAGTCCATGGGGCCGCAGAGTCAGACAAGACTTGGGGACTGAACAACAACTATCAAATATATGCTTCTTTTTCTTTATTATTCCCAGAGTGAAAAATGGATCAGATAAAAACAAACAGTAGTTTGCTGAAAGGGCAGAGAATGGAAAGAAAATGTCATAAAGCATCTGACTTATAATTGATTAGCATTTGGAAACCGTATCTCATCAACAAACTTCTCTCTTTATACTGCCTAGGTTTAGGAATCCCTTGATTCCAAATTGCGTTTGGAATCTCATTCTCTTCCTTCTTGTTTCATTTGTAAACAAATTTTCACTTTAAAAAAGTGAAACAACACGAAGAAGCAAATCTCTCAAAATATTGCCAAAGTGTCTTTGGTATTTCTCTTCATGCCATGATTCTGACATCATCCAAAACATTTGGTTACCCAGAAATGTCCTTCCTCTTGGCTTTTAAAATGCCTTATATACTAAGATACAATTCTAATTATGTTTCAAATAAGAACCATATGTTTTAAACACTGTACATTGAAATCTCTTCCTGAATCTTGTTTAAAAACTCTTAGGAGTGGGTGGCATTTTTGGCTCACCCTTCCCTCACTCTTTCTGTATATTTCCCAAAGATTTTAACGTCCTCAAATATTTTTCCTGGGAATTTGAAAATTTGCCTCTAACAGAAAAGCGTTGACATCAATTGACTTTTCACAAGGCTCAACTATGAGCATGAAGAAAAGAAAGCATTAATTTCTCCTTTTGCCACCAAGGTCCGTATAGTCAAAGCTACGTTTTTTCCAGTATTCACGTACAGATGTGAGAGTTGGACCATAAGAACACTAAGTGCCAAAGAACTGACGGTTTCAAATTGTGGTGCTGGAGAAGACTCTTGAGAATACCTTGGACAGCAGAGAGATCAAGCCAGTAAATCCTAAAGGAAATCAACCCTGAATATTCATTAACAAGACTGATGCTGAAGCTCAAGCTCCGATACTTTAGCCACCTGATGTGAAGAGCCAGTTCACTAGAAAAGACCCTGATGCTGGGAAAGATTGAAGGCAGGAGGAGAAGGGGTTGACAGAGGATGAGATGGTAGGATGGCATCACTGACTCAATGGACTTGAGTTTGAGCAAACCCTGGGAGATAGTGGAGGGCAAGGAAGCCTGGCATGCTGCAGTCTATGAGGTCGCAAAGAGCCGACTTAGCCAATGGACAGCAACCAATTTCTCAGGGAGCAGCATCACTAGGGTTCGCCCTTCTCAGAACCAGAAAATAGCTTGACGACCGATCCCCCACCTTTCTTCTCTGCAGAACCTTGGCTTTCACTTTTCTTGTAAATGGCAGAGGCCTGCTTTGTTTTAACAGTCTCTCTAACTCAGCCTTATCCTGCCTTAAGCATTCACTAAGCCGATGTCACAGGGAAGTGCAAAGTAATATGGGAACAATTAGCCTCAGCTTAGAATACGAGTTTCTTTCTCTCTTGGGATCTGGCCAAAACCCTACTGGCTGGAGATCACGTGTTGGTCTAGATCAAGTTCCCATGTCGTGAACTATCTTGAGGCAGAGTGTCTAACCTGCCTGGGTGGCAATGGCTGGGGTCTGAGCATGAAGGGAGCCCAGCTAAGGAGAGAAGAATAGAAACAGAGGCTTCCAGTGTTTTCAGAGGTCAAGGCCACTGCTGTGTTTCTTAGTTCCAACTGAGGTTGCTGCAGAGGAGACAAGATCAGGCAAAGGGGTGGGGACCGATGGCCGTGACCTCTCTGGTCAGTTACTCTGTCCAGAGGCGGCTACTCTGGGAGGCAGTGTGGAGAAGATGCTTTCATGTGGTCTTTTCTTTTATCCATAGGAGAGGCCTACTTAGAAAGGGTTCTGAAGATACACCATTATTCACTCCGCTGACCGGTGTGCAGAGTCAGGGAGGGTTGAGGGCACTGGTCAAGTTCAGCAGTAATTTTCTCCCGCTGGACCAGTACCAAGTGAAGTATGGCCCTCAGGATATTTTCCATTTTCGTCTTCTGCCTGACTCCCTCTTCTCCTATGTCTTGTCATGGCTGGGATGTTCTGTGCTTTTCCACCCCAGCACTGGTTCCCAAGGAAATCTAGGGTGACAAGGGAGTTCTCCTCTCATGAGTTGTGATTCTCTGTGTCTGCTTGTGTATCTTTCCACTTTGGGGAGGTTAGCAGTTTCCCTGAGTTCTCACTTCTCTTTCAGATTTAAGAAGAGTGCTTGATTTTTCAGTGTGTTTGGTTTTGTACTTGTTAGGATAGAGTAGGTCTTCTAAGGTTACATGCTGATGTGATGTTTAGTTGCTAAATCTTGTCTGACTCTTTGGGACCTCATGGACTGTAGCCCACTAGACTTCCCTGTCCTCTATCTCCTGCAGTTTGCTCAAACCCATGTCCACTGAGTCAGTGATGCCATCCAACCATCTCATCCTCAGCCACCTCCTTTTCCTCCTGCCCTCAATCTTTCCCAACATCAGGGTCTTTTTCAATGAATCAGCTCTGCATCAGGTGACCAAAATGATGGAGCTTCAACTTCAGCATCAGTCCCTCTAATGAATATTCAGGGTTGATTTCCTTTAGGATTGACTGGTTTGATCTCCTTGCAGTCCAAGAGACTCTTAAGAGTCTTCTCCAATACTCGGATTCAAAAGCATCAATTCTTTGGTGCTCAGCCTTCTTTATGGTTCAGCTCTCACATCCACATATGATTACTGGAAAAGCCATAGCTTTGACTATATGGACATTTCTCAGCAAAGTGATGTCTCTGCTTTTGAATATGCTGTCTAGGTCTGTCATAGCTTTCCTTCCAAGAAGCAAGCATCATTTAATTCATGCGTGCTAAGTCACTTCAGTTGTGTCCAGCTCTTTGCGACCCTATGGACTGTAGCCCACCAGGCTCCTCTGTCCAGGGCATTCTGCAGGCAAGAATACTGGAGTAGGTTGCCATGCCCTCCAACTGTCTCCAGTGGAGTTTTCTCCTGCCTATTGCAGCTGCAATTCAGCCTCTGTACCCAGGTACCTAACGGAATCTCAGAGACAGAGTTTGGGGTGAAGTAGAAAAGAATAGCTTAATTGCTTCGCCAGGCAAAGGGGGCCACAGTGGGCTAATTCCTTCACAACTTTTTGTCCCAACAGGAAGAGGGGGTAGTGAAGAATTTTACGGTCCTGGTTTAAAGAGCAGAGTGTGATCAGCTTGTGGACATTCTTCTGGCTGTTTGGTGGTGGGGTAATGGGAGTCACTGGAGAAGCCCAGTTGTCTATGAAGCCTCTGTTGCAAGATGGTGTCTCCTCTTTTCTTTGAACAGGGAAAGTAGACAGGAAACCCAATTGTGGAGAGCTCAGCTGTTTTTATTCTTGGTTTTCCATTGCCTTCCTTCTGCAAGTATATTAGAGAACCATTGGAGAGAGAAAACTATGAAGTGTTGCTTTTTAGAAATGACTATGAAAGCTTTTATCTCTGCTATAACCTTAAGAGCCTAAGCTCTATACTTTTTGAAATTTTAGGGAGAATGAGCCTTTTGCAAGAAGGGGGACCCCTTCCAGAGCCCAAAACTGGGCTCTTGTCTAACACTCAGTAATGAATTGTCCAAGGAGACACATGTGCTGACAAAGCAAGAGATTTTTTATTGGGCATGGGTGCCCGGGTGGAGAGCAATAGAGTAAGGAAACCCAGGATAACAGCTCTGCCATGTGGCTTGGGTTTTACGGTGATGGGATTAGTTTCTGGGTTGTCTTTAGCCAATCATTCTGACTCAGAGTTCTTCCTGGTGGTACATGCCTTGTTCAGCCAATATGGATGCCAGCGAGAAGGATTCTGGGAGGTAGTCAGACATGTGGTGTCTCCTTTCGACCTTTGCCAAACTCTTCTTGTCAGTGGTGGCCTATTAGTTCCGTGTTCCTTACCAGGACCTCCTGTCATAAAACAACTCATGCAAATGGTTACTCTGGTGCCTGGCCAGGGTGGGCGGTTGCAGTCAGTGTGCTTCCCCTAACAAGCCTGTAGTTTCAAGATATGTTAAATAGGAAAATTTGAACCACGTCTTCCAAGTGCCCTTCTTCATAAATCTATTTGGAATCAAGCTTTAAAATCACCACCAGCAAATCATTTTCATAGCCTGTATGGCAACTGAACTTTCTTCTATTTAATTTTTCAGCACTGCTTTATTATAAGACATCAGTTGCAAAAAAAAAAAAAAAAGTTATTTGTATTGTAAGCTGAAAAGAATGAGAATCATAGAGTAGATGAGCAACAATCTCTTCTGAGTATGGCAAGAAAAATAAGACATTTCAACTGTGCCTTTAGATTCAGTCAGGTTGATGGAAACAAATAGCCCCAGGTCATTCGCCTTAAAACCTAAATAAAGAAACAAACAATCTGCCCACCAGAGGTATAGGAATGGTATAGAATTTAAAGACTCAAGAGACAATTTTTTATAACAATTAACCTGGGGTATCCTCTTATGCACATTGATGAAGTCTCCTTTATGTATTGTTGGGAAGGTCCCTTGGAGGAGGCAATAGGTATTTTTGCTTAGAGAATCCCATGGACAGAGGAGCCTGGCGGGCTACAGTCCATGGGGTTGGAAAAAGCTGGACACGACTGAGCGACTAATACTACTACTAATGGGAGTAGGCGTCATCAACCTTCTGGTTCCAGCCTGTCTGGGGTCTGCGTGCTTGTGGGCAGCACGCAGTTAACCTTCTTTCACCTCCTGGGAGTTTTCATGTCTGTAAAGCAGCTCAAAGATATTGTTATGTATATCCCTTGAGGGGGAACCAAGACCCTACCCCAAGGCTACACTATTGTCTTTTGATTGCTCCTCAAACCCCCTCCCTTCCCTGATTAGCAACTGTTTGAACCCGCCCTTTGGAACCCAGGGAAGGTCACAGAGGTGGAATGAAGCCTATTTCCTGCAAACAAAAAAATGTGTGGGGGGTGTGGGGGCGTGGAGCGCTCTGGGCACAGAAAGACTTTTGTGCCCAGGAGCCCTACAAGGTCCTGCTCAGTTTCACTATCCACAAAGCACTCTGAATAGACCTGAGAATTTGAATAGCTGAAACTTGGTAGTTCACTTCAGATAGTCTTCCTGATCGTCAAGGTTCAGAAGAACTTTCTAGAAAAAGTTAATTGCATGTTTGAAAAGGGACTGAGTCCTCTAGGGTTTTGGGGCAGAGATGAGGTCTCAGACAGGGGTGTGGGAAGGCTTACTGGTCCTTAACCTTCCACTTGCACTGACTCATATCTTAATTCCCATTTGGTGTGAGGAGGACACCAATTTGAGAAACTAAGATGTTCCCTTCTATGCCCTAGGCCCTCAAATCCCAAATTCAAGTTCTTCTGGTTTGCCTTTGTTTTTTGGCAACAGTAGCTGCAAAAGTCTCTGAATTTCTTCAAGCTCCACTTTCCTACAGAGTTCAACCTAGAAAATTCCTTCTAGGGTATCTGAGCTTTTAAGAAGGTTTTTTTGTTTGTTTGTTTTTAATGTATTGGGTTTTTTAAAAATGCATTGATCTGTGGAAAAAACCCTGATGAATTTTTTTGGCCAACCCAGTACTTGACCCAGCAGTTTTAGCTGTTATCCATGGAAGGGCTGTTTCAAACAGCCTACCCAACCCTGTTCCCAAAAGGGAAGGATATGCTTGGCTACATCCGGTCTTCGTCAAGTCACAGGGGATTCTCTCTAGCTGTGTCATGCAAGCTCCAGAGCACGTGGCCTCAGTAGTTGCGGTTCATGGGCTTACGTGTACCCCTCCCCCCCCCCGAATTTTGTTGTTCAGTCACTCAGTTGGGTCCGACTCCTTGCGACCCCATAGACTGCAGCACGCCAGGCTTCCCTGTCCTTCACTGTCTCCCGGAGTTTGCTCAAACGCATGTCCATTGAGTTGGTGATGTCATCCAACTCTCTCATCCTCTGTTGCCCCCTTCTCCCTCAATCTTTCCCAGCATCAGAGTCTTTTCCAATGATAGGGGATCTTAATTCCCTGACCAAGGATTGAACCCATGTCCCCTGCATTGGAAGGCAGATTTTTAACCACTGGATCACCAGGGAAGTCCTTTGATTTTCATAGTACAATTTATTCATACGAAATCTCCCTCCTCACTCTTGCTTATTATCTGATGGCTCCAATGAAATTATCCACTATCTTACATTCTGTCTTGACCCTCAAGGCTTGACAAATGTTCCTGGCACATGTAATAAATGACTGTGAAAGATGATGATAATGATATTAATAATAACAGTGAAATAATAATAGAAAAGATCTTACACATGGGACAAATGCAGTGTCAGCTGATGGCCCTGCACCACTTCAGATCATCTGACACACACTGGGGGATTTGACCTCTGAGAGCATCATATACCCTCAACTTAAAACTGGTCTGCATTGCCTTTCTCACAGAGACCACATTGCTTAGCCTGGTATCCACACAAGTCTGGCTGTAAACTAGTCTTTATTCTTTTTGCATCCTGTGCTCTTCCCAAGGCAAATCTACTTGGTGTTTCCCAAACATGCCACACACCTTTGTTTTCACTAATTCCTCTGCCTTTGCTGCTGTTCCCACCACCTCTTTGGAGACGGTCACGTATATATTGCTATATTTCAAATAGCTAACTAAGACTTCCCTGATGGTCAAGTGGTTAATGCAGGGAGTGCAGATTCAATCCCTGCTTGGGGAGCTGAGATCCCACATGCCTTGGGGCCCAGAAACCAAAAAATAAAACAGAAGCAATATTGTAACAAATTCAATAAAGACTCTAAAAATGATCCACATAAAAAAATCTTAAAAAAAAAAAAAAAAGATAACCAACAAGGACACAGTGTATAGCACAGGGAACTCTGTGCCACACAGTGTAATAACCTAAATGAGAAAAAAGAATTTGAAAAAGAATAGATAGATGTATGGGGAGCTTCCCAGGTGGTGCGAGTGGCAAAGAGAGCCCACCTGCCAAGGCGGGAGGCATAAGAGACACGGGTTCAATCTCTGAGTCAGGAAGACCCCCTGGAGGAGGGCACGACAACCCACTCCAGTATTCTTACCTGGAAAAGTCCATGGACACAGGAGCCTGGCAGGTCAATCGGGTTGCAAAGAGTCAGACACGACTGCCTGACTGGGCAAACATGCCTAGATACACGTATAAGTATAA